>NC_065576.1:24600769-25221841 GCF_937616625.2 Mercurialis annua
ACATGGTAATTGGAACGACGCGTTTAAGAGACATGAGACGCGACATACTAATCTAGCGTCACTTTTCACGCCCACTTTGTATAAAATAACCTAACCATGCTTAGGTAATCGGAACGACGCGTTAGAGAGACTTGAGACGCGACATACTAATCTAGCGTCACTTTTCACGCACACTTTGTGTAATATAACCTAACCATGCTTAGGTAATTGTAACGACGGGTTAATGAGACTTGTGACGCAAGATAAACATGGTAATCGAAACGACGCGTTGAAGAGACTTGAGATGCGACATACTAAATCTAGCGTCATTTTTCACACATCACACATACTTTGCGTAATTTAACCAAAACAAGATTAGGTAATCGTAACGACGCGTTAGATAGACTTGAGACGCCACATACTAATCAATTGTCATTTTTCACGCACACTTTGCATAATACAACCTAACAATTCTTTGTAATCGGAACGACGCGTAAAATAGACTTGAGACGCGACATACATTATCTATTGTCATTTTTCATGCACACTTTGCGTAATATAATGAGTTAAAGAGACTTGTGAAGCGACATAAGCATGGTAATCGAAACGACGCGTTAAAGAGACTTGAGACGCGTAATACTAATCTAGCGTCACTTTTTACGCATACTTTGCGTAATATAACCTACACATGCTTAGGTAATCGGAAGAACGTGTTAAAGAGAATTGAGACGCGACATACTAATCTAGTGTCACTTTTCACGCACACTTTGCGTAATATAACCTAAACATACTTAAGTAATCGGAACGACAAGTTAGAGAGACTTGCTACGTGACATAAGCATGGTAATCAAAACGACGCGTTAAAGAGACTTGAGAAGCGTAATACTAAATTAGCTTCACTTTTTACGCACACTTAGCGTAATATAACCTAACCATACTTAGAAAATCGGAACAACGCGTGATAGATACTTTAGACGCGACATACTAATCTAGCGTCACTTTTCATGCACACTTTGTGTAGTATAACCTAACCATGCTTATGTACTCGGAAGGACGTGTTAAAGAGACTGTACACACGACATACTAATATATTGTCACTTTTCACGCACACTTTGCGTAATATAACCTAACCATGCTTAGGTAATCGGAACGACGAGTTAGAGAGACTTGTGACGTGACATATGCATGGTAATCGAAACGACGCGTTAAAGAGACTTGAGAAGCGTAATACTAATTTAGCGTCCCTTTTTACGCACACTTTGCGTAATATAACCTAAACATGCTTAGAAAATCGGAACAACGCGTTATATATACTTTAGACGCGACATACTAATCTAGCGTCACTTTTCACGCATACTTTGTGTAATATAACCTAACCATGCTTATGTAATCGGAAGGCCGTGTTAAAGAGACTTGAGACACGACATACTAATCTAGCGTCACTTTTCAGGCACACTTTGCGTAATATAACCTAACCATGCTTAGGTAATCGGAACGACGGGTTAAGGAGCCTTCAGACTCGACATACTAATCTAGTGTCGCTTTTCACGCAAACTTTTCGTAATATAACCTAACCATGCTTAGTTAATCGGAACAACGCGATAAAGAAACTTGTGACGCGAGATAAGCATGGTAATCGAAACGACGAGTTAAAGAGACGTGAGAAGCGACATACTAATCTAGCGTCACTTTTCACGCACACTTTGTGTAAAATAACCTAACCATGCTTAGGTAATCTGAACGACGCATTATTAGACCTAAGACGCGACATACTAATTTAGCGTCACTTTTCACTCAGACTTTGCAAAATATAGCGTAACCATGCCAAGGTAATCAGAACGATGTGTTAAACAGACTTGAGACGCGAAATACTAATCTAGCATCACTTTTCACGCACACTTTGCGTAATATAACCTGACCATGCTTAGGTAATCGGAACAACGCGTTAAAGAGTATTGAGACGCGACATACTAATCTAGTGTCACTTTTCACGCACACTTTGCGTAATATAACCTAAACATAATTAGGTAATCCGAACGACGCTTTAAATCGACTTGAGACGCGACATACTAATCTATTGTTACTTTTCACACACACTTTGCATAATATAACCTAACCATGCTTAGGTGATTGAAACGGCGAGTTAGAGAGACTTGTGACACGACATAAGCATGGTAATCGGAACGACGCGTTAAAGAGACCTGAAACGCGACATACTAATCTAGCGTCACTTTTCAGGCACACTTTGCGTAATATATCCTAACCATGCTTAGGTAATCGGAACGACGTGTTACCGAGATTTGAGATGCGACGTACTAATCTAGCGTCACTTTTTACACACACTTTGATTAATATAACGGGGTAATTTCATAAAAAAATCACGAACTTTACACGAAGTTTCATTTTAATCACGACTTCTAAAAGTTGTCATATAAAACCATGAACTTTCATTTTTTTTCAAGTCTATCACCGATTATTTTTCCGGTGTATGTTTACCTTTTATTTTTTATCAAATGCGCCGGGTTCCGGCTTACACATCAGCAAAAATACACCAGAAATTGATTTTGTGATAGATTTGAAAAAAATGAAAGTTCATGGATTTATATGGAAACTTTAAAAGTCGCGATTAAAATGAAATTTCGTGTAAAGGTCATGATTTTTTATGGAATTAACCCAATATAACCTAACCATGTTTAGGTAATCAGAACAACGCGTTAAAAAGACTTTAGACGCGACATACTAATCCAGCGCCACTTTTCACGCATTCTTTGCTTATTATAACCTTACCATGCTTAGGTAATCGGAACGACGCGTTAAAGCGACTTGAGACGCGACTTACTAATCTAGTGTCACTCATTACGCACACTTTGCGTAATATAACCTAACCATGCTTAGGTAATCGGAACAACGCATTAAAGAGAATTGAGACGCGACATAATAATCTAGTGTCACTTTTCACGCAGACTTAGCGTAATATAACCTAACCATACTTAGGTAATCAGAACGATGCGTTAAATCGACTTGAGAAGCGGCATACTAATCTATTGTTACTTTTCACGAACAGTTTGTGTAATATAACCTTACCATGCTTAGGTAATCAGAACGACGTGTTAGAAAACTTTTGACGCGACATAAACATGGTTATCAAAACGACGCGTTTAAGAGACATGAGACACGACATACTAATCTAGCGTCACTTTTCACGCACACTTTGTGTAATATAACCTAACCATGCTTAGGTAATCGGAACGACGCGTTAGAGAGACTTGAGACGCGACATACTAATCTAGCGTCACTTTTCACGCACACTTTAAGTAATATAGCCTAACCATACTTAGGTAATTGTAACGACGCGTTAAAGAGACTTGTGACACAAGATACACATGGTAATTGAAACGACGCGTTGAAGAGACTTGAGACGTGATATATAGCGTCATTTTTCACCAATACTTTGCGTAACATAACCAAAACAAGCTTAGATAATCGGAACGACGCGTTAGATAGACTTGAGACACGACATACTAATTAATTGTCATTTTTCACGCACACTTTGCATAATACAACCTAACCATTCTTTGTAATAGGAAAGACGCGTAAAATAGACTTGAGACGCAACATCTAATCTATTGTCATTTTTCATGCACACCAAAGCGTAATATAACCTAACCATGCTTAGGTAATCGAAACTACGAGTTAGAGAGACTTGTGACGCGACATAAGCATGATAATCGAAAAGACGCGCTAAAGAGACTTGAGACGCGTAATACTAATCTAGCGTCACTTTTGCACACTTTGCATAATATAACCTAACCATGCTTAGGTTATCAGAATAACGCGTTGAAGAGAATTGAGACGCGACATACTAATCTAGTGTCACTTTTATCGCACACTTTGCGTAATATAACCTAACCATACTTAGGTAATCCGAACGACGCGTTAAATCGACTTCAGACACGACATAATAATATATTGTTACTTTTCACGTACACTTTGCGTAATATAACCTAACCATGCTTAGGTATTCAGAACGACACGTTAGAGAGACTTGTGACACGACATAAACATGGCAATAGAACGACCGTTTAAGAGACTTGAGACGCATACTAATCTAGCGTCACTTTTCACGCACACTTTGGGTAAAATAACCTAACCATGCTTAGGTAATCGGAACGACGCGTTAGAGAGACATGAGACGCGACATACTAATCTAGCGTTACTTTTCCCGAATACTTTGTGTAATATAACCTAACCATGCTTAGGTAATTGTAACGACGTGTTAAAGAGACTTGTGACACGAGATAAGCATGGTAATCAAAACGACGCATTGAAGAGACTTGAGACGTGACATACTAAATCTAGCGTTATTTTTTCACACATACTTTGCGTAATATAACCAAAACAAGCTTAGGTAATCGGAATGACGCGTAAGATTGACTTGAGATACGACATACTAATCCATTGTCATTTTGCACGCACACTTTGCGTAATACAACCTAACAATTCTTAGTAATTGGAACGACGCGTTAAATAGACTTGAGACGCGACATACTAATCTATTGTCATTTTTCACGCACACTTTGCGCAATATAACCAAACCATGCTTAGGTAATCGGAACGACGAGTTAGAGAGACTTGTGACTTGACATTAGCACGATAATCGAAACGACGTGTTAAAGAGACTTGAGACACGTAATACTAATTTAGCATCAGTTTTTACACACACTTTGCGTAACATAACCTAACGATGCTTAGGAAATTGGAACAACGCGTTATAGATACTTGAGACGCGACATACTAATCTAGCGTCACTTTTCACGCACACTTTGTGTAATACAACCTAACCATGCTTATGTAATCGGAACGACGCGTTAAAGAGACTTGAGACGCGACACACTAATCTAGCATCACTTTTCAGGCACACTTTGCGTAATATGAGCTAACCATGCATAGGTAATCGGAACGACGCGTTAAAGAGACTTGTGACGCGAGATAAACATGGTAATCGAAACGACGCGTTGAAGAAACTTGAGACGCGACATACTAAATCTAGCGTCATTTTTCACGCATACTTTGCGTAATATAACCTAACCACGCTTAGGTAATTGTAACGACGCGTTAAAGAGACTTGTGACGCGAGATAAACATGGTAATCGAAACGACGTGTTGAAGAGACTTGAGACGCGGCATACTAAATCTTGCGTCATTTTTCACACATACTTTGTGTAATATAACCATAACAAGCTTAGATTATATTACGCAAATGTTCTTGAAAAATGACAATATATTAGTATGTCGCGTTAAAGAGACTTGAGACACGTAATACTAATCTAGCTTCACTTTTTACGCACACTTTGCGTAATATTACCTAACCGTACTTAGGAAATAAGGACGACGCGTTAGAGAGACTTGAGACGCGACATACTCATCTAGCGTCACTTTTAACGCTCACATTGTGTAATATAACCTAACCATGCTTATGTAATCGAAACGGCGTGTTAAACATACCTGGGACGCGACATACTAATCTAACGTCACTTTCAGGCACACTTTGTGTAATATAACCTAACCATGCTTAGGTAATCGGAACGACGCGTTAACGAGACTTGAGACGCGACATACTAATCTAGCGTCACTTTCTACACATACTTTGCGTAATAGAAACTAACCATGTTAAGGTAATCGGAACGACGTGTAAAAGAGACTTTAGACGCGACATACTAATCCAACGTCACTTTTCACGCATTTTTCGCTTAATAAAACCTTACCATGCTTAGGTAATCGGAACGACGGGTTAAAGAGATTTGAGACGCTACATACTAATCTAGCGATACTCATTGCGCACACTTTCCGTAATATAACCTAAACATGCTTAGGTAATCGGAACAACGCGTTAAAGAGAATTGAGACGCGACATACTAATCTAGTGTCACTTTTCACGCACACTTTGCGTAATATATCCTAACCATACATAGGTAATCAGAACGCTGCGTTAAATCAACTTGAGACACGACATACTAATCTATTGTAACTTTTCACGCACAAATTTGCATAATATAACCTAACCGTGCTTTGTTAATCGAAACGATGCTTTAAAGAGACTTGAGACGCGACATAGACATGGTAATTGGAACGACGCGTTTAAGAGACATGAGACGCGACATACTAATCTAGCGTCACTTTTCACGCCCACTTTGTATAAAATAACCTAACCATGCTTAGGTAATCGGAACGACGCGTTAGAGAGACTTGAGACGCGACATACTAATCTAGCGTCACTTTTCACGCACACTTTGTGTAATATAACCTAACCATGCTTAGGTAATTGTAACGACGGGTTAATGAGACTTGTGACGCAAGATAAACATGGTAATCGAAACGACGCGTTGAAGAGACTTGAGATGCGACATACTAAATCTAGCGTCATTTTTCACACATCACACATACTTTGCGTAATTTAACCAAAACAAGATTAGGTAATCGTAACGACGCGTTAGATAGACTTGAGACGCCACATACTAATCAATTGTAATTTTTCACGCACACTTTGCATAATACAACCTAACAATTCTTTGTAATCGGAACGACGCGTAAAATAGACTTGAGACGCGACATACATTATCTATTGTCATTTTTCATGCACACTTTGCGTAATATAATGAGTTAAAGAGACTTGTGAAGCAACATAAGCATGGTAATCGAAACGACGCGTTAAAGAGACTTGAGACGCGTAATACTAATCTAGCGTCACTTTTTACGCATACTTTGCGTAATATAACCTACACATGCTTAGGTAATCGGAAGAACGTGTTAAAGAGAATTGAGACGCGATATACTAATCTAGTGTCACTTTTCACGCACACTTTGCGTAATATAACCTAAACATACTTAAGTAATCGGAACGACAAGTTAGAGAGACTTGCTACGTGACATAAGCATGGTAATCAAAACGACGCGTTAAAGAGACTTGAGAAGCGTAATACTAAATTAGCTTCACTTTTTACGCACACTTAGCGTAATATAACCTAACCATACTTAGAAAATCGGAACAACGCGTGATAGATACTTTAGACGCGACATACTAATCTAGCGTCACTTTTCATGCACACTTTGTGTAGTATAACCTAACCATGCTTATGTACTCGGAAGGACGTGTTAAAGAGACTGTACACACGACATACTAATATATTGTCACTTTTCACGCACACTTTGCGTAATATAACCTAACCATGCTTAGGTAATCGGAACGACGAGTTAGAGAGACTTGTGACGTGACATATGCATGGTAATCGAAACGACGCGTTAAAGAGACTTGAGAAGCGTAATACTAATTTAGCGTCCCTTTTTACGCACACTTTGCGTAATATAACCTAAACATGCTTAGAAAATCGGAACAACGCGTTATATATACTTTAGACGCGACATACTAATCTAGCGTCACTTTTCACGCATACTTTGTGTAATATAACCTAACCATGCTTATGTAATCGGAAGGCCGTGTTAAAGAGACTTGAGACACGACATACTAATCTAGCGTCACTTTTCAGGCACACTTTGCGTAATATAACCTAACCATGCTTAGGTAATCGGAACGACACGTTACCGAGACTTGAGACACGACATACTAATCTTACGTCACTTTTTACACACACTTTGCGTAATATAATCTAACCATTTTTAAGTAATCGGAACGAGGCGTTAAAGAGACTTTTGACGCGACCTGCCAATCCAACGTCACTTTTCACATATTCTTTGCTTAATATAACCTTACTATCCTTAGGTAATCGGAACGACGCGTTACAGAGGCTTGAGATGCGACATACTAATCTAGCGTCACTCATTACGCACACTTTGCGTAATATAACCTAACCATACTTAGGTAATCTAAACAATGCGTTAAAGAGAATTTAAACGCGACATACTAATCTAGTGTCACTTTTCATGCACACTTTGTGTAATATAACCTAACGATACTTATGTAATCAGAACGATGCCTTAAATTGACTTGAGACGCGACATACTAATCTATTGTTACTTTTCACGCACACTTTATGTAATATAACCTAACCATGCTTAGGTCATCAGAACGACGCGTTAGAGAGACTTGTCACGCGACATAAGCATGGTAATCAAAACGACGCATTAAAGAGACTTGAGATGCGACATACTAATCTAGCGTCATTTTTCACGCACACATTGCGTAATATAACCTATCCATGCTTTGGTAATCGAGACGACGCGTTAAAGAGTCTTGAGATATGACATACTAATCTAGCGTCACTTTTCACGCACACCGTACATAGTATAACCTAACCATGCTTAGTTAATCGGAACGACGCGTTAAAGAGATTTGAGACGCGACATACTAATCTAGCGTCACTTTTCACACACTCTTTTCTTAATATAACCTAACCATGCTTAGGTAATCAAAACGACACGTTTAAGAGACTTGATACGCGACATAGTAATCTATTGTTACTTTTCACGCACGCTTTGCGTAATATAACCTAACAATGCTTAGGTAATCTGGACGACGCGTTAGAGAGACTTGTTATGCAACATAAGTATGGTAACCGGAACGATGCGTTAAATACACTTGAGCCGCGGCATACAAATCTAGTGTCATTTTTCACGCGTACTTTGCGTAATATAACCTAACCATGTATAGCTAATCGGAATGATAAGTTAGATAGACTTGAGACGCAACATACTAATCTATTGTCATTTTTCACGCACACTTTGCATAATATAACCTAACCATACTTAGGTAATCGGAACGACGTGTTAAATAGACTTGAGACGCGACATACTAATCCATTGTTATTTTTCACACACACTATGCGTAATATAACCTAACCATGCTTAGGTAATCGGAACGACGCATTTGAGAGACTTGTGATGCGACATAAGCATGGTAATCGAAACGACGCGTTAAAGGGACTTGAAACGCGCTATACTAATCTAGCGTCACTTTATACGTACACTTTGCGTAATATAACCTAACCGTGCTTAGGAAATCATAACGACACGTTTGAGAACTTGATACACGACATACTAATCTGCCGTCACTTTTCAGGCACAGTTTGCGTAATAATAACCTAACCATGCTTAGGAAATCGTAACGACGCGTTAGAGAGATTTGAGACGCGACATACTAATCTAAGGTTTTCACGCACTCTTTGCGTAATATAATATAACCATGCTTAGGTAATCGGAACGACGCGTTAAAGAGAGTTGAGATTTGACATACTAATCTATTATTACTTTTCACGCACACTTTGCGTAATATAACCTAACCATGCTTAGGTAATGGGAACGATGCGTTAGAGAGACTTATAACGCGACATAAACATAGTAATCGAAACTAAGTGATTAAGAGATTTGAGACTCGACATACTAATCTAGCATCACTTTTCACGCACACTTTGTGTAATATAACCAAACCATGTTTAGGTAATCGGAACGACGCGTTATAGAGACCTGAGAAGCGATATACTAATATAGCGTCACTTTTTACGCACACTTTCCGTAATATATCCTAACTGTGTTTAGGAGATCGGAACGACGCGTTAGAGAGACTTTTCACGCACTCTTTGTTTTAGGTAATCGGAACGACGCGTTAGAGACACTTGAGACACGATATACTAATCTAGCGTCACTCATTGCGCACACTTTGCGTAATATAACATAACCATGCTTAGGTAATCGTAACAACGCATTAAAGAGAATTGAGACGCAACATACTAATCTAATTTCACTTTTCACGCACACTTTGCGTAATATATAACCTAACCATGCTTAGGTAATCTGAACGATGCGTTAGATAGACTTGAGACACGAGATACTAATCTATTGTCATTTTTCACGCACACTTTGCGTAATATAACCTAACCATGATTAGGTTAATCCGAACGACGTGTTAAATAGACTTGAGAACCGACATACTAATCCATTGTCATTTTTCACGCACACTATGCGTAATATAACCTAACCATGCTTAGATAATCGGAACGACGCGTTAGAGAGACTTGTGACGCAAAATAAGCATGGTCATCGAAACGACGTGTTAAAGAGACTTGAGACGCGGCATGCTAATCTAGCGTCACTTTGTACACACACTTTTCGTAATATAACCTAACCATGCTTAGGAAATCGGAACAACGCGTTAGACAACTTGAGACGCGCCATTATAATCTAGCGTCACTTTTAACGCACACTTTTCGTAATATATCCTAACCATGTTTAGGAGATCGGAACGACGCGTTAGAGATACTTGAGATGCGACATACTAATCCAGCGTCTCTTTTCACGGACTCTTTGCTTAATATAACCTTACCATGCTTAGGTAATCGGAACGAAACATTAAAGAGACTTGAGATGCGATATACTAATCTAGTGGCACTCATCACACACACTTTGCATAATATAATATAACCATGCTTAGGTAATCGGAACAACGCGTTAAAGAGAATCGAGACGTGGGATACTAATCTAGTGTCACTTTTCAAGCACACTTTGCGTAATATAACCTAACCATGCTTAGGTAATCGGAACGATAAGTTAAATAGACTTGAGATGCGACATACTAATCTATTGTCATTTTGGACGGACACTTTGCGTAATATAACCTAACCAGGCTTAGGTAATCGGAACGACGTGTTAAATAGACTTCAGAAGCGACATACTATTCCATTGTCATTTTTCACGCACACTATGCGTAATATAATCTAACCATGCTTAGGTAATCGGAACGACGCGTTAGAGAGACTTGTGACGCGAAATAAGCATGGTAATCAAAACGACGCGTTAAAGAGACTTGAGACTCGCCATACTAATCTAGCTTCACTTTATACGCACACTTTGTGTAATATAACCTAACCATGCTTAGCAAATCGGAACGACGCGTTTGAGAACTTGAGACGCGACATACTAATCTTACGTCACTTTTCAAGCACACTTTGCGTAATATAACCTAACCATGCTTAGGTAATTGTAATGACGTGTTAACGATGACGCGATATAAGCATGGTAATCGAAACAACGCTTTACAGAGACTTGAGACGCGACATACTAATCTAGCGTAACATTTCACGCACACTTTGTGTATTATAACCTAACCATGCTTAGGTAATCGTAACGACATGTTAGATAGACTTGAGACACGACATACTAATCCATTGTCATTTTTCACGTACACTTTGCGTAATACAACCTAACCATGCTTAGGTAATCAGAACGATGCATTAAATAGACTTGAGATGCGACATACTAATCTAGCATCACTTTTAACGCACTCTTTGCGTAATATAACCTAACCATCCTTAGGTAATCGGAACGACGCGTTAAAGAGACTTAAGATGCAACTTTCTAATCTATTGTTACTTTTCATGCACACTTTGCGTAATATAACCTAACCATGCTTAGGTAATTGGAACGACGCGTTAGAGAGATTTTTGACGCAATATAAGCATGGTTATCGAAATGACACGTTACGAAGACTTGAGATGCGACATACTAATCTAGCGTCACTTTCACGCACACTTTCAGTAATATAACCTAGCTATGCTTAGGTAATTAGGAAGGACGCGTTAGATAGACTTGACACATGACATACTTATCTATTGTCATTTTTCACGCACACTTTTTGTAATACAACCTAACCATTCTTAGGTAATTTGAACGACGCGTTAAATAGACTTGATACGTAACATACTAATCTATTGTCATTTTTCAGGCAGACTTTGCGTAATATAACCTAACCATGCTTTGGTAATCGGAATGACGAGTTAGAGAGACTTGTGACGGGATATAAGCATGGTAATTGAAACTATGCGTTAAAGAGACTTGAGACGCGTAATACTAATCTAGCGTCACTTTTTACACACACTTTGCGTAGTATAACCTAACCATGCTTAGGAAATCAGAATGACGCGTTAGAAAGCCATTTGGTCTTAAGGTTACTCCTTCCATTTTCCAAAAAGCCATGGTCAAAATTTATGAGCCTCTTCTCCCATCAGCGCTCATTTATATTGATGATATTCTATTGTTTTATTCTGATACATCCAGTCATGAGAAACTACTCCAACATTTCTTTGACATCACTAAGCAATTTGGAGTTATGTTATTTCCTACTAAGATGTATATTGGTATACCAGAAATGGAGTATCTCGGCATGAATTTCAAAGAGGGTGCTTGTCAGCCTGGACAACATTTTGCTGCTGAATTGCTTAAGTTTCCAGATCAAGGTCTCTCTCAAAAACAGGTTCAGCAATTTCTTGGAATTGTTAATTATCGAGAGACTTCATTTCAAATTTCACTCAAAAGGCAGCCCCGTTATATAAATTATTAAGGAAGAATCCTTCTCTCTGGTCTGACAAACAAACACAAGCAATCAAGCTTCTCAAAGAAGAGACACAAGGAATTCCACCTCTTCAGATTCCTCAATCAGGAACCAGAATATTGCAGACAGATGCCAGTGATATATTTTAGGGTACTATTCCGGTAGAAGAATAAGAAAGTAAACAAAGGATATGCGCTTATGCTAGTGGAAAATTCTTAGTGTTGGGTTTTATAGGTTCATAACGCAGCGGAATTTCAAAAATTTATCTAAAAACCCAAACCAAGATCCATGTAATTCAAATTAACAGAATAATTACTTACTTGTATGTCGAATTCAACAGCAATGTAGGAAGGAAGGAGGTGGTTCACTTTGGTGATACCTGGCCTCGGATCAGAAACGCCTCCAAAAGAACGCGTCCTCTACGAGTATCCACACGAACAGACCTTAGCCAAAACTAGTGCTTGTGTGCTAGCACTATTGCTTCACAAGCAATTTCGAATTTTAGTGATTTAGTGAATAATGAATTTCGTGATTCTCAAACCAATTGCTTAATGAGTATTTATAGTGATAAATAACACTACGGTTTGAGACAAATTCGAATTTCAATCTCATTGCAATTCTATAAGTTTATGTTTATCAAAAACTCCTTTTTGATAATTATCCATATATATATTAATTACTATATTTATTATCTTCCAAAAATAATAAATTAAGGAAAACACTTATCCTTAAATTTCGAATTAATATATATATTTATTAATATATATATATATATATTACGAATTATATATATATATAATTAATCACTTAATCACATTGGGCTTGTACAACCCATAACTGTTTTGGGCCTGTTCTTAGTGTGCGACCCTGTAGGTTCATATAACGTTGGTAGTAGGCTCGAAATCCCTATTTCAGCCCACAAGTCATAAGTGGCCTCTAGCAAGACATTATGACTACCCAAGTTATATGAATATCGATAATCCGATTTAACCATTTACAATAATATTTTAATCCCTTTGTCTCTCGATATCCAGATTGAATATAAGGCATAGTTATGTCATCCTTATAACATTCAATCATTAGTTTATTGACTCTAAGTAGACTGAAAATGATAACTTCTTATCAATTAGCATGGCCATGCATTTTCTTCAGTCTATCTTCTTCAAGGGGCCCATAGATATCTTACTCAAATAAATGAGGGACAAATTCCTTCTCAGTCACTCACATTTCTCACATAGTTACTTTCATATCCAATGACAATCTATTTCATTATCCTGTTAAAGATAATGTAAGACTGTATCAAAATATGAAATAGCTATGTAGAAATCCATGATGATTTCAAGGTCAAAGGATTATACTAATAGAACTGTAATGAGAATTACTTATGACAGTGATCTATGTAGTATTCTCACAGTGGGTCATCCAGTGCCTTATTTCTCAAATAGCACCTATGATTTGACTTAATATCTCATATACATGATTAGTAAAACATAATCATCAGTCAACATCATACTAGTCTCAATGTTCTATTAAGACTAGGGATAGATGGTATATAATTCTTTTATTAAACCTAAGGGTTCTACTATCAAGTCACATACTCGATGACCTTAGAAAGAATTAACCATTCAAGTATTTTAATCATTAATATAAAATGATAAAAACTGCCAATCAGTAAATAATAAAATGATAAAGTCAAAACATGGTCAAACATGATTGACCTAGTGCATATCACTAACACTCAGAAGCAAAGACTCATTATCATTCCACATTTAAAGAAGTGTTAGCGGTCAAATATATGGGATCAAGAAGTTTGAATTTCATCTGATCGGTCACAAGTTCAAAGTGCTTATGGATTGTTCTTCATTTCCAAAATGCTCAATTTTAAAGGGAAAATTGTTCCTAACAATCAACTACTTCGATGGAGTGAATGGTTCAGCAAGTATGATTTCATGGTAGGACATATTAAAGGAAATCAAAATCTTATTCCATATTTTCTCAGCCGACCTCCTCAGCAAGTGTCACAAGTCATTCTGTTGATCTACACTTTTAATTCTATCATGTCGGCAGAAGATTTTCTTTTGATGCGACCACCTCCAGGAGTTCTTGATAATATGTCTCCGGGACAGCTATAGACATTTGCTAATGCACAGTTGTTCTACTATCAAACTGAGCTTGTCCGGAACTATGGTTCTAGGTTCCTTTATGAGCTAAGGATCCATCCTACATATCCATTATGTAAACCATTCACCTTGTTAGATCTAAGCCCAAGAGATGGAGATTTTGAATGGCCTCCGGAGTTACTTTGTTTCCTTTAGTTTTTCCTCCATCTTTATTTGATAGCTTTCGTTTTCCGACCCCCTCACCTTTATCGTTACCTGGTCCTCCAAGGGAAAAAACAAAACTCTCATCTTTTGACCTTTCTTAAATGGTTTTAAACCATCCCTCAATGGTATCTATATCTAGATTAGGCCTTTCCAGAAAAAGGAAAACATATTGAAAAAGATCCTTACTCGATCCTTATCCTCCATCGTCCTCATCTTAAGCTATCAGATAGTTTTACTACATGTCCAACATTCCATGTCTACCAACATTTTTCTTATTCTATACTCACACATATGGATGAGCATGAGTACGAATGGAAAGAGTTCCAGTATTATATTTTCCAAAGGAATAATGTAATCCCTAAAGAGTTATGGCCTCCTTATCAAGAAGCTGCACCATGGGACACATATCATCCTGCTTACTGCTTAAAGATGGAAGATAAGAATTTTTGGAGAAAAAATCATCCAGATCATCCTTCTTCATCAAGTTCTACACTGTACTCTCTGCGTGATCCTCGATCCCTCTGGATTTCACGACTATGTCATCTACATAGACCTCGACATTCTTGCCCAGTTGATCCTTGAAGACGTGATTCATGAGTCTTTGATAGGTTGCCCCGGCGTTTTTCAAACCGAAAGGCATCTTCTTGTAGCAATATGTCCCCAGATCTGTTGTGAATGCTGTCTTTTCCTCATCATCTTTGTTCATCGGGATTTGGTGGTATCCCTGAGAAGCATCTAAGAAAGCATAGACTGCAAAATCACACGTTGCATCTACTAGTTGGTCGATGTTCGGCAAAGAGAAATTGTCTTTCGGGCAGGCATTGCTTAGATCAGTGAATCTATACAAAGCCTCCATCTGCCATTAGACTTCTTGATTAACACCACATTGGCTAGCCACTCTGGGTAATCAACTTTCCTGATGAACCCGGCTTTCAAGAGCTTCTCCACTTCATCTCGGATAGCTATCTGCTTCTCTAGAGAGAAAGTTCTTTTCTTTTGCTTGACGGGCTTGCACTTGGCATCCACGTTTAACTTGTGCGAGATTATCTTCAGATCTACCCCTCCGATATCCTCTGGCTGGTTGGTGAACTCTTCCACGTACTGTTTTATCCGAGCTATGATAGCTTCTCGGTGCTCAGTTGGCCAATCTGTGCCCAGTTTCACGCACATCTCGGAGCCCTCTGTTAGTTCAATTGTTTCCAAGTTTTCCCTGGGCTTCTGAGCCTTGTTCTCTCTGAGGAGCAGGTCCGGTTTATCGATGTTCATCGTTTCCACCGTGCTGCCCATAGTTTCCATGTAACATTGCCGAGATAGGGTTTGATTTCCCCTAATGGTTATGACCTCGTTTTCTACTGGGATTTTCATCATTAAGTAACGAATACTAGTCGCTGCACCTATGCTATACAACATAGGTCTACCAAGAATACCATTGTACGCTAAAGGCATGTCAACTATCATGAAAAGTGAACGTACCTTCCGTGTTGGTTCCGCCAAGATACCCTCTGTTCCGTCCTCTTGAGGTATTTGGTCGAGCCTTCTGGGCAGACCGGAGCTCCACCTAGTCCCAAGAGAGGGATGTTCACTGGTTTAAGATCGGTTTTGGATCCTCCCAGCGTCAAAAATACGGACAAAGTTAGCAAGTTGACCGAGCTACCATCATCTACCAGCAGTCGTTTTACCCATTTCAATCCGACAATGGCTGATACGATTAAAGCGTCTTTGTGGGGAAATTCTACCCCCTTCGCGTCCTCTGTCCCGAAGACGATGCTCGGCCATGGTGACCCTGTAGACACTGACATGACCATCCTTTTCTTTTTCTTTCGGCTATACTCAGATTCTAGAGTTCCCCCTGAAATTGTGTTAATCACCCTTGTGACTTGTGTTTTCTTTGATGGGGGTTGGGCTTCCCTGCTTCCCCCTGGCTCTGACCTGACTGAGTTAACCCCCGTATTTTCTAGGTCTTGACCCTCCTTGGCAACCACAAAATGTTGTAGCCGTCCTTGGCAAACTAGCTTGTCTATCTCACTTCGCAAACGTCCACATTCCTCTGTTTCGTGGCCATAGCCATCATGAAATTCACAGAACTTGGAACGATCTCCATCTTTCACCAGCCTCGGGGGATAACGGATCTCCTCATTGTTATGCTTGATCCATGACAAGATCTGCTCCCTCAGAGTATTAAGCGGTACATATTGTCTGGGTACCCCTGCTCGGTCTACGTATCCTTCTGTGCCTCCCCCAATGCTGAAACTTGGCTTTGTACTAGGCCCCTTGCTAGGCGAACTGGGTTGAGTATTAGATGACTTGCTTCCCCTGTATCCTAAAGTCTCGTTCAGAGGTCGGTATGGATCTTGATTACGGCTAGATCGCGGAGCACTCTGTGGTTTACTGGGTACCGCGCTAACCATCCCATAAACTTTCCTCTGTCTCTCCTCATCAAGGTTGATATAGTTCCAAGCCCTATTCATCAACTCGGTGTAAGTGTCAACCGGGTCGGTGATCAGGCTATCTCGGAAGACTTCCATACTGGTGTTATCTTTCATGGCGTCGATGGCAGTATCATCATTCAAATCTTCTATCATGATAGCCTCGCCATTGAACCGGGCAACATAAACTTTCCCCATGTCGTTGAATGCATTTCTTCAAGTCGCTGGATCTTTTCTTTCGTTCGATGCTCGGAGCGAAGTGAGTCTTGAAGGCAATAGCAACCTCTCTGAAACTGTTGATAGAGCCCTCCTTGAGGTTCTGGTACCACTTCTGCGCAGCATCACTTAGTGTTGAAGGGAACACCTTACACACAGTGGCGTCCGAGACACTTTGTACCCCTATGGCAACTTGGAAACAACTTAAATGAGTCATCGGGTCAGATTTACCGTTATATCTATCAATAGGTGGATATTTAAACTTATCTGGGAATGGGTCATCCCATATGGCCTTTGACAGCGGGATAAATATGCCGCAAGTGGTAAAAGGTCGAGACTCTGCCTTGTGCCCTTTATGCTTATCTAGCTCGGCCTGGACAAAGCGAGTGACTTCATCACACAATGTTTTCTGATGCTGCGAAGCTGCCCCTGAGCTATGAACACTCTCTGCCCCATGTCTCCTGACCGGTGGAACTCCTGCTCTCGCGGTACGCAGAGGATCTGCCTCCGGGTCTGGGTCTCCCCTCCCCAAGCCAGCGTTTCCGCGCTGTGTCCCCGGTGGCGGATTCTCGTCTTGCAACCCCTCCCTTCGAGGAGGAGGAGGATCATTCCGACCTTCTTCTCTCGGAAAAGGGCGGTCATGCCGACCTTCATCTCTCGGCATATTAGCATCACGTTGATCTTCGCCTCTCGGCGCTTTGTGCTCTGTCTGAGCTCTAGGTCTGGGTCGCGGGTGGTCATTCCGACCTTCTTCTCTCAGAGGGTGACCATCGCGAAACTCAGATCGAGGAGGTGGAGGGTCATTCCGCTCTTCTTCTCTCGGAATACCTCTTGTACGGAACTCCTCTCGAGGTGGTGGAGGGTCATCCCGACCTTCTTCTCTCGGGATGCCTCTGGCACAGAACTCATCTCGAGGTGGTAGATGGTCTCTGCGTTGATGAGTTTCACCAGAAGGAAATCCTGGTGGGTTCATGACAGGAGGTGCTCTGAAACCAGGTCCTTGGTTCATCTGAGCCATGAACACTTGTTGGATCTGCTGGGCTTGCATCATCTGCTGATGCAAATATTCCATGTATTCCTGTATTTGTGCCATTCCTGGGTGAACCATTCCTGACCCACTAGTCCCCGCGGTGATCGTGACGGCCGGAGTTGCATCAGTTGAGAAACTGAGCTGTGTAGGAGTTAACGTGTTCCTCAAGAAACCTTGCTGTATCTGCGGATTCGGAGTCTGAACTCCAGGTGGTTGCATATTCCAACCACCATGCTGGTTGGTAGGAAAATATCTCATTCCATACAAAGGAATCATCGGTGGCTGGCTCCCAGATGCACGGTTATCACCGCCTTGAGTATGCACCGGTGGGTTTAGATATGCACCCACTGATGACCTTCCATCAGAAACAATAGACTGTTCTTCGAACCCCGTTAATTCTGGAGTTATCCTGACCGTATCTCGTCCAGATGTATTCAATAGAGCTCCTCCATCACTTATTTGTTTTTCTTTATTCATCATTTTCACGCAAGATCTCAGAGAAAGTAACAGAAAAATAGCAACACCAGACTCTGGGGGTCACAGATGGCGCCAAGTGATAAATAACCAAATGAGATCCGAGCTCTGAAGCCTGCACTATCAACAGACAGAGGTCAGAAGGAACTCCGGTGGCGGTCACCGGACGTTCGCTCCGACGCTCACGTAAGATTTCAGGTAGAGGAAGAAGAAGAAGAGAAAAGAAGAGTAATATTCAGAGTAGAGAAAAAGAAAATTCCCTAGGGTTTGTCCTTAAACCCCTTATTTATAGTTAGGGTTTAAGGACAAACCTTGCCTTGCTGGCAGGCTGTGCCTCATGTGGTCCTGCAATACGTTTATACCTACGTGGATGGTATTCCCGTATGGGACGCAGGTTGTAAGGTGTGTCAGGTGGAGGGAACATTCCTCACGCACCTGTCAGAGGATCTTCTGTGGTCCCAGGATCTGGTACACGTGAGTGTGCTCGTGGGCCAAACCTCGGAGCTCGGTTAAGGCCTGAAGATTGGACGGTTCGGCCCCACTCATATATTTTTATTTTTATCTACGGATCATAGAAGCTCGGACAAGATCATTGACCCGACCTTATTTCAGGCACGCATCTCGGATGATGCTCGCATGTTCATCGATCCGGTGACCCCCAGGTCACGTGGTCTTTGATTTAGGAGATGGTCGGATGCCGACACCTGGTCGGTGGAATGCTTGACTTAGCGATGTTCGTTCTTAGCGAGGTTGCTTCGCCCCTACTAGATGTGCTACGTTATCACTTAGGTAATCGAAAAGACGCGATAAAGAGACTTGAGACATGACATACTAATCTTTTGTGACTTTTCATGCACACTTTGCATAATATAACCTAACCATGCTTAGGTAATCGGAACGATGTGTTAGAGAGACTTGTGACGCGACATAAGCATGGTAATCGAACTAACGCGTTAGAGAGACTTGAGACGCGCCATACTAATCTAGCAAAACGTTTAAAGCGCACTTGGAGTAATATATCCTAACCATGCTTAGCTAATTGGAACGACGCGTTAAAGAGACTTGAGACACGACATACTAATCTAGCGTCACTATTCACGCACGCTTTGCATAATATAGCCTAACCATGCTTAGATAATCGGAATGACGCATTAAAGAGACTTGAGACACGACATACTAATCTATTGTTACTTTTCATGCACACTTCGCGTAATATAACCTAACCAAGCTTAGGTATTCGGAACGACGCTTTAGAGAGACTTGTGACGCGACATAAGCATGGTAATCGAAACGACGCGATATAGAGAATTAAGACGCGACATACTTATATAGTGTCACTTTCACGCACACTTTGCGTAAAATAACCTAACCATACTTAGGTAATCGGAACGTCACTTTTCACGCACACTTTGCGTAATATAACATAAACATGCTTAGCTAATCGTAACGACGTGTTAAATAGACTTGCGACGCGACATTCTAATCAATTGTAATTTTTCACTCACACTCTGCGTAATATAACCTAACTATGCTTTAGTAATTAGAACGACGCGTTAGCGAAAGTTGTCACGCGACATAAGCATGGTAATCGAAACGACGCGTTAAATTCCATCATCACTTTTTACGCACACTTGTGTAACATAAGCTAACTATGCTATGGAAATTAGAACGACGTGTTAAAGAGACTTGAGACGTCACATACTAATTTAGCGTCACTTTTCACGCACACTTTGCGTAATATAACCTAACCATGCTAAGGTAATCGTAACGACGCGTTACAGAGACCTGAAACGCGACATTCTAATCTAGCGTCTCTTTTCACGCACACTTTGCTTAATATAACCTAACCATATGCTAAGGAAATCGGAATGACGCGTTAAAGAGAATTGAGACGCGACAAATTAATCTAGCGTCACTTTTCAAGCACACTTTGCGTAATATAACATAACCATGCTGAGGTAATCAGAATGACGCGTTGAAGAGACTTGAGACGCGGCATACTAATCTAGCGTCACTTTTCACGCACATTTTACGTAATATAACCTAACCATGCGTAGGTAATCGGAACGACGCGTTAGAGAGCCTTGTGACGCGACATAAGCATGGTAATCGAAACGACGCGTTAAACAGACTTGAGACACGCCATATTAATCTAGCGTCAATTTTTACACACACTTTGCCTAATATAACCTAACCAAGCATAGGTAATCGGAACGACGCGTTAAAGAGACTGGAGACGCGACATACTAATCTAGCGTCACTTTTCTCGCACACTTTACCTAAAATAACCTAACCATGCTTGGGTAATTGGAACGACGCGTTAAATAGACTTGAGAGGCAGCATACTAATCTATTATTACTTTTCTGCACGCACACTTTGCGTAATATAACCTAACCATGCTTATGTAATCGGAACGACGCGTTAAAGAGACTTGAGACACGACATACTGTTGGTGCAGCGGGACATGAGGGTCCGAATCGTATATTTCAATTCAAAATTGGAATTCCAACAATTCGGATCCAGAAATTGATCATATTAATAACAAATGGATCGTCGTATCATCTAGTAATTAAAGCACGCATCTAGAAACCGTAAGAAGAATACCTATGTCGATTCTCCAACGATTCTTGTAGTCCCGATAGTACGGCGACCTCAAGCTCGTCCACACGAGTATGCGTTCGATTGAATCCTCGCCTTGAAGTAATCTGCCAGAGTTCCTCTTGCCGAGCAGCCCTAAGCTCAAACTCTTGCCGGGATTACGTCCTTGCTCGGATTTATGAAAAACGTCGCCAAGTTTTTTCCGTGATTGATGACTACTTGAACTCCTTCAAGTGCTTTCTCTCTCTACAACTTTGTAGTGAGATGTGTGTTGTTGTGTTAAATGAGCAAAGGCAACCTCTATTTATAGGGTAGAGATTTGCTTAAGAATGCAACACCTCACATGCTAGGTGTCACACACCAAGTAAAGGTGTTGCCACCATTCGACACCTCACATGCTAGGTGTCACACACCAAGCATAGGTGTTACCACCATCTGACACATCACATGCTAGGTGTCACACATCAAGCATAGGTGTTGCCACCTTCTGACACGTCGGATGCTAGGTGTCACACATAGAGACATACATGACATCATCACATGACATCATCATATGACATCATCGTGACATCATCACATGACATCATCGTGACATCATCACATGACATCATCGTTACATCATCACATGACATCATCACGTGACATCATCATATGACATCATCACATGACATCGTCGTTGCATCATCACATGACATTATCACATTAACTTGGTTAAAATACAATTAGGGGCCTACTAATTTATAACTCTTACAAATTAGTCCCTAATTTATACTTGTTTTTCATCTTAGATTAATTTCCGAGATATGCTAGTATCTATATGAAATCGATCTCTCGTAAACTCAATCGGTTGCATACCCTATTGTGTGTGACTAACTAGGTTCACATCTATATGGCAACGAGAGTCATAAGAAACGCCTTTCTTATATTAAATAATTAAATCCCATTAATTATTAATTCTCGTAGATCGTGAGTGACGTCTAGCAACATATCACGACCCCCAAATAGATATGAATGTTTCGATGCATTCTTTATGAACCAATGTTCATAATTACCGTACACTCAAAATTCCCTTAATCTAAGATTCCGATCTCGACTAGTGTCACGGTTAAGTCAAACACTGTTTGTCTTAATCATATGACCTCATCTCAGTCCTTATTCTTGATAAATATGACTTCCACTAGAAACAACTTTCTAAGTAAGTCATATACACACGCGCAGGTTTTATCATCCATCAAGAATAATTTGAGATAGCATAGAATCTTTTCTCCGTTCATCCGGAGTGATAAATCCTCTCTTTGTTAAACCCCTATCTCCATATACAACTAACTAGAGCCAACACATCCCGCGACCCTAGCTAATGAAAGATCTAGGGATAAGGAGTATCAAACTCTAATCACCTATATACAAGATAGTGTCACCGCAAGTCAAAGGACATATGTACAATTATGAAATAGATGACATTAAATTGACTTTGATGAAATACCATGTATAAGTCATCTAGCGTCACTTGTTCGACCCACTCAACATCTTGAGTGTCCACATGTTTATCCTGATCTCCATCATGTAGTATGAGACTCACTACTTCCTATAATTAGTAACTCCTTACTAATCAGGAGAATAAACAGAGGTGACAATCTTTCCGGGATAATACGATGCCCTTATTCGTAGGACCCCATCGATCATGAACTGTTATTTAGATCACATGTATAATAAAATCTGTAACTCATATTCTTAACACCTTAAGAATAGATTCTATCACAATGTGATAAGGACAATATGTAATAAATGAACACTTAGTTGATGAGACACTTAGTTCAATTAGAACATATATATCTTTGCCATTGGGATTAGTTCTACAAATATACATGATCAAATGGCTCTAGGGCACATACTACTAACAATCTCCCACTTGCACTAGTGCCATTGGCAACTATATCTAAGCCCCATCTTTACAAGATGTAAATCTTAATGACTCTATGTCATGTAAACCTTAATGACTCTAAGTTATGGGCTTTGTCAGTGGGTCAGCCGTGTTATCGGCTGATGCTATCTTTTAGAGAAACAATTTTCTCTTTCCAACAATTTCTTTAGATAATATGATAATGCCTTTCCTTATGTTCGGATAAGTTGTGAGACCCAGTTTCCTTTGCTATGGTAGTAGCACCATTGTGGTCGCAGAAAAGAGGAACTGTCGACTTAATGGAAGAAACCATACTTAGTTCTATTAAGAACTATTTTATCCAAACACCTTCTATTACAACATCTCATGCCATAATATACTCGGCTTCTATAATGGAATATGGAGTTGATTCTTGCTTAGAACACTTCTAGCTCACTACTCCTTCATTATAGATAAATATGAATCTGGAGATAGACTCTCTATTATCCATATCTGATTATTAATCAAAATCTGTAAAACTGTCTACTTAAAAATCTCGTTCTCCATTTGTTAATACCATATCTTTAGTTCTATAAAAGTACTTAAAGATACCTTTAAGATCCATCCAATGTTCTCAACATAGATTGGATTAAAACCGATTAGTCCCACTAACCGCATAGATAATTACTAGCTTTGTATGTGGCAACACATACCTCACACTACCAATTGCCGAAGCTTATGGTATCTTTGCTAGATTGTTTCTTTCTTCAGAAGTTTCGGAAGACACTCCCTTTGAAAGATTTATTTTATGCCTAACTAGTATCAATCCTCTCTTAGAATTTCCATATTGAACTACTTCAATATCTTTTCTAAGAAGAGCCTTTAGGAGAAACCAATTATTCTCTTAGAGCTATCTCTATAGAGTCTAATACTGAGAATTTAGGCTACCTCTCTGTGGTCTTTGATGGAGTACGTATTAGATAAACCAAAGTTTTACAAAAGTTAACATTCCGATATTATTATTTATTAGTAATAAGTTATCTACATACAAGATCATGAAAGTGAGTCTGCTCCCATTAACCTTCTTGTAAACATTGGGTTTATCGTCGTTTTTAATAAATTCGTAACTCCTTACGGCTTTATCAAGACGACGAATCTCGAATCTTTGTTTCCATCCACTAGGGATCATTTTAGCTTACACGCCTCGGAACCTTCTTCGGATTCAAAATCCTCGGCTTGTTCCATATAGATATACTCCTTAATTTAACTATTAAGGAATATGGTTCTTACATCAACATGTCCAACCATAGAATCTACATATGTAGCTATGGCAAGAAGAATCTGGATGGACTTAAGCATGGCTACCAGCGAGAAAGTGTATTCACAATACAACTTCTTGCCTCTAGCAAAAATCTTTTGCAACAAGCCTAGCTTTAAAGGTTGCCACCTTTCCATTAGTACAAATTTTACACATGAAGATCCATTTAATCCTTATCGGTATAATACCTTCGGATGGATCGACTAGCTCCCAAAATTTGGTTACTATAAATGGAATCCATTTCAGATTTTATTGCTTCAAACCATTTTTTTTAAAGAATCTATATCATATATAGTTTCCAAATAAGTAGAGGGATCAATATTTGATCTTTTTCTCCATGACTAAACGACTTTTGTTTATCATGTGGGAAAACCATATCTCTCTGGTTGACGAGATACTCTACTTGATCTTCGAGATGTTAATGTAGATACATCTTTTACTAACTCCGGCTTTTAGTGGGTTTGATCAATCTTCATTGATTCATTATTTTGTTGGTAACTAGATGACTCCTCATCTAATTCTATATTCCTTTCTTAGTGTCCCTCTTGAATAAACGCTTTATTAAGAAAGACTACCACCGTTAAACAACGATTGTTTGTTCGGTTCGAATATAGAAACAATATCCTAAACTGTCTTTAGGATATCCAACATAACCTTTCCATGATTGATTTTGATTCCAAATTTATCGGATATCAGTTTCCTGATACGTTCCGAACACCCTCAAATCTTAACATCCTTAAGACTTGATTCCATACCATATCTCATAAGGTATCTATGGTGCAAATTTAGTTGGAATTTAATTTAGAATTTTATTTGCGGTAAGAAGTGCTTGACCCTATAACGAGATGGATAAGTCAGTATATAGCTCATTATTGATCGTATCATTTCCCACAATGTACGATACGTCCTTCTTGACAGACGCACCATTCAACCATGGTGTTCCCAAAGAGTAAGTTGAAAAATAATACCACATTCCTTTTAGGAACATACCGAATTCTGTACTCAAGTATTCTTCCCTTTTCGATCACATCGTAAAGTATTAATACCTTTTCCAATTTGGTTTTCTACTTCATTCTTGAAATCATTTGAACATTTCAAAATCTTCATGTTTGTTCTTCATAAGACAAACTTAACTATATCGTGATAAATCATCGATGTAGAAAATGAAGTATAAGTATCTACCTTGATCCGTTTCTTTAAACGTACCATATACATCACTATGTATGATCTCTTAAACGGCTTTAGCTCTACCTCTTTGTCCCACAAAGAATAATCAGGCCATGTTGCCTTTAAGATACGACTCACAAATCGAAAGAGATGCAAAATCTTGATTGCTCAAGATTCCCATCCTATCTAACTTGTTATGTCTATCTTTTGCAATATGTCCTAATTATAAATGCCAAAGTTGTTTAGAAGTTTGATAACTTATGGTATTAATTTCCAAAACATCGTTTGCATTAAACATCTTTATTCAAGTCATAAAGAACATTTTGTACATATCCATACCCAACTCCGTATTATCAAACATAATACTACAAACATCCTTTGTAAATAGAAAATCAACTACCAAATATGTCATACAAATTCAGATATGATATTTCTATATATATTGGGTGAGTACAAAAAACTTGTTTAAGTACAACTTATGTTTATTTAAGAAAATTGAAGTTGATCCTATAGCTCTTGTCGCAACGCTTGCGTCATTCCCGAGATTTAAGATTACTTCATCTTTTTCCTTTCTTTCTCACTTTTACTAAATCCATAAAAGATAAACAAATGTGAGAATGAGCATCGGTATTCAATACCCAAGTTTTTAAATGAGCAATTGACATTGGAACATGAGATAGACACATGTTCTTGATGGAGTTGTTCCTCCAGTCATTGCCCTTTAAGTATTCACAATACTTAATGCAATTTCCATTTTAATGTCTTTTGGTTTGACAAAAGAAACACTTTCTTTTATTGACCGAACCGCCTTTCAAATATTCCAAATATTTCCGGCAATGACTTATATTGTCCTACATTTTAACAAATGAAAACATTTTTCTTTGTTAACCGATGTGGATTTCTTTTTCGCAATAGCCTTGGAGGCATCTAAATATCTTAATCAAATAAAAATGATTTTAAACCACTAGCGGATTACTATCGTGAATGTCACTTTAAAGAATTCTATTTATTCTTATTATCACTTAGATAGCAAAGATCTCTAATTAGTATTCGTGTTATTTTGTATAGTTAAACCATAATGATTTGGTCTTTATCAAAATGGCCTCCCACTATCTTTTTCGAATCCTACACTTCCAAAATAGGAAACGTGAATCTTTTTGGAAAAAGATTCAAGCGGGTGATTGAATTCTTATACTCATTTATCTTTCCCTCAAGTACTTAATGCTATTCTTGGGATCAAAATGATATATAAGTGAACAACTTCTTGTTCATCATATCTCATATGAGGTTCAATCATTTCCGGCTTCTAATGCTTTCACCCTCAAGTACTTAATGCTATTCTTGAGTTTCCACATTAGTTAAATTTAACCCATTGAATCAACTAAGATGTATCGAATTGAATAATATACGACTAGGGTACGCCTAATTTCCTTTCTCGCCGTATATCATATCGACTACACCCGCAACATCGCATGCTTAACAATAAACTCGACAACATCTCTTGACGATATCATCTCACCCCTATGTATCCATAGCCGACAAGATGATAACTCAGAGCGTGTTAGTTTATTGCTCCAATGGAGAGCCATTGATAAATCAATTTAATGATTAATCAATATAAACTTAATCGTTTTACTTTTAGGAAGATTTCTTAGGGAATTAAGTTATTCCGGTCTCACTAAGCCCACAACACATTTTAGCATGCATCTCATACATATTAAAGCTAAAATGAATCATGCAATCACACATGTATGATCATGGACGTCCTAGGTCTCATTCTTTAGCCACAAAAGAATGAGCAAACTATTATTTGTTCCGCATGTTTTGTTGACGACAACATAATGCACAAGCGAGTCAAGTATTGTGTTAAATAATCACATTAGAAAAATTCCCAGGATAGATTGGAGGGTCACGAGCGGACCACTTAAGTACCAATCTCCTAGACAGAATTTAATCAAATGTAATTAATGTCACAATACCGTTTGCTCGTTTTTACAAACAAGACCTAAGCCCTCGGAATTATAAATTACATGCCAATTAATAATTCCTAAGTCCATGATTATTACTACATGCATTCAATCGCAAAGCTTTAATACTTGCTGATATGGTGGCTCCGATACCACTGTTGGTGCAGCGGGACGTGAGGGTCCGAATCGTATATTTCAATTCAAAATTGGAATTCCAACAATTCGGATCCAGAAATTGATCATATCAATAACAAATGGATCGTCGTATCATCTAGTAATTAAAGCACGCATCTAGAAACTGTAAGAAGAATACCTATGTCGATTCTCCAACGATTCTTGTAGTCCCGATAGTACGGCGACCTCAAGCTCGTCCACACGAGTATGCGTTCGATTGAATCCTCGCCTTGAAGTAATCTGCCAGAGTTCCTCTTACCGAGCAGCCCTAAGCTCAAACTCTTGCCGGGAATACGTCCTTGCTCGGATTTATGAAAAACGTCGCCAAGTTTTTTCCGTGATTGATGACTACTTGAACTCCTTCAAGTGCTTTCTCTCTCTACAACTTTGTAGTGAGATGTGTGTTGTTGTGTTAAATGAGCAAAGGCAACCTCTATTTATAGGGTAGAGATTTGCTTAAGAATGCAACACCTCACATGCTAGGTGTCACACACCAAGTAAAGGTGTTGCCACCATTCGACACCTCACATGCTAGGTGTCACACACCAAGCATAGGTGTTACCACCATCTGACACATCACATGCTAGGTGTCACACATCAAGCATAGGTGTTGCCACCTTCTGACACGTCGGATGCTAGGTGTCACACATAGAGACATACATGACATCATCACATGACATCATCATATGACATCATCGTGACATCATCACATGACATCATCGTGACATCATCACATGACATCATCGTTACATCATCACATGACATCATCACGTGACATCATCATATGACATCATCACATGACATCGTCGTTGCATCATCACATGACATTATCACATTAACTTGGTTAAAATACAATTAGGGGCCTACTAATTTATAACTCTTACAAATTAGTCCCTAATTTATACTTGTTTTTCATCTTAGATTAATTTCCGAGATATGCTAGTATCTATATGAAATCGATCTCTCGTAAACTCAATCGGTTGCATACCCTATTGTGTGTGACTAACTAGGTTCACATCTATATGGCAACGAGAGTCATAAGAAACGCCTTTCTTATATTAAATAATTAAATCCCATTAATTATTAATTCTCGTAGATCGTGAGTGACGTCTAGCAACATATCACGACCCCCAAATAGATATGAATGTTTCGATGCATTCTTTATGAACCAATGTTCATAATTACCGTACACTCAAAATTCCCTTAATCTAAGATTCCGATCTCGACTAGTGTCACGGTTAAGTCAAACACTGTTTGTCTTAATCATATGACCTCATCTCAGTCCTTATTCTTGATAAATATGACTTCCACTAGAAACAACTTTCTAAGTAAGTCATATACACACGCGCAGGTTTTATCATCCATCAAGAATAATTTGAGATAGCATAGAATCTTTTCTCCGTTCATCCGGAGTGATAAATCCTCTCTTTGTTAAACCCCTATCTCCATATACAACTAACTAGAGCCAACACATCCCGCGACCCTAGCTAATGAAAGATCTAGGGATAAGGAGTATCAAACTCTAATCACCTATATACAAGATAGTGTCACCGCAAGTCAAAGGACATATGTACAATTATGAAATAGATGACATTAAATTGACTTTGATGAAATACCATGTATAAGTCATCTAGCGTCACTTGTTCGACCCACTCAACATCTTGAGTGTCCACATGTTTATCCTGATCTCCATCATGTAGTATGAGACTCACTACTTCCTATAATTAGTAACTCCTTACTAATCAGGAGAATAAACAGAGGTGACAATCTTTCCGGGATAATACGATGCCCTTATTCGTAGGACCCCATCGATCATGAACTGTTATTTAGATCACATGTATAATAAAATCTGTAACTCATATTCTTAACACCTTAAGAATAGATTCTATCACAATGTGATAAGGACAATATGTAATAAATGAACACTTAGTTGATGAGACACTTAGTTCAATTAGAACATATATATCTTTGCCATTGGGATTAGTTCTACAAATATACATGATCAAATGGCCCTAGGGCACATACTACTAACAATCTCCCACTTGCACTAGTGCCATTGGCAACTATATCTAAGCCCCATCTTTACAAGATGTAAATCTTAATGACTCTATGTCATGTAAACCTTAATGACTCTAAGTTATGGGCTTTGTCAGTGGGTCAGCCGTGTTATCGGCTGATGCTATCTTTTAGAGAAACAATTTTCTCTTTCCAACAATTTCTTTAGATAATATGATAATGCCTTTCCTTATGTTCGGATAAGTTGTGAGACCCAGTTTCCTTTGCTATGGCAGTAGCACCATTGTGGTCGCAGAAAAGAGGAACTGTCGACTTAATGGAAGAAACCATACTTAGTTCTATTAAGAACTATTTTATCCAAACACCTTCTATTACAACATCTCATGCCATAATATACTCGGCTTCTATAATGGAATATGGAGTTGATTCTTGCTTAGAACACTTCTAGCTCACTACTCCTTCATTATAGATAAATATGAATCTGGAGATAGACTCTCTATTATCCATATCTGATTATTAATCAAAATCTGTAAAACGGTCTACTTAAAAATCTCGTTCTCCATTTGTTAATACCATATCTTTAGTTCTATAAAAGTACTTAATGATACCTTTAAGATCCATCCAATGTTCTCAACATAGATTGGATTAAAACCGATTAGTCCCACTAACCGCATAGATAATTACTAGCTTTGTATGTGGCAACACATACCTCACACTACCAATTGCCGAAGCTTATGGTATCTTTGCTAGATTGTTTCTTTCTTCAGAAGTTTCGGAAGACACTCCCTTTGAAAGATTTATTTTATGCCTAACTAGTATCAATCCTCTCTTAGAATTTCCATATTGAACTACTTCAATATCTTTTCTAAGAAGAGCCTTTAGGAGAAACCAATTATTCTCTTAGAGCTATCTCTATAGAGTCTAATACTGAGAATTTAGGCTACCTCTCTGTGGTCTTTGATGGAGTACGTATTAGATAAACCAAAGTTTTACAAAAGTTAACATTCCGATATTATTATTTATTAGTAATAAGTTATCTACATACAAGATCATGAAAGTGAGTCTGCTCCCATTAACCTTCTTGTAAACATTGGGTTTATCGTCGTTTTTAATAAATTCGTAACTCCTTACGGCTTTATCAAGACGACGAATCTCGAATCTTTGTTTCCATCCACTAGGGATCATTTTAGCTTACACGCCTCGGAACCTTCTTCGGATTCAAAATCCTCGGCTTGTTCCATATAGATATACTCCTTAATTTAACTATTAAGGAATATGGTTCTTACATCAACATGTCCAACCATAGAATCTACATATGTAGCTATGGCAAGAAGAATCTGGATGGACTTAAGCATGGCTACCAGCGAGAAAGTGTATTCACAATACAACTTCTTGCCTCTAGCAAAAATCTTTTGCAACAAGCCTAGCTTTAAAGGTTGCCACCTTTCCATTAGTACAAATTTTACACATGAAGATCCATTTAATCCTTATCGGTATAATACCTTCGGATGGATCGACTAGCTCCCAAAATTTGGTTACTATAAATGGAATCCATTTCAGATTTTATTGCTTCAAACCATTTTTTTTTAAGAATCTATATCATATATAGTTTCCAAATAAGTAGAGGGATCAATATTTGATCTTTTTCTCCATGACTAAACGACTTTTGTTTATCATGTGGGAAAACCATATCTCTCTGGTTGACGAGATACTCTACTTGATCTTCGAGATGTTAATGTAGATACATCTTTTACTAACTCCGGCTTTTAGTGGGTTTGATCAATCTTCATTGATTCATTATTTTGTTGGTAACTAGATGACTCCTCATCTAATTCTATATTCCTTTCTTAGTGTCCCTCTTGAATAAACGCTTTATTAAGAAAGACTACCACCGTTAAACAACGATTGTTTGTTCGGTTCGAATATAGAAACAATATCCTAAACTGTCTTTAGGATATCCAACATAACCTTTCCATGATTGATTTTGATTCCAAATTTATCGGATATCAGTTTCCTGATACGTTCCGAACACCCTCAAATCTTAACATCCTTAAGACTTGATTCCATACCATATCTCATAAGGTATCTATGGTGCAAATTTAGTTGGAATTTAATTTAGAATTTTATTTGCGGTAAGAAGTGCTTGACCCTATAACGAGATGGATAAGTCAGTATATAGCTCATTATTGATCGTATCATTTCCCACAATGTACGATACGTCCTTCTTGACAGACGCACCATTCAACCATGGTGTTCCCAAAGAGTAAGTTGAAAAATAATACCACATTCCTTTTAGGAACATACCGAATTCTGTACTCAAGTATTCTTCCCTTTTCGATCACATCGTAAAGTATTAATACCTTTTCCAATTTGGTTTTCTACTTCATTCTTGAAATCATTTGAACATTTCAAAATCTTCATGTTTGTTCTTCATAAGACAAACTTAACTATATCGTGATAAATCATCGATGTAGAAAATGAAGTATAAGTATCTACCTTGATCCGTTTCTTTAAACGTACCATATACATCACTATGTATGATCTCTTAAACGGCTTTAGCTCTACCTCTTTGTCCCACAAAGAATAATCAGGCCATGTTGCCTTTAAGATACGACTCACAAATCGAAAGAGATGCAAAATCTTGATTGCTCAAGATTCCCATCCTATCTAACTTGTTATGTCTATCTTTTGCAATATGTCCTAATTATAAATGCCAAAGTTGTTTAGAAGTTTGATAACTTATGGTATTAATTTCCAAAACATCGTTTGCATTAAACATCTTTATTCAAGTCATAAAGAACATTTTGTACATATCCATACCCAACTCCGTATTATCAAACATAATACTACAAACATCCTTTGTAAATAGAAAATCAACTACCAAATATGTCATACAAATTCAGATATGATATTTCTATATATATTGGGTGAGTACAAAAAACTTGTTTAAGTACAACTTATGTTTATTTAAGAAAATTGAAGTTGATCCTATAGCTCTTGTCGCAACGCTTGCGTCATTCCCGAGATTTAAGATTACTTCATCTTTTTCCTTTCTTTCTCACTTTTACTAAATCCATAAAAGATAAACAAATGTGAGAATGAGCATCGGTATTCAATACCCAAGTTTTTAAATGAGCAATTGACATTGGAACATGAGATAGACACATGTTCTTGATGGAGTTGTTCCTCCAGTCATTGCCCTTTAAGTATTCACAATACTTAATGCAATTTCCATTTTAATGTCTTTTGGTTTGACAAAAGAAACACTTTCTTTTATTGACCGAACCGCCTTTCAAATATTCCAAATATTTCCGGCAATGACTTATATTGTCCTACATTTTAACAAATGAAAACATTTTTCTTTGTTAACCGATGTGGATTTCTTTTTCGCAATAGCCTTGGAGGCATCTAAATATCTTAATCAAATAAAAATGATTTTAAACCACTAGCGGATTACTATCGTGAATGTCACTTTAAAGAATTCTATTTATTCTTATTATCACTTAGATAGCAAAGATCTCTAATTAGTATTCGTGTTATTTTGTATATTTAAACCATAATGATTTGGTCTTTATCAAAATGGCCTCCCACTATCTTTTTCGAATCCTACACTTCCAAAATAGGAAACGTGAATCTTTGTTGGAAAAAGATTCAAGCGGGTGATTGAATTATTATACTCATTTATCTTTCCCTCAAGTACTTAATGCTATTCTTGGGATCAAAATGATATATAAGTGAACAACTTCTTGTTCATCATATCTCATATGAGGTTCAATCATTTCCGGCTTCTAATGCTTTCACCCTCAAGTACTTAATGCTATTCTTGGGTTTCCACATTAGTTAAATTTAACCCATTGAATCAACTAAGATGTATCGAATTGAATAATATACGACTAGGGTACGCCTAATTTCCTTTCTCGCCGTATATTATATCGACTACACCCGCAACATCGCATGCTTAACAATAAACTCGACAACATCTCTTGACGATATCATCTCACCCCTATGTATCCATAGCCGACAAGATGATAACTCAGAGCGTGTTAGTTTATTGCTCCAATGGAGAGCCATTGATAAATCAATTTAATGATTAATCAATATAAACTTAATCGTTTTACTTTTAGGAAGATTTCTTAGGGAATTAAGTTATTCCGGTCTCACTAAGCCCACAACACATTTTAGCATGCATCTCATACATATTAAAGCTAAAATGAATCATGCAATCACACATGTATGATCATGGACGTCCTAGGTCTCATTCTTTAGCCACAAAAGAATGAGCAAACTATTATTTGTTCCGCATGTTTTGTTGACGACAACATAATGCACAAGCGAGTCACGTATTGTGTTAAATAATCACATTAGAAAAATTCCCAGGATAGATTGGAGGGTCACGAGCGGACCACTTAAGTACCAATCTCCTAGACAGAATTTAATCAAATGTAATTAATGTCACAATACCGTTTGCTCGTTTTTGCAAACAAGACCTAAGCCCTCGGAATTATAAATTACATGCCAATTAATAATTCCTAAGTCCATGATTATTACTACATGCATTCAATCGTAAAGCTTTAATACTTGCTGATACGGTGGCTCCGATACCACTGTTGGTGCAGCGGGACGTGAGGGTCCGAATCGTATATTTCAATTCAAAATTGGAATTCCAACAATTCGGATCCAGAAATTGATCATATCAATAACAAATGGATCGTCGTATCATCTAGTAATTAAAGCACGCATCTAGAAACTGTAAGAAGAATACCTATGTCGATTCTCCAACGATTCTTGTAGTCCCGATAGTACGGCGACCTGAAGCTCGTCCACACGAGTATGCGTATGATTGAATCCTCGCCTTGAAGTAATCTGCAAGAGTTCCTCTTGCCGAGCAACCCTAAGCTCAAACTCTCGCCTCGATTACGTCTTTGCTGGGATGTATGAAAAACTTTCTCCAAGCTTTTTTGTGATTGATGACTTAAGTGTGTTGTTTTTGTAGAATGAGCAAAGGCAACCTCTATTTATAGGGTAGAGCTTTGCTTAAGAATGCAACACCTCACATGCTAGGTGTCACACACCAAACAAATGTGTTGCCACCATTCGACACCTCACATGCTAGGTGTCACACACCAAGCATAGGTGTTGCCACCATCTAACACATCACATGCTAGGTGTCACACATCAAGCATGGTTAGGTTATATTACTGTGTTAGTATGATTCGTCCCAAGTCTCTTTGATGCGTCGTTTCGATTACCATGCTTATCTCGCGTCACAAGTCTCTTTAACGCGTTGTTCCGATTACCTATGCATTGCTAGGTTATATTACGCAAAGTTTGCGTAAAAAGTGACGTTAAATCAGTATGTCGCGTCTAATTTCTCTCTAACGCGTCGTTTCAATTTCCTAAGCATGGTTAGGTTATATTACGTAAAGTGTGCGTGAAAAGTGACACTAGAGTATAGTATGTCACATCTCAAGTCTCTCTAACGCGTCCTTCCGATTTCCTAAGCATGGTTAGGTTATATTACGCAAAGTGTGCGTAAAAAATGACGCTAGATTAATATGGCGCGTCTCAAATCTTTTTAACGCGTCGTTTCGATTACCATGCTTATGTCGCATCACAAGTCTCTCTAACGCGTCGTTCCGATTACCAAAGTGTGCGTGAAAAATGACAATTGATTAGTATGTTGCGACTCAAGTCCATTTAAAGAGTCGTTCCAATTACTTAAGCATGGTTAGGTTATATTACGCAAAGTTTGCGTGAAAAATGACAATAGATTAGTATGTCGCGACTTAAGTCTACCAAATTCGTCGTTCCGATTACCTTAGCATGGTTAGGTTATATTATGCAATGTGTACGTGAAAAGTGATGCTAGATTAGTATGTCGCGTCTCAAATCTCTTTAACGCGTCGTTCTGATTACCTAAGCATGGTTAGGTTATTTACAGAAAGCGTGTGTCAAAAGTGACACTAGATTATTATGCCGGGTCTCAAGTCTGTTTAACGCGTCGATCGGATTACCTAAGCATGGCTAGGTTATATTACGCAAATTGTGCGTGAAAACTGACGCTAGATTAGTATGTCGCGTCTCAAATCTGCGTTGTTCCGATTACCTAAGCATGGGTAGGTTATTTACGCAAAGCAAAGCGTGTGTCAAAAGTGACGCTAGATTATTATGTCGCGTCTCAAGTCTGTTTAACGTGTCGATCACATTACCCAAACATGGCTAGGTTATATTATGCAAAGTGTGAGTGAAAAGTGACGCTAGATCAGTATGTCGTGTCTCAAGTCTCTTTAACGCGTCGTTCCGATTACCTAAGCATGGTTAGGTTATATTACGCAAAGTGTGCGTAAAAAGTGACGCTAGATTAGTATGGCGCGTCTCAAGTCTCTTTAACGCGTTGTTCCGATTACCTAAGCATGGTTAGGCTATATTACACAAAGTGTGCATAAAAAATGACAATAGATTAGTATGTCGCATCTTAAGTCTATTTACGCGTCGTTCAGATTACTTAAGCATGGTTAGGTTGTGCGTGAAAAAAGACAATTGATATGTATGTCGCGTCTTAAGTCTATCTAACGCGTCGTTCTGATTATCTAAGCCTTGTTAGGTTATTATACGCAAGGTGTGCGTGAAAATTGACGCTAGATTAGTATGTCGTGTCTCAAGTCTCTTTAACGCATCATTTCCATTACCATGCTTAGGTCGAGTCACACGTCTCTCTAACGCGTCGTTCCGTTTACCTAAGCAGGGTTAGGTTATATTAGGCAAAGTGTTCGTGAAAAGTGACGCTAGAATAGTATGTCCAATCTCAAGTCTCTTTAACGCGTCGTTTCGATTATCTAAGCATGGTTAGGATATATTACGCAAAGTGTGTGTTAGTATGATTCGTCTCAAGTCTCTTTGATGCGTCGTTTCGATTACCATGCTTATCTCGCGTCACATGTCTTTTTAACGCGTTGTTCCGATTACCTATGCATGGCTAGGTTATATTATGCAAAGTTTGCGTGAAAAGTGACGTTAAATCAGTATGTCGCGTCTAATTTCTCTCTAACGCGTCGTTTCAATTTCCTAAGCATGGTTAGGTTATATTACGTAAAGTGTGCGTGAAAAGTGACACTAGAGTATAGTATGTCACATCTCAAGTCTCTCTAACGCGTCCTTCCGATTTCCTAAGCATGGTTAGGTTATATTACGCAAAGTGTGCGTAAAAAGTGACGCTAGATTAATATGGCGCGTCTCAAATCTTTTTAACGCGTCGTTTCGATTACCATGCTTATGTCGCATCACAAGTCTCTCCAACGCGTCGTTCCGATTACCAAAGTGTGCGTGAAAAATGACAATTGATTAGTATGTTGCGACTCAAGTCCATTTAAAGAGTCGTTCCAATTACTTAAGCATGGTTAGGTTATATTACGCAAAGTTTGCGTGAAAAATGACAATAGATTAGTATGTCGCGACTTAAGTCTACCAAATTCGTCGTTCCGATTACCTTAGCATGGTTAGGTTATATTATGCAATGTGTACGTGAAAAGTGATGCTAGATTAGTATGTCGCGTCGCAAATCTCTTTAACGCGTCGTTCTGATTACCTAAGCATGGTTAGGTTATTTACAGAAAGCGTGTGTCAAAAGTGACGCTAGATTATTATGCCGGGTCTCAAGTCTGTTTAACGCGTCGATCGGATTACCTAAGCATGGCTAGGTTATATTACGCAAATTGTGCGTGAAAACTGACGCTAGATTAGTATGTCGCGTCTCAAATCTGCGTTGTTCCGATTACCTAAGCATGGGTAGGTCATTTACGCAAAGCAAAGCGTGTGTCAAAAGTGACGCTAGATTATTATGTCGCGTCTCAAGTCTGTTTAACGTGTCGATCACATTACCTAAACATGGCTAGGTTATATTATACAAAGTGTGAGTGAAAAGTGACGCTAGATCAGTATGTCGTGTCTCAAGTCTCTTTAATGCGTCGTTCTGATTACCTAAGCATGGTTAGGTTATATTACACAAAGTGTGCGTAAAAAGTGACGCTAGATTAGTATGGCGCGTCTCAAGTCTCTTTAACGCGTCGTTTCGATTACCATGCTTATGTCGCGTCACAAGTCTCTTTAACGCGTTGTTCCGATTACCCAAGCATGGTTAGGCTATATTACGCAAAGTGTGCATAAAAAATGACAATAAATTAGTATGTCGCATCTTAAGTCTATTTACGCGTCGTTCAGATTACTTAAGCATGGTTAGGTTGTGCGTGAAAAAAGAAAATTGATATGTATGTCGCGTCTTAAGTCTATCTAACGCGTCGTTCTGATTATCTAAGCCTAGTTAGGTTATTATACGCAAGGTGTGCGTGAAAAGTGACGCTAGATTAGTATGTCGTGTCTCAAGTCTCTTTAACGCATCATTTCAATTACCATGCTTAGGTCGCGTCACACGTCTCTCTAACGCGTCGTTCCGTTTACCTAAGCAGGGTTAGGTTATATTAGGCAAAGTGTGCGTGAAAAGTGACGCTAGAATAGTATGTTCAATCTCAAGTCTCTTTAACGCGTCGTTTCGATTATCTAAGCATGGTTAGGATATATTACGCAAAGTGTGTGTTAGTATGATTCGTCTCAAGTCTCTTTAAAGCGTCATTTCGATTACCATGCTTATCTCGCGTCATAAGTCTCTTTAACGCGTTGTTCCGATTACCTATGCATGGTTAGGTTATATTACGCAAAGTTTGCGTGAAAAGTGACGTTAAATCAGTATGTCGCGTCTAATTTCTCTCTAACGCGTCGTTTCAATTTCCTAAGCATGGTTAGGTTATATTACGTAAAGTGTGCGTGAAAAGTGACACTAGAATATAGTATGTATCGTCTCAAGTCTCTCTAACGCGTCGTTCCGATTTCCTAAGCATGGTTAGGTTATATTACGCAAAGTGTGCATAAAAAGTGACGCTAGATTAATATGGCGCGTCTCAAGTCTTTTTAACGCGTCGTTTCGATTACCATGCTTATGTTGCATCACAAGTCTCTCTAACGCGTCGTTCCGACTAACAAAGTGTGCGTGAAAAATGACAATAGATTAGTATGTTGCGACTCAAGTCCATTTAAAGAATCGTTCCAATTACTTAAGCATGGTTAGGTTATATTACGCAAAGTTTGTGTGAAAAATGACAATAGATTAGTATGTCGCGACTTAAGTCTACCTAACTCGTCGTTCCGATTACCTTAGCATGGTTAGGTTATATTATGCAATGTGTACGTGAAAAGTGATGCTAGATTAGTATGTCACGTCTCAAATCTCTTTAACGCGTCGTTCCGATTACCTAAGCATGGTTAGGTTATTTACAGAAAGAGTGTGTCAAAAGTGACGCTAGATTTTTATGCCGGGTCTCAAGTTTGTTTAACGCGTCGATCGGATTACCTAAGCATGGCTAGGTTATATTACGCAAATAGTGCATGAAAAGTGACGCTAGATTAGTATGTCGTGTCTCAAGTCTCTTTAACGCATCGTTCCGATTATCCAAGAATGGTTAGGTTATATTACGCAAAGTGTGCGAGATAAGTAATGCTAGATTAGTATGTCGCATCTCAAGTCTATTTAACGCGTCGTTCCGATTACCTAAGCATGGTTAGATTATATTACGCAAGGTGTGTGTGAAAGGAGACGCTAGATTAGAATATCCCGTCTCAAGGCTCTTTAATGCCTCTTTCCGATTACCTAGGTATGGTTGTTATATTATGCAAAGTTTACGTGAAAAGTGACGCTAGATTAGTATGTCGCGTCTCAACTGTGTTTAACGAGTCGTTTCGATTACCATGCTTATGTCGCGTAACAAGTCTCTCTAACGCGCCGTTCCGATTACCTTAAGCATGGTTAGGTTATAGTACGCAAAGTGTGTGTGACAAGTAACAATAGATTAGTATGTCACGTCTAATGTCTCTTTAGCGCATCGTTACGATTATCTAAGCATGGTTAGGTTATATTACGCAAAGTGTGCGTGAAAAGTTACTAGCTTAGTATGTCGCATCTCAACTCTATTTAACGCGTCGTTCCAATTACCTAAGCATGGTTAGGTTATATTACGCAAAGGGTGCGTGAAAAGAGACGCTAGATTAGTATGTCGCGTCTCAAATCTCTTTAACGCGGCATGGTTAGGTTATTTACGCAAAGCGTGTGTCAAAAGTGACGCTAGATTATTATGCCGAGTCTCAAGTCTGTTTAACGCGTCGATCGGATTACCTAAGCATGGCTAGGTTATACTACGCAAATTGTGCATGAAAAGTGACGATAGATTAGTATGTCGCGTTTCAAGTCTCTTTAACGCGTCGTTCCGATTGACTAAGCATGGTTATGTTATATTACGCAAAGTGTGCGTAAAAAGTGACGCTAGATTAGTATGGCGCGTCTCAAGTCTCTTTAACGCGTCGTTTCGATTACCATGCTTTTGTCGTGTCACAAGTCTCTTTTACGCGTTGTTCCGATTACCTACGCATGGTTAGGTTATATTACGCAAAAAGTGCATAAAAAATGACAATAGATTAGTATGTCGTTTCTCAAGTCTATTTACGCGTCGTTCCGATTACTTAATCATGTAGGTTGTGCATGAAAAAAGACAATAGATTAGTATGTCGTGTCTTAAGTCTATCTAACGCGTCGTTCTGATTACCTAAGCCTTGTTAGGTTATTTTTTGCAAGGTGTGCGTGAAAAGTGACTCTAGCTTAGTATGTCGTGTCTCAAGTCTCTTTAACGCATCATTTCGATTACCATGCTTAAGTCGCGTCACACATCTCTCTAACGCGTCGTTCCGATTACCTAAGCAGGGTAAGGTTATATTACGCAAAGTGTGCGTGAAAAGTGACGCTAGAATAGTATGTCAAATCTCAAGTCTCTTTAACGCGTCGTTTGATTATCTAAGCATGGTTAGGTTATATTACGCAAAGTGTGTGTAAAAAGTGACGCTAGATTAGTATGATTCGTCTCAAGTCTCTTTAAAGCGTCGTTTCGATTATCATGCTTATCTCACGTCACAAGTCTCTTTAACGCGTTGTTCCGATTACCTATGCATGCTTAGGTTATATTACGCAAAGTTTGCGTGAAAAGTGACATTAAATCAGTAACGCGTCGTTTCAATTTCCTAAGCATGTTTAGGTTATATTATGTAAAGTGTGCGTGAAAAGTGACACTAGAGTATAGTATGTCGCGTCTCAAGTCTCTCTAACGCGTCGTTCCGATTTCCAAAGCATGGTTAGGTTATATTACGCAAAGTGTGCGTAAAAAGTGACGCTAGATTAATATGGCGCGTCTCAAGTTTTTTTAACGCGTCGTTTCGATTACCATGCTTATATCGCATCACAATTCTCTCTAACGCGTCATTCCGATTACCAAAGCGTGCGTGAAAAATGACAATAGATTAGTATGTCGTGACTTAAGTCCATTTAACGAGTCATTCCAATTACTTATGCATGGTTAGGTTATATTACGCAAAGTGTGCGTGAAAAATGACAATAGATCAATATGTCACGACTTAAGTCTATCTAACTCGTCGTTCCGATTACCTTAGCATGGTTAAGTTATATTATGCAATGTGTATGTGAAAAGTGATGCTAGATTAGTATGTCGCGTCTCAAGTCTCTTTAACGCGTTGTTCTGATTACCATGCTTATGTCGTGTCACAAGTCTCTCTAATGGGTCGTTCCGATTACCTAAGAATGGTTAGGTTATATTAAGCAGAGTGTGCGTGAAAATTAACAATTGATTAGTATGTCACGTCTCAAGTCTCTTTAACGCATCGTTCCGATTATCCAAGCATGGTTAGGTTATATTACGCAAGGTGTGCGTGAAAGGTGACGCTAGATTAGAATGTCCCGTCTCAAGGCTTTTTAATGCGTCGTTCCGATTACCTAAGTATGGTTGTTATATTATACAAAGTTAACGTGAAAAGTGACGCTAGTTTAGTATGTCGCGTCTAAACTGTCTTTAACACGTCGTTTCGATTACCATGCTTATGTCGCGTCACAAGTCTCTCTAACGCGTCGTTCCGATTAACTTAAGCATGGTTAGGTTATAGTACATAAAGTGTGCGTGCAAAGTAACTATAGATTAGTATGTCACATCTCAAGTCTCTTTAACGCGTCGTTATGATTACCTAAGCATGGTTAGGTTATATTACGCAAAGTGTGCGTGAAAAGTGACTAGATTACTATGTCGCATCTCAAGACTATTTAATGCGTCGTTCCGATTACCTAAGCATGGTTAGGTTATATTACGCAAAGGGTGCGTGAAAAGTGACTAGATTAGTATGTCGCGTCTCAAATCTCTTTAACGCGTCGTTTCGATTACCTAAGCATGGTTAGGTTATTTACGCAAAGCGTGTGTCAAAAGTGATGCTAGATTAGTATGGCGCGTCTCAAGTCTCTTTAACGCTTTGTTTCGATTACCATGCTTATGTCGCGTCACAAGTCTCTTCCGATTACCTAAGCATGCTTAGGTTATATTACGCAAAGTGTGCGTAAAAAATGACAATTGATTAGTATACCGTGTCTCAAGTCTATTTAAGTCGTTCCGATTACCTAAGCATGGTTAGATTATATTACGCAAAGTGTGCGTGAAAAATGACAATAGATTAGTATGTTGCGTCTTAAGTCTATCTAACGCGTCGGTCTGATTACCTAATCATGGTTAGGTTATATTACGCAAGGTGTGCGTGAAAAGTGACGCTAGATTAATATGTCGCGTCTCAAGGCTCTTTAATGCGTCGTTCCAATTACCTAAGCAAAGTTTGCGTAACAAGTGACGCTAGATTAGTATGTCGTGTCACAAGTCTCTTAAACGCATCGTTTCGATTACCATGCTTAGGTCGCGTCACACGTCTCTCTAAGGCGTAGTTCCGATTACCTAAGCATGGTTAGGTTAAATTACCTAAAGTGTGCTTGAAAAGTGACGCTAGATTAGTATATCCAGTCTCAATTCTCATTAACGCGTCGTTTCGATTATCTAAGCATGGTTAGGTTGTAATACGCAAAGTGTCGTAAAAAGTGACGCTAGATTAGTATGATTCGTGTCAAGTCTCTTTAAAGTGTCGTTTCGATTACCATGCTTATCTCGCGTCACAAGTCTCTTGAACGCGTTGTTCCGATTACATAATCATGGCTAGGTTATATTACGCAAAGTGTGCGTGAAAAGTGACGTTAGATCAGTAAGTCGCGTCTCAAGTCTTTCTAACACGTCGTTTCAATTCCTAAGCATGGTTAGGTTATATTACGCAAAATGTGCGTGAAGAGTGACGCTAGATTAGTATGTCGCGTCTAAAGTCTCTTTAACGTGTCGTTTCGATTACCTAAGCATGGATAGGTTACATTACACAAAATGTGCGTAAAAAGTGACGCTAGATTCCGATTACCAAAGCATGGTTAGGTTATACTACACAAAGTGTGCGTAAAAAATAACAATTGATTAGCATGTCGCGTCTCAAGTCTATTTACGCGTCGTTCTGATTAGCTAAGCATTGTTTGGTTATATAACGCAGAGTGTGTTTTAAAAGTGTTGCTAGTTTAGTATGTTGCATCTCAAGTCTCTTTGACGCATCGTTCCGATTACCTAAGCATGGTTAGGTTATATTTTGCAAAGGGTGCGTTAAAATGACACTAGATTAGTATGTCACGTCACAAGTCTCTTTGACGCGTCATTCTGATTACCTAACAATGGTTAGGTTATTTTATGTAAAGTGTGCGTGAAAAGCGACGCTATATAAGTATGTCGAATCACAAGTCTCTTTAACGCGTCGTTCCCATTATCTAAGCACGGTTAGGTTATATTACGCTAAGTGTGTGTTAAAAGTGACTAGATTAATATGTCGCGTTACAAGTCTCTTTAACGCGTCATTCTGATTACCTAACAATGGTTTGGTTATATTACGCAGTGTGCGTGAAAAGTGACGCTATATAAGTATGTCTCGTCACAAGTCTCTTTAACTCGTCGTTTAGATTACCTAAGCATGTTTAGGTTATATTAAGAAAAGTGTGCGTGAAAAGTGACGCTATATAAGGCTATATAAGTAAGCCGCCTAACAACTCTCTTTAACGCATCGTTCCGATTACCTAAGCATTGTTAGGTTACATTACGCAAAGTGTGCGTTAAAAGTGAGGCTAGATTAGTATATCGCATCACAAGTGTCTTTAACGCGTTTGCCGATTACCTATGCATGGTTAGGTTATATTATGCAAAGTGTGCGTGAAAAGGGACGCTATATAATTATGTCGCTTCAGAAGTCTCTTCAACGCGTCGTTCCAATGACCTATGCATGGTTAGTTTATATTACGCAAGTGTGCGTTAAAAGTAACGCTATATAAGTATGTTGCGTCTTAAGTCTCTTCAACGCGTCGTTTCGATTACCTAAGCATGGTTCGGTTATGTTACGCAAAGTGTGCGTTAAAATTGACGCTAGATTAGTATGTCGCGTGTAAAGTCTCTTTAACACGTCGTTCCGATTACCTAAGCATGGCTAGGTTATATTACGCTAAGTGTGCATTAAATGTGATGCTAGATACAAGTCTCTTTAACGCGTCGTTCTGATTACCTAAGCATGGTTAGGTTATAGTACGCAAAGTGTGCGGTAGATAAGTATGTCGCGTCACCAGTCTCTTTAATGCAACATTTCGATTAGCTATAGGCATGGTTAGGCTATATTACGCAAAGTGGGCGTTAAAAGTGACGCTAGATTATTATGTCGCGTCAAAAGTCTCTTTAACGCTACGTTCCGATTACCTATGCATGGCTAGGTTATATTACGCAAAGTGTGCGTGAAAAGTGAATTTAGATTACTATGTCCCGTCACAAGTCTATTCAACGAGTCGTTCCGATTACCTAGGCATGGTTAGGTTATATAACGCAAAGGGTGAGTTAAAAGTGACGGTAGATTAGTACTATGTCTCGTCTCAAATCTCTTTAACATGTCATTCCGATTTCCTAAGCGAGATTAGGTTATATTACATGTGTGCGTGAAAAGTAATGCTAGATTAGTATTATGTCGCGTCTCAAGTCTCTTTAACGCGTCGTTCCGATTACCTAAGCGTGGTTAGGTTATATGACCCAAAGTGTGCGTTTAAAGTGACGCTAGATTAGTATGTCGCGTCACAAGTCTTTTTAACGCGTCGTTCCGACCTAACAATGGTTAGGTTATATTACGTGAACTATGCGTGAAAAGTGACGCTATATAAGTATGTCGCATCACAAGTCTTTTTAACACGTTGTTCCGATTACCTAAGCATGGTTAGGTTATATTACGCAAAGTGTGCGTTATAAGTGACGCTATATTAGTATGCCGCATCTCAAGTCTCTTTAACGCGTCGTTCCGATTGCCTAAGCTTGTGTTTTAAAAGTGTCGCTAGATCAGTATGTCGCGTCCCAAGTCTCTTTGTCGCATCGTTCCGATTAACTAAGCATGGTTAGGTTATATTACGCGAAGGGTGCATGAAAAGTGACGCAATAAAAGTATATCGCGTAACAAGTCTCTTTAACGCTTCGTTCCAATTACCTATGCATGGTTATGTTATATTACACAAAGTGTGCGTTAAAAGTGACGCTATATAAGCATGTTGCGTCTTATGTCGCTTTAACGCATCGTTGTGGTTACCTAAGTATAATTCGGTTATATTACGCAAAGTGTGCGTTAAAAGTGACGCTAGATTAGTATGTCGCGCACAAGTCTCTTTAACGCGTCATTCAGAATACCAAAGCATGGTTAGGCTATATTACGCAAAGTGTGCGTCAAAAGTGACGCTCGATTTTTCAGTCGCATCACAAGTCTCTTTAACACGCCGTTCTGATTACCTATGCATGGTTATGTTATATTACGCAAAGTGTGCGTGAAAAGTGACTCTATATTACTATGTCCCATCACAAGTCTATTCAACGAGTTGTTCCGATTACCTAGGCATGGTTAGGTTATATAACGCAAAGTGTGAATTAAAAGTGACGCTAGTTTAGTAGCATGTCGCGTATGAAATCTCTTTAACGTGTCATTCTGATTACCTTAGCGTGGTTAGGTTATATTACGCAAAGTGTGGGTGAAAAGTGATACTAGATTAGTAGTATGTTGCGTCTCAAGTCTCTTTAACGCGTCGTTCAGATTACCTAAGCGTGGTTAGGTTATATGATGCAAAGTGTACATTAAAAGTGACACTAGATTAGTATGTCGCGTCACAAGTCTTTTTAACGCATCGTTCTGACCTAACAATGGTTAGGTTATATTACATAAAGTGTGTGTGAAAAGTGACGCTAGATAAGTATGTCACATCACAAGTCTTTTTAACACGTTGTTCCGATTACCTAAGCATGGATAGGTTATAATATGCAAAGTATGCGTTATAAGTGACTTTAGATTAGTATGTCGCGCCTCAAGTCTCTTTAATGTGTCGTTCTGATTACCTAAGCATGGTTAGGTTATATAACGCAAAGTGTGTTTTAAAAGTGTCACTAGATTAGTATGTCGCGTCTCAAGTATCTTTGTTGCATCATTCCGATTACCTAAGCATGGATAGGTTATTTTACGCGAAGGATGCGTTAAAAGTGACATTAGATTAGTATATCGGGTCACAAGTCTCTTTAACTCGTCGTTCTGATTACCTATCAGTGGTTGGGTAATTTTACGTAAAGTGTGCGTGAAAAGTGACACTATATAAGTATGTCGCATCACAAGTCTCTTTAACGCTTTGTTTCGATTATCTAAGCATGGTTAGGTTATATTACGTTAAGTGTGCGTTAAAAATGACGCTAGATTAATATGTCGCGATACAAGTCTCTTTAACGCGTCGTTCTGATTAACTAACAATGGTTTGGTTATATTACGCAAAGTTTGCGTGAAAAGTGACGCTATATAAGTATGTCGCGTCACAAGTCTCTTTAACGTGTTGTTCCGATTACCTAAGCATGGTTAGGTTATATTACGCTAAGTGTGCGTGAAAAGTGACGCTATATAAGTATGTCGCGACACAAGTCTCTTTAACGCGTCGTGCCGATTACCAAAGCATGGTAAGGTTATATTACGTAAAGTGTGCATTAAAAGTGAGGCTAGATTAGTATGTCGCGTCACAAGTCTCATTAACTCGTCGGCCGATTACCTATGCATGGTTAGGTTATAATATGCAAAGTGAGCGTGAAAAGGGACGCTATATAAGTATGTCGCGTCACAAGTCTCTTTAAGGCGTCGTTCCAATTACCTATGCATTGTTAGGTTATATTACGCAAAGTGTGCGTTAAAAGTGACACTATGTAAGTATGTCGCGTCTTAAGTCTCTTTAACGCGTCGTTTCGACTACCTAAGCATGGTTCGGTTATATTATGCAAAGTGTGCGTTAAAAGTGATGCTAGATTAGTATGTCGCGTCTCAAGTCTCTTTAACGGGTTGTTCTGATTACCTAACCATGGTTAGATTATATTACGCTAAGTGTGCGCTAAAAGTGACGATAGATTATTATGTCGTTTCACAAGTCTCTTTAATGCGTCGTTATGATTACCTATGCATGGTTAGATTATATAACGCAAAGTGTGCGTTAAATGTGACGCTAAATTAGTAGTATGTCACGTCACAAGTCTCTTTAACGCGTCGTTTTGATTACCTAAGCATGGTTAGGTTATATTACGCAAAGTGTGCGTGAAAAGTGATGCTAGATTAGTATGTCATGTCACAAGTCTCTTTAACGCGTCATTCTGATTACCTAAGCATAGTTAGGTTATATTACGCACCGTGCGCGTTAAAGTGACACTAGATTATTATGTTCTGTCTCAACTCACTTTAACGCGTCGTTTCGATTACCATGCTTATGTCGCGTCACAAGTCACTCAAACCCGTTGTTCCGGTTACCGAAGCATGGTCAGGTTATAGTACGCAAAGTGTGCGTGAAAGGATCAATAGAATAGTATGTAGCGTCTCAAATCTCTTTAATGCATCGTTCCGATTACCTAAGCATGGCTAGGTTATATTACGCGAAGTGTGCGTGAAAAGTGACGCTATATAAGTATGTCGTGTCACAAGACTCTTTAACGCGTCGTTCTGATTACCTAAGCATGGCTAGGTTATATTACGCAAAGTGTGCATTAAAAGTGAGGCTAGATTAGTATGTCGCGTCAGAAGTTTCTTTAACGCGTCGTTCCGATTACTGTGAATGGTTAGGTTATATTATGCAAAGTGTGCGTGAAAAGGGACGCTATATAGTTATGTCGTGTCACAAGTCTCTTTAACGCGTTGTTCCAATTAGCTATGCATAGTTAGGTTATATTACGCAAAGTGTGCGTTAATAGTGACGCTATATATGTCGCATCCCAATTTTCTTTAACTCGTCGTTCCAATTACCTAAGCATGGTTAGATTATATTATGCGAGGTGTGCTTGAAAAGTGATGCAATTTAAGTATGTCGCATCAAAAGTCTTTGTAACGCGTCGTTCCGATTACCTAAGCATGGTTAGGTTATACTATGCAAAGTGTGCGTTAAAAGTGACACTAGATTAGTATGTCGCGTCACAAGTCTCTTTAACGCGTCGTTCATATTACCTATGCATGGTTTGGTTATTTTATGCAAAGTATGTCACATCACAAGTCTTTTTAACACGTCGTTCCGATTACCATGATTATCTCGCGTCACAAGTCTTTTTAACGATTCGTTCCGATTACCTCTAAGCATGGTTATACTACGCACAGTGTCCTTGAAGAGTGACTTTAGATCAGTATGTCGCGTCTCAAGTCTCTCTAACGCGTCGTTCCGATTTCCTAAGCATGATCAGCTTATATTACGCAAAATGTGCGTGAAAAGTGAAACTAGATTAGTATGGGCGTCTCAAGTCTCTCTAACGCGTCGTTCCGATTTCCTCAGCATGGTTAGGTTATATTACGCAAAGTTTGCATACAAAGTGACGCTAGATTAATATGGCGCGTCTAATGTCTTTTTAACGCGTCGTTCCGATTACCTAAGCATGGTTAGGTTATATTACGCAAAGTGTGCGTGAAAAAGGACAATAGATTAGTATGTCGCGTCTTAAGTGCATTTAACGCGTCGTTCCAATTACTTAAGCATGGTTAGGTAATATTACGCAAAGTGTGCGTGAAAAATGACAATAGATTAGTATGTCGTGTCTGAGGTCAATCTAACTCATCGTTCCGATTACCTAAGCATTGTTAGGCTATATTATGCAATATGTACATGAAAAGTGACGCTAGATTAGTATATCACGTCTCAAGTCTCTTTAACGCGTCGTTTAGTATGTCGCGTCTTAAGTGCATTTAACGCGAAGTGTGCGTGAAAAAGGACAATAGATTAGTATGTCGCGTCTTAAGTGCATTTAACGCGTCGTTCCAATTACTTAAGCATGGTTAGGTTATATTACACAAAGTGTACTTGAAAAGTGAGGCTAGATTAATTTATCGCGTCTCAAGTCTCTATAACACGTCGTTCTGATTACCTAAGCATTGTTAGGTTATATTATGCAAAGTTTTCGTATGTCGCATCTCAAGTCTCTTTAACACGTCGTTTGGATTACCATGCTTATGTCGCGTCACAAGTCTCTCTATCGGGTCGTTCCGATTACCTAAGAATGGTTATGTTATATTATGCACAGTGTGCATGAAAAGTAACAATAGATTAGTATGTCGCATCTCAAGTCTCTTTAACGCTAGGTTATATTACGAGTGTGAGAGAAAAGTAATGCTAGATTAGTATGTCGCGTCTCAAGTCTCTTTAACGTGTCGTTCCGATTACCTAAGCATGGTTAGGTTATATTACGCAAGGTGTGCGTGAAAGGTGACGCTAGATTAGAATGTCCCGTCTCAAGGCTCTTTTATGCGTCGTTCCGATTTCCTAAGCATGGTCAGGTTATATTATGCAAAGTGTGAGTGAAAAGTGAAACTAGATTAGTATGGGCGTCTCAAGTCTCTCTAACGCGTCATTCCGATTTCCTAAGCATGGTTACGATATATTACGCAAAGTGTGCGTACAAAGTGACGCTAGATTAATATGGCGCGTCTAAAGTCTTTTAACGCGTCTTTTCGATTACCATGCTTATGTCACGTCAGAAGTCTCTCTAACGCATCGTTCCGATTACCTAATCATGGTTAGGTTATATTATAGAAAGTGTGCGTGAAAAATGACAATAGATTAGTATGTCGCGTCTCAAGTCCATTTAACGCGTCGTTCTAATTAATTAAGCATGGTTATGTAATATTACGCAATGTGTGCGTGAAAAATGACAATAGATTAGTATGTCGCGTCTTAGGTCAATCTAACTCGTCGTTCCAATTACCTAAGCATGGTTAGGTTATATTATGCAATGTGTATGTGAAAATTGACACTAGATTAGTATATCGCGTCTCAAGTCTCTTTAACGCGTCGTTTTGATTACCATGCTTATGTCGCGTCACAAGTCTCTCTAATGGGTCGTTGCGATTACCTAAGAATGGCTAGGTTATATTACGCAAAGCGTGCGTGAAAAGTAACAGTAGATTAGTATGTCGCGTATCAAGTCTCTTTAATGCGTCATTAGTATGTCGCGTCTCCAGTCTCTTTTACGCGTCGTTCCGATTACCTAAGCATGGTTACGTTATATTACGCAAGGTGTGCGTGAAAGTCTCTTTAGCGAATCATTTCGATTACCATGCTTAGGTCGCATCACACGTCTCTCTAACGCGTCGTTCGGACTACCTATGTAGGGTTAGGTTATATTATGCAAAGTGTACGTGAAAAGTGACGCTAGATTAGTATGTCCAATCTAAAGTCTCTTTAACGCGTCGTTTCTATTACGCATTGTTAGGTTATATTACGCAAAGTGTGTGTAAAAAGTGACGCTAGATTAGTATGATTCGTCTCAAGTCTCTTTAAAGCGACGTTTCAATTACCATGCTTATCTCGCGTCACAAGTCCCTTTAACACGTTGTTCCGATTACCTATGCATGGTTAGATTATATTATGCAAAGTTCGCGTGAAAAGTGACGTTAAATCAGTATGTCGCGTCTGAAGTCTCTCTAACGCGTCGTTTCAATTTCCTAAGCATGGTTAGGTTATATTACGTAAAGTGTGTGTGAAAAGTGACACTAGAGTAGTATGTCGCATCTCAAGTCTCTCTAACGCGTCGTTCCGATTTTCTAAGCATGGTCAGGTTATATTACGCAAAGTGTGCGTAAAAAGTGACGCTTAATTAATATGGCGCGTCTCAAGTGTTTTTAACGCGTCGTTTCGATTACCATGCTTATGTCGCATCACAAGTCTCTCTAACGCCTCGTTCCGATTACCAAAGTGTGCGTGAAAAATGACAATAGATTAGTATGTTGCGACTCAAGTCTATTTAACGAGTCGTTCAAATTACTTAAACATGGTTAGGTTGTATTACGCAAAGTGTGCTTGAAAAATGACAATATATTAGTATGTCGCGACTTAAGTCTATCTAACTCATCGTTCCGATTACCTTAGCATGATTAGGTTATATTATGCAATGTGAACGTGAAAAGTGATGCTAGATTAGTATGTTGTGTCTCAAGTCTCTTTAACGCATTGTTTTCTAATGGGTCGTTCCGATTACCTAAGAATGGTTAGGTTATATTACGCAGAGTGTGCGTGAAAATTAACAACTGATTAGTATGTCGCGTCTCAAGTCTCTTTAATGCTTCGTTCCGATTACCTAAGCATGGTTAGGTTATATTACGCAAGGTGTGCGTGAAAGATGACGCTAGATTAGAATGTCCCGTCTCAAGGCTCTTTAATGCCTCGTTTCGATTAATTAAGTATGGTTGTTGTTTTTTTTTTTTGAAGATAAGTATGGTTGTTATATTATGCAAAGTTTACGTGAAAAGTGACGCTAGATTAGTATGTCGCGTTCCGATTACCTTATGAATGGTTAGGTTATAGTACGCAAAGTGTGCGTGAAAATTAACAATAGATTAGTATGTCACGTCTCAAGTCTCTTTAACGCGTCGTTACGATTACCTAAGCCTGGTTAGGTTATATTACGCAAAGTGTGCGTGAAAAGCGACTAGATTAATATGTCACATCTCAAGTCTATTTAACGTGTCGTTTCGATTACCTAAGCATGGTTAGGTTATATTACGCAAAGGGTGCGTGAAAAGTGACGGTAGATTAGTTTGTCGCGTCTCAAATCTCTTTTGCGCGCCGTTCCGATTACGTAAGCATGGTTATAGGTTATTTACGCAAAGCGTGTGTCAAAAGTGACGCTAGATTATTATGCCGCGTCTCAAGTCTCTTTAACGTGTCGTTCCGATTACCTAAGCATGGTTAGGTTATATTACGCAAGGTGTGCGTGAAAGGTGACGCTAGATTAGAATGTCCCGTCTCAAGGCTCTTTTATGCGTCGTTCCGATTTCCTAAGCATGGTCAGGTTATATTATGCAAAGTGTGAGTGAAAAGTGAAACTAGATTAGTATGGGCGTCTCAAGTCTCTCTAACGCGTCATTCCGATTTCCTAAGCATGGTTACGATATATTACGCAAAGTGTGCGTACAAAGTGACGCTAGATTAATATGGCGCGTCTAAAGTCTTTTAACGCGTCTTTTCGATTACCATGCTTATGTCACGTCAGAAGTCTCTCTAACGCATCGTTCCGATTACCTAATCATGGTTAGGTTATATTATAGAAAGTGTGCGTGAAAAATGACAATAGATTAGTATGTCGCGTCTCAAGTCCATTTAACGCGTCGTTCTAATTAATTAAGCATGGTTATGTAATATTACGCAATGTGTGCGTGAAAAATGACAATAGATTAGTATGTCGCGTCTTAGGTCAATCTAACTCGTCGTTCCAATTACCTAAGCATGGTTAGGTTATATTATGCAATGTGTATGTGAAAATTGACACTAGATTAGTATATCGCGTCTCAAGTCTCTTTAACGCGTCGTTTTGATTACCATGCTTATGTCGCGTCACAAGTCTCTCTAATGGGTCGTTGCGATTACCTAAGAATGGCTAGGTTATATTACGCAAAGCGTGCGTGAAAAGTAACAGTAGATTAGTATGTCGCGTATCAAGTCTCTTTAACGCGTCATTAGTAAGTCGCGTCTCCAGTCTCTTTTACGCGTCGTTCCGATTACCTAAGCATGGTTACGTTATATTACGCAAGGTGTGCGTGAAAGTCTCTTTAGCGAATCATTTCGATTACCATGCTTAGGTCGCATCACACGTCTCTCTAATGCGTCGTTCGGACTACCTATGTAGGGTTAGGTTATATTATGCAAAGTGTACGTGAAAAGTGACGCTAGATTAGTATGTCCAATCTAAAGTCTCTTTAACGCGTCGTTTCTATTACGCATTGTTAGGTTATATTACGCAAAGTGTGTGTAAAAAGTGACGCTAGATTAGTATGATTCGTCTCAAGTCTCTTTAAAGCGACGTTTCAATTACCATGCTTATCTCGCGTCACAAGTCCCTTTAACACGTTGTTCCGATTACCTATGCATGGTTAGATTATATTATGCAAAGTTCGCGTGAAAAGTGACGTTAAATCAGTATGTCGCGTCTGAAGTCTCTCTAACGCGTCGTTTCAATTTCCTAAGCATGGTTAGGTTATATTACGTAAAGTGTGTGTGAAAAGTGACACTAGAGTAGTATGTCGCATCTCAAGTCTCTCTAACGCGTCGTTCCGATTTTCTAAGCATGGTCAGGTTATATTACGCAAAGTGTGCGTAAAAAGTGACGCTTAATTAATATGGCGCGTCTCAAGTGTTTTTAACGCGTCGTTTCGATTACCATGCTTATGTCGCATCACAAGTCTCTCTAACGCCTCGTTCCGATTACCAAAGTGTGCGTGAAAAATGACAATAGATTAGTATGTTGCGACTCAAGTCTATTTAACGAGTCGTTCAAATTACTTAAACATGGTTAGGTTATATTACGCAAAGTGTGCTTGAAAAATGACAATATATTAGTATGTCGCGACTTAAGTCTATCTAACTCATCGTTCCGATTACCTTAGCATGATTAGGTTATATTATGCAATGTGAACGTGAAAAGTGATGCTAGATTAGTATGTTGTGTCTCAAGTCTCTTTAACGCATTGTTTTCTAATGGGTCGTTCCGATTACCTAAGAATGGTTAGGTTATATTACGCAGAGTGTGCGTGAAAATTAACAACTGATTAGTATGTCGCGTCTCAAGTCTCTTTAATGCTTCGTTCCGATTACCTAAGCATGGTTAGGTTATATTACGCAAGGTGTGCGTGAAAGATGACGCTAGATTAGAATGTCCCGTCTCAAGGCTCTTTAATGCCTCGTTTCGATTAATTAAGTATGGTTGTTGTTTTTTTTTTTTGAAGATAAGTATGGTTGTTATATTATGCAAATTTTACGTGAAAAGTGACGCTAGATTAGTATGTCGCGTTCCGATTACCTTATGAATGGTTAGGTTATAGTACGCAAAGTGTGCGTGAAAATTAACAATAGATTAGTATGTCACGTCTCAAGTCTCTTTAACGCGTCGTTACGATTACCTAAGCCTGGTTAGGTTATATTACGCAAAGTGTGCGTGAAAAGCGACTAGATTAATATGTCACATCTCAAGTCTATTTAACGCGTCGTTCCGATTACCTAAGCATGGTTAGGTTATATTACGCAAAGGGTGCGTGAAAAGTGACGGTAGATTAGTTTGTCGCGTCTCAAATCTCTTTTGCGCGCCGTTCCGATTACGTAAGCATGGTTATAGGTTATTTACGCAAAGCGTGCGTCAAAAGTGACGCTAGATTATTATGCCGCGTCTCAAGTCTCTTTAACGTGTCGTTCCGATTACCTAAGCATGGTTAGGTTATATTACGCAAGGTGTGCGTGAAAGGTGACGCTAGATTAGAATGTCCCGTCTCAAGGCTCTTTTATGCGTCGTTCCGATTTCCTAAGCATGGTCAGGTTATATTATGCAAAGTGTGAGTGAAAAGTGAAACTAGATTAGTATGGGCGTCTCAAGTCTCTCTAACGCGTCATTCCGATTTCCTAAGCATGGTTACGATATATTACGCAAAGTGTGCGTACAAAGTGACGCTAGATTAATATGGCGCGTCTAAAGTCTTTTAACTCGTCTTTTCGATTACCATGCTTATGTCACGTCAGAAGTCTCTCTAACGCATCGTTCCGATTACCTAATCATGGTTAGGTTATATTATAGAAAGTGTGCGTGAAAAATGACAATAGATTAGTATGTCGCGTCTCAAGTCCATTTAACGCGTCGTTCTAATTAATTAAGCATGGTTATGTAATATTACGCAATGTGTGCGTGAAAAATGACAATAGATTAGTATGTCGCGTCTTAGGTCAATCTAACTCGTCGTTCCAATTACCTAAGCATGGTTAGGTTATATTATGCAATGTGTATGTGAAAATTGACACTAGATTAGTATATCGCGTCTCAAGTCTCTTTAACGCGTCGTTTTGATTACCATGCTTATGTCGCGTCACAAGTCTCTCTAATGGGTCGTTGCGATTACCTAAGAATGGCTAGGTTATATTACGCAAAGCGTGCGTGAAAAGTAACAGTAGATTAGTATGTCGCGTATCAAGTCTCTTTAACGCGTCATTAGTTTGTCACGTCTCCAGTCTCTTTTACGCGTCGTTCCGATTACCTAAGCATGGTTACGTTATATTACGCAAGGTGTGCGTGAAAGTCTCTTTAGCGAATCATTTCGATTACCATGCTTAGGTCGCATCACACGTCTCTCTAACGCGTCGTTCGGACTACCTATGTAGGGTTAGGTTATATTATGCAAAGTGTACGTGAAAAGTGACGCTAGATTAGTATGTCCAATCTAAAGTCTCTTTAACGCGTCGTTTCTATTACGCATTGTTAGGTTATATTACGCAAAGTGTGTGTAAAAAGTGACGCTAGATTAGTATGATTCGTCTCAAGTCTCTTTAAAGCGACGTTTCAATTACCATGCTTATCTCGCGTCACAAGTCCCTTTAACACGTTGTTCCGATTACCTATGCATGGTTAGATTATATTATGCAAAGTTCGCGTGAAAAGTGACGTTAAATCAGTATGTCGCGTCTGAAGTCTCTCTAACGCGTCGTTTCAATTTCCTAAGCATGGTTAGGTTATATTACGTAAAGTGTGTGTGAAAAGTGACACTAGAGTAGTATGTCGCATCTCAAGTCTCTCTAACGCGTCGTTCCGATTTTCTAAGCATGGTCAGGTTATATTATGCAAAGTGTGCGTAAAAAGTGACGCTTAATTAATATGGCGCGTCTCAAGTGTTTTTAACGCGTCGTTTCGATTACCATGCTTATGTCGCATCACAAGTCTCTCTAACGCCTCGTTCCGATTACCAAAGTGTGCGTGAAAAATGACAATAGATTAGTATGTCGCGACTCAAGTCTATTTAACGAGTCGTTCAAATTACTTAAACATGGTTAGGTTATATTACGCAAAGTGTGCTTGAAAAATGACAATATATTAGTATGTCGCGACTTAAGTCTATCTAACTCATCGTTCCGATTACCTTAGCATGATTAGGTTATATTATGCAATGTGAACGTGAAAAGTGATGCTAGATTAGTATGTTGTGTCTCAAGTCTCTTTAACGCATTGTTTTCTAATGGGTCGTTCCGATTACCTAAGAATGGTTAGGTTATATTACGCAGAGTGTGCGTGAAAATTAACAACTGATTAGTATGTCGCGTCTCAAGTCTCTTTAATGCTTCGTTCCGATTACCTAAGCATGGTTAGGTTATATTACGCAAGGTGTGCGTGAAAGATGACGCTAGATTAGAATGTCCCGTCTCAAGGCTCTTTAATGCCTCGTTTCGATTAATTAAGTATGGTTGTTGTTTTTTTTTTGAAGATAAGTATGGTTGTTATATTATGCAAAGTTTACGTGAAAAGTGACGCTAGATTAGTATGTCGCGTTCCGATGACCTTATGAATGGTTAGGTTATAGTACGCAAAGTGTGCGTGAAAATTAACAATAGATTAGTATGTCACGTCTCAAGTCTCTTTAACGCGTCGTTACGATTACCTAAGCCTGGTTAGGTTATATTACGCAGAGTGTGCGTGAAAAGCGACTAGATTAATATGTCACATCTCAAGTCTATTTAACGCGTCGTTCCGATTACCTAAGCATGGTTAGGTTATATTACGCAAAGGGTGCGTGAAAAGTGACGGTAGATTAGTTATTCGCGTCTCAAATCTCTTTTGCGCGCCGTTCCGATTACGTAAGCATGGTTATAGGTTATTTACGCAAAGCGTGTGTCAAAAGTGACGCTAGATTATTATGCCGCGTCTCAAGTCTGTTTAACGCGTCGATCGGATTACCTAAGCATGGCTAGGTTATATTACGCAAAGTGTGCGTGAAAAGTGACGCTAGATTAATATGTCGCGTCTCAAGTCTCCTTAACGCGTCGTTCCGATTACCTAAGCATGGTTAAGTTATATTACGCAAAGTGTGCGTAAAAAGTGACGCTATATTAGTATGGCGCGTCTCAAGTCTCTTTAACGCGTCGTTTCGATTACCATGCTTATGTCGCATCACAAGTCTCTCTAACGCGTCGTTCCAATTACCAAAGTGTACGTGAAAAATGACAATAGATTAGTATGTCGCGACTCAAGTCAATTTAACGAGTCATTCCAATTACTTAAGCATGGTTAGGTTATATTACGCAATATGTGCGTGAATGACAATAGATTAGTATGTCGCGACTTAAGTCTATCTAACTCGTCGTTCCGATTACCTTAGCATGGTTAGGTTATATTATGCAATGTGTACGTGAAAAGTGATGCTAGATTAGTATGTCGCGTCTCAAGTCTCTTTAACGCGTTGTTTTGATTACCATGCTTATGTCATATCACAAGTCTCTCTAATGGGTCGTTCCGATTACCTAAGAATAGTTAGGTTATATTACGCAGAGTGTGCGTGAAAATTAACAATTGATTATTAGTATGTCAGGTCTCAAGTCTCTTTTACGCATCGTTCTGATTATCCAAGAATAGTTAGGTTATATTACGCACAGTGTGCGAGAGAAGTAATGCAAGATTAGTACGTCGCTTCTCAAGTCTATTTAACGCGTCATTCCGATTACCTAAGCATGATTAGGTTATATTACACAAGGTGTGCGTGAAAGGTGACGCTAGATTAGAATTTCCCGTCTCAAGACTCTTTAATGCGTCGTTCCGATTACCTAAGTATGGTTGTTATATTATGCAAAGTTTACGTGAAAAGTGACGCTAGATTAGTATGTCGCGTCTTAAGTCTCTTTAACTCGCCGTTACGATTACCTAAGCATGTTTAGGTTATATTACGCAAAATGTGCGTTAACAGTGACTAGATTATTATGTCGCATCTCAAGTCTATTTACGCGTCGTTCGATAACCTAAGCATGGTTAGGTTATATTACGCAAAGGGTGCGTGAAAAGTGACGCTAAATTAGTATGTCGCGTCCTAAATCTCTTTAACGTGTTGTTCCGATTACCTAAGCATGGTTAGGTTATTTACGCAAAGCGTGTGTCAAAAGTGACGCTAGATTATTATGCCGCGTCTAAGTCTGTATAACGTGTCAATCGGATTACCTAAGCATGGCTAGGTTATATTACGCAAAGTGTGCGTGAAAAGTGACGCTAGATTAGTATGCTGCGTCTCGAGTCTCTTTAACGCGTTGTTCCGATTACCTAAGCATGCGTATAAAGTGATGCTAGATTAGTATGGCGCGTCTCAAGTCTCTTTAACGCTTTGTTTCGATTACCATGCTTATGTCGCTTGACAAGTCTCTCTAACGCGTTGTTCCGATTACCTAAGCATGCTTCGGTTATATTACGAAAAGTGTGCGTAAAAAATGACAATAGATTAGTATGTCGTGTCTCAAGTCTATTTAACGCGTCGTTCCGATTACCTAAGCATGGTTAGGTTATATTACGCAAAGTGTGCCTGATAAATGACAAAAGATTAGTATGTCGTGTCTTAAGTCTATCTAACGCGTTGTTCCGATTACCTATGCATGGTTAGGTTATATTATGCCAGGTGTGCGTAAAAAGAGCCGCTAGATTAATATGTCGCGTCTCAAGGCTCTTTAATGCGTCGTTCCAATTACCTAAGCATGGTTAGGTTTTGCGTAAAAAGTGACGTTTGATTAGTATGTCGTGTCACATGTCTCTTTAACGCATCGTTTCTAAGCATGGTTAGGTCATATTACACAAAATGTGCGTGAAAAGTGACGCTAGATTAGTATGGCGCGTCTCAAGTTTCTTTAACGCGTCGTTTCGATTACCATGCTTATGTCGCGTCACAAGTCTCTTAAACGCGTTGTTCTGATTACCAAAGCATGGTTAGGTTATATTACGCAAAGTGTGCGTTAAAAATAACAACTGATTAGTATGTCGCGTCTCAAGTCTATTTACGCGTAGTTCCGATTACTTATGTAGGGTTAGGTTATTTTACGCAAGGTGTGCGTCAAAAGTGACGCTAGATTATTATGTCACGTCTCACAGCTCTTTCACGCGTCGTTCTGATTACCTAAGAATGGTTAGGTTATATTATGCAAAGTTTGCGTAAATAGTGACGCTAGATTAGTATATCGTGTCTCAAGTCTCTTTTACGCATCATTTCGATTACCATGCTTAGGTCACGTCACACGTCTCTCTAACGCGTCATTCCGATTACCTATGTAGGGTTAGGTTATATTACGCAAAGTGTGCGTGAAAAGTGACGTTAGACATTGTCTAGTGTCAAGTCTCTTTAACACGTCGTTTCCATTACCTAAGCATAATTTGGTTATATTACGCAAAGTGTGCGTAAAAAGTGACGCTAGATTAGTATGATACGTCTCAAGTCTCTTTAAAGCGTCGTTTCGATTACCATTCTTATCTCGGGTCACAATTCTCTTTAACGCGTTGTTCCGATTACCTATGCATGGTTAGGTTATATTACGCAAAGTTTGCGTTAAAAGTGACATTAGATCAGTATGTCACGTCTCAAGTCACTCTAACGCGTCGTTTCAATTTACTTAGCATGGTTAGGTTATATTACACAAAGTGTGCATGAAAAGGGACACTAGATTAATATGACGCGTCTCAAGTCTTTTTAACGCGTCGTTTCGATTACCATGCTTATGTCGCGTCAGAAGTCCCTCTAACGCGTCGTTCCGATTACCTAAGCATGGTTAGGTTATATTACGCAAAGTGTGCGTGAAAAATGACAATAGATTGTATGTCGCGACTCAAGTCCATTTAACGAGTCGTTCCAATTACTTAAGCATAGTTAGGTTATATTACGCAAAGTGTGCATGAAAAATGACAATAGATTAGTATGTCGCGTCTTAAGTCTATCTAACTCGTCGTTCTGATTACTTTAGCGTGGCTAGGTTATATTATGCAATGTATACGTGAAGGGTGATGCTAGATTAGTATGTCGCGTCTTAAGTCTCTTTAACGCGTCGTTTTGATTACCATGCTTATGTCGCGTCACAAGTCTCTCTAATGGGTAGTTCCGATTACCTAAGAATGGTTAGGTTATATTATGCAGAGTGTGCGTGAAAATTAATAATTGATTAGTATGTCGCGTCTCAAGTCTCATTAACGCGTCGTTCTGATTACCAAAGAGTGGTTAGGTTATATTACGCAAAGTGTGCTAGAAAAGTAATGCTTGATTAGTATGTCGAGTCTCTAGTCTCTTTAACGCGTCATTCCGATTAACTAAGCATGGTTAGGTTATATTAACAAGGTGTGCATGAAAGGTAACGCTAGATTAGAACGTTCCGATTACCTAAGGGCGGTTGTTATATTAGGCAAAGTTGGCGAGAAAAGTGACGCTAAATTAGTATGTTGCGTCTCAAGTCTCTTTAACGCGTCGTTTCGATTACCATGCTTATGTCGCGTCACAAGTCTCTCTAACGCGTTGTTCCGATTACCTAAGCATGGTTAGCTTATAATACGCAAAATGTGCGTGAAAAGTAACAATAGATTAGTATGTCGCGTCTCAAGTCTCTTTATTGCGTCGTTCCGATTACCTATGCATGGTTAGGTTATATTATGAAAGTGTGCGTGAAAAGTGACAATAGTATGTCGAATCTCAAGTCTATTTAATGCGTCGTTCCGACTACCTAAGCATGGTTAGGTTATATTTCGTAGAGTGTGCGTGAAAAGTGACGCTAGATTAGTATGTCGCGTCTCAAATCTCATTAACGCGTCATTCCGATTACCTAAGCATGGTTAGGTTATTTACGCAAAGCCTGCGTGAAAAGTGACGCTAGTTTAGTATGTCGCGTCTCAGGTTTGTTTAACGCGTCATTCTGATTACCTAAGCATGGTTAGGTTATATTAAGCAAAGTGTTCGTGAAAAGTGACGCTAGATTAGTATGTCCCGTCTCAAGTCTCTTTAACGCGTCGTTCCGATTACCTAAGCATGGTTAGGTTATATTACGCAAAGTGTGCGTAAAAAGTGACGCTAGATTAGGATGGCCTGTCTCAAGTCTCTTTAACGCGTCGTTTCGACTACCAAGCTTAAGTTGCGTCACAAGTCTCTTTAACGCGTTGTTCCGATTACCTAAGCATGGTTTGGTTATATTACGCAAAGTATGCGTAACAAATGACAATAGATTAGTATGTCGCCTCTCAAGTCTATTTAATGCGTCGTTCCGATTACCTAAGCATGGTTAGGTTATATTACGCAAAGTGTGCGTGAAAAATGACAATAGATAGTATGTCGCGTCTTAAGTCTATCTAACGCGTCGGTCTGATTACCTAAGCATGGTTAGGTTATATTACGCAAGGTGTGCGTGAAAAGTGACGCTAGATTAATATGTCGCGTCTCAAGGCTCTTTAATTCATTGTTCCGATTACCTAAGCATGGTATTATGCATGGTTTGCATTCAAAGTGACACTAGATTAATATATCACGTCTCACAGCTCTTTAATGCGTCGTTCCAATTACAGCTAAGCATGGTTAGGTTATACTAACCGAAGTGTGCGTTAAAAGTGCTGCAAGATTTGTATGTCGCGTCCTAAGTCTCTTTAACGCGTCATTTTGATTACCTAAAGGCTATATTACGCAAATTGTGCGTGAAATGTGAGGCTAGATTAGTACGTCGCGTCTAACGCGTCGTTCCATTACCTAATCATTGTTAGGTTATATTACGCAAAGTGTGCGTGAAAACTGACGCTAGATTAGTATGTCGCATCTCAAGTCTCTTCAACGCGTCATTCCAATTACCTAAGCATGGTTATATTACGCAACGTGAGCATGAAAAATGACGCTAGATTAGTATGCCGGGTCTCAAGTCTGTTTAACGCGTCATTTCGATAACCATGTTTATGTCGCGTCACAAGTCTCTCTATTTGCGTTAAAAGTAACGCTAGATAAGTATATCACGTCACCAGTTTCTCTGACGCGTCCTTCCATTACCTAAGCATGGCTACGTTATATTATGCAAAGTGTGAGTGAAAAGTGACGCTAGATTAGTATGTTGCTACTAAATTTTCTTTAATGCGTTGTTCCGATTACCTAAGCATGGTTAGGTTAGGTTACACGAAGTGTGCGTAAGAAGTGACGCTAGATTAGTTTGGCGCGTCTCAAGTCTCTTTTATGCGTCATGCTTATGTCGCGTCACAAGTCTCTGTAACGCGTCATTCTGATTAACTAAGCATGGTTAGGTTATATTACGCAAAGTGTGCGTAAAAAGTGATGCTAGATTGGTATGTCACGTCTCAAGTCTCTTTAACGCGTCATACCGATTACCTAAGCATGGTTAGGTTATATTACGCAAAGTGTTTGTAAAAAGTGACGCTAGATTAGTATGGCGCGTCTACAGTCTCTATAACGCGTCGTTTCGATTACCATGCATATGTCGTGTCACAAGTCACTCTAACTCGTCGTTCCAATTACCTAAACATGTTTAGGTTATAACTTTTCAACTAAGTGTGCGTAAAAAGTGACGCAAGATTAGTATATCGCATCACAAGTCTCTCTAACGCCTTGTTCCGATTAGCTAAGCATGGTTAGGTTATATTACGCAAAGTGTGGGTGAAAAGTTACAATAGATTAGTATGTCGCATCACAAGTCTCTTTAACGAGTCGTTCCGATTGCCTATTTAACGCGTCCTTCCAATTACCTAAGCATGCTTAGTTTATACTACGCAAAGTGTGCGTAAAGTGACGCTAGATTAGTATGTCGCGTCTTAGTTCTCTTTTCCGTGTTATTCCGATTACCTAAGCATGGTTAGGTTATATTACGCAAAGTGTGCGTGAATAGTGACGCTAGATTAGTATGTCAAGTCTCAAGTCTGTCTAACGCGTCGTTCCGATTACCTAAGCATGGTTATGTTATATTAGGAAAAGTAAGCGTGAAAAGTGACGATGGATTAGTATGTCGCGTCCAAGTCTCTTTAACGCGTCGTATCGATGTTGCTTATGTCGCGTTAGAAGTCTCTCTAACGCGTCGTTCTGATTACCGAAGCATGGTTAGGTTATATTACGCAAAGTGTGCGTGAAAAGTGACGCTAGATTAGTATGTAGCGTCTCAAGTCTATTTAATGTATCGTTCCGATTACTTAAGCATCGTTTGGTTATATGACGCAAAGTTTGCGTGAAAAGTGATGCTAGATTAGTATGACGCGTCTTCATTCTCTTCAACGCATTGTTCTGATTACCTAAGCATGGTTTGGTTATATTACGCAAAGCGTGCGTCAAAAGTGACGCTAGATTAGTAAGTCGCGCCTCAAGTTTGTTTAACACGTTGTTCCGATTACCTAAGCATGGTTAGGTTATATTAGGAAAAGTGTGCGTGAAAAGTTACGCTAGATAAGTAAGTCGCGTCTCAAGTCTCTTTAACGCGTCGTTCCGATTACTTAAGGATGGTTATGCAAAGTGTGTGTAAACAGTGACGCTAGATTAGTATGGCGCGTCTCAAGTCTATTTAACGCGTTGTTTCGATTACCAAGCTTATGTCGCGTCACAAGTCTCTCTAATGCGACGTTCCGATTCCCTAAGCATGATTAGGTTATATTACGCAAAGTGTGCGTAAAAAATGACAATTGGTTAGGATGTCGCGTCTCAAGTCTCTTTAACCCGTCGTTCCGATTACCTAATCATGGTTAGGTATATTTTGCAAAATGTGCATGAAAAGTGACGCTAGATTAGTATGTCCAATCTCAAGTCTCTTTAACGTGTTGTTCCGATTACCTAAGAATCGTTAAGTATACTACGCAAAGTGTGCATAAAAAGTGACCCTAGATTAGTATGTTTCGTCACAAGTCTATTTAACGCGTCGTTTCGATTACAATGCTTATGTCGCGTCACAAGTCTCTTTAACGTGTCGTTTTGATTACCTAAATATGGTTAGGTTATATTACGAAAAGTGTGCGTGAAAAGTGACGTTAGATTAGTATGCCGCGTCTCAAGTCTCTTTAGCGCTTCGTTCTGATTACCTAAGCATGGTTAGGTTATATTACGCAAAGTGTGCTTGAAAAGTGAGGCTAGATTAATTTGTCGCGTCTCAAGTCTCTCTAACGCGTCGTTCCGATTTCCTAAGCATGGTTAGGTTATATTACGCAAAGTGTGCGTAAAAAGTGACGCTAGTTAATATCGCGTGTCTCAAGTCTCTTTAACGCGTCGTATCGATTACCATGCATATGTCTCGTCAGAAGTCTCTCTAATGCGTTTCTTCTGATTACCTAAGCATGGTTAGGTTATATTACGCAAAGTGTGCATGAAAAATGACAATAGATTAGTATATCGCGTCTCATGTCTATTTAACGCGTCGTTCCAATTACCTAAGCATGGTTAGGTTATAATACACAATGCGTGCGTGAAAAGTGACGCTAGGTTAGTATGTTGCGTCTCAAGTCTGCTTAATGCGTCGTTCCGATTACCTAAGCATCTTTAGGTTATATTAGGCAAAGTGTGCCTGAAGAGTGACGCTAGATTAGTATGTCACGTCTCAAGTCTCTTTAACGCATCGTTCCGATCATCCTTATGGTTAGGTTATATTACGCAACGTGTGTGTAAAAAGTGACGATAGATTAGTATGGCGTTTCTCAAGTCTCTTTAACGCGTCGTATCGATTACCATACTTATGTCGTGTCAAAAGTCTCTCTAACGCGTCGTTCTGATTACCTAAGCATAGTTAGGTTATAATACGCAAAGTGTGCGTGAAAAATAATAGATTAGTATATCGCGTCTCAAGTCTATTTAACGCGTCTTCCAATTACTTAAGCATGGTTAGGTTATATTACACAAAGTGTGCGTGAGAAATGACAATAGATTAGTATGTCGTGTCTTAAGTCTCTCTAACATGTTGTTCAGATTTCCTATGCATCGTTAGGTTATATTACGCAAAGTGTGCGTTAAAAGTGACGCTAGATTAGTATGTCGCATCTCAATTCTCTTTAACGCGTTGTTCCGATTACCTAAGCATGGTTAGGTTATGTTATGCAAAGCGTGCGTGAAAAGTGACGTTAGATTAGTATGTCGCGTCTCAAGTCTTTTAACGCGTCGTTCCAATTACCTAAGCATAGTAAGGTTATATTAGGCAAAGTGTGAGTGAAAAGTGACGATAGATTAGTATGCCGCGTCTCAGGTCTCTTTAACTCGTCGTTCCTATTACCAATGCATGTTTAAATTATATTACGCAAAGTGTGGTTGAAAAGTGAGGCTAGATTAATTTGTCGCTTATCAAGTCTCTGTAACGCAACGTTCCGATCACCTAATCATGGTTAAGTTATATTACGCATACTGTGCGTGAAAAGTGATGCTAAATTAGTACGTCACGTCTCAAGTCTCTTTAACACCTCGTTCCGATTTCCTAAGCATGGTTAGGTTATATTACATAAAGTGTGCGTAAAATTTGACGATACATTAGTATGGCACGTCTCAAGTCCATTTAACGCGTCGTTTCGATTACCTTGCTTATGTCCCGTCACAACTCTCTCTAATGCGACGTTCCAATTACCAAAGCATGGTTAGGTTATATTACGCAAAGTGTACTTGAAAAGTGAGGCTAGATTAATTTATCGCGTCTCAAGTCTCTATAACACGTCGTTCTGATTACCTAAGCATTGTTAGGTTATATTATGCAAAGTTTTCGTGAAAAGTAACGCTAGATTAGTATGTCGCATCTCAAGTCTCTTTAACACGTCGTTTCGATTACCATGCTTATGTCGCGTCACAAGTCTCTCTAACGTGTCGTTCGATTACCAAAGCATGGTTAGGTTATATTACACAAGTGTGCATGAAAATTAACAAAAGAGTAGTATGTCGCATCTCAAGTCTATTTAACGCGTCGTTCCGATTACCTAAGCATAGTTGGGTTATATTACGCAAAGTGTGCGTGAAAAGTGACACTAGAATAGTATCTCGCGTCTCAAGTCTCTTTAAAGCGTCGTTCTGATTATGTATCTCGAGTATGTCGCGTCTCAAATCTCTATCGGAATGACGCGTTAGAGAGACTTGTGACGCGGCAAAAGGATGGTAATCAAAACGACACGTTAAAGAGACTTAAGATGCGCCATACTAATATAGCGTCACTATTCTCGCACTCTTTCAGTAATATAACCTAACCATGCTTAGGTAACCAAAATGACACGTTAAAGAGACTTGAGACGCGACATACTAATCTAGCGTCGGTTTTAACGCACACTTTGCTTAATATAATCAAACCATGCTTAGGTAATCGGAACGACGCGTTAAAAACATTTGTGATGCGACATACTAATCTAGCAGCACTTTTGACGCGTACTTGGAGTAATATAACCTAACCATTTTTAGGTAATCGGAACGGCGCGTTAAAGAGAGTTAAAACGCAACATACTAATCTAGCGTCATTATTCTCGAACTCTTTTGCTTAATATAACCTAATAATGCTTAGTTAATCGGAACGATGCGTTAAAAAGACTTGTGACGCGACATACTAATCTATTATAAAATTTTTCACGCACACTTTGCGTAATATAACCTAATCATGCTTAGGTAATCGGAACAAGGAGTTAGAGAGACTTGTGATGCGATATACTAATCTTGCGTCACTTTTCACGCACACTTTATGTAATATAGCCTAACCATGCTTAGGTAATTGGAACGACGAGTTAGAGAGACTTGTGACACGACGACATAAGCATGGTAATCGAAATGACGCATTAAAGAGACTTAAGACGCGCCATACTAATCTAGCGTCAATTTACGAACACTTTGCGTACTATAACCTAACCATGCTTAGGTAATCGGTACGACGCGTTAAGGAGACTTGAGACGCGACATACTAATCAAGCGCCACTTTTTACGCACACTTTGCGTAATATAACCTAACCATTCTTAGTTAATCAGAACGACGCGTTAGAGAGACTTGTGATGCGACATATGCATGACGGAATAAAGAGACTTGAGAGGCGCCAAACTAATCTAGTGTCCCTTCTTTCGCACCCTTCGCGTAACCTAACCTAACCCTGCTTAGGTAATCGGAACGACGCGTTAAAGAGACTTGAGAAGCAACATACTAATCTAGCGTCACTTTTCACGCGCACTTTGCGTAATATAACCTAACCATGCTTAGAAAATGGAACGACGCGTTAGAGAAACTTGTGACGTGATATACTAATCTAGCGTCACTTTTTACGCACTCTTGCATAATATAGCCTAACCATGCTTAGGTAATCGTAACGACGCGTTAGAAAGACTCGTGACGCGATATAATAATCTAACGTCACTTTTCAAGCACAAATTCCGTAATATAACCTAAACATGCTTAGGTAATCGGAACGACGCGTTAAAAGCATTTGTGATGCGACATACTAATCTAGCAGCACTTTTGACGCGCACTTGGAGTAATATAACCAAACCATTTTTAGGTAATCGGAACGACGCGTTAAAGAGACTTAAAATGCAACATACTAATCTAGCGTTATTATTCTCGCACTCTTTTGCTTAATATAACCTAACAATGCTTAGTTAATCGGAACGACGCGTTAAAAAGACTTGTGACGCGACATAGTAATCTATTATATAAGTTTTCATGCACACTTTGCATAATATAACCTAATCATGCTTAGGTAATCGGAACAAGGAGTTAGAGAGACTTGTGATGTGATATACTAATCTAGCGTCACTTTTCACGCACACTTTGTGTAATATATAAGCTAACCATGCATAGGTAATTAGAACTACGAGTTAGAGAGACTTGTGACACGACATAAGCATGGTAATCGAAATGACGCATTAAAGAGACTTAAGACGCGCCATACTAATCTAGCATCACTTTACGAACACATTGCGTAATATAACCTAAATCGGTACGACGCGTTAAAGAGACTTGAGACCTGACATACTAATCTAGCGCCACTTTTTATGCACACTTTGCGTAATATAACCTAACCATTCTTAGTTAATCGGAACGACGCGTTAGAGAGACTTGTGATGCGACATAAGCATGACGGATTAAAGAGACTTGAGAGGCGCCAAACTAATCTAGTGTCACTTCTTACGCACCCTTCGTGTAACCTAACCTAACCCTTCTTAGGTAATCAGAATGACACGTTAAAGAGACTTGAGAAGCAACATACTAATCTAGCGTCACTTTTCACGCGCACTTTGCGTATTATAACCTAACCATACTTAGATAATGGAACGACACGTTAGAGAAACTTGTGACTTGATATACTAATCTAGCGTCACTTTTCACGCACACTTTGCGTAATATAACATAACCATGCTTAGGTAATCGGAACGACGCGTTAGAGAGACTCATGACGCGATAAAATAATCTAGTGTCACTTTTCACGCACACATTCCGTAATATAACCTAACCATGCTTAGGTAAACGCAATGACGCGTTAGAGAGACTTTTGACGCGACATAAGCATGGTAATCGAAACAATACGTTAAAGAGGCTTGAGACTCGCCATACTAATCTATCGTCACTTTTGCACACATTTTGCATAGTATAACCTAACCATGCTTAGGTATTAAGAACGACGCGTTAGAGACACTTGTGACACGGCATAAGCATGCTAATCGAAACGACGGGTTAAAGAGACTTGAGACGCGACATAGTAATTTAGCGTCACTTTCCACGCACACTTTGCTTAATATAACCTAACCATGCTTAGGTAATCAGAACGACGTGTTAAAAGACAGGAGACGAAACATACTAATCTAGCGTCAATTTTCATGCACACTTTGCGTAATATAACCTAACCATGCTTAGGTAATTGGAACGACGCGTTAAAGAGACTTGAGACGCAACATACTAATCTAGTGTCACCTTCTATGCACACTTTGTGTAATATAACATAACCATGCTTCGATAGTCGGAACAACACGTTACAAAGACTTGAGAGGCGACATACTAATCTAGCATCACTTTTCAAGCACACTCTGCGTAATATATCCTAACCAAGCTTATGTAATCAGAACGACGAGTTAAAGAGATTTGAGACGCGACATACTAATCTAGCGTCACATTTCATTTACACTTTGAGTAAAACAACCTAACCATGCTTAGGTAATCGGAATGACGCGTCATGCTAATCTAGCGTCACTATTCTCGAACTCTTTGTGTAATGTAACCTAAACTACGGGTGAAAGAGACTTAAGACGCGACACACTAATCTACCATCACTTTTTACGCGCACTTAGTGTAATATAATCTAACCATGCTTAGGTAGTTGGAACGACGCGTTAGAGAGACTTATGACATGAAATAAGCATGGTAATCGAAACAACGCGTCAAAGATACTTGAGACGTGCCATACTAATCTAGCGTCACTTTTTATGTACACTTTGTGAAATATAACCTAACCATGCTTAGGTAATCGGAAAGGTGCGTTAAAGACACTTGAGACGCGAGATACTAATCTATCGTCAGTTTTCACGCACACTTTTCTTAATATAACCTAGCCATTCTTAGGGAATCAGAAGACGCGTTAAAGAGACTTGAGACGCGACATACTAATCTTGCGTCACTTTTCACGCACACTTTGCGTAAAATAACCTAACCATGCTTAGGTAATCGGAATGACACGTTAGAGAGACTTGTGACTCGACATACTAATCTAGCGTGACTTTTCACGCACACTTCGCGTAATATTAGCTAACCATGCTTAGGTAATCGGAACGATGCGTCAAAGAGACTTGGCACGCGACATACTAATCTAGCGGCACTTTTATCGCACGCATTGCGTAATATAACCTAACCATGCTTAGGTAATCGGAACGACACATTGCAGATACTTGAGACGCGACTTACTAATATTCTGCCACTTTTCACGCACTATTTGCTTAATATAACCTAACCATGCTTAGGTAATCGGAACGACACGTTAGAGAGACTTGTGACGCGTCACAAGGATTGTAATCGAAACGACGCGTTAAAGAGACTTATGACGCGCCATACTAATCTAGCGTCACTTTTTACGCACACTTTGCATAATATAACATAACCATGCTTAGATAATCGGAACGACGCGTTAAAGAGACTTGAGAGGCGACATACCAATCTAGCGTCACTTTTCACGCACACATTGCGTAATATGACCTAACTATGCTTAGGAAATCAGAACGACACGTTAAAGAGAATTGAGACGCGACATACTTATCTAGCGTCAATTTTCACACACATTTTTCATAATATAACCTAACCATCCTTAGGTAATCAGAACGACTCGTTAAAGAGACTTGAGACGCGACATACTAATCTTGCGTTACTTTTCATGCACACTTTGCGCAATATAACCTAACCATACTTATGTAGTCAGAATGATGCGTTAGAGAGACTTGTGACGAGACATACTAATCTAGCATCACTATTCACGCACTCTTTGCGTAATTGACTTAACCATGCTTAGGTAATCGGAACGACGCGTTAAAGAGACTTGGTACAAAACATACTAATCAATTGTCATTTTTCACGAACGAAGCGTTAAAGAGACTCGAGACGCGACATACTAATCTAGCGTCACTTTGCACTTTGCATAAAATAACCTAACCATGCTTAGGTAATCGGAACGACGCGTTCAAGAGACTTATGACGCTATGGTGACTTTTCACGCAAACTTTGTATAATATAACCTAACTTTGCTTAGGTAATCAGAACAATGCGTTAGAGAGACTTATAAAGCGACATGTAATCTAGCGTCACTTTTCACGCATACTATAACTTTTACCATGCTTAGATAATCAAAATGACGCATTAAAGAAACTTATGACGCAACATACTAATCTAGCATCACTTTTCACGCACATGTTGCGTAATATAACCTAACCATGCATAGGTAATCAGAACTTAAAAAGACGTGAGACGCGACATACTAATCTAGCTTCCCTTTTCACGCACATTTTGCATAATATAACCTAACCATGCTTAGGTTATCGGAACGACGCGTTAAAGTGACTTGAGACGCGACATACTAATCTAGCGTCACTTTTCATGCACACTTTGCGTAATAACCTAACCATGCTAAGGTAATCGAAAAGACGCGATAAAGAGACTTGAGACATGACATACTAACCTTTTGTGACTTTTCACGCACACTTTGCGTCATATAACCTAACCATGCTTAGGTAATCGGAACGATGTGTTAGAGAGACTTGTGACGCTGCATAAGCATGGTAATTGAAGTGACGCGTTAGAGAGACTTGAGACGCACCATACTAATATAGCAAAACGTTTAAAGCGCACTTGGCGTAATATACCCTAACCATGTTTAGGTAATTGGAACGACGCGTTAAAGAGACTTGAGACACGACATACTAATCTAGCGTCACTATTCACGCACGCTTTGCGTAATATAGCCTAACCATGCTTAGATAATTGGAATGACGCGTTAAAGAGACTTGAGACACAACATACTAATCTATTGTTACTTTTCATGCACACTTCGCGTAATATAACCTAACCAAGCTTAGGTATTCGGAACGACGCTTTAGAGAAACTTGTGACGCGACATAAGCATTGCAATCGAAACGATGCGTTAAAGAGACTTGAGACGCAACATACTATTTTAGCGGCACTTTTCGCGCATACTTTGCGTAATATAACCTAACCATGCTTAGGTAATAGGAACGACGCGTGAAATAGACTTGAAACACGACATTCTAATCTAGAGTCACTTTTCCCGCACACTTTGAGTAATAACCTAACCATGATGCTTAGGTAATCAGATCGACGTGTTAGAGAGACTTGAGATGCGACATAAACATGGTTATCGAAACGACGCGTTACAGAGACTTGAGACCCGACATACTAATCTAGCGTCACTTTTCATGCACACTTTCTGTAATGTAACCTACCCATGCTTAGGTAATCAGAACGACACGTTAAAGAGACTTGAGACGCGACATACTAATCTGGCATCACTTTTCACGCACTCTTTGCTTTATATAACCTAAGCATGCTTAGGTAATCAGAACGACGCGTTAAATCGAATTGATACAAAACATACTAATCTATTGTTACTTTTCACGCACGCTTTACGTAATATAACCTAACCATGCTTAGATAATCTGAACGATGCGTTAGAGAGACTTGTGACGCAACATAAGCATGGTAATCGGAACGATGCGTCAAAGACACTTGAGCCGCGACATACAAATCTAATGTCCCTTTTCACGCGTATTTTGCGTAATATAACCTAACCATGCATAGGTAATCAAAACGATGTGTTAGATAGACTTGAGACGCGACATACTAATCTATTGTCATTTTTCACACACACTTTGCATAATATAACCTAACCATGCTTAGGTAATCATAACGACGTGTTAAATAGACTTGATACGCGACATAATAATCCATTGTCATTTTTCACGCACACTATGCGTAATATATAACCTAACCATGCTTCGGTAATCGGAACAATGCGTTATAGAGAATTGAGACGCGACATAGTAATCTAGTGTCACTTTTCACGTACACTTTGCGTTATATAACCAAACCATGCCTTGGAAATCGGAACAACGCGTTAGAGAACTTAAGACGCGACATACTAATCTAGCGTCACCTATTACGCACACTTTGCGCAATATATCCTGACCATGATTAGGAGATCGGAACGACGCGCTGAAGAGACTTGAGATGCGATATACTAATCTAGCGTCACTCATTACGCACACTTCGCGTAATATAACATAACCATGGTTAGGTAATTGGAACAACGCGTTAAAGAGAATTTAGACGCGACATACTAATTTATTGTCACTTTTCAAGCACACTTTGCGTAATATAACCTAACCAAGCTTTGGTAATCGGAACGATGCGTTAGATAGACTTGAGAAGCGACATACTAAATTATTGTCATTTTTCACGAACACTTTGCATAATATAACCTAACCGTGCTTAGGTAATCGGAAAGACGCGTTAGAGAAACTTGTGACGCGAAATAAGCATGGTAATCGAAACAACGCATTAAAGAGACTTGAAACTCGCCGTACTAATCTAGCATCACCTTAAACGCACACTTTGCATAATATAACCTAACCATGCTTAGGAAATCGGAACGACGCGTTTGAGAACTAGGGACGCGACATACTAATCCAGCGCCTCTTTTAACGCACTCTTTGCTAAATATAACCTAACCATGCTTAGGTAATTGTAACGACGCGTTAACGAGACTTATAACGTGAGATAAGCATGGTAATCGAAACGACGCGTTAAAGAGACTTGAGATGCGACATACTAATCTAGCGTCACTTTTCAGGCACACTTTGCGTAATATTACCTAACCATGCTTAGGTAATCGGAAAGACGCGTTAGATAGACTTGAGACGCGACATACTAATCCATTGTCATTTTTCACGCACATTTTGCGTAATACAACATAACCATGCATAGGTAATCAGAACGACGCGATAAATAGACTTGAGACGCGACATACTAATCAAACATAACTTTTCACGCACTCTTTGTGTAATATAACCTTACCATGATTAGGTAATCGGAACGAAACGTTAGAGAGACTTAAGAGGCGACATTCTAATCTATTGTTACTTTTCACGCACACTTTGCGTAATATAACCTAACCATGCTTAGGTAATCGGAACGATGAATAGAGAGACTTGTGACGCGACATAAGCATGGTAATCGAAATGACGCGTTTAAGAGACTTGAGACGCGTAATACTAATCTAGCGTCACTTTTTACGCACACTTTGCGTAATATTAGCTAACCATGCTTAGGTTATCAGAACGACGCGTTAAAGAGACTTGAGACGCGACATACTAATCTGGCATCACTTTTCATGCACACTTTGCGTAATACAACCTAACCATGCTTAGGTTATCAGAACGACGCGTTAAAGAGACTTGAGACGCGACATACTAATCTCGCGTCATTTTTCACGCACACTTGCGTAAAAAAACCTAACCATGCTTGTGTAATCAGAACGACGCATTAAAGAGACTTGAGACACGACATAATAATCTAGCATCACTTTGTTAGTAGTATGTGCCCTAGGGCCATTTGATCGTGTATATTTGTAGAATTAATCCCAATGGCAATGATATATATGTTCTATTTGAACTAAGTGTCTCATCAACTAAGTGTTCATTTATTACGTATTGTCCTTATCACATTGTGATAGAATCTATTCTTAAGGTGTTAAGAATATGAGTGACAGATTCTATTATACAAGTGATCTAAATAATCGTTCACGATCGATGGGGTCCTACGAATAAGGGCATCGCATTATCCCGGAAAGATCGTCACCTCTGTTTATTCTCCTGATTAGTAAAGAGTTACTAATTATAGGAAGTAGTGAGTCTCATACTACTTGATGGGGATCAGAATAAACATGTGGACACTCAAGGTGTTGAGTGAGTCGAACAAGTGACGCTAGATGACTTATACATGGTAATTCATTAAAGTCAATTTAATGTCATCTAGTTCATAATTGTACATATGTCCTTTGACTTGCGGTGACACTATCTTGTATATAGGTGATTAGAGTTTGATACTCCTTAACTCTAGATCTTTCATGAGCTAGAGCCGCGGGATGTGTTGGCTCTAGTTAGTTGTATATGGAGATAGGGGTTTAACCTAGAAAGGATTCATCACTCTGGATGAACGGAGACAAGATTCTATGCTATCTCAAATTGTTCTTGATGGATGATAAAATCTGCGCAGGTGTATATGACTTACATAGAAAGTTGTTTCTAGTGGAAGTCATATTTATCAAGAATTAGAACTGGGAGATGAGGTCATATAATCAAGACATACAGTGTTTGACTTAACCGTGACACTAGTCGAGATTGGAATCTTAGATGAAGGGAATTTTGAGTGTACGGTAATTATGAACATTGGTTCAAAACGAATGCATCGAAACATTCATCTCTATTTGGGGGTCGTGATATGTTGCTAGACGTCACTCTCGATCTACGAGAATTAATAATTAAATGGGATTTAATTATTTAATATAAGAAAGGCGTTTCTTATGTCTCTCGTTGCCATATAGATGTGAACCTAGTTAGTCACACACAATAGAGTGTGCAACCGATTGAGTTTACGAAAGATCGATTTCATATAGATACTAGCATATCTCGGAAATTAATCTAAGATGAAAAACAAGTACAAATTAAGGACTAATTTGTAAGAGTTATGAATTAGTAGGAACCTAATTGTATTATGTCCATATTAATTAGGGACTAATTTATAAGAGTTATAAATTAGTAGGAACGTAATTATATTTTAACCAAGTTTTATGATTAAAAGGTTTAAGTAATTAATTAGTGTAATTAATGATACTTAAATGAATAATCATTAGCTAATGGAATGATGATGTCATGGTGATGATGTAATGAGATAAGCCTATGTCATATATGTGACGTCATATGATGACATCACCTATATGATGTCACCTATGTGATGTCACCACATGAAAGGTGTCATATGGTGGCAACACCTTTGCTTGGTGTGTGACACCTAGCATGCAAGGTGTTGCATTCTTAAGGCATGCTCTAGCCTATAAATAGAGCATGTCCTTGCTCATTTCACAATACCACACAACACACATCTCACTACAAAGTTGTAGAGAGAGAAAGCACTTGAAGGAGTTCAAGTAGTCATCAATCACGGGAAAAACTTGGCGACGTTTTTCATACATCCGAGCAAGGTAGTGATCGCGGCGAGAGTTTGAGCTTAGGGCTGCTCGGCAAGAGGAACTCTTGCAGGATTACTTCAAGGCGAGGATTCAATCGGACGCATACTCGTGTGGACGAGCTTGAGGTCGCCGTACTTTCGGGACTACAAGAATCTTTGGAGAATCGACATAGGTATTCTTCTTATGATTCTTAGATGCATGCTTTAATTACTAAATGATACGACGATCCATTTGTTGTTGATATGATCAACTTTAGGATCCGGATTGTTAGAATTTCGATTTTGAATTGAAATATACGATCCGGACCCGCGCCTCCCGCTGCGCCAACAGTGGTATCGGAGCCACCGTATCATCGAGTATTAACGCTTTACGATAGAATATATGTATAAATAATCATGGACTTAGGAATTATTATTGGGCATGTAATTTATAATTCTGAGAGCTTATTTTTTCCAAAACGAACAATCGCTATTGTGATATTAATTACATTTGATTAAATTCTGTCTAGGAGATTGGTACTTAAGTGGTCCGCTCGTGACCCTCCAATCTATCCTGGGAATTTTTCTAATGTGATCATTTAACACAATACGTGATTTGCTTGTGCATTATGTTGTTATCAACGAGATGTGCGGAAAAAGGCGAAACCCGAAAAAAAAAAGCCGGAAAAAATAATAATATTTTTTTCATAAAAACCAAAAATGCTGAAAAACGGGTTTTACACCCGGAAAAAAGTTTTCGGCCCGAAAAAAAAATATTTTTTTTTTCCGTAAAAAACCGAAATGCTGAAAAAGAGGTTTTACACCCGGGGAAAAGTTTCCGACTCGAAAAAAAAAACGTAAAAAGAAAAATAATTTTTTTTTCGAGCATCAGCAATCGGTTGAGGCTTTCGGAGGTTTGAGGATGAATCCTCGATACCTATAGAAAGTAGATATTACATAGTAAATGATTAGAGAATCATTTTCGAGACATGTAATAGTTTGCTCATTCTTTTGTGGCTAAAGAATGAGACCTAGGAAGTCCATGATCATACATGTGTGATTGCATGATTCATTTTAGCTTTAATATGTATGAGATGCATGCTAAAATGTGTTGTGTGCTTAGTGAGACCGGAATAACTTAAAACCCTAAGAAATCTTCCTAAAAGTTTAAAGATTAAGTTTATATTGATTAATCATTAAATTGATTTATCAATGGCTCTCCATTGGAGCAATAAACTAACACACTTTGAGTTATCATTTTGTCGGCTATGGATACATAGGGGTGAGATGATATCGTCAAGAGGCTGTTGTTGAGTTTATTGTTAAGCATGAGATGTTACAGGTGTATCGATATAGTACACGGCAATAACGGAAATTAGGCGTACCAGAGTCGTGTATTATTCAAATTGATACATTTTAATTGATTCAATGGGTTAAACTTAACTAATGCAGAAACCCAATAACGACAATGGGTATCTGAGGGTGAAAGCATTAGGAGCCGGAAATGATTGAACCTCATATGAGAAATGATGAACAAGTGTTGTTCACTTGTAGTACATTGTGATCCCAATAACGGCAATTAGGCGTACCTGAGGGAAAGATCAATGACTATAAGAACTCAATCACCCACTTGAAATCTTTTCCAACAAAGATTCACGTTTCCTATTTTGGAAGTGTAGGATTCGAAAAAGATAGTGGGAGGCCATTTTGATAAAGACCAAATCATTATGGTTAAATATACAAAATAACACGAATACTAATTAGAGATCTTTGCTATCTAAGGGATAATAAGATTAAATAGAATCCTTTTAAGTGACATTCACGATAGTAATCGGCTAGTGGTTTAAAACCATTTTTTTGATTGATTAAGATATTTAGATGCCTCCATGGCTATTGCGAAAAAGAAATGCACATTGGTTAACAAAGAAAAGTGTTTTCGTTTGTTAAGATGTAGGACAGTATAAGTCATAGCCGGAAATATTTGGAATATTTAAAAGGCGGTTTGGTAAATAAAAGAAATTGTTTCTTTTGTCAAAACAAAAGACATTGAAATGGAAATTGTATTAAGTATTGTGAATACTTAAAGGGCAATGACGAGAGGAACGACAATTCCATCAAGAATGTGTCTATCTCATGTTCCAATGTCAATTGCTCATTTAAAAGCTTAGGTATTGGATACCGATGCTAATTCTAACATTTGTTTATCTTTTACGGATTTAGTAAAAGTGAGAAAGAAAGGAAAAAGATGAAGTAATCTTAAATCTCGGGAATGACGCAAGCGTTGCGACAAGAGCTATAGGATCAACTTCAAATTTCTTAAATAAACATAAGTTGTACTTAAAACAAGTTTTTTGTACTTTCCCAATATATATAGAAATATCATATCCGAATTTATATGACAAATTTGGTAGTTGATTTTCTATTTACAAAGGATGTTTGTAGTATTATGTTTGATAATACGGAGTTGGGTATGGATATGTACAAAATGTTCTTTATGACTTGAATAAAGATGTTTAATGCAAAAGATGTTTTGGAAATTAATACCATAAGTAATCAAACTTCTAAACAACTTTGGCATTTATAATTAGGACATATTGCAAAAGATAGACATAACAAGTTAGATAGGATGGGAATCTTGAGCAATCAAGATTTTGCATCTCTTCCGATTTGTGAGTCGTATCTTAAAGGCAACATAGCCTGATTATTCTTTGTGGGACAAAGAGGTAGAGCTAAAGCCGTTTAAGAGATCATACATAGTGATGTATATGGTACGTTTAAAGAAACGGACCAAGGTAGATACTTATACTTCATTTTCTACATCGATGATTTATCACGATATAGTTAAGTTTGTCTTATGAAGAACAAACATGAAGATTATGAAATGTTCAAATGACTTCAAGAATGAAGTAGAAAACCAAATTGGAAAAGGTATTAATACTTTACGATGTGATCAAAAAGGGAAGAATACTTAAGTACAAAATTTGGTATGTTCCTAAAAGGAATGTGGTATTATTTTTCAACTTACTCCTTGAGAACACCATGGTTGAATGGTGCGTCTGTCAAGAAGGACGTATCGTACATTGTGGGAAATGATACAATCAAGAATGAGCTATATACTGACTTATCCATCTCGTTATAGGGTCAAGCACTTCTTACCGCAAATAAAATTCTAAATTAAATTCCAACTAAATCCGCTCCATACATACCTTATGAGATATGGTATGGAATAAAGTCTTAAGGATGTTAAGATTTGAGGGTGTTCGGAACATATCATGTAACTGATATCCGATAAATTTGGAATCAAAATCAATCATGGAAAGGTTATGTTGGATATCCTAAAGACAGTTTAGGATATTGTTTCTATATTCGAACCGAACAAACAATCGTTGTTTATCGGTGGTAGTCTTTCTTAATAAAGCGTTTATTCAAGAGGGACACTAAGAAAGGAATATAGAATTAGATGAGGAGTCATCTAGTTACCAATAAAATAATGAATCAATGAAGATTGATCAAACCCACTAAAAGCCGGAGTTAGTAAAAGATGTATCTACATTAACAACTCGAAGATTAAGTAGAGTATCTCGTCCACTGGAGAGAGATGGTTTTCCCACATGATAAACAAGAGTTGTTTAGTCATGGAGTAAAAGATCAAATGTTGATCCCTCTACTTATGAGGAAACTATATGTGATATAGATTCTTCAAAATTGGTTTGAAGGAATAAAATCTGAAATGGATTCCATATAAAGAAACCAAATTTTAGGAGCTAGTCGATCCATCCAAAGGTATTATACCAATAAGGTTTAAATGGATATTCAAGTGTAAAATTGGTACTAATGGAAAGGTGGAGACCTTTAAAGCTAAGCTTGTTGCAAAAGAGTTTTGCTAGAGGCAAGAAGTTGTATTGTGAATACACTTTATTGCGGGTAGCCATGCTTAAGTTCATCAAGATTTTTCTTACCAAGGCTACACATTTAGATTTTGTGGTTAAACATATGAATGTAAGAACCACATTCCTTAATGGTTAAATTAAGGAGTATATCTATATGGAACAAGTCGAGGATTTTGAATCCGAAGAAGGTTCCAAGACGTGTAAGCTAAAATGATCCCTAGTTGATGAAAAGAAAGCTTCGAGTTTCATCGTCTTGATAAATCCGTAAGAAGTTACGAATTTATTAAAAACGATGATAAACCCAATGGTTACAAGAAGGTTAGTGGGAGAAGACTCACTTTCATGATCTTTCATGTAGATAACTTATTACTACTAAATAATAATATCGGAATGATTACTTTTGTAAAACTTTGGTTTATCTAATACGTACTCCATCAAAGACCTTGGAGAGGTAGCCTAAATTCTCAGTATTAGACTCTATAGAGATAGATCTAAGAGAATAAATGGTTTCTCCAAAAGGCTCTTCTTAGAAAAGATATTGAAGTAGTTCAATATGGAAGTTCTAAGAGAGGATTGATACTAGTTAGGCATAAAATTCTTCTTTCAAAGGGAGTGTCTTCCGAAACTTCTGAAGAAAGAAAGAATCTAGCAAAGATACCATAAGCTTCGGCAATTGGTAGTCTGAGGTATGTGTTGCCACATACAAAGCTAGAAATTGTCTATGCGGTTAGTGGGACTAACCGGTTTTGATCCAATCTATGTTGAGAACATTGGATGGTTGTTAAAGGTATCTTTAAGTACTTTTATAGAACTAAAGATATGGTATTAACAAATGGAGAACGAGATTTTTAAGTAGACCGTTTTACAGATTCTGATTAATAATCAGATATGGATAATAGAGAGTCTATCTCCAGATTCATATTTATCTATAATGAAGGAGTAGTGAGCTAGCAGTGTTCTAAGCAAGAATCAACTCCATACTCCATTATAGAAGCCGAGTATATTATGACATGAGATGTCGTAATAGAAGGTGTTTGGATAAATTAGTTTATAACTGAACTAAGTACGGTTTTCTTCCATTAAGTCGAAAGTTCCTCTTTTCTGCGACCACAATGCTGCTACTGCCCTAGCAAAAGAAACCGGGTCTCACAATTTATCCGAACATAAGGAAAGGCATTATCATATTATCTAAAGAAATTGTTGAAAAGAGAAAATTGTTTCTCTAAAAGATAGCATTAGCCAATAACACGGCTAACCCACTAACAAAGCCCATGACTTGGAGTCAGTAAGGTTTACATGACTTAGAGTCATTAAGGTTTACATGACTTAGAGTCATTAATATTTACATCTTGTGATGATGGGGCTTAGATATAGTTGTCAATGGCACTAGTGCAAGTGGGAGATTGTTAGTAGTATGTGCCCTAGGGCCATTTGATCGTGTATATTTGTAGAATTAATCCCAATGGCAAAGATATATATGTTTTATTTGAACTAAGTGTCTCATCAACTAAGTGTTCATTTATTACGTATTGTCCTTATCACATTGTGATAGAATCTATTCTTAAGGTGTTAAGAATATGAGTGACAGATTCTATTATACAAGTGATCTAAATAATCGTTCACGATCGATGGGGTCCTACGAATAAGGGCATCGCATTATCCCGGAAAGATCGTCACCTCTGTTTATTCTCCTGATTAGTAAAGAGTTACTAATTATAGGAAGTAGTGAGTCTCATACTACTTGATGGGGATCAGAATAAACATGTGGACACTCAAGGTGTTGAGTGAGTCGAACAAGTGACGCTAGATGACTTATACATGGTAATTCATTAAAGTCAATTTAATGTCATCTAGTTCATAATTGTACATATGTCCTTTGACTTGCGGTGACACTATCTTGTATATAGGTGATTAGAGTTTGATACTCCTTAACTCTAGATCTTTCATGAGCTAGAGCCGCGGGATGTGTTGGCTCTAGTTAGTTGTATATGGAGATAGGGGTTTAACCTAGAAAGGATTCATCACTCCGGATGAACGGAGACAAGATTCTATGCTATCTCAAATTGTTCTTGATGGATGATAAAACCTGCGCAGGTGTATATGACTTACATAGAAAGTTGTTTCTAGTGGAAGTCATATTTATCAAGAATTAGAACTGGGAGATGAGGTCATATAATCAAGACATACAGTGTTTGACTTAACCGTGACACTAGTCGAGATTGGAATCTTAGATGAATGGAATTTTGAGTGTACGGTAATTATGAACATTGGTTCAAAACGAATGCATCGAAACATTCATCTCTATTTGGGGGTCGTGATATGTTGCTAGAACGTCACTCTCGATCTACGAGAATTAATAATTAAATGGGATTTAATTATTTAATATAAGAAAGGCGTTTCTTATGTCTCTCGTTGCCATATAGATGTGAACCTAGTTAGTCACACACAATAGAGTGTGCAACCGATTGAGTTTACGAAAGATCGATTTCATATAGATACTAGCATATCTCGGAAATTAATCTAAGATGAAAAACAAGTACAAATTAAGGACTAATTTGTAAGAGTTATAAATTAGTAGGAACCTAATTGTATTATGTCCATATTAATTAGGGACTAATTTATAAGAGTTATAAATTAGTAGGAACCTAATTATATTTTAACCAAGTTTTATGATTAAAAGGTTTAAGTAATTAATTAGTGTAATTAATGATACTTAAAAGACTAATCATTAGCTAATGGAATGATGATGTCATGGTGATGATGTAATGAGATAAGCCTATGTCATATATGTGATGTCATATGATGACATCACCTATATGATGTCACCTATGTGATGTCACCACATGAAAGGTGTCATATGGTGGCAACACCTTTGCTTGGTGTGTGACACCTAGCATGCAAGGTGTTGCATTCTTAAGGCATGCTCTAGCCTATAAATAGAGCATGTCCTTGCTCATTTCACAATACCACACAACACACATCTCACTACAAAGTTGTAGAGAGAGAAAGCACTTGAAGGAGTTCAAGTAGTCATCAATCACGGGAAAAACTTGGCGACGTTTTTCATACATCCGAGCAAGGTAGTGATCGCGGCGAGAGTTTGAGCTTAGGGCTGCTCGGCAAGAGGAACTCTTGCAGGATTACGTCAAGGCGAGGATTCAATCGGACGCATACTCGTGTGGACGAGCTTGAGGTCGCCGTACTTTCGGGACTACAAGAATCGTTGGAGAATCGACATAGGTATTCTTCTTACGATTCTTAGATGCATGCTTTAATTACTAAATGATACGACGATCCATTTATTGTTGATATGATCAACTTTAGGATCCGGATTGTTAGAATTTCAATTTTGAATTGAAATATACGATCCGGACCCGCGCCTCCCGCTGCGCCAACACACTTTTCACGCACAATTTTCTTAATATAACCTAACCATGCTTAGGTAAACGGAACGACGCGTTTAAAACACTTATGACGCGACATACTAATCTAGCGGCACTTTTAACGCACACTTTGTGTATTGTAACCTAACCATGCTTAGGTAATTGGAACGTTGCGTTAAAGAGACTTAAGATGCGACTTACTAATCTATTGTCACTTTTCACGCTAACTTTGCATAATATAACCTAACCATGATTAGGTAATCGGAATGACGCGTTAGAGAGACTTGTGACGCAACATACTAATCTAGCGTCACTTTTCACGTACACTTGGCGTAATATTAGATAACCATGCTTATAGGTAATCAGAACAACGCGTTAGAGAGACTTGTAACGCGACACAAGCATGGTAATCGAAATAACGCGTTAAAGAGACTTGAGATGCGACATACTAATATAGCGTCACTTTTCACGACACTTTGCGTAATATAACCTAACCCTGCTTAGGTAATCAGAACGACGCGTTAAAGAAACTTGTGATCTGACATACTAATCTAGCGGCACTTTTAACGCACACTTTGCATATTATAACCAAACCATGCTTAGGTAATCGGTATAACGCGTTAAAGAGACATGAGACACGACTTACTAATCTAGCGTCACATTTCAAGCACACTTTACGTTATATGACCTAACTATGCTTAGCATATTGGAACGACGCGTTAGAGAGACTTGTGACGCGACATAAGCATGGTAATCGAAACAACGCGTTAAAGAGACTTGAGACGCTACATACTACTCTAGCGTCACTTTTCACGCATACTTTGCGTAACATAACCTAACCATACTTAGGTAATCAGAATGACGCGTTAGAGAGACTTGTTAGACGACATTCTAATCTAGCGTCACTTTTCACTCACACTTTGCGTAATATAACCTAACCATTCTTAGGTAATCGGAACGACGCGTTAAAGAGACTCTAGACGCGACATACTAATCTAGCGTCACTATTCACGCACTCTTTGCGTAATATAACCTAACCATGCATAGGTAATCGGAACAACGCGTTAGAGAGACTTGTGACGCGACTTACTAATCTAGCGTCACTTTTCACGCACATCTTGCGTATTATAACCTAACCATACTTAGGTAATCGGAACCACACTTTAGAGAGACTTTTGACGCAACATACAAATCTAGCGGCACTTAGATCGCACACATTGCGTAATATATAACCATGCTTAGGTAATTGTAACGATGCGTTAGAGAGACTTTTGACGCGACATAAGCATATGACAATCGAAAAGACGCGTTATAGAGACTTGAGACGTGCCATACTAATCTAGCGTCGCTTTTCACGTACACTTCATGTAATATAACCTAACCATGCTTAGGTAAACTTAACGACGCGTTAAAGAGACTTGAGGCGCTACTAATCTAGCGTCCCTTTTCACGCACACTTTGCATAATATAATCCAATAATGCTTAGGTAATCGAAACGACGCGTTAAAGAGACCTGAGACGCGTTATAATCGTCTAGCGTCACTTTTCACGCACATTTTGCGTATAAAAACCTAACCATGCATAGGTAATCGGAACGACGCGTTAAATAGACTTGAGACGCGACATACTAGTCTAGCGTCACTTTTCACGCTCACTTTGCGTAATTTAACCTAACCATGCTTATGTAATCGGAACGACGAGTTAAAGGGACTTGTGACACGACATACTAATCTAGCGGCACTATTAATGCACACTTTGCTTAATATAAACTAACCATGCTAAGGTAATCGGTACAACGCGTTAAAGAGACTTGAGATGTGACTTACTAACCTAGTGTCACTTTTCACGCACTATTTGCGTATTATATCCTAACCATTCATAGGTAATTAGAACGCACGTTAGAGAGACTTGTGACGCAACATACTAATCTAGCATCAGTTTTTACGCACACCTTCCGTAATATAACCGAACAATGATTAGGTAATCGGAACGACGCATTAGAGAGACTTGTGACATGACATAAGGATGGTAATCGAAACGACGCGTTAAAGAGACTTAAGATGCGCCTTACTAATCTAACGTCACTTTTACGCAAACTTTGTGTAATATAACATAGCCATGCTCAGATAATCTGAACGACGCGTTAAATAGACTTGAGAGCCGACATACTAATCTAGCGTAACTTTTCACGCACACTTTGCGTAATATAACCAAACCATGCTTAGACAATCATAATAACGCGTTAAATAGACTTGAGAGGCGACATACTAATTTAGCATAACGTTTCACGCACACTTTGCGTAATATAACCAAACCATGCTTAGACAATCGCAATGACGCGTTAAAGAGACTTGAGACGCGACATACTTATCTGGCGTCAGTTTTCACGCACACTTTACATAATAAAACTTAATCATCCCTAGGTAATTGGAACGACGTGTTAAAGATACTTGAGATGCGGCATACTAATCTAGCAAATTTTTGCGAATACTTTGAGTAATATAACCTAACCATGCTTAGATAATCGGAACGACGCGTTAGAGTGACTTGTGACGTGACATACTAATCTAGCGTCGCTTTTCACGCACACTTTGCGTAATATAACCTAACCATGGATAGGTAATCGGAACGACACATTTGAGAGACTTGTTGCGCAATATAAGCATGGTAATAGAAACTACCTGTTAAAGACACTTGAGATGCGGCATACTAATCTAGCGACGCGTTAGAGTGACTTGAGACGCGGCATACTAATCGGATCGATGCGTAAAAGAGACTTGAGAAGCGACTTACTAACTTAGTGTCACTTTTCACGCACTATTTGCGTAATATAACCTAACCATGCTTAGGCAATCGAAACGATGCGTTAAAGAGACTTGAGACTCGCCACACTAATCTAGCGTCACTTTTTACGCACACTTCGCATAATATAACCTAACCATTCTTAGGTAATCAGAAAAACGCGTTAAAGAGACTCTAGACGCAACTCACTAATCTAGCGTTACTTTTCATGCACACTTTGCGTAATATAACCTAACCATGCTTAGGTAATCGTTAAAACGCATTAAAGAGACTGGAGACGGAAAATACTAGTCTAGCGTCACATTTCATGCACACTTTGCGTAAAATAATCTAACCATGCTTAGGTAATCGGTACGACGAGTTATAGAGACTTGAGACGCGACATACTAAGCTAGCATAACTTTTCACGCAGACTTCGCGTAATATAACCTAACCATGCTGAGCTAATCGGAACGACGCGTTAAAGAGAATTGTGACGAGACATACTAATCTAGCGACACTTTTGACGCACACTTTGCGTAATATAACCTAACCATGCTTAGGTAATCGAAACGACGCGTTAAAGAGACTTGAGACGCGGCTTACTAATCTAGCGTCACTTTTCACGAACACTTTTGATAATATAACCTAACCATGCATAGGTAATTAGAACGAAGCTTTAGAGAGACTTGAGAAGTGACATACTAATATGTTGTCACTATTCACGCACACTTTGAGTAATATAACCTAACTATACCTAGGTAATCGGAACGACGCATTAAAGAGACTTGAGACGCGACATACTAATCTAGCGTCTCTTTTCAAGCACTTTGAGTAATATAACCTAACCATGGTAATCAGACCTACGCGACAAAGAGACTTGAGACGCGACATACTAATCTAGCGTCACTTTTCACGCACACTTTGCGTAATATAAGACAACCATGCTTAGGTACTCGGAACGACGCGTTAAATAGACTTGAGACACGACATACTAATCTAGCGTCACTTTTCACGCACACTTTGCGTAATACAACCTAACCATGCTTAGGTAATCGGAACGACGCGTTAAAGAGACTTATGATGCGACATACTAATCTAGCGGTACTTTTAACACACATTTTGCGTAATATAACCAAATCATGCTTAAGTAATTGGAACGACGCGTTAGAGAGACTTTTGACGCGACATAAGAATGGCAATCAAACGACGCGTTAAAGAGACTTGAGAAGCGCCCTACTAATCTAGCGTCAGTTTTTACGCACACTTTGCGTAATATAACCTAACCATGCTTATGTAATTGGAACGACGCGTGAGAGACTTTTGACGATACATAAGTATAGCAATTGAAACGACGAGTTAAAGAGACTTGAGACGCGCCATACTAGTCTAGCGTCACTTTTGACGCACAACCATGCTTAGTTAATATGAACGACGTGTTAAAGAGACTCAGATACGACATACTAATCTAGCGTCACTTTTCAAGCACACATTGCGTTATAACCTAACCATGCGTAGGTAATCGGAACGACGAGTTAAAGAGCCTTGACATGGGACATACTAATCTAGCATCACATTTCAAGCAAACCTTTCGTAATATAACCTAACCATGTTTAGGTAATCGGAACGATGAGTTAAAGATACTTGAGACACGACATACTAATATAGCATCACTTTTCACACACACTTTGTGTAATATAACCTAACAATGCTTAGGTAATCAGAACGACGCGTTAAAGAGACTTGAGACGCGACATACTAATCTAGCGTCACTTTTCACGCACTCGTTGCGTAATATAACCTAACCATGCTTAGGAAATCGGAACAACGGGTTAAAGAGAAATGAGATTCGACATAGTAATCTATCCTTTTCACGCACAATTTGTGTAATATAACCTAACCATGTTTATAGGTAATCGGAAAGACGCGTTAACTCGACTTGAGAGGTGTACTAATCTATTGTTACTTTTCACGCACACATTGTGTAATAATAACCTAACCATGCTTACGTTAATCAGAACGACATGTTAGAGAGACTTGTGACGCGACATAAGCATAGTAATCGAAACGACGAGTTTAAGAGACTTGAGACGCGACATACTAATCTTGAGTCACTTTTCACGCACACTTTGTGTAAAATAACGTAACCATGCTTAGGTAATCGGAACGACGCGTTCGAGAGACTTGAGACACGACATACTAATCTAGCGTCACTTTTCACACACACTTTCGTAATATAACCTAACTGTCTTAGGTAATTGTAACGACGCGTTAAAGAGACTTGTGACGCGAAACAAGCATGCTAATCGAAACGACGCATTGAAGAGACTTGAGAGGCGACATACCAAATCTAGCGTCATTTTTCACACATACTTTGCGTAATATAACCAAAACAAGCTTAGGTAATCTAAACGACGCGTTAGATAGACTTGAGACGCGAAATACTAATCTATTGACATTTTTCACGCACAATTTGCGTAATACAACCTAACCATTTTTAGTAATCGGAACGACGCGTTAAATAGACTTGAGACACGACATACTAATCTATTGTCATTTTTCACGCACACTTTGCGTAATATAACCTAACCATGCTTAATTAATCGGAACGACAAGTTAGAGAGACTTGTGACACGACATAAGCATGGTAATCGAAACGACGCGTTAGAGATACTTGAGACGCGTAATACTAATCTAGCGTCACTTTTCATGCACACTTTGTATAATATAACCTAACCATGCTTAAGTAATCGGAACAACACGTTAAAGAGAGTTGAGACGCGACATACTAATAGCATCACTTTTCACGCACTCTTTGCTTTATATAACCTAAGCATGCTTAGGTAATCGGAACGACGCGTTAAAGAGACTTGATACGCGACATACTAATCTATTGTTACTTTTCACGCACGCTTTACGTAATATAACCTAACCATGCTTAGGTAATCTGAACGACGCGTTAGAGAGAATTGTGACGCAACATAAGCATGGTAATCAGAACGATGCGTCAAAGACACTTGAGCCGCGAAATACAAATCCAATGTCACTTTTCACGCGTACTTTGCGTAATATAACCTAATCATGCATAGGTAATCAGAACGATGTGTTAGATAGACTTGAGACGCGACATACTAATCTATTGCCATTTTTCACACACACTTTGCATAATATAACCTAACCATGATTAGGTAATCGGAACGACGTGTTAAATAGACTTGACACGCGACATAATAATCCATTGTCATTTTTCACGCACACTATGCGTAATATAACCTAACCATGCTTAGGTAATCGGAACAACGCATTAGAGAGAATTGAGACGCGACATAGTAATCTAGTGTCACTTTTCACGTACACTTTGCGTAATATAACCTAACCATGCCTAGAAAATCGGAACAACGCGTTAGAGAAATTAAGACGCGACATACTAATCTAGCGTCACCTTTTATGCACACTTTGCGTAATATATCCTAACCATGTTTAGGAGATCGGAACGACGTGCTAAAGAGATTTGAGACGTGATATGCTAATCTAGTGTCACTCATTACGCACACTTTGCGTAATAAAACATAACCATGGTTAGGTAATCGAAACAACGCGTTAAAGAGAATTTAGACGCGAAATACTAATCTAGTGTCACTTTTCAAGCACACTTTGCGTAATATAACCTAACCATGCTTAGGTAATCAGAAAGATGCATTAGATATACTTGAGACGCGACATACTAATCTATTGTCATTTTTCACGAACACTTTGCATAATATAACCTAACCATGCTTAGGTAATCGGAAAGACGCGTTAGAGAAACTTGTGACGCGAAATAAGCATGGTAATCGAAACAACGCGTTAAGGAAACTTGAAACTCGCCGTACTAATCTAGCGTCATTTTAAACGCATACTTTGCGTAATATAACCTAACCATGCTTAGGAAATCGGAACGACGCGTTTGAGAACCAGAGACGCGACATACTAATCCAGCGCCTCTTTTCACGCATTCTTTGCTTAATATAACCTAACCATGCTTAGGTAATTGTAACGACGCGTTAACGAGATTTATGACGTGAGATAAGCATGGTAATCAAAACGACGCGTTAAAGCGACATGAGACATGACATACTAATCTAGCATCACTTTTCACGCACACTTTGCATAATATTACCTAACCATGCTTAAGTAATTGGAAGGACGCGTTAGATAGACTTGAGACGCGACATACTAATCCATTGCCATTTTTCACGCACATTTTGTGTAATACAACATAACCATGCTTAGGAAATCGGAACGACGCGATAAATAGACTTGAGGGGCGACATAAGCATGGCAATCGAAACGACGACTTAAAGAGACTTTAGAAGCGCCCTACTAATCTAGTGTCAGTTTTTACGCACACTTTGCGTAATATAACCTAACCATGTTAGGTAATCATAACGACGCGTTAAAAAGACTTGAGACGCGATATTCTAATCTAGCGTCACTTTTCACGCACACATTGCATATTATAACCTAACCATGCTTATGTAATTGAAACGACGCGTTAGAGACTTTTGACCCAACATAAGCATGGCAATCGAAACGACGCTTTAAAGAGACTTGAGACGCGTCATACTAATCTAGCGTCACTTTTCACGCACACTTTGTGTAATATAACCTAACCATGCTTAGGTAATAAGAACGACGCGTTAAAGAGACTTGAGACGCGTTATACTGATCTAGCATCACTTTTCACGCACACATTTTTCGTAATATAACCTAACCATGCATAGGTAATCAGAACGAGGCGTTAAAGAGACTTGAGACGCGACATAATAATGTAGTGTCACTTTTCACACACACTTTGTGTAATATAAACTAACCATGCTTAGGTAATCAAAACGACTCGTTAAAGAGATTTGTGACGCGACATACTAATCTAGGGCACTTTTAACACACACATTGCGTAATAGAACCTAACCTTGCATAGGTAATCTGAACGACGCGTTAAAGAGACTTGAGACGCGACTTACTAATCTAGTGTAACTTTTCACGCACTATTTGCGTAATATTACCTAACCATGCTTAGGTAATCGGAACGACACGTTAGAGAGACTTATGACACAACATACAAATCTATTGTCACTTTTCATGCACACTTTGCGTAATATAAACTAATAATGATTAGGTAATCGGAACGACGCGTTAGAGAGACTTATGACGCGACACAAGGATGGTAATCGAAACGACGAGTTAAAGAGACTTAAAACGCGCCATACTAATCTAGCATCACTTTTTACGCACACTTTGCATAATATAACATAACCATGCTTAGATAATCGGAACGACGCGTTAAAGAGACTTGAGAGGCGACATACTAATCTAGCGTCACTTTTCACGCATACTTTGCGTAATATAACCTAACCATGCTTAGGAAATCGCAACGACGCGTTAAAGAGACTTGAGACACGACATACTTATCTAGTGTCAGTTTTCATGCACAATTTTCATAATAGAACCTAACCATCCTTAGATACTCGGAACGACACGTTAAAGAGACTTGAGACACGACATACAAATCTATCGTCACTTTTCACGCACCTTTTGAGTAATATAACCTAACCATGCTTAGGTAATCAGAACGACGCGTTAGAGAGACTTGTGACCGGACAAACTAATCTAGCGTCTTCATGCACACTTTGCGTAATATAACCTAACCATGCTTATGTAATCGGAACGACGCGTTAGCGAGACTTGTGACGCGACATAAGCATGGTAATCGGAACGACGCATTAAAGAGACTTGACACGCGACATACTGATCTCGCATCATTTTTTGCACACACTTCTATAATATATAACACAACCATGTTTAGGTAATCGGAACGACGAGTTAAAGAGACTTGTACCGTGACATACTAATCTAGCGGCACTTTTAACGCACATATCGCATAATATAACCTAACCAAGCATAGGTAAACGGAACGACGCGTTATAGAGACATGAGACATGACATACTAATCTAGTGTCACTTTCCACGCTATATTTGCGTAATATAACCTAACCATGCGTAGGTAATAAGAACGACACGTTAGAGAGACTTGTGCGGCAACATACTAATCTAGCGGTACTTTACACGCACACTTTGCGTAATACAACCTAACCATGCTTAGGTAATCGAAACGACGCATTAAAGATACTTGTGACGCGACATTCTAATCTAGCAGCACTTTTAACGCACACTTTGCATAATATATCACAACCATGCTTAGGTAATCGGAACGACGAGTTAAAGAGACTTGTGACGTGACATACTAATCTAACAGAACTTTTTAACACACACTTTGCTTAATATAACCTAACCATGCATAGGTAACTGGAACGACGCGTTATAGCGACTTGAGACGCGACTTACTAATCTAGTGTCACATTCCACGCTCTATTTGCATAATATAACCTAACCATGCTTAGGTAATCAGAACAACACGTTAGAGAGACTTGTGAGGCAACATAAACATGGTTATTAAAACGACGCGTTACAGAGACTTGAGACCCGACATACTAATCTAGCGTCACTTTTCATGCACACGTTGTGTAATATAACCAAACCATGCTTAACTAATCGGAACGACGCGTTAAAGAGACTTGATATAAGACACACTAATCTAGCGTCACCTTTCACGCACACTTTGTGTAAATAATTAGGTAATGGAACGACGTGTTAGAGAGACTTGTGACGCGACATACTAATGTAGCGTCACTTTTCACGCACACTTTGCGTAATAAAACCTTCAGGTAATCGAAATGACGTGTTAATGAGACTTGTGATGCGACATACTAATCTAGCGGCACTTTTAACGCACACTTGGGTTAATATAACCTAACCATACTTAGGTAATCGGAATGACGCGTTAAAGAGACTTGAGACACGACATACTAATATTGCGTCGCTTTTCACGCACACTTTGCGTAATATAACCTAACCATACTTAGGTAATCGGAACGACGTGTTAAACAGACTTAAGATGCGACATACTAATCTAGCATCACTTTTCAAGCACGCTTTGCGTAATATAACCTAACCCTGCTTAGGTAATTTAAAGAGACTTGTGACGCAACTTACAAATCTATTGTTACTTTGAAAGCACGTTTGCGTCTTATAACCTAACCATGATTTGGTAATCGGAACGACGCGTTAGAGAGACTTGTGACGCGACATGAGCATTGTAATCGAAATGATTCGTTAAAGAGACTTGAGACACGACATACTTATCTAGAGTCACTTTTCACGCAAACTTTGCGTAATATAACCTAACCATGCTTAGGTAATCGGATAAAATTGTTAAAGAGAATTGAGACGCGACAAACTAATCTAGTGTCACTTTTCAAGAACACTTTGCGTAATATAACCTAACCATGCTTAGGTAATTTGAACGATGCAATAAAGAGACTTGAGAAGCGACAAACTAATCTAGCGTCACTTTTCACGCACACTCTCCGTAATATAGCCTAACCATGCTATGGTAATCAAAACGACGTGTTAAAGAGACTTGAGAAGTGCTGTACTGATCTTGCATCACTTTTCACGTTCACTTTGCATAATAAAACATAATCATGCTTAGGTAATCGGAACGACGCGTTAAATAGACTTGAGACGCGACAAACTAATCTATTATCATTATTCGCGCACACTTTGCGTAATATAACCTAACCTTGCTCAGGTAATCGAAACGATGCGTTAGAGTGACTTGTGATGCGACATAAGAATGATAATCGAAACGACACGTTAAAGAGACCTGAGACGCGACTTACTAATCTAGCGTCACTTTTCGCGCACACTTTGCGTAATAAAACCGAACCATGCTTAGGTAATCGGAATGACGCGTTAAATAGACTTGAGACGCGACATACTAATCTATTGTCAATTTTCACGCACACTTTTTGTAATTTAACCTAACCATACTTAGGTAATCGGAACGACGCGTTAGAGAGGCTTGAGACACGCCATATTAATCTAGCGTCACTTTTTACGCACACTTTGCGTAGTGTAACCTAACCATGCTTAGGTAATCGAGACGACGCGTTAAATAGGCTTTAGATGCGACACACTAATCCTTTGTTACTTTTCACGCACACTTTGTGTAATATGACCTAACCAAAGAGACTTGAGACGCGACATACTAATCTAGCATTACTTTTCACACACACTTTTTGTAATATAACCTAACCATGCTTAGTTAATCGGAAAAACGCGTTAGAGAGAATTAAGACGCGACGTACTAATCCAGCGTCACTTTTCACGCACAATTGGCATAATACAGCCTAACCATGCTTAGGTAATCGGAACGACGCGTTAAATAGAAGTTGATATGCGACATACTGATATATTATCATTTTCACGCACACTTTGCGCAGTATAATCTAACCAAGCTTAGGTAATCGGAACAACGTGTTAGAGAATTGTGACGCGACATACTAATCTTGCGTCACTTTTCACGCACACTTTGCGTAATATAACCTAACCATGCTTAGGTTATCGGAACGACGTGTTAAGACGCGACATACTAATCTATTATCATTTTTCACGCACACTTTGCGTAATATAAACAAACCATGCTCAAGTAATCGGTACGACGCGTTAAAGAGAATGAAGACGCGACATACTAATCTAGCGTCATTTTTCACGCATACTTGGCGTAATATAACCTAACAATGCTTAGGTAATCGGAACGACGCGTTAAATAGACTTGAGACGCGACATACTAATCTATTATTATTTTTAACACACACTTTGAGTAGTATAACCTAACCATCCTTAGGTAATCGAAACGACGCGTTAAAGAGACTTGAAAAACGGCATACTAATCTAGCGTCATATTTTGCGTAATATATAACCAAAACATACTTAGGAAATTGGAACGACGGGGTAGAGAGACTTGAGATGCGACATACTAATCTATTGTTATTTTTCACGCATACTTGGCGTAATATTACCTAACCATGCTTAGGTGATCGTAACCACGCGTTAAATAGACTTGAGACGCGACATACTAATCTATTGTCATTTTTCACGCACACTTTGCGTAATATAACCTAACCAGGATTAGGTAATTGGAACGACGAGCTAAATAGACTTGAGACACGACATACAAATGAATTGTTACTTTTCACGCACAATTTGCTAAAAAAAACCTGACCATGCTTAGGTAATCGGTACAACACGTTAAAGAGAATTAAGACTCGACATATTAATCTAGGGTCACTTTTCACGCACACTTGGCGTAGTACAACCTAACCATGCTTAGGTAATCGGAACGACGCGTTAAATAAACTTGAGACGCGACATACTAATCTATTATAATTTTTTACGCACACTTTGCGCAATATAACCTAACCATTGTTAGGTAATCGAAACAACGCGTTAGAGAATTGTGACGCGACATACTAATCTAGCGTCACTTTTCACGCACACTTTGTGTAATATAACCTAACCATGGTTAGGTAATCGGAACGACACGTCAAATAGACTTGAGACGCGACATAATAATCTATTGTCATTTTTAACGCACACTTTGCGTAATATAACCTAACCATGCTTAGGTAATCGGTACAACGCACTAAAGAGAATGGAGACGCGACATACTAATCTAGCGTCACTTTTCACGCACATTTGGCGTAATATAACCTAACCATGCATAGGTAATCGGAACAACGCGTTAAATATACTTGAGACGCGACATAATTATCTATTATCACTTTTAACGCACACTTTGCATAATATAACCTAACCATGCTTAGGCAATTTAAATGACGCGTTAAAGAGACTTGAGAAACAACATACTAATCTAGCGTCACTTTATAGGTAATATAACCTAACCATGCTTAGGTAATTGGAACGACGTGTTAAAGAGACTTGAGAAACGACATACTAATCTTGCGTCACTTTTCAGAAACACTTTGCGTAATATAACCTAACATGCTTAGGAAATTGGAACGACGCGTTAGAGAGACTTGAGATGCGACATACTAATCTATTGTTACTTTTCACGCATACTTGGCGTAATATAACCTAACCATTCTTAGGTGATCGGAACGATTCGTTAAAAAACTTGAGACGCGACATACTAATCTATTGTCATTTTTCATGCGCACTTTGCGTAATATAACCTAACCATTTTTAGTTAATTGGAACAACGCGTAAGAGAGAATTGTGACGCGAAACAAGCATGGTAATCGAAACGACGCATTAAAGAGACTTGAGACGCGACATACAAATCTAGCATCACTTTTCACACGCACTTTGTGTAATATATTACCTAACAATGCTTAGGTAATCTGAACGACGCGATAAAGAGAATTGAGACGCGACATACTAATCTAGAGTCACTTATTACACACTTTACGTAATATAACCACACCATGCTTAGGTAATCGGAACAACACGTCAAAGAGAATTGAGACGCAACATACTAATCTAGCGTCATTTATTACGACTCTTTGCGTCGTCATAAACTAACCATGCTTAGGTAATCGGACGCGACATACTCTACCATTACTTTTCTCGCACACTTTGCGTAATATAACCTACCCATTCATAGGTAATCAGAACGACGCGTTAAATCGACTTGAGATATGACATACATTACTATTTATACTTTTTAAGCACACTTTGCGTAATATAACCTAACAATTCTTAGGTAATCAGAACGGCGAGTTAGAGAGACTTGTGATGCGACTGAAGCATGGTAATCAAAACGACGTGTTAAAGAGACTTGAGATGCGACATAATCTATCGTCAGTTTTGAAGCACACATTGCGTAATATAACCTAACAATGATTAGGTAATCGGAACGACGCGTTAAAGAGCCTTGAGACGGGACATACTAATCTAGCGTCACTTTTCACGCAAACCTTGCGTAATATAACCTAACCATGTTTAGGTAATCGGAACGAAGCGTTAAGGAGACTTGAGTCGCGACATACTATTCTAGCATCACTTTTCATGCACACTTTGTGTAATATAACTTAACAATGCTTAGGTAATCAGAACGACGCGTTAAAGAGACTTGAGACGCGACATACTAATCTAGCGTCACTTTTCACGCACTCGTTGCGTAATATAACCTAACCATGATTAGGAAATCTGAACAACGGGTTAAAGAGAAATGAGATGCGACATACTAATCTATCGTCACTTTTCACGCACAATTTGCGTAATATAACCTAACCATGCTTAGGTAATCGGAAAGACGCGTTAACTCGACTTGAGACGCGACATACTAATCTATTGCTACTTTTCACGCACACTTTGCGTAATATAACCTACCCATGCTTAGGTAATCAGAACGACACGTTAGAGAGACCTGTGACGCGACATATGCATGGTAATCGAAACGACGAGTTTAAGAGACTTGAGACGCGACATAATAATCTTGCAGAACTTTTCACGCGCACTTTGTGTAAAATAACCTAACCATGCTTAGGTAATCGGAACGACGCGTTCGAGAGACTTGAGACACGACATACTAATCTAACGTCACTTTTCACGCACACTTTTGTAATATAACTTAGCCGTGCTTAGGTAATTGTAACGACGCGTTAAAGAGACTTGTGACGCGAAACAAGCATGGTAATCGAAACGACGCGTTGAAGAGACTTGAGAGGTGACATACTAAATCTAGCGTCATTTTTGACACATACTTTGCGTAATATAACCAAAACAAGCTTTGGTAATTTGAACGACGCGTTAGATAGACTTGAGACGCGACATACTAATCTATTGTCATTTCTTACGCACAATTTGCGTAATACAACCTAACCATTCTTAGTAATCGGAACGACGCGTTAAATAGACTTGAGATGTGACATACTAATCTATTGTCATTTTTCACGCACACTTTGCGTAATATAACCTAACCATGGTTAGTTAATCGGAACGACAAGTTAGAGAGACTTGTGGCGCGACATAAGCATGGTAATCGAAACGACGCGTTAAAGATACTTGAGACGCGTAATACTAATCTAGCGTCACTTTTCATGCACACTTTGTGTAATATAAACTAACCATGCTTTGGTAATCGGAACGACACGTTAAAAAGACTTGAGACGTGACATACTAATCTTGCATCACTTTTCACTCACTCTTTACTTTATATAACCTAAGTATGCTTAGGTAATCGGAAAAACGCGTAGACTTAATATGCGACATACTAATCTATTGTTACTTTTCACGCGTACTTTGCGTAATATAACCCAACCATGCATAGGTAATCGGAACGATGTGTTAGATAGACTTGAGACGTGACATAATAATCTATTGTCATTTTTCACACACACTTTGCATAATATAACCTAACCATGCTTAAATAATCGGAACGACATGTTAAATAGACTTGACACTCGACATAATAATCCATTGTCATTTTTCACGCACACTATGCGTAATATATAACCTAATCATGCTTAGGTAATCGGAAGAACGCGTTAGAGAGAATTGAGACGCGACATAGTAATCTAGTGTCACTTTTCACGTACACTTTGCGTAATATAACCTAACGCCTATGAAATCGGAACAACGCATTAGAGAACATAAGACGTGACATACTAATCTAACGTCACCTTTTACGCACACTTTGCGTAATATATCTTGACCATGTTTAGGAGATCGGAACGACGCGCTAAAGAGACTTGAGATGCGATATACTAATCTAGCGTCACTCATTACACACACTTCGCGTAATATAACATAACCATGGTTAGGTAATCGGAACAACGCGTTAAAGAGAATTTAGACGCGACATACTAATTTAATGTCACTTTTCAAGCACACTTTGCGTAATATAACCTAACCATGCTTAGGTAATCGGAACGATGCGTTAGATAGACTTGAGACGCGACATACTAATCTATTGTCATTTTTCAAGAACACTTTGCGTAATATAACCTAACCGTGCTTAGGTAATCGGAAAGACGCGTTAGAGAGACTTGTGAAGCGAAATAAGCATGGTAATCGAAACAACGCATTAAAGAGACTTGAAACTCGCCATGCTAATCTAGCGTCACTTTAAACGCACACTTTGCGTAATATAACCTAACCATGCTTAGGAAATCGGAGCAACGCGTTTGAGAACTAGGGACGCGACATACTAATCCAGCGCCTCTTTTCACGCACTCTTTGCTTAATACCTAACCATGCTTAGGTAATTGTAACGACGCGTTAACAAGACTTATGACGCGAGATAAGCATGATAATTGAAACGACGCGTTAAAGAGACTTGAGATGCGACATACTAATCTAGCGTCACTTTTCACGCACACTTTGCATAATATTACCTAGATAGACTTGAGAGGCGACATACTAATCCATTGTCATTTTTCACGCACATTTTGCGTAATACAACATAACCATGCTTAGGTAATCAGAACGACACGATAAATAGACTTGAGATGCGACATACTAATCTAACATAACTTTTCACGCACTCTTTGCGTAATATAACCTAACCATGATTAGGTAATCGGAACGAAACGTTAGAGAGACTTAAGAGGCAACATTCAAATCTATTGTTACTTTTCACGCACACTTTGCGTAATATAACCTAACCATGCTTAGGTAATCGGAACGACGAATAGAGAGACTTGTGACGCGACATAAATATGGTAATCTAAATGACGCGTTAAAGAGACTTGAGACGCGTAATACTAATCTAGCGTCACTTTTTACGCACACTTTGCATAATATTAGCTAACCATGCTTAGGAAATCAGAACGACTCATTAGAGAGACTTCATACGCAACATACTAATCTAGCATCACTTTTCACGCACATTTTGCGTAATATAACCTAAGCATGCTTAGGTAGTTGGAAAAATGTGTTAGAGAGACTTGAGACGCGTCGTACTAATCTAGTGTCACTTTTTCACACACTTTGTGTAATATAATCTATTCATGCTTAGGTAATCGGAACAACGCGTTAGAGAGACTTGTGACGCGACTTACTAATCTAGCGTCACTTTTCACGCACACTTTTCATAATATAACCTAACCATGCTTAGTTTATCGGAACGACGAGTTAAAGTGACTTGAGACGCGACATACTAATCTAGCGTCGCTTTTCACGCACACTTCGCGTAATATAACCTAACTATGCTTAGGTAATCGGAACGACGCGTTAAAGAGACTTGAGACGCGACATACTAATCTGGCATCACTTTTCACGCACACTTTGCGTAATATAACCTAACCATGCTTAGGTAATCGGAACGACGCGTTAAAGAGACTTGAGACGCGACATACTAATCTGGCATCACTTTTCACGCACACTTTGCGTAATACAACCTAACCATGCTTGGGTTATCAGAACGACGCGTTAAAGAGACTTGAGACGCGACATACTAATCTGGCGTCACTTTTCATGCACACTTTGCGTATAAAAACCTAACCATGCTTGGGTAATCAGAACGACGCCTTAAAGAGACTTGAGACACGACATAATAATCTAGCATCACTTTTCACGCACAATTTTCTTAATATAACCTAACCATGCTTAGGTAAACGGAACGACGCGATAAAAACACTTGTGACGCGACATACTAATCTAGCGGCACTTTTAACGCACACTTCGTGTATTGTAACCTAACCATGCTTAGGTAATTGGAACTTTGCGTTAAAGAGACTTAAGACGTGACTTACTAATCTATTGTCACTTTTCACGCTAACTTTGCATAATATAACCTAACCATTCTTAGGTAATCGGAATGACGCGTTAGAGAGACTTGTGACGTAACATACTAATCTAGCGTCACTTTTCACGTACACTTTGCGTAATATTAGAAAATCATGCTTATAGGTAATCGGAACAACGCGTTAGAGAGAGACTTGTAATGCGATACAAGCATGGTTAGGTAATCGGAACGACGCATTAAAGAGACTTGTGATCTGACATACTCATTTAGCGGCACTTTTTATGCACACTTTGCATAATATAACCTAACCATGCTTACGTAATCGGTATAACGCGTTAAAGAGACATGAGACACGACTTACTAATCTAGCGTCACATTTCAAGCAGACTTTTCGTTGTATGACCTAACTATGCTTAGGATATTGGAACGACGCGTTCGAGAGACTTGTGACGCGACATAAGCATGGTAATCGAAACGACGCGTTAAAGAGACTTGAGACGCTATATACTACTCTAGCATCACTTTTCATGCATACTTTGCGTAACATAACCTAACCATACTTAGGTAATCAGAATGACGCGTTAGAGAGACTTGTTAGGCGACATTCTAATCTAGCGTCACTTTTCACACACACTTTGCATAATATAACCTAACCATTCTTAGGTAATCGGAACGACGCGTTAAAGAGACTCTAGACGCGACATACTAATCTAGCATCACTATTCACGCACTCTTTGCGTAATATAACCTAACCATGCATAGGTAATCGGAACAACGCGTTAGAGAAACTTGTGACGTGATTTACTAATCTAGCGTCACTTTTCACGCACACCTTGCGTAATATAACCTAACCATGCTTAGTTTAATCGGAACGACACTTTAGAGAGACTTTTGATGCAACATACAAATCTAGCGGCACTTATATCGCACACATTGCGTAATATATAACCATGCTTAGGCAATTGTAATGACGCGTTAGAGAGACTTTTGACGCGACATAAGCATATGACAATCGAAACGACGCGTTATAGAGACTTGAGACGCGGCATACTAATCTAGCTTCGCTTTTCACGTACACTTTGCGTAATATAACCTAACCATGCTTAGGTACACTTAACGACACGTTAAAGAGACTTGAGACGCGACATACTGATCTAGCGTCCCTTTTCACGCACACTTTGCATAATATAATCCAATAATGCTTAGTTAATCGAAACGACGCGTTAAAGAGACTTGAGACGCGTTATAATAGTCTAGCGTCACTTTTAATGCACATTTTGCGTAAAATAACCTAACCATGCATAGGTAATCGGAACGACGCGTTACATAGACTTGAGACGCGACATACTAGTCTAGCGTCACTTTTCACGCACACATTGCGTAATTTAATCTAACCATGCTTAGGTAATTGGAACGACGAGTTAAAGGGACTTGTGACACGACATACTAATCTAGCGGCACTTTTAACGCACACTTTGCTTAATATTACATAACCATGCTAAGGTAATCGGAACAACGCGTTAAAGATAACTTGAGACGCTTGAGACGCGGCATACTAATCAAGCGACTCTTTGCGCAAACTTTTAGTAATATAACCTAACCATGCTTAGGTAATCGGAACGACGCGTTAAAGAGACTTGAGACGCGCCACACTAATCTAGCGTCACTTTTTGCGCACACTTTGCATAATATAACCTAACCATTCTTAGGTAATCAGAACAACGCGTTAAAGAGACTCTAGACGCGACGTACTAATCAAGCGTCACTTTCCATGCACACTTTGCGTAATATAACCTAACCATGCTTAGGTAATCAGTACAACGCATTAAAGAGACTGGAGACGGAAAAGACTAGTTTAGCGTCACATTTCACGCACTTTTTACGTAAAACAATCTAACCATTCTTAGGTAACCGGTACGACGAGTTATAGAGACTTGAGACGCGACATACTATGCTAGCGTAACTTTTCACGCAGACTTCGCGTAATATAACCTAACCATGCTGAGCTAATCAGAACGACACGTTAAAGAGACTTGTGACGAGACACACTAATATAGCGGCACTTTTGACGCACACTTTACGTAATATAACCTAACCATGCTTAGGTAATCGGAACGACGCGTTAAAGAGACTTGAGACGCGGCTTACTAATCTAGCGTCACTTTTCACGCACACATTTGATAATATAACATAACCATACTTAGGTAATCGGAACGGCGCGTTAAAGAGATTTGTGCGCAACATACTTATCTAGCATCCCTTTTCACGCACACTTTGCGTAATATAACCTAACCATGCTTAGGTAATCGGAACGACGCGTTAAAGAGACTTGTATCTAGCGTCACATTTAACGCACACTTAGCGTAATATAACCTAACCATGCTTAGGTAATCGGAACGACGCGTTAAAGAGACTTGAGACGCGACATACTAATCTAGCGTCAGTTTTCACGCACACTTTGAGTAATATAACCTAACCATGGTAATCAGACCGACGCGATAAAGAGACTTGAGACACGACATACTAATCTAGCGTCACTTTTCACGCACACTTTGCGTAATATAAGATAACCATGCTTAGGTAATCAGAACGACGCGTTAAATAGACTTAAGACACGACATACTAATCTAGCGTCACTTTTTCACGCACACTTTGCGTAATATAACCTAACCATGCTTAGGTAATCGGAACGACGCGTTAAAGAGACTTATGATGCGACATACTAATCTAGCGGTACTTTTAACACACACTTTGCGCAATATAACCCTAATCATGCCTAGGTAATTGGAACGACGCGTTAAAGAGACTTTTGACGCGACATAAGAATGGCAATCGATACGACGCGTTAAAGAGACTTGAGAAGCGCCCAACTAATCTAGCGTCAGCTTTTACGCACACCTGGCGTAATATAACCTAACCTTGCTTATGTAATTGGAATGACGCGTGAGAGACTTTTGACGCGACATAAGCATGGCAATCGAAACGACGCGTTAAAGAGACTTGAGACACGCCATACTAATCTAGCGTCACTTTTGACGCACACTTTGCGTAATATAACCTAACCATGCTTAGGTAATATGAACGACGCGTTAAAGAGACTTGAGACACGACATAGTAATCTAGCGTCACTTTTCACGCAAACTTTGCAAAATATAACATAACCATGCATAGGTATCAGAACGACGCGTTAAAGAGACTTGATTCACACACACTTGGCGTAAAACAACCTAACCATGCTTAGGTAATCAAAACGACGCGTTAAATAAACTTGAGACGCGACATACTAATCTATTATCATTTTTCACGCACACTTTGCGCAATATTACCTAACCATTCTTAGGTAATCGAAACAACGCGTTAGAGAATTGTGACGCGACATACTAATCTAGCGTCACTTTTCACGCACACTTTGCGTAATATAACCTAACCATGGTTAGGTAATCGGAACGACGCGTTAAATAGACTTGAGACACGACATACTAATCTATTATCATTTTTCACGTACACTTTGCGTAATATAACCTAACCATGCTTAGGTAATCGGTACAACGCACTAAAGAGAATGGAGACGCGACATACTAATCTTGCGTCACTTTTCACGCACACTTTGCGTAATATAACCTAACCATACTTAGGTAATCGGAACAACGCGTTCAATAGACTTGAGACGCGACATAATAATCTATTATCACTTTTAAAGAGACTTGAGAAACGCCATACTAATCTAACGTCACTTTTTAGGTAATATAACCTAACCATGCTTAGGTGATGGGAAAGACGCGTTAAAGAGACTTGAGAAGCGACATACTAATCTTGCGTCACTTTTCAGGCACACTTTGCGTAATATAACCTAACATACTTGAGAAGCGACATACTAATCGGAACGACGCGTTAGAGAGACTTGAGAAGCGACATACTAATCTATTGTTACTTTTCACGCATACTTGGCGTAATATAGCCTAACTATTCTAAGGTGACCGGAACGATTCGTTAAATAGACTTGAGATGCGACATACTAATGCATAAATATTTTTCACACGCACTTTGCGTAATATAACCTAACCATGTGACGCGAAACAAGCATGGTAATCGAAACGACACATTAAAGAGACTTGAGACGCGACATACAAATCTAGCATCACTTTACACGCGCACTTTGTGTAATATATTACCTAACAATGCTTAGGTAATCTGAACGAAGTGTTAAAGAGACTTGAGACGCGACATACTAATCTAGCGTCACTTATTACACACTTTACGTAATAACCAAACCATGCTTAGGTAATCGGAACAACACGTCAAAGAGAATTGAGACGCAACATACTAATCTAGCGTCATTTATTACGACACTTTGCGTCATATAAACTAACCATGCTTAGGTAATCGGACGCGACATACTCTAGCATTACTTTTCAGGCACACTTTGCGTAATATAACATAACCATTCATAGGTAATCGGAACGACACGTTAAATCGACTTGAGACATGACATACTAATCTATTTATACTTTTCAACCACACTTTGCGTAATATAACCTAACAATTCTTAGGTAATCAAAACGGCCGGTTAGAGAGACTTGTGATTCGACATAAGCATGGTAATCAAAACGACGCGTTAAAGAGACTTAAGATGCAACATACCAATCTAGCGTCACTTTTCAAGCACACATTGCGTTATAACCTAACCATGCTTAGGTAATCGGAACGACGAGTTAAAGAGCCTTGACACGGGACATACTAATCTAGCGTCACTTTTCACGCAAACCTTGCGTAACATAACCTAACCATGTTTAGGTAATCGGAACGACGCGTTAAAGAGACTTGAGACGCGACATACTAATCTAGCGTCACTTTTCACGCACACTTTGTGTAATATAACCTAACAATGCTTAGGTAATCAGAACGACGAGTTAAAGAGACTTGAGACGCGACATACTAATCTAGCGTCACTTTTCACGCACTCGTTGTGAGATGCGACATACTAATCTATCCTTTTCATGCACAATTTGCGTAATATAACCTAACCATGCTTAGGTAATCGGAAAGACGCGTCAACTCGACTTGAGACGCGTACTATTCTATTGTTACTTTTCACGCACACATTGCGTAATATAACCTAACCATGCTTAGGTAATAAGAACGACATGTTAGAGAGACTTGTGACTCGACATAAGCATGGTAATCGAAACGACGAGTTTAAGAGACTTGAGACGCGACATACTAATCTTGCGTCACTTTTCACGTGAAAAGTGACGCTAGATTAGTATGTCGTGTCTCAAGTCTCTTTAACGCATCATTTCGATTACCATGCTTAGGTCGCGTCACACGTCTCTCAAACGCGTCGTTCCGTTTACCTAAGCAGGGTTAGGTTATATTACGCAAAGTGTGCGTGAAAAGTGACGCTAGAATAGTATGTCCAATCTCAAATTTCTTAAACGCGTCGTTTCGATTATCTAAGCATCGTTAGGTTATATTACGCAAAGTGTGTTAGTATGATTCGTCTCAAGTCTCTTTAAAGCGTCGTTTCGATTACCATGCTTATCTCACGTCACAAGTCTCTTTAACGCGTTGTTCCGATTACCTATGCATGGTTAGGTTAAATTACGCAAAGTTTGCGTGAAAAGTGACGTTTAATAAGTATGACGCGTCTAATGTCTCTCTAACGCGTCGTTTCAATTTCCTAAGCATGGTTAGGTTATATTACGTAAAGTGTGCCTGAAAAGTGACACTAGAGTATAGTATGTTGCGTCTCAAGTTTCTCTAACGTGTAGTTCCGATTTCCTAAGCATGGTTAGGTTATATCACGCAAAGTGTGCATAAAAAGTGACGCTAGATTAATATGGCGCGTCTCAAGTCTTTTTAACGCGTCGTTTCGATTACCATGCTTATGTCGCATCAAAAGTCTCTCTAACGCGTCGTTCCAATTACCAAAGTGTGCGTGAAAAATGACAATAGATTAGTATGTTGCGACTCGAGTCCATTTAAAGAGTCGTTCCAATTACTTAAGCATGGTTAGGTTATATTACGCAAAGTTTGCGTGAAAAATGACAATAGATTAGTATGTCGCGACTTAAGTCTATCTAACTCGTCGTTCCTTACCTTAGCATGGTTAGGTTATATTATGCAATGTGTACGTGAAAAGTGATGCTAGATTAGTATGTCGCGTCTCAAATCTCTTTAACGGCTCGTTCCGATTACCTAAGCATGGTTAGGTTATCTACACAAAGCGTGTGTCAAAAGTGACGCTAGATTATTATGCCGGGTCTCAAGTCTGTTTAACGCGTCGATCGGATTACCTAAGCATGGCTAGGTTATATTACGCAAATTCTGCGTGAAAAGTGACGCTAGATTAGTATGTCGCGTCTCAAGTCTCTTTAACGCGTCGTTCCGATTACCTATGCATTGTTAGGTTATATTACGCAAAGTGTGCGTAAAAAGTGTTGCTAGATTAGTATGGCACGTCTCAAGTCTCTTTAACGTGTCGTTTTGATTACCATGCTTATGTCGCGTCACAAGTCTCTTCAACCCGTTGTTCCGATTACCTAAGCATGGTTAGTTTATATAACGCAAAGTGTGCATAAAAATGACAATAGATAAGTATGTCGCATCTCACAGTCTATTTACGCGTCGTTCCGATTACTTGATCATGGTTAGGTTGTGCTTGAAAAAAGACAATAGGTTAGTACGTCTCGTCTTATGTCTATCTAACGCGTCGTTCTGATTACCTAAGCCTTGTTAGGTTATTTTACGCAAGGTGTGCGTGAAAAGTGACACTAGATTAGTATGTCGTGTATTACCATGCTTAGGTCGCGTCACACGTCTCTCTAACGCGTCGTTACGATACCTAAGCAGGGTTAGGTTATATTACACAAAGTGTGCGTGGAAAGTGACGCTAGAATAGTATGTCAAATCTCAAGTCTCTTTAACTCGTCGTTTTATTACAGCAAAGTGTGTATAAAAAGTGACGCTAGATTAGTATGATTCGTCTCAAGTCTCTTTAAAGCGTCGTTTCGATTACCATGCTTATCTCGCGTCACAAGTCTCTTTAACGCGTTGTTTCGATTACCTATGCATGCTTAGGTTATATTACGCAAAGTTTGCGTGAAAAGTGACGTTGAATCAGTATGTCACATCTAAAGTCTCTCTAACGCGTCGTTTCAATTTCCTAAGCATGGTTAGGTTATATTACGTAATGTGTGCGTGAAAAGTGACACTAGAGTAGTATGTCGCGTCTCAAGTCTCTCTAACGCGTCATTCTAATTTCCTAAGCATGGTTAGGTTATATTACGCAAAGTGTGCGTAAAAAGTGACGCTAGATTAATATGGCGCATCTCAAGTCTTTTTAACCATCGTTTCGATTACCATGCTTATGTCGCATCACAAGTCTCTCTAACACGTCGTTCTAATTACCAAAGTGTGCGTGAAAAATGACAATAGATTAGTATGTCGCGACTCAAGTCCATTTAACGAGTCGTTCCAATTACTTAAGCATGGTTAGGTTATATTACGCAAAGTGTGCATTAAAAATGACAATAGATTAGTATGTCACGACTTAAGTCTATCTAACTCGTCGTTCCGATTACCTTAGCATGGTTAGGTTATATTATGCAATGTGTACGTGAAAAGTGATGCTAGATTAGTATGTCGCGTCTCAAGTGTCTTTAACGCGTCGTTTCGATTACCATGCTTATGTCGCGTCACAAGTCACTCTAACCCATCGTTACGGTTACCTAAGCATGGTTAGGTTATAGTACGCAAAGTGTGCGTGAAAGGATCAATTGATTAGTATGTAGCGTCTCAAATCTCTTTAACGCATCGTTCCGATTACCTAAGCATGGCTAGGTTATATTATGCGAAGTGTGCGTGAAAAGTGACGCTATATAAGTATGTCGTGTCACAAGACTCTTTAACGCGTCGTTCTGATTACCTAAGCATGGCTAGGTTATATTACGCAAAGTGTGCGTGAAAATGGACGCTATATAGTTATGTCGTGTCACAAGTCTCGTTAACGCGTCGTTCCAATTACCTATGCATAGTTAGGTTATACTACGCAAAGTGTGCGTTAAAAGTGACGCTATATATGTCGCATCTCAATTTTCTTTAACGCGTCATTCCAATTACCTAAGCATGGTTAGGTTATATTACGCGAGGTGTGCTTGAAAAGTAATGCAATTTAAGTATGTCGCATCACAAGTCTCTGTAACGCGTCTTTCCGATTACCTAAGCATGGTTAGGTTATATTACGCAAAGTGTGCGTTAAAAGTGACACTAGAATAGTATGTCGCGTCAAAAGTCTCTTTAACGCGTCGTTCCGATTACCTATGCATGGTTAGGCTATTTTATGCAAAGTGTGCGTGAATAGGGACGCTATATAAGTATGTCGCATCAGAAGTCTTATTTAATCGTCGCTCCGATTACCATGATTATCTCGCGTCACAAGTCTCTTTAACGCGTCGTTCCGATTACCTCTAAGCATGGTTATATTACGCAAAGTGTCCTTGAAAAGTGACTTTAGATCAGTATGTCGCGTCTCAAGTCTCTCTAACGCGTCGTTCCGATTTCCTAAGCATGGTCAGGTTATACTACGCAAAATGTGCGTGAAAAGTGAAACTAGATTAGTATGGGCGTCTCAAGTCTCTCTAACGCGTCGTTCCAATTTCCTCAGCATGGTTAGGTTATATTACGCAAAGTGTACGTACAAACTGACGCTAGATTAATATGGCGCGTTTAATGTCTTTTTAACGCATCATTCTGATTACCTAAGCATGGCTAGGTTATATCACGCAGAGTGTGCAAGAAAAATGACAATCGCGTCTTAAGTGCATTTAACGCGTCGTTCCAATTACTTAAGCATGGTTAGGTAATATTACGCAAAGTGTGCGTGAAAAATGACAATAGATTAGTATGTCGCATCTTAGGTCAATCTAACTCATCGTTCCGATTACTTAAGCATTGTTAGGCTATATTATGCAATGTGTACATGAAAAGTGACGCTAGATTAATATATCACGTCTCAAGTCTCTTTAACGCGTCGTTTTTATTACCATGCTTATGTCGCGTCAAGAGTCTCTCTAACGGGTCGATCTGATAACCTAAGAATGGTTAGGTTATATTATGCACAGTGTCCGTGAAAAGTAACAATAGATTAGTATGTCGCATCTCAAGTCTCTTTAACGCGTCGTTCCGATTACCCAATAATGGTTAGGTTATATTATGCAAAGTGTGCGAGAAAAGTAATGCTAGATTAGTATGTCGCCTCTCAAGTCTCTTTAACGTGTCGTTCCGATTACCTAAGCATGGTTAGGTTATATTACGCAAGGTGTGCATGAAAGGTGATGCTAGATTAGAATGTCCTGTCTCAAGGCTCTTTTATGCGTCGTTCCGATTTCCTAAGCATGGTTAGGTTATATTATGCAAAGTGTGAGTGAAAAGTGAAACTAGATTACTATGGGCGTCTCAAGTCTCTCTAATGCGTCATTCCGATTTCCTAAGCATGGTTACGTTATATTACGCTAAGTGTGCGTACAAAGTGACGCTAGATTAATATGGCGCGTCTAAAGTCTTTTTAACGCGTCTTTTCAATTACCATGCTTATGTCGCGTCAGAAGTCTCTATAACACATCGTTCCGATTACCTAAGCATGGTTAGGCTATATTCCCCAAAAGGTGCGTGAAAAATGACAATAGATTAGTATGTCGCGTCTCAAGTCCATTTAACGCCTTGTTCCAATTACTTAAGCATGGTTAGGTAATATTACGCAATGTGTGCGTGAAAAATGACAATAGATTAGTATGTCACGTCTTAGGTCAATCTAACTCGTCGTTCCAATTACCTAAGCATGGTTAGGTTTTATTATGCAATGTGTACGTGAAAATTGACACTACATTAGTATATCGCGTCTCAAGTCTCTTTAACGCGTCGTTTTGATAACCATGCTTATGTCGCGTCACTAGTCTCTCTAACGGGTCGTTCCGATTACCTAACAATGGTTAAGTTATATTACACAAAGCGTGCGTGAAAAGTAAAAATAGATTAGTATGTCGTGACTCAAGTCTCTTTAACGCGTCGTTCCGATTACCCAAGAATGGCTAGGTTATATTTCACAAAGTGTGCGAGAAAAGTAATGCTAGATTAGTATGTTGCGTCTCCAGTCTCTTTAACGCGTCGTTCCGATTACCTAAGTATGGTTACGTTATATTACGCAAGGTGTGCGTGAAAGGTGATGCTAGATTAGTATGTCGCGTCTCAAGGCTCTTTAATGCGTCGTTCCGATACCTAATCATGGTTGTTATATTATGCAAAGTTTGCGTGAAAAGTGATGCTAGATTAGTATGTCGCGTCATAAGTATCTTTAACACGTCGTTTCGACTACCATGCTTATGTCGCGTCACAAATCTCTCTAACGCGTCTTTCCGATTACCTTAAGCATGGTTAAATTATAGTACGCAAAGTGTGCTTGAAAAGTAACAATAGATTAGTATTTCGCGTCTGAAGTCTCTTTAACGCGTCGTTACGATTACCCAAGCATGGTTTGGTTATATTACCCAAAGTGTGCGTGAAAAGTGACTAGATTAGTATGTCGCATCTCAAGTCTATTGATCGCGTCGTTCCGATTACCTAAGCATGGTTAGGTTATATTACGCAAAGGGTGCGTGAAAAGTGACGCTAGATTAGTATGTCGCGTCTCAAATCTCTTTAACGCGTGGTTCCGATTACCTAAGCATGGTTAGGTTATTTACGCAAAGCGTGTGTCAAAAGTGACGCTATATTATTATGTCGCGTCTCAAGTCTATTTAACGTGTCGATCGAATTACCTAAGCATGGTTAGGTTATATTACACAAAGTTTGCGTGAAAAGTGACGTTAAATCAGTATGTCGCGTCTAATGTCTCTCTAACGCATCGGTTCAATTTCCTAAGCATGGTTAGGCTATATTAAGTAAAGTGTGCGTGAAAAGTGACACTAGAGTATAGTATGTCGCGTCTCAAGTCTCTCTAACGCGTTGTTCCAATTTCCTAAGCATGGTTAGGTTATATTACGCAAAGTGTGCGTAAAAAGTGACGCTAGATTAATATGGCGCGTCTCAAGTCTTTTTAACGCGTCGCTTCGATTACCATGCTTATGTCTCATCACAAGTCTCTCTAACGCGTCGTTCCGATTACCAAAGTGTGCGTGAAAAATGACAATTGATTAGTATGTGGCGACTCAAGTCCATTTAAAGAGTCGTTCCAATTACTTAAGTATGGTTAGGTTATATTACGCAACGTTTGCGTGAAAAATGACAATAGATTAGTATGTCGCGACTTAAGTCTATCTAACTCGTCGTTCTGATTACCTTAGCATGGTTAGGTTATATTACGCAAAGTGTGCGTGAAAAGTAACAATAGATTAGTATGTCGTGTCTGAAGTCTCTTTAACGCGTCGTTACGACTACCCAAGCATGGTTAGGTTATATTACGCAAAGTGTTCGTGAAAAGTGACTAGATTAATATGTCGCATCTCAAGTCTATTGAACGCGTCGTTCCGATAACCTAAGCATGGTTAGGTTATATTACGCAAAGGGTGCGTGAAAAGTGACGCAAGATTAGCATGTCGCGTCTCAAATATCTTTAAAGCGTTGTTCCGATTGCCTAAGTATGGTTAGGTTATTTACGCAAAGCGTGTGTCAAAAGTGACGCTAGATTATTATGCCGCATCTCAAGTCTGTTTAACGCGTCGTTCCGATTACTTAAGCATGGTTAGGTTATATTACACAAAGTGTGCGTGAAAAGTGACGCTAGATTAGTATGTCGCGTCTCAAGTCTCTTTAACGCGTCGTTCCGATTACTTAAGCATGGTTAGGTTATATTACGCAAAGTGTGCGTAAAAATGACGTTAGGTTAGTATGGCGCGTCTCAAGTCTCTTTAACGCGTCCTTTCGATTACCATGCTTATGTCGCGTCACAAGTCTCTTTAACGCGTTGCTCTGATTACCTAAGCACGGTTAGGCTATACTACGCAAAGTGTGCATAAAAAAAGACAATAGATTAGTATGTCGTATCTCAAGTCTACTTACGCGTCGTTCAGATCACTTAAGCATGGTTAGGTTGTGCGTGAAAAAAGACAATTGATATGTATGTCGCGTCTTAACTCTATCTAACGCGTCGTTCTGATTACCTAAGCCTTTCTAGGCAAGGTGTGCGTGAAAAGTGACGCTAGATTAGTATGTCGTGTCTCAAGTCTCTTTAACGCATCATTTCGATTACCATGCTTAGGTCGCGTCACACGTCTCTCTAGCGCGTCGTTCCGTTTACCTAAGTAGGGTTAGGTTATATTACGCAAAGTGTGCGTGAAAAGTGACGCTGGAATGGTATGTCCAATCTCAAGTCGCGTCGTTTCAATTATCCAAGCATGGTTAGATTATATTACGCAAAGTGTGTGTTAGTATGATTCGTCTCAAGTCTCTTTAAAGTGTCGTTTCGAATACCAAGCTTATCTCGCGTCACAAGTCTCTTTAACGCGTTGTTCCGATTACCTATGCATGGTTAGGTTATATTACGCAACGTTTGTGTGAAAAGTGACGTTAAATCAGTATGTCGCGTCTAATGTCTCTCTAACGCGTCGTTTCAATTTCCTAAGCATGGTTAGGTTATATTACGTAAAGTGTGCGTGCAAAGTGACACTATAGTATAGTATGTCGCGTCTCAAGTCTCTCTAACGCGTCGTTCCGATTTCCTAAGCATGGTTAGGTTATATTACGCAAAGTGTGCGTAAAAAGTGACGCTAGATTAATATGGCGCGTCTCAATTCTTTTTAACGCGTCGTTTCGATTACCATGCTTATGTCGCATCACAAGTCTCTCTAACGCGTCGTTCTAATTACCAAAGTGTGAGTGAAAAATGACAATAGATTAGTATGTTGCGACTCAAGTACATTTAAAGAGTCGTTCCAATTACTTAAGCATGGTTAGGTTATATTACGTAAAGTTTGCGTGAAAAATGACAATAGATTAGTATGTCGCGACTTAAGTCTATCTAACTCGTCGTTCTGATTACCTTAGCATATGGTTAGGTTATATTACGCAAAGTGTGCGTGAAAAGTAACAATAGATTACTATGTCGCGTCTGAAGTCTCATTTACGCGTCGTTACGATTACCCAAGCATGGTTAGGTTATATTACGCAAAGTGTGCGTGAGAAGTGACTAGATTAGTATGTCGCATCTCAAGTCTATTGAACGCGACGTTCCGATTACCTAGGCATGGTTAGGTTATATTACACAAAGGGTGCGTGAAAAGTGACGCTAGATTAGTATGTCGCGTCTCAAATCTTCTTAACGCGTTGTTCCGATTACCTTAGCATAGTTAGGTTATTTACGCAAAGCGTGTGTCAAAAGTGACGCTATATTATTATGCCGCGTCTCAAGTCTGTTTAACGTGTCGATCGGATTACCTAAGCATGGCTAGGTTTTATTACACAAAGTGTGCGTGAAAAGTGACGCTAGATTAATATGTCGCGTCTCAAGTCTCTTTAACGCGTCGTTCCGATTACCATGCTTATGTCGCGTCACAAGTCTCTTTAACGCGTTGTTCCGATTACGTAAGCATGGTTAGGCTATATTACGCAAAGTGTGCATAAAAAATGACAATAGATTAGTATGTCGCATCTCAAGTCTATTTACGCGTCGTTCAGATCACTTAAGCATGGTTAGGTTGTGCGTGAAAAAAAACAATTGATATGTATGTCGCGTCTTAAGTCTATCTAACGCGTCGTTCTGATTACCTAAGCCTTTCTAGGCAAGGTGTGCGTGAAAAGTGACGCTAGATTAGTATGTCGTGTCTCAAGTCTCTTTAGCGCATCATTTCGATTACCATGCTTAGGTCGCGTCACACGTCTCTCTAGCGCGTCGTTCCGTTTACCTAAGCAGGGTTAGGTTATATTACGCAAAGTGTGCGTGAAAAGTGACGCTAGAATAGTATGTCCAATCTAAAGTCGCGTCGTTTCGATTATCTAAGTATGGTTAGGTTATATTACGCAAAGTGTGTGTTAGTATGATTCGTCTCAAGTCTCTTTAAAGCGTCGTTTCGATTACCAAGCTTATCTCTCGTCAAAAGTCTCTTTAACGCGTTGTTCCGATTACCTATGCATGGTTAGGTTATATTACGCAAAGTTTGCGTGAAAAGTGACGTTAACTCAGTATGTCGCGTCTAATGTCTCTCTAACGCGTCGTTTCAATTTCCTAATCATGGTTAGGTTATATTACGTAAAGTGTGCGTGCAAAGTGACACTATAGTATAGTATGTCGCGTCTCAAGTCTCTCTAACGCGTCGTTCCGATTTCCTAAGCATGGTTAGGTTATATTACGCAAAGTGTGCGTAAAAAGTGACGCTAGATTAATATAGCGCATCTCAAGTCTTTTTAACGCGTCGTTTCGATTACCATGCTTATGTCGCATCACAAGTCTCTCTAACGCATCGTTCTAATTACCAAAGTGTGCGTGAAAAATGACAATAGATTACTATATTGCGACTCCAATACATTTAAAGAGTCGTTCCAATTACGTAAGCATGGTTAGGTTATATTACGCAAAGTTTGCGTGAAAAATGACAATAGATTAGTATGTCGCGACTTAAGTCTATCTAACTCGTCGTTCTGATTACCTTAGCATATGGTTAGGTTATATTACGCAAAGTGTGCGTGAAAAGTAACAATAGCTTACTATGTCGCGTCTGAAGTCTCTTTAACGCGTCGTTACGATTACCCAAGCATGGTTAGGTTATATTACGCAAAGTGTGCGTGAGAAGTGACTAGATTAGTATGTCGCATCTCAAGTCTATTGAACGCGTCGTTCCGATTACCTAAGCATGGTTAGGTTATATTACGCAAAGGGTGCGTGAAAAGTGACGCTATATTAGTATGTCGCGTCTCAAATCTTCTTAACGCGTTGTTCCGATTACCTTAGCATGGTTAGATTTTTTACGCAAAGCGTGTGTCAAAAGTGACGCTATATTATTATGCCGCGTCTCAAGTCTGTTTAACGTGTCGATCGGATTACCTAAGCATGGCTAGGTTATATTACACAAAGTGTGCGTGAAAAGTGACGCTAGATTAGTATGTCGTGTCTCAAGTCTCTTTAACGCGTCGTTCCGATTACCTAAGCATGGTTAGGTTATATTACGCAAAGTGTACGTAAAATTGACGTTAGATTAGTATGGCGCGTCTCAAGTCTCTTTAACGCGTCATTTCGATTACCATGCTCATGTCGCGTCACAAGTCTCTTTAACGCGTTGTTCCGATTACCTAAGCATGGTTCGGCTATATTACGCAAAGTGTGCATAAAAAATGACAATAGATTAGTATGTCGCATCTCAAGTCTATTTACGCGTCGTTCTGATCACTTAAGCATGGTTAGGTTGTGCGTGAAAAAAGACAATTGATATGTATGTCGCGTCTTAAGTCTATCTAACACGTCGTTCTGATTACTAAGCCTAGTTAGGTTATTTTACGCAAGGTTTGCGTGAAAACTGACGCTAGATTAGTATGTCGTGTCTCAAGTCTCTTTAACGCATCATTTCGATTACCATGCTTAGGTCGCGTGACACGTCTCTCTAACGCGTCGTTCCGTTTACCTAAGCAGGGTTAGGTTATATTACGCAAAGTGTGCGTGAAAAGTGACGCTAGAATAGTATGTCCAATCTCAAGTCTCTTCAACGCGTCGTTTCGATTATCTAAGTATGGTTAGGTTATATTACGCAAAGTGTGTGTTAGTATGATTCGTCTCAAGTCTCTTTAAAGCGTCGTTTCGATTACCATGCTTATCTTGCGTCACAAGTCTCTTTAACGCGTTGTTCCGATTACCTATTCATGGTTAGGTTATATTGCGCAAAGTTTGCGTGAAAAGTGACATTAAATCAGTATGTCGCGTCTAATGTCTCTCTAACGCGTCGTTTCAATTTCCTAAGCATGGTTAGGTTATATTACGCAAAGTGTGCGTAAAACGTGTGCGTGAAAAGTGACACTAGAGTATAGTATGTCGCGTCTCAAGTCTCTCTAACACGTCGTTCCGATTTCCTAAGCATGGTTAGGTTATATTACGCAAAGTGTGCGTAAAAAGTGACGCTAGATTAATATGGCGCGTCTCAAGTCTTTTTGACGCGTCGTTTCGATTACCATGCTTATGTCACATCACAAGTCTCTCTAACGCGTCGTTCCGATTACCAAAGTGTGCGTGAAAAATGACAATAGATTAGTATGTCGCGACTCAAGTCCATTTATAGAGTCGTTCCAATTACTTAAGCATGGTTAGGTTATATTACGCAAAGTTTGCGTGAACAATGACAATTGATTAGTATGTCGCGACTTAAGTCTATCGAACTCGTCGTTCCGATTACCTTAGCATAGTTAGGTTATATTATGCAATGTATACGTGAAAAGTGATGCTAGATTAGTATGTCGCATCTCAAGTCTATTAAACGCGTCGTTCCGATTACCTAAGCATGGTTAGGTTCTATTCTGCAAAGGGTGCGTGAAAAGTGACGCTAGATTAGTATGTCGCGTCTCAAATATCTTTAACGCGTTGTTCCGATTACCTAATCATGGTTAGGTTATTTATGCAAAGCATGTGTCAAAAGTGACGCTAGATTATTATGTCGGGTCTCAAGTCTGTTTAACGCGTCGATCGGATTACCTAAACATGGCTAGGTTATATTACGCAAATTGGGCGTGAAAAGTGACGCTAGATTAGTATGTCGCGTCTCAAGTCTCATTAACGCGTCGTTCCAATTACCTAAGCATTGTTAGGTTATATTACGCTAAGTGTGCGTAAAAAGTGACGCTAGATTAGTATGTCGCGTCTCAAGTCTCTTTAACGCGTCGTTTTGATTACCATGCTTATGTCGCGTCACAAATCTCTTTAACGCGTTGTTCCGATTACCTAAGCATGGTTAGGTTATATTACGCAAAGTGTGCATAAAAAATGACAATAGATTAATATGTCGCATCTCAAGTCTATTTACGCGTCGTTCCGATTACTTAATCATGGTTAGGTTGTGCGTGAAAAAAGACAATAGATTAGTATGTCGCGTCTTAAGTCTATCTAACGCGTCGTTCTGATGACCTAATCCTTGTTAGGTTATTTTACGCAAGGTGTGCGTGAAAATTGACACTAGATTAGTATGTCGTATCTCAAGTCTCTTTAACACATCATTTCGATTACCATGCTTAGGTCGCGTCACACGTCTCTCTAACGCGTCGTTCCGATTACCTAAGCAGGGTTAGGTTATATTACACAAAGTGTGCGAGAAAAGTTATGCTAGAATAGTATGTCAAATCTCAAGTCTCTTTAACGCGTCGTTTGATTTTCTAAGCATGGTTAGGTTATATTACGCAAAGTGTATGTAAAAAGTGACGCTAGATTAGTATGATTCGTCTCAAGTCTCTTTAAAGCGTCGTTTCGATTACCATGCTTATCTCGCGTCACAAGTCTCTTTAACGCGTTGTTCCGATTACCTATTCATGCTTAAGTTATATTACGCAAAGTTTGCATGAAAAGTGACGTTAAATCAATATGTCACGTCTAATGTCTCTCTAACGCGTCGTTTCAATTTCCTAAGCATGGTTAGGTTATATTACGTAAAGTGTGCGTGAAAAGTAACACTAGAGTAGTATGTCACGTCTCAAGTCTCTCTAACGCGTCTTTCTGATTTCCTAAGCATAGGTTACATTACGCAAAGTGTGCGTAAAAAGTGACGCTAGATTAATATGGCGCGTCTCAATTCTTTTTAACGCGTCGTTTCGATTACCATGCTTATGTCGCGTCACAAGTCTCTTTAACGCGTTGTTCCGATTACGTAAGCATGGTTAGGCTATATTACGCAAAGTGTGCATAAAAAATGACAATAGATTAGTATGTCGCATCTCAAGTCTATTTACGCGTCGTTCAGATCACTTAAGCATGGTTAGGTTGTGCGTGAAAAAAGACAATTGATATGTATGTCGCGTCTTAAGTCTATCTAACGCGTCGTTCTGATTACCTAAGCCTTTCTAGGCAAGGTGTGCGTGAAAAGTGACGCTGGATTAGTATGTCGTGTCTCAAGTCTCTTTAGCGCATCATTTCGATTACCATGCTTAGGTCGCGTCACACGTCTCTCTAGCGCGTCGTTCCGTTTACCTAAGCAGGGTTAGGTTATATTACGCAAAGTGTGCGTGAAAAGTGACGCTAGAATAGTATGTCCAATCTCAAGTCTCTTTAACGCGTCGTTTCGATTATCTAAGCATGGTTAGGTTATATTACGCAAAGTTTGCATGAAAAGTATGATTCGTCTCAAGTCTCTTTAAAGCGTCGTTTCGATTACCAAGCTTATCTCTCGTCAAAAGTCTCTTTAACGCGTTGTTCCGATTACCTATGCATGGTTAGGTTATATTACGCAAAGTTTGCGTGAAAAGTGACGTTAACTCAGTATGTCGCGTCTAATGTCTCTCTAACGCGTCGTTTCAATTTCCTAATCATGGTTAGGTTATATTACGTAAAGTGTGCGTGCAAAGTGACACTATAGTATAGTATGTCGCGTCTCAAGTCTCTCTAACGCGTCGTTCCGATTTCCTAAGCATGGTTAGGTTATATTACGCAAAGTGTGCGTAAAAAGTGACGCTAGATTAATATAGCGCATCTCAAGTCTTTTTAACGCGTCGTTTCGATTACCATGCTTATGTCGCATCACAAGTCTCTCTAACGCATCGTTCTAATTACCAAAGTGTGCGTGAAAAATGACAATAGATTACTATATTGCGACTCCAATACATTTAAAGAGTCGTTCCAATTACGTAAGCATGGTTAGGTTATATTACGCAAAGTTTGCGTGAAAAATGACAATAGATTAGTATGTCGCGACTTAAGTCTATCTAACTCGTCGTTCTGATTACCTTAGCATATGGTTAGGTTATATTACGCAAAGTGTGCGTGAAAAGTAACAATAGCTTACTATGTCGCGTCTGAAGTCTCTTTAACGCGTCGTTACGATTACCCAAGCATGGTTAGGTTATATTACGCAAAGTGTGCGTGAGAAGTGACTAGATTAGTATGTCGCATCTCAAGTCTATTGAACGCGTCGTTCCGATTACCTAAGCATGGTTAGGTTATATTACGCAAAGGGTGCGTGAAAAGTGACGCTATATTAGTATGTCGCGTCTCAAATCTTCTTAATGCGTTGTTCCGATTACCTTAGCATGGTTAGATTTTTTACGCAAAGCGTGTGTCAAAAGTGACGCTATATTATTATGCCGCGTCTCAAGTCTGTTTAACGTGTCGATCGGATTACCTAAGCATGGCTAGGTTATATTACACAAAGTGTGCGTGAAAAGTGACGCTAGATTAGTATGTCGCGTCTCAAGTCTCTTTAACGCGTCGTTCCGATTACCTAAGCATGGTTAGGTTATATTACGCAAAGTGTGCGTAAAATTGACGTTAGATTAGTATGGCGCGTCTCAAGTCTCTTTAACGCGTCATTTCGATTACCATGCTCATGTCGCGTCACAAGTCTCTTTAACGCGTTGTTCCGATTACCTAAGCATGGTTCGGCTATATTACGCAAAGTGTGCATAAAAAATGACAATAGATTAGTATGTCGCATCTCAAGTCTATTTACGCGTCGTTCTGATCACTTAAGCATGGTTAGGTTGTGCGTGAAAAAAGACAATTGATATGTATGTCGCGTCTTAAGTCTATCTAACACGTCGTTCTGATTACTAAGCCTAGTTAGGTTATTTTACGCAAGGTTTGCGTGAAAACTGACGCTAGATTAGTATGTCGTGTCTCAAGTCTCTTTAACGCATCATTTCGATTACCATGCTTTGGTCGCGTCACACGTCTCTCTAACGCGTCGTTCCGTTTACCTAAGCAGGGTTAGGTTATATTACGCAAAGTGTGCGTGAAAAGTGACGCTAGAATAGTATGTCCAATCTCAAGTCTCTTTAACGCGTCGTTTCGATTATCTAAGCATGGTTAGGTTATATTACGCAAAGTGTGTGTTAGTATGATTCGTCTCAAGTCTCTTTAAAGCGTCGTTTCGATTACCATGCTTATCTTGCGTCACAAGTCTCTTTTACGCGTTGTTCCGATTACCTATTCATGGTTAGGTTATATTGCGCAAAGTTTGCGTGAAAAGTGACATTAAATCAGTATGTCGCGTCTAATGTCTCTCTAACGCGTCGTTTCAATTTCCTAAGCATGGTTAGGTTATATTACGCAAAGTGTGCGTAAAACGTGTGCGTGAAAAGTGACACTAGAGTATAGTATGTCGCGTCTCAAGTCTCTCTAACACGTCGTTCCGATTTCCTAAGCATGGTTAGGTTATATTACGCAAAGTGTGCGTAAAAAGTGATGCTAGATTAATATGGCGCGTCTCAAGTCTTTTTGACGCGTCGTTTCGATTACCATGCTTATGTCACATCACAAGTCTCTCTAACGCGTCGTTCCGATTACCAAAGTGTGCGTGAAAAATGACAATAGATTAGTATGTTGCGACTCAAGTCCATTTATAGAGTCGTTCCAATTACTTAAGCATGGTTAGGTTATATTACGCAAAGTTTGCGTGAACAATGACAATTGATTAGTATGTCGCGACTTAAGTCTATCGAACTCGTCGTTCCGATTACCTTAGCATAGTTAGGTTATATTATGCAATGTATACGTGAAAAGTGATGCTAGATTAGTATGTCGCATCTCAAGTCTATTAAACGCGTCGTTCCGATTACCTAAGCATGGTTAGGTTCTATTCTGCAAAGGGTGCGTGAAAAGTGACGCTAGATTAGTATGTCGCGTCTCAAATCTCTTTAACGCGTTGTTCCGATTACCTAATCATGGTTAGGTTATTTATGCAAAGCATGTGTCAAAAGTGACGCTAGATTATTATGTCGGGTCTCAAGTCTGTTTAACGCGTCGATCGGATTACCTAAACATGGCTAGGTTATATTACGCAAATTGGGCGTGAAAAGTGACGCTAGATTAGTATGTCGCGTCTCAAGTCTCATTAACGCGTCGTTCCAATTACCTAAGCATTGTTAGGTTATATTACGCTAAGTGTGCGTAAAAAGTGACGCTAGATTAGTATGTCGCGTCTCAAGTCTCTTTAACGCGTCGTTTTGATTACCATGCTTATGTCGCGTCACAAATCTCTTTAGCGCGTTGTTCCGATTACCTAAGCATGGTTAGGTTATATTACGCAAAGTGTGCATAAAAAATGACAATAGATTAATATGTCGCATCTCAAGTCTATTTACGCGTCGTTCCGATTACTTAATCATGGTTAGGTTGTGCGTGAAAAAAGACAATAGATTAGTATGTCGCGTCTTAAGTCTATCTAACGCGTCGTTCTGATGACCTAATCCTTGTTAGGTTATTTTACGCAAGGTGTGCGTGAAAATTGACACTAGATTAGTATGTCGTATCTCAAGTCTCTTTAACACATCATTTCGATTACCATGCTTAGGTCGCGTCACACGTCTCTCTAACGCGTCGTTCCGATTACCTAAGCAGGGTTAGGATATATTACACAAAGTGTGCGAGAAAAGTTATGCTAGAATAGTATGTCAAATCTCAAGTCTCTTTAACGCGTCGTTTGATTTTCTAAGCATGGTTAGGTTATATTACGCAAAGTGTATGTAAAAAGTGACGCTAGATTAGTATGATTCGTCTCAAGTCTCTTTAAAGCGTCGTTTCGATTACCATGCTTATCTCGCGTCACAAGTCTCTTTAACGCGTTGTTCCGATTACCTATTCATGCTTAAGTTATATTACGCAAAGTTTGCATGAAAAGTGACGTTAAATCAATATGTCACGTCTAATGTCTCTCTAACGCGTCGTTTCAATTTCCTAAGCATGGTTAGGTTATATTACGTAAAGTGTGCGTGAAAAGTAACACTAGAGTAGTATGTCACGTGTCAAGTCTCTCTAACGCGTCTTTCCGATTTCCTAAGCATAGGTTACATTACGCAAAGTGTGCGTAAAAAGTGACGCTAGATTAATATGGCGCGTCTCAATTCTTTTTAACGCGTCGTTTTGATTACCATGCTTATGTCGCGTCACAAGTCTCTTTAACGCGTTGTTCCGATTACGTAAGCATGGTTAGGCTATATTACGCAAAGTGTGCATAAAAAATGACAATAGATTAGTATGTCGCATCTCAAGTCTATTTACGCGTCGTTCAGATCACTTAAGCATGGTTAGGTTGTGCGTGAAAAAAGACAATTGATATGTATGTCGCGTCTTAAGTCTATCTAACGCGTCGTTCTGATTACCTAAGCCTTTCTAGGCAAGGTGTGCGTGAAAAGTGACGCTGGATTAGTATGTCGTGTCTCAAGTCTCTTTAACGCATCATTTCGATTACCATGCTTAGGTCGCGTCACACGTCTCTCTAGCGCGTCGTTCCGTTTACCTAAGCAGGGTTAGGTTATATTACGCAAAGTGTGCGTGAAAAGTGACGCTAGAATAGTATGTCCAATCTCAAGTCGGGTCGTTTCGATTATCTAAGTATGGTTAGGTTATATTACGCAAAGTGTGTGTTACTATGATTCGTCTCAAGTCTCTTTAAAGCGTCGTTTCGATTACCAAGCTTATCTCTCGTCAAAAGTCTCTTTAACGCGTTGTTCCGATTACCTATGCATGGTTAGGTTATATTACGCAAAGTTTGCGTGAAAAGTGACGTTAACTCAGTATGTCGCGTCTAATGTCTCTCTAACGCGTCGTTTCAATTTCCTAATCATGGTTAGGTTATATTACGTAAAGTGTGCGTGCAAAGTGACACTATAGTATAGTATGTCGCGTCTCAAGTCTCTCTAACGCGTCGTTCCGATCTCCTAAGCATGGTTAGGATATATTACGCAAAGTGTGCGTAAAAAGTGACGCTAGATTAATATAGCGCATCTCAAGTCTTTTTAACGCGTCGTTTCGATTACCATGCTTATGTCGCATCACAAGTCTCTCTAATGCATCGTTCTAATTACCAAAGTGTGCGTGAAAAATGACAATAGATTACTATATTGCGACTCCAATACATTTAAAGAGTCGTTCCAATTACGTAAGCATGGTTAGGTTATATTACGCAAAGTTTGCGTGAAAAATGACAATAGATTAGTATGTCGGGACTTAAGTCTATCTAACTCGTCGTTCTGATTACCTTAGAATATGGTTAGGTTATATTACGCAAAGTGTGCGTGAAAAGTAACAATAGCTTACTATGTCGCGTCTGAAGTCTCTTTAACGCGTCGTTACGATTACCCAAGCATGGTTAGGTTATATTACGCAAAGTGTGCGTGAGAAGTGACTAGATTAGTATGTCGCATCTCAAGTCTATTGAACGCGTCGTTCCGATTACCTAAGCATGGTTAGGTTATATTACGCAAAGGGTGCGTGAAAAGTGACGCTATATTAGTATGTCGCGTCTCAAATCTTCTTAACGCATTGTTCCGATTACCTTAGCATGGTTAGATTTTTTACGCAAAGCGTGTGTCAAAAGTGACGCTATATTATTATGCCGCGTCTCAAGTCTGTTTAACGTGTCGATCGGATTACCTAAGCATGGCTAGGTTATATTACACAAAGTGTGCGTGAAAAGTGACGCTAGATTAGTATGTCGCGTCTCAAGTCTCTTTAACGCGTCGTTCCGATTACCTAAGCATGGTTAGGTTATATTACGCAAAGTGTGCGTAAAATTGACGTTAGATTAGTATGGCGCGTCTCAAGTCTCTTTAACGCGTCATTTCGATTACCATGCTCATGTCGCGTCACAAGTCTCTTTAACGCGTTGTTCCGATTACCTAAGCATGGTTCGGCTATATTACGCAAAGTGTGCATAAAAAATGACAATAGATTAGTATGTCGCATCTCAAGTCTATATACGCGTCGTTCTGATCACTTAAGCATGGTTAGGTTGTGCGTGAAAAAAGACAATTGATATGTATGTCGCGTCTTAAGTCTATCTAACACGTCGTTCTGATTACTAAGCCTAGTTAGGTTATTTTACGCAAGGTTTGCGGGAAAACTGACGCTAGATTAGTATGTCGTGTCTCAAGTCTCTTTAACGCATCATTTCGATTACCATGCTTAGGTCGCGTCACACGTCTCTCTAACGCGTCGTTCCGTTTACCTAAGCAGGGTTAGGTTATATTACGCAAAGTGTGCGTGAAAAGTGACGCTAGAATAGTATGTCCAATCTCAAGTCTCTTTAACGCGTCGTTTCGATTATCTAAGCATGGTTAGGTTATATTACGCAAAGTGTGTGTTAGTATGATTCGTCTCAAGTCTCTTTAAAGCGTCGTTTCGATTACCATGCTTATCTTGCGTCACAAGTCTCTTTAACGCGTTGTTCCGATTACCTATTCATGGTTAGGTTATATTGCGCAAAGTTTGCGTGAAAAGTGACATTAAATCAGTATGTCGCGTCTAATGTCTCTCTAACGCGTCGTTTCAATTTCCTAAGCATGGTTAGGTTATATTACGCAAAGTGTGCGTAAAACGTGTGCGTGAAAAGTGACACTATAGTATAGTATGTCGCGTCTCAAGTCTCTCTAACACGTCGTTCCGATTTCCTAAGCATGGTTAGGTTATATTACGCAAAGTGTGCGTAAAAAGTGACGCTAGATTAATATGGCGCGTCTCAAGTCTTTTTGACGCGTCGTTTCGATTACCATGCTTATGTCACATCACAAGTCTCTCTAACGCGTCGTTCCGATTACCAAAGTGTGCGTGAAAAATGACAATAGATTAGTACGTTGCGACTCAAGTCCATTTATAGAGTCGTTCCAATTACTTAAGCAAGGTTAGGTTATATTACGCAAAGTTTGCGTGAACAATGACAATTGATTAGTATGTCGCGACTTAAGTCTATCGAACTCGTCGTTCCGATTACCTTAGCATAGTTAGGCTATATTATGCAATGTATACGTGAAAAGTGATGCTAGATTAGTATGTCGCGTCTCAAGTCTATTAAACGCGTCGTTCCGATTACCTAAGCATGGTTAGGTTCTATTCTGCAAAGGGTGCGTGAAAAGTGACGCTAGATTAGTATGTCGCGTCTCAAATCTCTTTAACGCGTTGTTCCGATTACCTAATCATGGTTAGGTTATTTATGCAAAGCATGTGTCAAAAGTGACGCTAGATTATTATGTCGGGTCTCAAGTCTGTTTAACGCGTCGATCGGATTACCTAAACATGGCTAGGTTATATTACGCAAATTGGGCGTGAAAAGTGACGCTAGATTAGTATGTCGCGTCTCAAGTCTCATTAACGCGTCGTTCCAATTACCTAAGCATTGTTAGGTTATATTACGCTAAGTGTGCGTAAAAAGTGACGCTAGATTAGTATGTCGCGTCTCAAGTCTCTTTAACGCGTCGTTTTGATTACCATGCTTATGTCGCGTCACAAATCTCTTTAACGCGTTGTTCCGATTACCTAAGCATGGTTAGGTTATATTACGCAAAGTGTGCATAAAAAATGACAATAGATTAATATGTCGCATCTCAAGTCTATTTACGCGTCGTTCCGATTACTTAATCATGGTTAGGTTGTGCATGAAAAAAGACAATAGATTAGTATGTCACATCTTAAGTCTATCTAACGCGTCGTTCTGATGACCTAATCCTTGTTAGGTTATTTTACGCAAGGTGTGCGTGAAAATTGACACTAGATTAGTATGTCGTATCTCAAGTCTCTTTAACACATCATTTCGATTACCATGCTTAGGTCGCGTCACACGTCTCTCTAACGCGTCGTTCCGATTACCTAAGCAGGGTTAGGTTATATTACACAAACTGTGCGAGAAAAGTTATGCTAGAATAGTATGTCAAATCTCAAGTCTCTTTAACGCGTCGTTTGATTTTCTAAGCATGGTTAGGTTATATTACGCAAAGTGTATGTAAAAAGTGACGCTAGATTAGTATGATTCGTCTCAAGTCTCTTTAAAGCGTCGTTTCGATTACCATGCTTATCTCGCGTCACAAGTCTCTTTAACGCGTTGTTCCGATTACCTATTCATGCTTAAGTTATATTACGCAAAGTTTGCATGAAAAGTTACGTTAAATCAATATGTCACGTCTAATGTCTCTCTAACGCGTCGTTTCAATTTCCTAAGCATGGTTAGGTTATATTACGTAAAGTGTGCGTGAAAAGTAACACTGGAGTAGTATGTCACGTCTCAAGTCTCTCTAACGCGTCTTTCCGATTTCCTAAGCATAGGTTACATTACGCAAAGTGTGCGTAAAAAGTGACGCTAGATTAATATGGCGCGTCTCAATTCTTTTTAACGCGTCGTTTCGATTACCATGCTTATGTCGCATCACAAGTCTCTCTAACGCGTCGTTACGATTACCAAAGTGTGCGTGAAAATGACAATAGATTAGTATGTCGCGACTCAAGTCCATTTAACGAGTCGTTCCAATTACTTAAGCATGGTTAGGTTATATTACGCAAAGTGTGCGTGAAAAATGACAATAGATTAGTATGTCACAACTTAAGTCTATCTAACTCGTCGTTCCGATTACCTTAGCATAGTTAGGTTTTATTATGCAATGTGTACGTGAAAAGTGATGCTAGATTAGTATGTCGCGTCTCAAGTCTCTTTAACGCGTCGTTTCGATTACCATGCTTATGTCGCGTCACAAGTCACTCTAACCCGTCGTTACGGTTACCTAAGCATGGTTAGGTTATAGTACGCAAAGTATGCGTGAAAGGATCAATAGATTAGTATATAGCGTCTCAAATCTCTTTAACGCATCGTTCCGATTACCTAAGCATGGCTAGGTTAAATTTTGCGAAGTGTGCGTGAAAAGTGACGCTATATAAGTATGTCGCGTCACAAGACTCTTTAACGCATCGTTCTGATTACCTAAGCGTGGCTAGGTTATATTAGGCAAAGTGTGCGTTAAAAGTGAGGCTTGATTAGTATGTCGCGTCATAAGTCTCTTTAACGCGTCGTTCCGATTACTATGAATGGTTAGGTTATATTATGCAAAGTGTGCGTGAAAAGGGACTCTATATTGTTATGCCGTGTCACAAGTCTCGTTAACGCGTCGTTCCAATTACCTATGCATAGTTAGGTTATACTACGCAAAGTGTGCGTTAAAAGTGACGCTATATATGTCGCATCTCAATTTTCTTTAACGCGTCGTTCCAATTACCTAAGCATGGTTAGGTTATATTACGCGAGGTGTGCTTGAAAAGTGATGCAATTTAAGTATGTCGCATCACAAGTCTCTATAACGCGTATATATTACGCAAAGTGTGCGTTAAAAGTGACACTAGAATAGAATGTCGCGTCACAAGTCTCTTGAACGCGTCGTTCCGATTACCTATGCATGGTTAGGTTATTTTATGCAAAGTGTGCCTTAATAGGAACGCTATATAAGTATGTCGCATCACAAGTCTTATTAAATCGTCGTTCTGATTACCATGATCTCGCGTCACAAGTCTCTTTAATGCGTCGTTCCGATTACCTCTAAGCATGGTTATATTACGCAAGTGTCCTTGAAAAGTGACTTTAGATAAGTATGTCGCGTCTCAAGTCTCTCTAACGCGTCGTTCCGATTTCCTAAGCATGGTCAGGTTATATTACACAAAATGTGCGTGAAAAGTGAAACTAGATTAGTATGGGCGTCTCAAGTCTCTCTGACGCGTCGTTCCAATTTTCTCAGCATGGTTAGGTTATATTACGCAAAGTGTGCGTACAAACTGACGCTAGATTAACATGGCGCGTCTAATGTCTTTTTAACGCATCGTTCCGATTACCTAAGCATGGTTAGGTTATATCACGCAGAGTGTGCAAGAAAATTGATAGTAGATTAGTATGTCGCGTCTTAAGTGCATTTAACGTGTCGTTCCAATTACTTAAGTATGGTTAGGTAATATTACGCAAAGTGTGCGTGAAACATGACAATTGATTAGTATGTCGCATCTTAGGTCAATCTAACTCATCGATCCGATTACCTAAGCATTGTTAGGCTATATTATGCAATGTGTACGTGAAAAGTGACGCTAGATTAGTATATCACATCTCTAGTCTCTTTAACGCGTCGTTTTGATTACCATGCTTATGTAGCGTCGCAAGTCTCTCTAACGGGTCGTTCCGATTACCTAAGAATAGTTAGGTTATATTAGGCACAGTGTGCATGACAATTAACAATAGATTAGTATGTTGCATCTCAAGTCTCTTTAACGCGTCGTTCCGATTACCCAAGAATGGTTAGGTTATATAACGCAAAGTGTGCGAGAAAAGTAATGCTAGATTAGTATGTCACCTCTCAAGTCTCATTAACGTGTCGTTCCGATTACCTAAGCATGGTTAGGTTATATTACGCAAGGTGTGCGTGAATGGTGATGCTAGATTAGAATGTTCTGTCTCAAGGCTCTTTTATGCGTCGTTCCGATTTCCTAAGCATGGTTAGGTTATATTTTGCAAAGTGTGAGTGAAAAGTTAAATTAGATTAGTATGGGCGTCTCAAGTCTCTCTAACGCGTCATTCCGATTTCCAAAGCATGGTTACGTTATATTACGCAAAGTGTGCGTACAATGTGACGCTATATTAATATGGCGCGTCTAATGTCTTTTTAACTTGTCTTTTCAATTACCATGCTTATGTCGCGTCAAAAGTCTCTCTAACACATCGTTCTGATTACCTAGGAATGGTTTGGTTATATTACCCAAAGGGTGCGTGAAAAATGACAATAGATTAGTATGTCGCATCTCAAGTCCATTTAACGAGTCATTCCAACTACTTAAGCATGGTTAGGTAATATTATGCAATGTGTGCGTGAAAAATGACAATTGATTAGTATGTCGCGTCTTAGGTCAATCTAACTCCTCGTTCCAATTACCTAAGCATGGTTAGGTTTTATTATGCAATGTGTACATGAAAATTGACACTAGATTGGTATATCGCGTCTCAAGTCTCTTTAACGCGTCGTTTTGATTACCATGCTTATGTCGCGTCACAAGTCTCTCTAACGGGTCGTTCCGATTACCTAACAATGGTTAGGTTATATTACGCAAAGCGTGCGTGAAAAGTAAAAATAGATTAGTATGTCGCGTCTCAAGTCTCTTTAATGCGTCGTTCCGATTACCCAAGAATGGTTAGGTTATAATGCGCAAAGTGTGCGAGAAAAGTAATGCTAGATTAGTATGTCACGTCTCCAGTATCTTTAACGCGTCGTTCCGATTACCTAAGCATTGTTACGTTATATTACGCAACGTGTGCGTGAAAGGTGACGCTTGATTAGTATGTCGCGTCTCAAGGCTCTTTAATGCGTCGTTCCAATACCTAATCATGATTGTTATATTATGCAAAGTTTGCGTGAAAAGTGATGCTAGATTAGTATGTCGCGTATTAAGTATCTTTAACACGTCGTTTCGATTTACCATGCTTATGGCGCGTCACAAGTCTCTTTAACGTGTCGTTCCGAATACCTTAAGCATGGTTAGATTATAGTACGTAAAGTGTGCATGAAAAGTAACAATAGATTAGTATGTCGCGTCTGAAGTCTCTTTAACGCGTCGTTATGATTACCCAAGCATGGTTAGGTTATATTACCCAAAGTGTGCGTGAAAAGTGACTAGATTAGTATGTCGCATCTCAAGTCTATTGAACGCGTCGTTCCGATTATCTAAGCATGGTTACGTTATATTACGCAAAAAGTGCGTGAAAAGTGATGCTATATTAGTATGTTGCTCTCAAACCTCTTTAACGCGTTGTTCCGATTACCTAAGCATGGTTAGGTTATTTACGCAAAGCGTGTTTCAAAAGTGGCGCTATATTATTATGTCGCGGCTCAAGTCTGTTTAACGTGTCGATCGGATTACCTAAGCATGGCTAGGTTATATTACACAAAGTGTGCGTGAAAAGTGACGCTAGATTAGTATGTCGCGTCTCAAGTCACTTTAATGCGTCGTTCCGATTACCTAAGCATGGTTAGGTTATATTACTCAAAGTGTGCGTAAAAAGTGACGCTAGATTAGTATGGCGCGTCTCAAGTCTCTTTAACGCGTCGTTTCGATTACCATGCTTATGTCGCGTCACAAGTCTCTTTAACGCGTTGTTCCGATTACCTATATTACGCAAAGTGTGCATAAAAAATGACAATAGATTAGTATGTCGCATCTCATGTCTATTTACGCGTCTTTCAGATCACTTAAGCATGGTTAGGTTGTGCGTGAAAAAAGACAATTGATATGTATGTCGCGTCTTAAGTCTATCTAACGCGTCGTTCTGATTACCTAAGCCTTTCTAGGCAAGGTGTGCGTGAAAAGTGACGCTAGATTAGTATGTCGTGTCTCAAGTCTCTTTAACGCATCATTTCGATTACCATGCTTAGATCGCGTCACACGTCTCTCTAGCGCGTCGTTCCGTTTACCTAAGCAGGGTTAGGTTATATTACGCAAAGTGTGCGTGAAAAGTGACGCTAGAATAGTATGTCCAATCTTAAGTCGCGTCGTTTCGATTATCTAAGCATGGTTAGGTTATATTACGCAAAGTGTATGTTAGTATTATTCGTCTCAAGTACGCTTTTTGATTACCAAGCTTATCTCGCGTCACAAGTCTCTTTAACGCGTTGTTCCGATTACATATGCATGGTTAGGTTATAATACGCAAAGTTTGCGTGAAAAGTGACGTTAAATCAGTATGTCGCGTCTAATGTATCTCTAACGCGTCGTTTCAATTTCCTAAGCATGGTTAGGTTATATCATGTAAAGTGTGCGTGCAAAGTGACACTATAGTATAGTATGTCGCGTCTCAAGTCTCTCTAACGCGTCGTTCCGATTTCCTAAGCATGGTTAGGTTATATTACGCAAAGTGTGCGTAAAAGGTGACGCTAGATTAATACGGCGCGTCTCAAGTCTTTTTAATGCGTCGTTTCGATTACAATGCTTATGTCGCATCACAAGTCTCTCTAACGCGTCGTTCCGATTACCAAAGTGTGCGTGAAAAATGACAATTGATTAGTATGTTGCGAATCAAGTCCAATTAAAGAGTCGTTCCAATTACTTAAGCATGGTTAGGTTATATTACACAAAGTTTGCGTGAAAAATGACAATAGACTAGTATGTCGCGACTTAAGTTTATCTAACTCGTCGTTCTGATTACCTTAGCATATGGTTAGGTTATATTACGCAAAGTGTGAGTGAAAAGTAACAATAGATTAGTATGTCGCGTCTGAAGTCTCTTTAACGCGTCGTTACGATTACCCAAGCATGGTTAGGTTATATTACGCAAAGTGTGCGTGAAAAGTGACTAGATTAGTATGTCGCATCTCAAGTCTATTGAACGCGTCATTCTGATTACCTAAGCATGGTTAGGTTATATTACGCAAAGGGTGCGTGAAAAGTGACGCTAGATTAGTATGTCGCGTCTCAAATCTCCTTAACGCGTTGTTCCGATTACCTAAGCATGGTTAGGTTATTTACGCAAAGCGTGTGTCAAAAGTGACGCTATATTATTATGCCGCGTCTCAAGTCTGTTTAACGTGTCGATCGGATTACCTAAGCATGGCTAGGTTATATTACACAAAGTGTGCGTAAAAAGTGAGGCTAGATTAGTATGTCGCGTCTCAAGTCTCTTTAACGCGTCGTTCCGATTACCTAAGCATGGTTAGGTTATATTACGCAAAGTGTGCGTAAAAAGTGACACTAGATTAGTATGGCGCGTCTCAAGTCTCTTTAATGCGTCGTTTCGATTAACATGCTTATGTCGCGTCACAAGTCTCTTTAACGCGTTGTTCCGATTACCTAAGCATGGTTAGGCTATATTATGCAAAGTGTGCATAAAAAATGACAATAGATTAGTATGTCGCATCTTAAGTCTATTTACGCGTCGTTCAGATTACTTAAGCATGGTTAGGTTGTGCGTGAAAAAAGACAATTGATATGTATGTCGCGTGTTAAGTCTATCTAACGCGTCGTTCTGATAACCTAAGCCTTGTTAGGTTATTTTACGCAAGGTGTGCGTGAAAAGTGACGCTAGATTAGTATGTCGTGTCTCAAATCTCTGTAACGCATCATTTCGATAACCATGCTTAGGTTGCGTCACACGTCTCTCTAACGCGTCGTCCCGTGTACCTAAGCAGGGTTAGGTTATATTACGCAAAGTGTGCGTGAAAAGTGACGCTAGAATAGTATGTCCAATCTCAAGTCTCTTTAATGCGTCGTTGCGATTATCTAAGCATGGATAGATTATATTACGCAAAGTGTGTGTTAGTATGATTCGTCTCATGCTTACCATGCTTATCTCGCGTCACAAGTCTCTTTAACGCGTTGTTCCGATTACCTATGCATGGTTAGGTTATATTACGCAAAGTTTGCTTGAAAAGTAACGTTAAATCAGCATGTCGCGTCTAATGTCTCTCGAACGCGTCGTTTCAATTTCCTAAGCATGGTTAGGTTATATTACGTAAAGTGTGCGTGAAAAGTGACAATAGAGTATAGTATGTCGTGTCTCAAGTTTCTCTAACGCGTCGTTCCGATTTCCTAAGCATGGTTAGGTTATATTACACAAAGTGTGCGTAAAAAGTGACGCTAGATTAATATGGCGCGTCTCAAGTCTTTTTAACGCGTCGTTTTGATTACCATGCTTATGTCGCATCACAAGTCTCTCTAACGCGTCGTTTCGATTACCAAAGTGTGCGTGAAAAATGACAATAGATTAGTATGTTGCGACTCAAGTCCATTTAAAGAGTCCTTCCAATTACTTAAGCATGGTTAGGTTATATTACGCAAAGTTTGCGTGAAAAATGACAATAGATTAGCATGTCGCGATTTAAGCCTATCTAACTCGTCGTTCCGATTACCTTAGCATGATTAGGTTATATTACGCAAAGTGTGCGTGAAAAGTAACAATAGAGTATGTCTCGTTTGAAGTCTCTTTAACGCGTCGTTACGATTACCCAAGCATGGTTAGGTTATATTATGCAAAGTGTGCGTGAAAAGTGACTAGATTAGTATGTCGCATCTCAAGTCTATTGAACGCGTCGTTCCGATTACCTAAGCATGGTTAGGTTATATTACGCAAAGGGTACGTGAAAAGTAACGCTAGATTAGTATTTAACGCGTTGTTCCGATTAACTAAGCATGGTTACGTTATTTACGCAAAGCGTGTGTCAAAAGTGACGCTAGATTATTATGTCCTGTCTCAAGTCTGTTTAACGTGTCGATCGGATGACCTAAGCATGTCTAGGTTATATTACACAAAGTGTGCGTGAAAAGTGACGCTAGATTAGTATGTCGCGTCTCAAGTCTCTTTAACGCGTCGTTCCGATTACCTAAGCATGGTTAGGTTATATTACGCAAAGTGTGCTTAAAACGTGACGCTAGATTAGTATGGCGTGTCTCAACACGCGTCATTCCGTTTACCTAACCAGGGTTAGGTTATATTACGCAAAGTGTGCTTGAAAAGTAACGCTAGAATAGTATGTCCAATGTCAAGTCTCTTTAACGCGTCGTTTCGATTATCTAAGCATGGTTAGGTTATATTACGCAAAGTGTGTGTTAGTATGATTCGTCTCAAGTCTCATTAAAGCGTCGTTTCGATTACCATGCTTATCTAGCGTCACAAGTCTCTTTAACGCGTTGTTCCAATTGCCTATGCATGGTTAGGTTATATTACGCAAAGTTTGCGTGAAAAGTGACGTTAAATCAGTATGTCGTGTCTAATGTCTCTCTAATGCGTCGTTTCAATTTCTTAAGCATGGTTAGGTTATATTACGTAAAGTGTGCGTGAAAAGTGACACTATAGTATAGTATGTCGAGTCTTAAGTCTCTCTAACGCGTCATTCTGATTTCCTAAGCATGGTTAGGTTCTATTACGCAAAGTGTGCGTAAAAAGTGACGCTAGATTAATATGGGGCGTCTCAAGTCTTTTTAACGCGTCGTTTTGATTACCATGCTTATGTCGCATCAGAAGTCTCTCTAACGCGTCGTTCCGATTACCAAAGTGTGCGTAAAAAATGACAATAGATTAATATGTTGCGACTCAAGTCCATTTAAAGAGTCCTTCCAATTACTTAAGCATGGATAGGTTATATTACGCAAAGTTTGGGTGAAAAATGACAATAGATTAGTATGTCGCGACTTAAGTCTATCTAACTCGTCGTTCGGATTACCTTAGCATGGTTAGGTTATATTACGCAAAAGTGTGCGTGAAAAGTAACAATAGATTAGTATGTCGCGTCTGAAGTCTCTTTAACGCGTCGTTACGATTACCCAAGCATGGTTAGGTTATATTACGCAAAGTGTCTGTGAAAAGTGACTAGATTAGTATGTCGCATCTCAAGTCTATTGAACGCGTCGTTCCGATTACCTAACCATGGTTAGATTATATTACGCAAAGGGTGCGTGAAAAGTGATGCTAGATTAGTATGTCGCGTCTCAAATCTCTTTAACGCGTTGTTCTGATTACCTAAGCATGGTTAGGTTATTTACGCAAAGCGTGTGTCAAAAGTGACGCTAGATTATTATGTCGAGTCTCAAGTTTGTTTAACGTGTCGATCGGATTACCTAAGCATGGCTAGGTTATATTACACAAAGTGTGCGTGAAAAGTGACGCTAGATTAGTATGTCTCGTCTCAAGCCTCTTTAACGCGTCGTTCCGATTACCTAAGCATGGTTAGGTTATATTACGCAAAGTATGCATAAAAAGTGACGCTAGATTAGTATGGCGCGTCTCAAGTCTCTTTAACGCGTCGTTTCGATTACCATGCTTATGTCGCGTCACAAATCTCATTAACGCGTTGTTCCGATTACCTAAGCATGGTTAGGCTATATTACGCCAAGTGTGCATAAAAAATGACAATAGATTAGTATGTCGCATCGCAAGTCTATTTACACGTCGTTCAGATTACTTAAGCATGGTTAGGTTGTGCGTGAAAAAAGACAATTGATATGTATGTCGCGTCTTAAGTCTATCTAACGCGTCGTTCTGATTACCTAAGCCTTGTTAGGTTATTTTACGCAAGGTGTGCGTGAAAAGTGACGCTAGATTAGTATGTCGTGTCTCAAGTCTCTTTTACGCATTATTTTGATTACCATGCTTAGGTCGCGTCACACGTCGCTCTAACGCGTCGTTCCGTATACCTAAGCAGGGTTAGGTTATATTACGCAAAGCGTGCGTGAAAAGTAACGCTAGAATAGTATATCCAATCTCAAGTCTCTTTAACGCGTCGTTTCGATTATCAAAGCATGGCTAGGTTATATTACGTGAAGTGTGTGTTAGTATGATTCGTCTCAAGTCTCTTTAAAGCGTCGTTTCGATTACCATACTTATCTCGCATCACAAGTCTCTTAAACGCGTTGTTCCGATTACCTATGCATGGTTAGGTTATATTACGCAAAGTTTGCTTGAAAAGTGACGTTAAATCAGTATGTCGAATCTAATGTCTCTCTAACGCGCCGTTTCAATTTCCTTAGCATGGTTAGGTTATATTACGGAAAGTGTGCGTGAAAAGTGACACTAGAGTATAGTGTCGCGTCTCAAGTCTCTCTAACACGTCGTTCCGATTTCCTAAGCATGGTTAGGTTATATTACGCAAAGTGTGCATAAAAAGTGACGCTGGATTAATATGTAGCGTCTCAAGTCTTTTTAACGCGTCGTTTCGATTACCATGCTTATGTCGCATCACAAGTCTCTCTAACGCGTCGTTCCGATTACCAAAGTGTGCGTGAAAAATGACAATAGATTAGTATGTTGCGACTCAAGTCCATTTAAAGAGTCGTTCCAATTACTTAAGCATGGTTAGGTTATATTACGCAAAGTTTGCTGTGAAAAATGACAATAGATTAGTATGTCGCGACTTAAGTCTATCTAACTAGTTGTTCCGATTACCTTAGCATGTTTAGGTTATATTATGCAATGTGTACGTGAAAAGTGATGCTAGATTATGTTGCGTCTCAAATCTTTTTAACGCGTCGTTTCGATTACCTAAGCAAGGTTAGGTTATATACACAAAGCGTGTGTCAAAAGTGACGCTAGATTACTATGCCGGGTCTCAAGTCTGTTTAACTCGTCGATCGGATTACCTAAGCATGGCTAGGTTATATTACGCAAATTGTGCGTGAAAAGTGACGCTAAATTAGTATGTCGCGTCTCAAGTCTCTTTAACATCGTTACGATTATCCAAGAATGGTTATGTTATATTACGCAAAGTGTGCAAGACAAGTAATGCTAGATTAGTATGTCGCATCTCAAGTCTATTTAACGCGTCGTTCCGATTACGTAAGCATGGTTAGGTTATATTAAGCAAGGTGTGCGTGAAAGGTGACGCTAGATTAGAATGTCCCGTCTTGGCTCTTTAATGTGTCGTTCCGATTACCTAAGTATAGTTGTTATATTATCCAAAGTTTACGTGAAAAGTGACGCTAGATTAGTATGTCGCTTCTCAACTGTGTTTAACGTGTCGTTTCGATTACCATGCTTATGTCGCGTCACAAGTCTCTCTAACGCGCCGTTCCGATTACCTTAAGCATGGTTAGGTTATAGTACGCAAAGTGTGTGTGACAAGTAACAATAGATTAGTATGTCACGTCTAAAGTCTCTTTAGCGCATCGTCACGATTACCTAAGCATGGTTAGGTTATATTACGCAAAGTGTGCGTGAAAAGTGACTAGTTTAGTATGTCGCATCTCAAGTCTATTTAACGCGTCGTTCCGATTACCTAAGCATGGTTAGGTTATATTAAGCAAAAGGTGCGTGAAAAGAGACGCTAGATTAGTATGTCGCGTCTCAAATCTCTTTAATGCGTCGTTCCGATTACCTAAGCATGGTTAGGTTATTTACACAAAGCGTGTGTCAAAAGTGACGCTAGATTATTATGCCGGGTCTCAAGTCTAGTTAACGCGTCGATCGGATTACTTAAGCATGGCTAGGTTATATTACGCAAATTGTGCGTGAAAAGTGACGCTAGATTAGTATGTTCCGTCTCAAGTCTCTTTAACGCGTCGTTCCGATTACCTAAGCTGGTTAAGTTATATTACGCAAAGTTTGCGTAAAAAGTGACGCTAGATTAGTATGGCGCGTCTCAAGTCTCTTTAAAGCGTCGTTTCGATTACCATGCTTATGTCGCGTCACAAGTCTCTTTTACGCGTTGTTCCGATTACCTAAGCATGGTTAGGTTATATTACGCAAAGTGTGCATAAAAAATGACAATAGATTAGTATGTCGCATCTAGAGTCTATTTACGCGTCGTTCCGATTACTTAATCATGGTTAGGTTGTGCGTGAAAAAAGACAATAGATTAGTATGTCGCATCTTAAGTCTATTTAACGCGTCGTTCTGATTACCTAAGCGTTGTTAGGTTATTTTACGCAAGGTGTGCGTGAAAAGTGACACTAGATTCGTATGTCGTGTCTCAAGTCTCTTTAACGCATCATTTAGATTACCATGCTTAGGTCGCGTCACACGTCTATCTAACGCGTCGTTCCGATTACCTAAGCAGGGTTAGGTTATATTACGCAAAGTGTGCGTGAAAAGTGCCGCTAGAATAGTATGTCAAATCTCAAGTCTCTTTAATGCGTCTTTTGATTATTTAAGCATGGTTAGGTTATATTACGCAAAGTGTGCGTGAAAAATGACAATAGATTAGTATGTCACGACTTAAGTCTATCTAACTCGTCGTTCCGATTACCTTAGCATGGTTAGGTTATATTATGCAATGTGTACGTGAAAAGTGATGCTAGATTAGTATGTCGAGTCTCAAGTCTCTTGAACGCGTTGTTTTGAATACCATGCTTATGTCGTGTCACAAGTCTCTCTAATGGGTCGTTCCGATTATCCAAGCATGCTTATGTTATATTACGCAAGGTGTGCGTGAAAGGTGACGCTAGATTAGAATGTCCCGTCTCAAGGCTTTTTAATGCGTCATTCCGATTACCTAAGTATGGTTGTTATATTATGCAAAGTTAACGTGAAAAGTGACGCTAGATTAGTATGTCACGTCTCAACTGTCTTTAACGCGTCGTTTCGATTACCATGCTTATGTCGCGTCACAAGTCTCTCTAACGCGTCGTTTTTATTAACTTAAGCATGGTTAGGTTATAGTGCGTAAAGTGTGCGTGCAAAGTAACAATTGATTAGTATGTCACATATCAAGTCTCTTTAACGCATCATTACGATTACCTAAGCATGGTTAGGTATATTACGCAAAGTGTGCGTGAAAAGTAACAATAAATTAGTATGTCGCATCGCAAGACTATTTAACGCGTCGTTCCGATTACCTAAGCATGGTTAGGTTATATTACGCAAAGGGTGCGTGAAAAGTGACGCTAGATTAGTATGTCGCGTCTCAAATCTCTTTAACGCGTCGTTTTGATTACCTAAGCATGGTTAGGTTATTTACGCAAAGCGTGTGTCAAAAGTGACAATAGATTAGTATGCCGCGTCTCTAGTCTGTTTAACGAGTCATTCTGATTACCTAAGCATGCTTAGGTTAGATTAAGCAAAGTGTGCGTGAAAAGGGACACTAGATTAGTATGTCGCGTCTCAAGTCTCTTCAACGCGTCGTTCCGATTACCTAAGCATGGATAGGTTATATTACGCGAAGTGTGCGTAAAAAGTGATGCTAGATTAGTATGGCGCGTCTCAAGTCTCTTTAACGCTTTGTTTCAATTACCATGCTTATGTTGCGTCACAAGTCTCTCTAACGCGTTGTTCCGATTACCTAAGCAAGCTTAGGTTATATTACGCCAAGTGTGCGTAAAAAATGACAATAGATTAGTATGTCGTGTCTCAAGTCTATTTAAGTCGTTCCGATTACCTAAGCATGGTTAGGTTATATTACGCAAAGTGTGCGTGAAAAATGACATTAGATTAGTATGTCGCGTCTTAAGTCTATCTAACGCGTCGGTCTGGTTACCTAATCATGGTTAGGTTATATTACGCAAGGTGTGCGTGAAAAGTGACGCTAGATTAATATGTCGTCTCAAGGCTCTTTAATTCGACGTTCCGATTACCTAAGCATGGTTAGGTTATATTATATAAAGTTTGCGTAACAAGTGACGCTAGATTAGTATGTCGTGTCACAAGTCTCTTAAACGCATCGTTTCGATTACCATGCTTAGATCGCGTCACACGTCTATCTAAGGCGTCGTTCCGATTACCTAAGCATGGTTAGGTTAAATTACCCAAAGTGTGCGTGAAAAGTGACGCTAGTTTAGTATGTCCTATCTCAATTCTCATTAACGCGTCATTTGGATTATCTAAGCATGGTTAGGTTGTAATACGCAAAGTGTGCGTAAAAAGTGACGCTAGATTAGTATGATTCGTCTCAAGTCTCTTTAAAGTGTCGTTTCGATTACCATGCTTATCTCGCGTCATAAGTCTCTTGAACACGTTGTTCCGATTACGTAATCAAGGTTAGGTAGTGTGTGTGAAAAGTGATGTTAGATCAGTATGTCGCGTCTCAAGTCTTTCTAACTCGTCGTTTCAATTTCCTAAGCATGGTTAGGTTATATTACGCAAAATGTGCGTGAAAAGTGACGCTAGATTAGTATGTCGCGTCTCAAGTCTCTTTAACGCATCGTTTCGATTACCTAAGCATGGTTAGGTTATGTTACACAAAATGTGCGTAAAAAGTGACGCTAGATTAGTATGGCGCGTCTCAAGTTTCTTTAACGCGTCGTTTTGATTACCATGCTTATGTCGCGTCACAAATCTCTTTAACGCGTTGTTCCGATTACCAAAGCATGTTTAGGTTATACTACGCAAATTGTGCATAAAAAATAACAATTGATTAGTATGTCGCGTCTCAAGTCTATTTACGTGTCGTTCCGATTAGCTAAGCATGGTTAGGTTATGTAACGCAGAGTGTGTTTTAAAAGAGTTGCTAGTTTAGTATGTCGCGTCTCAAGTCTCTTTGACGCATCGTTCCGATTACCTAAGCATGTTTAGGTTATATTACGCAAAGGGTACGTTAAAAGTGACAATAGATTAGTATGTCACGTCACAAGTCTCTTTGACGCGTCATTTTGATTACCTAACAATGGTTAGGTTATTTTATGTAAAGTGTGTGTGAAAAGCGACGCTATATAAGTATGTCGCATCACAAGTCTCATTAACGCGTCGTTCTGATTATCTCAGCACGGTTAGGTTATATTACGCTAAGTGTGTGTTAAAAGTGACTAGATTAATATGTCGCGTTACAAGTCTCTTTAACGCGTCATTCTTATTACCTAACAATGGTTTGGTTATATTACCCAGTGTGCGTGAAAAGTGACGCTATATAAGTATGTCTCATCACAAGTCTCTTTAACTCGTCGTTCCGATTACCTAAGCATGGTTAGGTTATATTACGCAATGTGTGCGTTATAAGTGACGCTATATTAGTATGTCGCGTCTCAAGTCTCTTTAACGCGTCGTTCCGATTGCCTAAGCTTGTGTTTTAAAAGTGTCGCTAGATTAGTATGTCGCGTCTCAAGTCTCTTTGTCGCATCGTTCCGATTACCTAAGCATGCTTAGGTTATATTACGCGAAGGGTGCATGAAAAGTGACCCAATAAAAGTATATCGCGTAACAAGTCTCCTTAGCGCTTCGTTCCAATTACCAATGCATGGTTAGGTTATATATTACACAAAGTGTGCGTCAAAAGTGATGCTATATAAGTATGTTGCGTCTTAAGTCTCTTTAACGCGTCGTTGCGGTTACCTAAGTATAATTCGGTTATATTACAAAAAGTGTGCGTTAAAAGTGACGCTAGATTAGTATGTCGCATCTCAAGTCTCTTTAACGCAAAGTGTGCGTTAAATGTGACGCTAGATACAAGTCTCTTTAACGCGTCATTCCGATTACCTAATCATGGTTAGGTTATATTACGCAAAGTGTGCGTGAAAAGTGATGCTAGATAAGTATGTCGCGCACAAGTCTCTTTAACGCGTCGTTCTGAATATCAAAGCATGGTTAGGCTATATTATGCAAAGTGTGCATTGAAAGTGACGCTCGATTTTTCAGTCGCATCACAAGTCTCTTTGACGCGCCGTTCTGATTAGCTATGCATGGTTATATTACGCAAAGTGTGCGTGAAAAGTGACGCTAGATTAGTATGTCGTGTCTCAAGTCTCTTTAACGCATCATTTCGATTACCATGCTTAGGTCGCGTCACACGTCTCTCTAACGCGTCGTTCCGATTACCTAAGCAGGGTTAGGTTATATTACGCAAAGTGTGCGTGAAAAGTGACGCAAGAATAGTATGTCCAATCTAAAGTCTATTTAACGCGTCGTTTCGATTATCTACGCATGGTTAGGTTATATTACGCAAAGTGTGTGTAAAAAGTGACGCTAGATTAGTATGATTCGTCTCAAGTCTCTTTAAAGCGTCGTTTCGATTACCATGCTTATCTCGCATCACAAGTCCTTTAACGCGTTATTCCAATTATCTATGCATGGTTTAATGCAAAGTTTGCGTGAAAAGTGACTTTAAATCAGTATGTCGCGTCTAAAGTCTCTCGAACGCGCCGTTTCAATTTTCTAAGCATGATTAGGTTATATTACGTAAAGTGTGTGTGAAAAGTGACACTAGAATAGTATGTCGCATCTCAAGTCTCTCTAACGCGTCGTACCGATTTTCTAAGAATGGTCAGGTTATATTACGCAAAGTGTGCGTAAAAACTGACGCTTAATTAATATGGCGCGTCTCAAGTCTTTTTAACGCGTCGTTTCGATTACCATGCTTATGTCGCATCACAAGTCTCTCTAATGCCTCGTTCCGATTACCAAAGTGTGCGTGAAAAATAACATTAGATTAGTATGTCGTGACTCAAGTCTATTTAACGAGTCGTTCAAATTACTTAAACATGGTTAGGTTATATTACGCAAAGTGTGCGTGAAAAATGACAATAGATTAGTATGTCGTGACATAAGTCTATCTAACTCGTCGTTCCGATTACATTAGCATGATTAGGTTATATTATGTAATGTGTACGTGAAAAGTGATGCTAGATTAGTATGTCGCATCTCAAGTCTCTTTAACGCGTTGTTTTGATAACCATGCTTATGTCGTGTCACAAGTCTCTCTAATGGGTCTTTCCGATTACCTAAGAATAGTTAGGTTATATTACGCAGAGTGTGCGTGAAAATTAACAATTGATTAGTATGTCGGGTCTCAAGTCTCTTTTACGCATCGTTCCGATTATCCAAGAATGGTTAGGTTATATACGCAAAAGTGTGCGAGAGAAGTAATGCTAGATTAGTACGTCGCGTCTCAATTCTATTTAACGCGTCATTCCGATTACCTAAGCATGGTTAGGTTATATTATGCAAGGTGTGCGTGAAAGGTGACACTAGATAAGAATGTCCCGTCTCAAGGCTCTTTAATGCGTCGTTCCGATTACATATGTATGGTTGTTATATTATGCAAAGGTTACGTGAAACGTGACTCTAGATTAGTATATCGCGTCTCAACTGTCTTTAACGCGTCGTTTCGATTACCATGCATATGTCGCGTCACAAGTCTCTCTAACGCGTCGTTCCGATTACCTTAAGCATGGTTAGGTTATAGTACGCAAAGTGTGCGTGAAAAGTAACAATAGATTAGTATGTCACGTCTCAAGTCTCTTTAACGGGCCGTTACGATTACCTAAGCCTGGTTAGGTTATATTACGCAAAGTATGCGTGAAAATCGACTAGATTAATATGTCACATCTCAAGTCTATTTAACGCATCGTTCCGATTACCTAAGCATGGTTAGGTTATATTACGCAAAGGGTGCGTGAAAAGTGACGCGAGATTAGTATGTCGCGTCTCAAATCTCTTTAACGCGTCGTTCCGATTACCTTAGCATGGTTATAGGTTATTTACGCAAAGCGTGTGTCAAAAGTGACGCTAGATTATTATGCCGCGTCTCAAGTCTGTTTAATGCGTCGATCGGATTACCTAAGCATGGCTAGGTTATATTACGCAAAGTGTGCGTGAAAAGTGACGCTAGATTAGTATGTCGCGTCTCAAGTCTCTTTAACACGTCGTTCCGATTACCTAAGCATGGTTAAGTTATATTACGCAAAGTGTGCGTAAAAAGTGACGCTAGATTAGTATGGCGCGTCTCAAGTCTCTTTAACGCGTCGTTTCGATTACCAGGCTTATGTCGCATCACAAGACTCTCTAATGTGTCGTTCCAATTACCAAAGTGTGCGTGAAAAAGGACAATAGATTATTATGTCGCGACTCAAGTCCATTTAACGAGTCATTCCAATTACTTAAGCATGGTTAGGTTATATTACGCAAAATGTGCGTGAAAAATGACAATAGATTAGTATGTCGCGACATAAGTCTATCTAACTCATCGTTCCTATTACCTTAGCATGGTTAGGTTATATTATGCAATGTGTACGTGAAAAGTGATGCTAGATTAGTATGTCGCGTCTCAAGTCTCTTTAACGCGTTGTTTTGATTACCATGCTTATGTCGTGTCACAAGTCTCTCTAATGGGTCGTTCCGATCAACTAAGAATAGTTAGGTTATATTACGCAGAGTGTGCGTGAAAATTAACAATTGATTAGTATGTCGGGTCTCAAGTCTCTTTTACGCATCGTTCCGATTATCCAAGAACGGTTAGGTTATATTACGCAAAGTGTGCGAGAGAAGTAATGCTAGATTAGTACGTCGCGTCTCAAGTCTATTTAACGCGTCATTCCGTTTACCTAAGCATGGTTAGGTTAGATTACGCAAGGTGTGCGTGAAAGGTGACGCTAGATTAGAATGTCCCGTCTCAAGGCTCTTTAATGCGTCGTTCCGATTACCTAAGTATGGTTGTTATATTATGCAAAGTTTATGTGAAAAGTGACTCTAGATTAATATGTCGCGTCTCAACTGTCTTTAACGCGTCGTTTCGATTACCATGCTTATGTCGCGTCACAAGTCTCTCTAACGCGTCGTTCCGATTACCTTAAGCATGGTTAGGTTATAGTACGCAAAGTGTGCATGAAAAGTAACAATAGATTAGTATGTCACGTCTCAAGTCTTTTTAACGCGTCGTTACAATTACCTAAGCATGTTTCGGTTATATTACGCAAAGTGTGCGTGAAAAGTGACTAGATTAGTATGTCGCATCTCAAGTCTATTTAACGCGTCGTTCCGATTACCTAAGCATGGTTAGGTTATATTACGCAAAGGGTGCGTGAAAAGTGACGCTAGAGTAGTATGTCGTATCTCAAGTCCTTTTAATGCGTCGTTCCGATTAGCTAAGCATGGTTAGGTTATTTACGCAAAACGTGCGTGAAAAGTGACGCTAGATTAGTATGTCGCGTCTCAAGTCTGTTTAATGCGTCATTCCGATTACCTAAGCATGGTTAGGTTTGATTAAGCAAAGTGTGCGTGAAAAGGGACACTAGATTAGTACTCAAGTCTCTTTAACGCGTCATTCCGATTACCTAAGCATGGTAGGTTATATTACGCAAAGCGTGCGTAAACAGTGATGCTACATTAGTATGGCGCGTCTCAAGTCTCTTTAACGCGTCGTTCCGATTACCTAAGCATGGTTAGGTTATATTACGCAAAGTGTGCGTAAAAAATGACAATAGATTAGTATGTCGTGTCTCAAGTCTATTTAACGCGTCGTTCCGATTACCAAAGCATGGTTAGGTTATATTACGCAAAGTGTGCGTGATAAACGACAATAGATTAGTATGTCGGGTCTTAAGTCTATCTAACGCGTTGTTTCGATTACCTATGCATGGTTTGGTTATATTACGCCAGGTGTGTGTGAAAAGAGACGCTAGATTAATATGTCGCGTCTCAAGGCTCTTTAATGCGTCGTTCCGATTACCTAAGCATGGTTATGTTTTGCGTAAAAAGTGACGTTAGATTAGTATGTCGTGCCACAAGTCTCTTAAACGCATCGTTTCGATTACCATGCTTATGTCGCGTCACACGTCTCTCTAAGGCGTCGTTCTGATTACCTAAGCATGGTTAGGTTAAATTACCCAAAGTGTGCGTGAAAAGTGACGCTAGATTGGTATGTCTAGTCTCAATTCTCTTTAGCGCGTCGTTTCGATTATCCAAGCATGGTTAGGTTGTGCTATACGCAAAGTGTGCAAAAGTGACGCTAGATTAGTATGATTCGTCTCAAGTCTCTTTAAAATGTCGTTTTGATCACCATGCTTAACTCGCGTCAAAAGTCTCTTTAACGCGTTGTTCCGATTACATAATCATGGTTAGGTTATATTACGTAAAGTGTACGTGAAAAGTGACGTTAGATCAGTATGTCGCGTCTCAAGTATTTCTAACACGTCGTTTCAATTTCCTAAGCATGGTTAGGTTATATTATGCAAAATGTGCGTGAAAAGTGACGCTAGATTAGTATGTCGTGTCTCAAGTCTCTTTAACGCATCGTTTCTAAGCATGGTTTGGTTATATTACACAAAATGTGCGTGAAAAGTGACGCTAGATTTGTATTGCGCGTCTCAAGTTTCTTTAACGCGTCATTTTGATTACCATGCTTATGTCGCGTCACAAGTCTCTTTAACGCGTTATTCCGATTACCAAAGCATGGTTAGGTTATATTACGCAAAGTGTGCGTTAAAAATAACAGTTGATTAGTATGTCGCGTCTCAAGTCTATTTACGCGTCGTTCCGATTACTTATCATGGTTAGGTATTACGCAAAGTGTGCGTGAAAAATGACAATTAATTAGTATGTCGCGTATTAAGTTTATCTAACGCGTCGTTCTGATTACCTAAGTATGGTTAGGTTATTTTACGCAAGCTGTGCGTCAAAAGTGACGCTGGATTAAAATGTCACGTCTCACAGCTCTTTAATGCGTTGTTCCGATTACCTAAGCATGGTTAGGTTATATTATGCAAAGTTTGCGTAAAAAGTGACGCTAGATTAGTATATCGTGTCTCAAGTCTCTTTTACGCATCATTTCGATTACCATGCTTAGGTCAAGTCACACGTCTCTCTAACGCGTCTTTCCGATTACCTATGTATGGTTAGGTTATATTACGCAAAGTGTGCGTGAAAAGTGACGTTAGACATACTCTTTAACGCGTCGTTTCGATTATCTAAGCATGGTTTGGTTATATTACGCAAAGTGTGCGTAAAAAGTGACGGTAGATTAGTATGATACGTCTCAAGTCTCTTAAAAGTGTCGTTTCAATTACCGTTCTTATCTCGGGCCACAATTCTCTTTAACACGCTGTTCCGATTACATATGCATGGTTAGGTTATATTACACAAAGTTTGCGTGAAAAGTGACATTAGATCAGTATGTCGCGTCTCAAGTCACTTTAACGCGTTGTTTTAATTTCCTTAGCATGGTTACGTTATATTACGCAAAGTGTGCGTGAAAAGTGACACTAGATTAATATGGCGTGTCTCAAGTCTTTTTAACGCGTCGTTTCGATTACCATGCTTATGTCGCGTCAGAAGTCCCTCTAACGCGTCTTTCCGATTAACTAAGCATGGTTAGGTAATATTACACAAAGTGAGCGTGAAAAATGACAATAGATTGTATGTCGCGACTCAAGTCCATTTAACGAGTCGTTCCAATTACTTAAAGCATAGTTAGGTTATATTACGCAAAGTGTGCGTGAAAAATGACAATAGATTAGTAGTCGCGTCTTAAGTCTATCTAACTCGTCGTTCTGATTACATTAGCGTGGTTAGGTTATATTATGCAATGTATACGTGAAAAGTGATGTTAGATAAGTATGTCGCGTCTCAAGTCTCTTTAGCGCGTCGTTTTGATTACCATGCTTATGTCGCGTCACAAGTCTCTTTAATGAGTAGTTCCGATTACCTAAGAATGGTTAGGTTATATTACGCAGGGTGTGCGTGAAAATTAATAATTGATTAGTATGTCGCGTCTCAAGTCTCTTTAACGCGTCGTTCTGATTACCAAAGAGTGGTTAGGTTATATTACGTAAAGTGTGCGAGAAAAGTAATGCTAGATTAGTATGTCAAGTCTCCAGTCTCTTTAACGCGTCGTTCCTATTAGCTAAGCTTGATTAGGTTATATTAGCAAGGTGTGCGTGAAAGGTGACGCTAGATTAGAATGTCCCGTCTCAAGGCTCTTTAATGAATCGTTCCGATTACCTAAGGGCGGTTGTTATATTATGCAAAGTTTGCGTGGAAAGTGACGCTAGATTAGTATGTCGCGTCTCAAGTCTCTTTAACGCGTCGTTTCTATTACCATGCTTATGTCGCCTCACAAGTCTCTCTAACGCGTTGTTCCAATTACCTGAGCATGGTTAGCTTATAATACGCAAAGTGTGCGTGAAAAGTAACAATAGATTAGTATGCCGCGTCTCAAGTCTCTTTATAGCGTCGTTCCGATTACCTAAGCATGGTTAGGTTATATTATGAAAGTGTGCGTGAAAAGTGACAATAGATTAGTATGTCGCCTCTCAAGTCTCTTTAACGCGTTGTTCCGATTACCTAAGCATGGTTATGTTATATTACGCAAAGTGTGCGTGAAAAATGACAACTGATTAGTATGTCGCGTTTTAAGTCTATCTAACACGTCGGTCTGATTACCTAAGAATGGTTAGGTTATATTACGCAAGGTGTGCGTGAAAAGTGACGCTAGATTAATATGTCGCGTCTCAAGGCTCTTTAATGCGTCGTTCCGATTACCTAAGCATGGTATTATGCATAGTTTGAGTTCAAAGTGACACCTAAGCATGGTTAGGTTATATTAACCCAAGTGTGCGTTAAAAATGCTGCTAGATTAGTATGTCGCGTCCCAAGTCTCTTTAACGCGTCATTTCGATTACCTAAAGGTTATATTACGCAAATTGTGCGTGAAACGTGATGCTAGATTAGTACGTCGTGTCAAACGCGTCGTTCCATCACCTAATCATTGTTAGGTTATATTACGCAAAGTGTGCGTGAAAAGGGACGCTAGATTAGTATGTCGCATCTCAAGTCTCTTTAACGCGTCATTCCAATTACCTAAGCATGGTTATATTACGCAACGTGAGCATGAAAAATGACGCTAGATTAGAATGCCGGGTCTCAAGTCTGTTTAACGCGTCATTTCGATAACCATGTTTATGTCGCGTCACAAGTCTCTCTATTTGCTTGAAAAGTAACGCTAGATTAGTATATCACGTCACCAGTTTCTCTAACACGTCGTTCCATTACCTAAGCATGGTTAGGTTATATTATGCAAAGCGTGCGTGAAAAGTGACGCTAGATTAGTATGTTGCTACTCAATTCTCTTTAACGCGTTGTTCCGATTACCTAAGCATGGTTAGGTTAGGTTTCACGAAGTGTGCGTAAGAAGTGACGCTAGATTAGTTTGGCGCGTCTCAAGTCTCTTTTATGTGGCATGCATATGTCGCGTCACAAGTCTCTCTAACGCGTCGTTCCGATAAACTAAGCATGGTTTGGTTATATTACGCAAAGTGTGCATAAAAAGTGACGCTAGATTGGTATGTCACGTCTCAAGTCTCTTTAACGCGTCATACCAATTACCTAAGCATGGTTAGGTTATATTACGCAAAGTGTTTGTAAAAAGTGACGCTAGATTAGTATGGCGCGTCTACAGTCTCTATAACACGTCGTTTCGATTACCATGCTTATGTCGTGTCACAAGTCACTCTAACTCGTCGTTCCAATTACCTAAGCATGTTTCGGTTAACTTTTCAACAAAGTGTGCGTGAAAAGTGACGCAAGATTAGTATATCGTATCACAAGTCTCTCTAACGCCTTGTTCCGATTAGCTAAGCATGGTTAGGTTATACTACGCAAAGTGTGCGTGAAAAGTTACAACAGATTAGTATGTCGTGTCACAAGTCTCTTTAACGAGTCGTTCCGATTGCCTAAGCATTGTTAGGTTATAAGCAAAGAGTGCGAGAATAATGACGCTAGATTAGTATGTCGCGTCTTAAGTCTCTTTAACGCGTCATTCCGATTACCTAAGAATGGTTAGGTTATATTACTCCAAGTGCGCGTTAAAAGTGCTGCTAGATTAGTGTGTCACGTCACAAGTCTCTTTAACGCGTCGTTCTAATTACCTATGCATGGTTTCATGATATTAAGCAAAATGTGCGTGAAAACTGGCTCTAGATTAGTATGTCGCGTCTCAAGTCTCTTTAACGCGTCGTTCCGATTACCTAAGCATGGTTAGGTTATATTACGCAAAGACTACGAGAATAGTGACGCTATATTAGTATGCCGTGTCACAAGTCTCTCTAACGCGTCATTCCGATTAGCTACGCATGGATAGGTTATATTACGAAAAGTGTGCGTGAAAAGTAACGGTAGATTTGTAAATTGCGTCACAACTCTCTCTAACGCGTCATCCTGATTACCTAAGTATGGTTAGGTTCTATTACGCAAAGTGTGGTGAAAAAGTGACGGTAGATTATTAAGCCGCGTCTTAAGTCTCTTTAACACGTCGTTCCGATTACCTAAGCATGGTTATGTTACATTGCGCAAAGTGTGCATGAAAAGTGACGCTAGATTAGCATGTCACTTCTCAAGTCTCTTTGACGCGTCGTCCCGATTACATAAGTATGGTTGGGTTATTTTACGCAAAGTATGCATGAAAAGTATTGCTAGATTAGTATATCGCATCTCAAGTCTCTTTAACACGTCGTTCCGATTACCTCAGCATCGTTATGTTATATTACGCAAAGTGTCTGTGAAAAGTGACGCTAGATTAGTATGTCGCGTCTCAAGTCTCTTTAACGCGTCGTTTATGTCGCCTCACAACTTTCTCTAACACGTCGTTCCAATTACCAAAGCATGGTTAGGTTATATTACGCAAAGTGTGAATTAAAAATTACAATTGATTAGAATGTCGCGTCGCAAGTCTATTTAATGCGTCGTTATGATTACAATGCTTATCTCGCGTCACAAGTCTGTCTAACGCGTCGTTTCGATTACCTAACTATGGTTAGGTTATTGTACGCAAAGTGTGTGTGAAAAGTACCAGTAGATTAAATGTCGTCTCTCAAGCCTCTTTAACGCGTCGTTCCGATTACCTAAGCATGGTTAGGTTATATTACGCAAAGTGTGTGTGAAAAGTCACATACGTATGTTGCGTCTCAAGTCTATTTAACGCGTCGTTCCGATTACCTAAGCATTGTTTCTATTATAGTACGAAACGTGTGCGTGATATGTCGCGTCTCAATTATCTTTATCGCGTTATTCCGATTACCTAAGCATGGTTAGGTTATAATACGGAAAGCGTGAGTGAAAAGTGACGATAGATTAGTATGTTGCGTCTCAAGTCTCTTTAACGCGTCGTTCCGATTATCAATGCATGGTTAAGTTATATTATGCAAAGTGTACGTGAAAAGTGACCCTAGATTAGTATGCCGCGTCTAAAGTCTCTTTAACACGTCGTTCCGATTACCTAAGCATGGTTCGGTTATATTAAACAAAGTGTGCGTAAAATGCGACTCAAGAATCGTATGACGTGTTTCAAGTCTCTTTAACGCGTCGTTTCAATTACCATGCTTATGTCGAGTCACAAGTCTTTCTTACGCGTCGTTTCGATTACCTAAGCATGGTTAGGTACACAAAGTGTGCGTGAAAAATGACAATAGATTAGTATGTCGCGTCTCAAGTCTATTTAACATGTCGTTCCTATTACCTAAGCATGGTTAGGTTATATTACGCAGGGTGTGCGTAAAAAGAGACGCAAGATTAGTATGTCGCGTCTCAAGGCTCTTTAATGCGTCGTTCCGATTAACTAATTATGGTTAGGTTATATTACGCAATGTTTGCGCGAAAATTGACTCTAGATGAGTATGTCGCGTCTCAAGTCTCTTTAACGCGTCGTTTTGATTAACATGCTTATGTCGCGTCACCAGTCTCTCTAACGCGTTGTTCCGATTACCTAAGCATGGTTAGTTTATAGTACGCAAAGTGCGCGTGAAAAGGATCAATATATTAGTATGTCACGTCTCAAGTCTCTTTAACGCGTCGTTTCGATTACCTAAGCATGGTTAGGTTATATTACGCAAAGTGTGCATGATAAGTGACGATAGTCTCAAGCCTATTTAACGCGTCCTTCCGATTACCTAAGCATGCTTAGTATGTCGCCTCTCAAAGTGTGCGTGAAAAGTGACGTAGATTAGTATGTCGCCTCTCAATTCTCTTTTCCGTGTTATTCCGATTACCTAAGCATGGTTAGGTTATATTACGCAAAGTGTGTGTGAAAAGTGACGCTAGATTAGCATGTCGCGTCTCAAGTCTGTCTAACGCGTCGTTCCGATTACCTAAGAATGGTAAGGTTATATTAGGAAAAGTAAGCGTGAAAAGTGAAGCTGGATTAGTATGTCGCGTCCAAGTCTATTTAACGCGTCGTATCAATGTTGCTTATGTCGCGTTTGAAGTCTCTCTAACGCTTCGTTCTGATTACCTAAGCATGGTTAGGTTATATTACGCAAAGTGTGCGTGAAAAGTGAGGCTAGATTAGTATGTAGTGTCTCAAGTCTATTTAACGTACCGTTCCGATTACTTAAGCATCGTTATGTTATATTACGTAAAGTTTGCGTGAAAAGTGATGCTAGATTAGTATGACGCGTCTCCATTCTCTTCAACGCGTTGTTTCGATTACCTAAGCATGGTTAGGTTATTTTACGCAAAGCGTGCGTCAAAAGTGACGCTAGATTAGTAAGTCGCGACTCAAGTTTGTTTAACACGTTATTCCAATTACCTAAGCATGGTTAGGGTAATATTAGGGAAAGTGTGCGTGAAAAGTGATGCTAGATAAGTAAGTCGCATCTCAAGCCTCTTTAACGCGTCGTTCCGATTACTTAAGGATGGTTATGCAAACTGTGTGTAAACAGTGACGCTAGATTAGTATGGCGCGTCTCAAGTCTATTTAACGCGTTGTTTGATTACCAGGCTTATGTCGTGTCACAAGTCTCTCTAACGCGTCGTTCCGATTACCTATGAATGGTTAGGTTATATTAGGAAAAGTAAGCGTGAAAAGTGAAGCTGGATTAGTATGTCGCGTCCAAGTCTATTTAACGCGTCGTATCAATGTTGCTTACGTCGCGTTTGAAGTCTCTCTAACGCTTCGTTCTGATTACCTAAGCATGGTTAGGTTATATTAGGCAAAGTGTGCGTGAAAAGTGAGGCTAGATTAGTATGTAGTGTCTCAAGTCTATTTAACGTACCGTTCCGATTACTTAAGCATCGTTAGGTTATATTACGTAAAGTTTGCGTGAAAAGTGATGCTAGATTAGTATGACGCGTCTCCATTCTCTTCAACGCATTGTTTCGATTACCTAAGCATGGTTAGGTTATTTTACGCAAAGCGTGCGTCAAAAGTGACGCTAGATTAGTAAGTCACGACTCAAGTTTGTTTAACACGTTGTTCCGATTACCTAAGCATGGTTAGGGTAATATTAGGGAAAGTGTGCGTGAAAAGTGATGCTAGATAAGTAAGTCGCATCTCAAGTCTCTTTAACGCGTCGTTCCGATTACTTAAGGATGGTTATGCAAACTGTGTGTAAACAGTGACACTAGATTAGTATGGCGTGTCTCAAGTCTATTTAACGCGTTGTTTGATTACCAAGCTTATGTCGTGTCACAAGTCTCTCTAACACGTCGTTCTGATTACCTAAGCATGGTTAGGTTATATTACGCAAAGTGTGCGTGAAAAATGACAATTGGTTAGGATGTCGCGTTTCAAGTCTATTTAACGCGTCGTTCCAATTACCTAAGCATGGTTATGTTATATTACGCAAGGTGTGCAGGAATAGTGACGCTAGATTAGTAAGTCGCATCTCAATTCTCTTTAACGCGTTGTTCCGATTACCTAAGCATGGTTAGGTTATATTACGCAAAGCGTGCGTGAAAAGTGACGCTAGATTAGTATATCGCCTCTCATGTCTATTTAACGCGTAGTTCCGATTACCTAAGAATGGTTAGGTTATATGAGGCAAAGTGTGCGTGAAAAGTAATGCTAGATTAGTATGTCGCGTATCAAGTCTATTTAACGCGTTGTTTCGATTACCATTCTTATGTCGCGTCACTTTCCTTAGCATGGTCAGGTTATATTGTGTAAAGTGTGCGTTTTCAGTGACGCTAGATTAGTATGCCGCGTCTTAAGTCTCTTTAACGTGTCGTTCCGATTAGCTAAGCATGGTTAGGTTATATTACGCAAAGTGTTCTTGAAAAGTGACGCTAGATTAATTTGTCACGTCTTAATTCTCTTTAACGCGTTGTGCCGACTACCTAAGCATGGTTAGGTTATATTATGCAAAGTTTGCGTGAAAAGTGATGCTAGATTAGTATGTCGCGTCTCAAGTCTCTGTAACGCGTCGTTTTGATTACCATGCATATGTCGCGTCATAAGTCTCTCTAACACAGCGTTCCGATTTCCTAAGCATGGTTAGGTTATAGTACGCAAAGTGTGCGTGAAAAGGATGAATAGATTAGTATGTCGCGTCCTAAGTCTCTTTAACGCGTCGTTCCGATTACCTAAACATGGTTAGGTATATTATGCAAAATGTGCATGAAAAGTGACGCTAGATTAGTATGTCCAATCCCAAGTGTCTTTAACGTATTGTTTCGATTACCTAAGAATCGTTAGGTATACTACGTAAAGTGTGCGTAAAAAGTGACCCTAGATTAGTATGTCTCGTCACAAGTCTATTTAACGCGTCGTTTCGATTACAATGCTTATGTCGCGTCACAAGTCTCTCTAACGTGTCGTTTTGATTACCTAAGTATAGTTAGGTTATATTACGAAAAGTGTGCGTGAAAAGTGACGTTAGACTAGTATGCCGCGTCTGAAGTCTCTTTAACGCTTCGTTCCGATTACCTAAGCATGGTTAGGTTATATTACGCAAAGTGTGCTTGAAAAGTGAGGCTAGATTAATTTTTCGCGTCTCAAGTCTCTCTAACGCGTTGTTCCGATTTCCTAAGCATGGTTAGGTTATATTACGAAAAGTGTGCGTAAAAAGTGACGCTAGTTAATATCGCGCGTCTCAAGTCTCTTTAATGCGTCATATCGATTACCATGCATATGTCTTGTCAGAAGTCTCTCTAATGCGTTGTTCTGATTACCTAAGAATGGTTAGGTTATCTTACACAAAGTGTGCATGAAAAATGCCAATAGATTAACGCGTCGTTCCAATTACCTAAGCATGGTTAGGTTATAATACGCAATGTGTGCGTGAAAAGTGACGCTAGATTAGTATGTCGCGTCTCAAGTCTTCTTAACGCGTCGTTCATATTACCTAAGCATCGCTAGGTTATATTAGGCAAAGTGTGCGTGAAGAGTGACGCTAGATTAGTATGTCGCGTCTCAAGTCTCTTTAACGCGTCGTTCCGATCACCCTTATGGTTAGGTTATTTTACGCAACGTGTGTGTAAAAAGTGACGCTAGATTAGTATGGCGTTTTTCAAGTCTCTTTAACACGTCGTATCGATTACCATGCTTATGTCGCGTCAGAAGTCTCTCTAACGCGTCGTTCTGATTACTAAGCATAGTTAGGTTATATTACGCAAAGTGTGCGTGAAAAATAACAATAGATTAGTATATCGCGTCTCAAGTCTATTTAACGCGTCTTCCAATTACTTAACCATGGTTAGGTTGTATTACGCAAAGTGTGCGTGAGAAATGATAATAGATTAGTATGTCGCGTCTTAAGTCTCTCTAACGTGTTGTTCAGATTTCCTATGCATCGTTAGGTTATATTATGCAAAGTGTGCGTTAAAAGTGACGCTAGATTAGTAAGTCGCGTCTCAAGTCACTTTAACGCGTCGTTTCGATTATCATGCTTATGTCGCGTCACATGTCACTCTATTACGCATCGTTCCGATTACCTAAGCATAGTTAGGTATATTACGCAAAGTGTGCGTGAATAATGATAATAGATAAGGATGTCGCGTCTCAAGTCAATTTAACGCATTGTTCCGACCTAAGCATGGTTATGTTTTCGTATGCACAGTGTGAGTGAAAAGTGATGCAAGATTAGTATGGCGCGTCTCAAGTCTCTTTAACGCGTTGTTTCGATTACCATGGTTATGTCGCGTCACAAGTCTCTCAAACGCGTCGTTCCGAATACATAAGCACGGTTACGCTATATTGCGCAGAGTGTGCGTGAAAAGTGACGCTAGATTAGTTTGTCGCTTCTCAAGTCTCTTTATCGCATCGTTCCAATTACCTAAGCATGGTTAAGTTATATTACGCAAAGTATTCTTGAAAAGTGATGCTAGATTAATTTGTCGCGTCTCAATTCTCATTAACAATTTTTTCCGATTACCTAAGCATGGTTAGATTATATTACACAAAGTTAGCGTGAAAACTGACGCTAGATAAGTATGTCGTGTCTCAAGTCTCTTTAACGCATCGCTTCGATTACAATGCTTATGTCGCGTCACAAGTTTCTCTAACGCGTTGTTCGATTAACAAAGCATGGTTAGGTTATAACGCAACGTGTGCGTGTAAAGTAACAATAGATTAATATGTTGCGTCACAAGTCTCTTTAAATCGTCGTTCCGATTACCTAGGCATGGTTAGGTTATATTACGCAAAGTGTGCGTGAAAAATAACCTAGATGAGTATGTCGCGTCTCAAATCTCTTTAACGCGTTGTTTCGATTACCTAAGCATGGTTAGGTTATATTATGCAAAGTGTGCGTGAAAAAGTGACGCTAGACTAATATGGTGCGTCTCAAGTCTCTCTAACGCGTTGTTCCGATTACCTAAGTATGGTTAGGGTAAATTACGAAAAGTGTGCGTGAAAAATGACAAAAGTCATTCTGATTACCTAAGCATGGTCTGGTTATACACGCAAAGTGTGCGTGAAAAGGGACGCTAGATTAGTAAGTCGCGTCTCAAGTCTCTTTAACGCGTCATTTCGATTATCATGCTTATGTCGCGTCACAAGTCACTCTAACGCATCGTTCCGATTACCTATGCATGGTTAGGTTATATTACGCAAAGTGTGCTAGAATAATGATAATAGATTAGTATGTCAGTACTCAAGTCTATTTAACGCGTCGTTCCGATTACCTAAGCATGGTTATGTTTTATTATGCACAGTGTGCGTGAAAAGTGATGCAAGATTAGTATGGCGCGTCTCAAGTCTCTTTAACGCGTCGTTTTGATTACCATGGCTATGTCGTGTCACAAGTCTCTCTAACGCGTCGTTCAAATTACCTAAGCATGGTTAGGCTATATTACGCAGAGTGTGCGTGAAAAGTGACGCTAGATTAGTTTGTCGCGTCTCAAGTCTCTTTATCGCATCGTTCCAATTACCTAAGCATGGTTTGGTTATATTACACAAAGTGTGCGTGAAAACTGATGCTAGATGAGTATGTCGTGTCTCAAGTGTCTTTAACGCATTGTTTCGATTACCTAAGCATAGGTTATATTATGCAAAGTGTGCGTAAAAACGTGACGCTAGATTAATATGGCGCGTTTCAAGTCTCTCTAACGCGTTGTTCCAATTACCCAAGTATGGTTAGGGTAAATTACGCATTGTGTGCGTAAAAAGCGACGCTAGATTAATACGGCGCGTCTAAAGTCTCTTTTACGCGTCCTATCGATTACCATGCTTATGTCGCGTCAGAAGTCTCTTTTACGCGTCGTACTGCTTACCTAAGCATGGTCAGGTTGTATTACGTAAAGTGTGCGTGAAAAATGACAATAGATTAGTATATCGCGTCTCAAGTCTATTTAACGCGTCGTTCCAATTACCTAAGCATGGTTAGATCATATTACGGTGACGCTAGATTAGTATGTCGCGTCTCAAGTCTGTTTAACGCGTCGTTCCGATTACCTAAGCATGGTTAGATTATATTAGGCAAAGTGTGCGTGAAAAGTGACGCTAGATTTGTATGTCACGTCTCAAGTCTCTTTAGCGCGTCGTTCCGATTACCTAAGCATGGTTAGCTTATATTACGCATATTGTTCGTGAAAAGTGACAATAGATTAGTATGTTGCGTCTCAAGTCTATTTAACGCGTCGTTCCGATTACCTTAGTATGGTTAGGTTATATTAGGTAAACTGTGCGAGAAAAGTGATGCTAGATTAGTATGTCGCATCTCAAGTCTCTTTAACGCGTCGTTCCGATTACCTTAAGCATGGTTAGGTTTTATTATGCAAAGTGTGTGTGAAAATTGACGCTAGATAAGTATGGCACGTCTCAAGTCTGTTTAACGCGTCGTTTCGATTTCCATGCTTATGTCGCGTCACAAGGTTCTCAAGCGCATCGCTCCGATTACCTAAGCCAATTAGGTTATATTACGTAAAATGTGCGTGAAAAGTGACTCTAGATTAGTATGCCGCGTCTCAAGTCTCTTTAAGGCGTCGTTCTAATTACCTAAGCATGGTTATGTTATATTACGCAATGTGTGTTTGAAATGTGACGCTAGATTAATTTGTCGCGTCTCAATTCTCTTTAACGCGTCATTCTGATTACCTAAGCATGGTTAGGTTATATTAAGCAAAGTGTGCGTGAAAAGAGACGCTAGATTAGTATGTCGCGTTTCAGGTCTCTATAACGCGTCGTTACGATTACCTTAGCATGGTTCAGGTTATATTATGCGAAGTGCGCGTGAAAAGTGACGCTAAATTAGTATGTGACATCTCAAGTCTCTTTAACTCGTCGTTCTAATTTTCTAAGCGTGGTTTGGTTATATTACGCAAGTGTGCGTAAAAAGTGATGATTGATTAGTATGGCGCGTCTTAAGTCTTTTAAACGCATCGTTTCGATTACCATGCTTATGTCGCGTCACAAGGCTCTCTAACGCGTCGTTCTGATTACCGAAACATGGTTAGGTTTAGGTTATAACGCAACGTGTGCGTGTAAAGTAACAATTGATTAATATGTTGCGTCACAAGTCTCTTTAACCCCTCGTTCCGATTACCTAGGCATGGTTAGGTTATATTACGCAAAGTGTGCGTGAAAACTAACCTAGATGAGTATGTCGCGTCTCTAATCTCTTTAACGCGTTGTTTCGATTACCTAAGCATGGTTAGGTTATATTATGCAAAGTGTGCGTGAAAAAGTGACGCTAGACTAATATGGTGCGTCTCAAGTCTCTCTAACGCGTTGTTCCGATTACCTAAGTATGGTTAGGGTAAATTACGAAAAGTGTGCGTGAAAAATGACAAAAGTCATTCTGATTACCTAAGCATGGTCTGGTTATACACGCAAAGTGTGCGTGAAAAGGGACGCTAGATTAGTAAGTCGCGTCTCAAGTCTCTTTAACGCGTCATTTCGATTATCATGCTTATGTCGCGTCACAAGTCACTCTAACGCATCGTTCCGATTACCTATGCATGGTTAGGTTATATTACGCAAAGTGTGCTAGAATAATGATAATAGATTAGTATGTCAGTTCTCAAGTCTATTTAACGCGTCGTTCCGATTACCTAAGCATGGTTATGTTTTATTATGCACAGTGTGCGTGAAAAGTGATGCAAGATTAGTATGGCGCGTCTCAAGTCTCTTTAACGCGTCGTTTTGATTACCATGGCTATGTCGTGTCACAAGTCTCTCTAACGCGTCGTTCAAATTACCTAAGCATGGTTAGGCTATATTACGCAGAGTGTGCGTGAAAAGTGACGCTAGATTAGTTTGTCGCGTCTCAAGTCTCTTTATCGCATCGTTCCAATTACCTAAGCATGGTTTGGTTATATTACACAAAGTGTGCGTGAAAACTGATGCTAGATGAGTATGTCGTGTCTCAAGTGTCTTTAACGCATTGTTTCGATTACCTAAGCATAGGTTATATTATGCAAAGTGTGCGTAAAAACGTGACGCTAGATTAATATGGCGCGTTTTAAGTCTCTCTAACGCGTTGTTCCAATTACCCAAGTATGGTTAGGGTAAATTACGCATTGTGTGCGTAAAAAGCGACGCTAGATTAATACGGCGCGTCTAAAGTCTCTTTTACGCGTCCTATCGATTACCATGCTTATGTCGCGTCAGAAGTCTCTTTTACGCGTCGTACTGCTTACCTAAGCATGGTCAGGTTGTATTACGTAAAGTGTGCGTGAAAAATGACAATAGATTAGTATATCGCGTCTCAAGTCTATTTAACGCGTCGTTCCAATTACCTAAGCATGGTTAGATCATATTACGGTGACGCTAGATTAGTATGTCGCGTCTCAAGTCTGTTTAACGCGTCGTTCCGATTACCTAAGCATGGATAGATTATATTAGGCAAAGTGTGCGTGAAAAGTGACGCTAGATTTGTATGTCACGTCTCAAGTCTCTTTAGCGCGTCGTTCCGATTACCTAAGCATGGTTAGCTTATATTACGCATATTGTTCGTGAAAAGTGACAATAGATTAGTATGTTGCGTCTCAAGTCTATTTAACGCGTCGTTCTGATTACCTAAGTATGGTTAGGTTATATTAGGTAAAGTGTGCGAGAAAAGTGATGCTAGATTAGTATGTCGCATCTCAAGTCTCTTTAACGCGTCGTTCCGATTACCTTAAGCATGGTTAGGTTTTATTATGCAAAGTGTGTGTGAAAATTGACGCTAGATAAGTATGGCGTGTCTCAAGTCTGTTTAACGCGTCGTTTCGATTTCCATGCTTATGTCGCGTCACAAGGTTCTCTAACGCATCGCTCCGATTACCTAAGCCAATTAGGTTATATTACGTAAAATGTGCGTGAAAAGTGACGCTAGATTAGTATGCCGCGTCTCAAGTCTCTTTAAGGCGTCGTTCTAATTAACTAAGCATGGTTATGTTATATTACGCAATGTGTGTTTGAAAAGTGACGCTAGATTAATTTGTCGCGTCTCAATTCTCTTTAACGCGTCATTCTGATTACCTAAGCATGGTTAGGTTATATTAAGCAAAGTGTGCGTGAAAAGAGATGCTAGATTAGTATGTCGCGTTTCAGGTCTCTGTAACGCGTCGTTACGATTACCTTAGCATGGTTCAGGTTATATTATGCGAAGTGCGCGTGAAAAGTGACGCTAGATTAGTATGTGACATCTCAAGTCTCTTTAACTCGTCGTTCTAATTTTCTAAGCGTGGTTTGGTTATATTACGCAAGTGTGCGTAAAAAGTGATGATTGATTAGTATCGCGCGTCTTAAGTCTTTTAAACGCATCGTTTCGATTACCATGCTTATGTCGCGTCATAAGGCTCTCTAACGCGTCGTTCTGATTACCGAAACATGGTTAGGTTTAAGTTATAACGCAACGTGTGCGTGTAAAGTAACAATAGATTAATATGTTGCGTCACAAGTCTCTTTAACTCGTCGTTCCGATTACCTAGGCATGGTTAGGTTATGTTACGCAAAGTGTGCGTGAAAACTAACCTAGATGAGTATGTCGCATCTCAAATCTCTTTAACGCGTTGTTTCGATTACCTAAGCATGGCTAGGATATATTATGCAAAGTGTGCGTGAAAAAGTGACGCTAGACTAATATGGTGCTTCTCAAGTCTCTCTAACGCGTTGTTCCGATTACCTATGTATGGTTAGGGTAAATTACGAAAAGTGTGCGTGAAAAATGACAAAAGTCATTCTGATTACCTAAGCATGGTCTGGTTATACACGCAAAGTGTGCGTGAAAAGGGACGCTAGATTAGTAAGTCGCGTCTCAAGTCTCTTTAACGCGTCATTTCGATTATCATGCTTATGTCGCGTCACAAGTCACTCTAACGCATCGTTCCGAGTACCTATGCATGGTTAGGTTATATTACGCAAAGTGTGATAGAATAATTATAATAGATTAGTATGTCAGTTCTCAAGTCTATTTAACGCGTCGTTCCGATTACCTAAGCATGGTTATGTTTTATTATGCACAGTGTGCGTGAAAAGTGATGCAAGATTAGTATGGCGCGTCTCAAGTCTCTTTAACGCGTCGTTTCGATTACCATGGCTATGTCGTGTCACAAGTCTCTCTAACGCGTCGTTCAAATTACCTAAGCATGGTTAGACTATATTACGCAGAGTGTGCGTGAAAAGTGACGCTAGATTAGTTTGTCGCGTCTCAAGTCTCTTTATCGCATCGTTCCAATTACCTAAGCATGGTTTGGTTATATTACACAAAGTGTGCGTGAAAACTGATGCTAGATGAGTATGTCGTGTCTCAAGTGTCTTTAACGCATTGTTTCGATTACCTAAGCATGGTTAGGTTATATTATGCAAAGTGTGCGTAAAAACGTGACGCTAGATTAATATGGCGCGTTTCAAGTCTCTCTAACGCGTTGTTCCGATTACCCAAGTATGGTTAGGGTAAATTACGCAATGTGTGCGTAAAAAGCGACGCTAGATTAATACGGCGCGTCTAAAGTCTCTTTTACGCGTCCTATCGATTACCATGCTTATGTCGCGTCAGAAGTCTCTTTTACGCATCGTACTGCTTACCTAAGCATGGTCAGGTTGTATTACGTAAAGTGTGCGTGAAAAATGACAATAGATTAGTATATCGCGTCTCAAGTCTATTTAACGCGTCGTTCCAATTACCTAAGCATGGTTAGATCATATTACGGTGACGCTAGATTAGTATGTCGCGTCTCAAGTCTGTTTAACGCGTCGTTCCGATTACCTAAGCATGGATAGATTATATTAGGCAAAGTGTGCGTGAAAAGTGACGCTAGATTTGTATGTCACGTCTCAAGTCTCTTTAGCGCGTCGTTCCGATTACCTAAGCATGGTTAGCCTATATTACGCATATTGTTCGTGAAAAGTGACAATAGATTAGTATGTTGCGTCTCAAGTCTATTTAACGCGTCGTTCCGATTACCTAAGTATGGTTAGGTTATATTAGGTAAAGTGTGCGAGAAAAGTGATGCTAGATTAGTATGTCGCATCTCAAGTCTCTTTAACGCGTCGTTCCGATTACCTTAAGCATGGTTAGGTTTTATTATGCAAAGTGTGTGTGAAAATTGACGCTAGATAAGTATGGCGCGTCTCAAGTCTGTTTAACGCGTCGTTTCGATTTCCATGCTTATGTCGCGTCACAAGGTTCTCTAACGCATCGCTCCGATTACCTAAGCCAATTAGGTTATATTACGTAAAATGTGCGTGAAAAGTGACGCTAGATTAGTATGCCGCGTCTCAAGTCTCTTTAAGGCGTCGTTCTAATTACCTAAGCATGGTTATGTTATATTACGCAATGTGTGTTTGAAATGTGACGCTAGATTAATTTGTCGCGTCTCAATTCTCTTTAACGCGTCATTCTGATTACCTAAGCATGGTTAGGTTATATTAAGCAAAGTGTGCGTGAAAAGAGACGCTAGATTAGTATGTCGCGTTTCAGGTCTCTGTAACGCGTCGTTACGATTACTTTAGCATGGTTCAGGTTATATTATGTGAAGTGCGCGTGAAAAGTGACGCTAGATTAGTATGTGATATCTCAAGTCTCTTTAACTCGTCGTTCTAATTTTCTAAGCGTGGTTTGGTTATATTACGCAAGTGTGCGTAAAAAGTGATGATTGATTAGTATGGCGCGTCTTAAGTCTTTTAAACGCATCGTTTCGATTACCATGCTTATGTCGCGTCACAAGGCTCTCTAACGCGTCGTTCTGATTACCGAAGGATGGTTAGGTTATATTAGGTAAAGTGTTCGTGAAAAGTGACGCTAGATTAGTATGCCGCGTTTAAGTCTCTTTAAGGTGTCATTTTGATTACCTAAGCATGGTTATGTTATATTACGCAAAGTGTGCTTGAAAAGTGACGCTAGATTAATTAGTCGCGTCTCAATTCTCTTTAACGCGTCGTTCTGGTTACCTAAGCATGGTTAGGTTATATTAAGCAAAGTGTGCGTGAAAAGAGCCGCTAGATTAGTATGTCGCGTTTCAAGTCTATATAACGAGTCGTTACGATTACCTTAGCATGGTTATGTTAAATTATGCAAAATGTGCGTGAAAAGTGACGCTAGATTAGTATGTGAAGTCTCAAGTCTCTTTAACACGTCGTTCTAATTTCCTAAGCACGGTTTGGTTATATTACGCAAGTGTGCGTAAAAAGTGATGAAAGATTAGTATGGCGCGTCTTAAGTCTATTTAACGCGTCGTTTCGATTACCATGCTTATGTCGCGTCACAACTTTCTCTAACGCGTCGTTCCAATTACCAAAGCATGGTTAGGATATATTACGCAGAGTATGAGTGAAAAATTACAATTGATTAGAATGTCGCGTCGCAAGTGTATTTAACGTGTCGTTACAATTAGCTAAGTATGGTGAAATTATATTACACAGTGTGCGCGAAAAGTGACACTAGATTAGTATGTCGCGTCTCAAGGCTCTTTTACGCGTCGTCTGATTACCTAAGCATGGTTAGGTTATATTACGCAGGGTGTGCGTGGAAAGTGACTTTAGATTCGTATTTTGCGTCTCAAGTCTCTCTAACGCGCCGTTCCAATTTCCTAGGCATGGTTAAGTTATGTTACGCAACGTGTGCGTAAAAAGCGACGCTAGATTAATACGGCGCATCTTATGTCTCTTTAACGCGTTGTATCGATTACCATGCTTATGTCGCGTCAGAAGTCTCTCTAATGCATCGTTCTTATTACTTAAGCATGGTTCGGTTATATTACGTAAAGTGTGCGTGAAAAATGACAATAGATTAGTATATCGTGTCTCAAGTCTATTTATCGCGTCGTTCCAATTACCTAAGCATGGTTAGGTCATATTACAGTGAGGCTAGATTAGTATGTCGCTTCTCAAGTCTGTTTAACGCGTCGTTCCGATTACGTAAGCATAGTTAGGTTATATTAGGCAAAGAGTGCGTGAAAAGTGACGCTAGATTTGTATGTAGCGTCTCAAGTCACTTTAACGCGTCGTTCCGATTACATAAGCATGGTTAGGTTTTATTACGCAAAGTGTGTGTGAAAATTGATGCTAGTTTAGTATGGCGCGTCTCAAGTCTATTTAACGCGTCGTTTCGATTTCCATGCTTATGTCGCGTCACAAGGCTCTCTAACACGTCGTTCCGATTACCTAAGCATGGTTAGGTTATCTTACGTAAAATGTGCGTGAAAAGTGATGCTAGATTAGTATGCCGCGTCTCAAGTCTCTTTAAGGCGTCGTTCTGATTACATAAGCATGGTTATGTTATATTAAGCAAAGTGTGTTTGAAATGTGACGCTAGATTAATTTGTCGCGTCTCAATTCTCTTTAACGCGTCGTTCTAATTACCTAAGCATGGTTAGGTTATATTTAGCAAAGTGTGCGTGAAAAGAGACGCTAGATTAGTATGCCGCGTTTCAGGTCTCTGTGGCGCGTCGTTAAGATTACCTTAGCATGGTTAGGTTATATTACGCAAAGTGCGCGTGAAAAGTGACGCTAGATTAGTATTTGACGTCTCAAGTCTCTTTAACTCGTCGTTCTAATTTCCTAAGCGTGGTTTGGTTATATTACGCAAGTGTGCGTAAAAAGTGATGATAGATTAGTATGGCGCCTAACTATGATAGATTAGTATGGCGCCTAAAAAGTGATGATAGATGAGACACGACATACTAATCAATTGTTATAGAATCTAACCATACTTAGCTAATCGGAATGACGCGTAAATAGACTTGAGATGCGACATACTAATCAATTGTTATTTTTTACGCACACTTTGCGTAATATAACCTAACCATGCTTTGATAATCGGAACAACGCGTTAAAGAGACTTGTGACGCGACATAAGCATGGTAATCAAAACGACGTGTTAAAGAAACTTAAGACGCGCCATACTAATCTAGCGTATACGTTTTACGCACATTTTGTGTAATATAACCTAACCATGCTTAGGTAATCGAAACGACGCGTTAAAGAGACTTGAGACGCGACATACTAATCTAGCGTCACTTTTCACGCACATTTTGCGTAATATAACCTAACCATGCTTAGGAAATTGAAACGACGTGTTAGAAAGACTTGAGACGCGACATACTTATCTAACGTAACTTTTCAGGCACACTTTGCGTGATATAACTTAACCATGATTATGTAATCGGAACAACGCGTTAAAGAGACTTGTGATGCGAGATAAGCATGGTAATCGAAACGACACTTTAAAGAAACCTAACCATGCTTAGATAATCGAAACGACGCGTTAATGAGAATTGAGACTGGACATACTAATCTAGCGTCACTTTTCACGCACACTTTGGGTAATTTAACCTAACCATGCTTAGGTGATCGGAACGACGCCTTAGAGAGACGTGTGATGCGACCTAAGCATGGTAATCGAAACGATGCGTTTAAAAGACTTGTGACACGACATACTAATCTAGCGTCACTTTTTACGCACACTTTGCGTAATATAACCTAACCATGCTTAGGTAATCGGAATGATGCGTTAAAGCGACTTGAGACGCGACATACTAATCTAGTGTCCCTTTTCACGCACACTTTGCTTAATCTAACCTAACCATGCTTAGGTAATCAGAATGACGCGTTAAACAGACTTGAGACGCGACATACTATTCTAGCGTCACTTCTGACACACGCTTTGCGTAAATAACCTAACCATACTTAGGTAATTGGAACTATGCGTTAAAGAGATTTTAGACGCGACATACTAATCTAGCGTCACTTTTCACGCACCCTTTGCGTAATATAACATAACCATGCTTAGGTAATCGGAACGACTCGTTAAATAGACTTGAGATGCGACATACTAATCTAGTCAATTTTCACGCACACTTTGCGTAATATAACCTAACCATGCTTAGGTAATCGTAACGACGCGTTAAAGAGACTTGAGACGTGACATACTAATCTATTGTTACTTTTCACGCACACTTTACGTACTATAACTTAACCATGCTTACGTTAATTGGAACGACGCGTTAGAGAGACTTGTGACGCAACATAAGCATGGTATTCGAAACGACGCGTTAATGACAGTTGAGACGCGACATACTAATCTAGCTTCGCTTTTTACGTTAACTTTGCATAATATAACAACCATACTTAGGTAATCGGAACGATGCATTAAAGAGCCTTGAGACGGGACATTCTAATCTAGCGTCACCTTTCACGCACACCTTGCGTAATATAACCTAACCATGCTTGGATAATCGGAACGATGCGTTAAAGAGACTTGAGACGCGACATACTAATCAATTGTTAATTTTCACGCACACTCTGCGTAATATAACCTAACCATTCTTAGGTAATCTGAACAACCCATTATAGAGACTTGTGAGACGACATAAGTATGGTAATCAAAACAACATGTTAAAGAGACTTGAGACGCGACATACTAATCTAGCATCACTTTTCACGTACACATTGCATAATATAACCTAACCATGCTAAGGTCATCGGAACGAGGAGTTAGATAGACTTAAGTCGTGACACACTTTACGTAATATAACCTAAACATGCTTAAGTAATTGCAACGACTCGTTAAATGGACTTGAGTTGCGACATACTAATCTATTGTCATTTTTCACGCACACTTTGGTAATCGGAAAGACGCGTTAGAGAGACTTGTGATGCGACATAAGCATGGTAATCGAAACGACGCGTTAAAAAGACTTGAGACGCGCCTTATTAATCTAGCGTCACTTTTTAAGCACACTTTGCGTAATATAACCTAACCCTGCTTAGGAAATCGGAACGACGCGTTAGAGCGACTTGAGACGCGACATACTACTCTAGTGTCACTTTTCACGCACACTTTACGTAATATAACCTAACCATGCTTAGGAAATTGAAACGACGCGTTAGAGAGACTTTACACGCGACATACTGATTTAACTTCACTTTTCACGCAAACTTTGCGTAATATAACCTAACCATGCATAGGTAATCGAAACAACGCGTAAAAGAGACTTGTGACGCGAGATAAGCATGGTAATCGAAACGACGCTTTAAAGAGACTTGAGAGGAATCATACTAATCTAGCGTCACTTTTTACACAAACTTTGCGTAATATAACCTAACCATGCTTAGATAATCAAACGACGCGTTAAAGAGACTTGAGATTTAACATACTATTCTAGCGTCACTTTTGACGCACACTTTGCGTAATATAACCTAACCCTGCTTAGGTAATCGGAACAACGCGTTAGAGAGACGTGTGATGCGACCTAAGCATGGTAATCGAAATAATGCGTTAAAGAGACTTGAGACACGACATACTAATCGAACGTCACTTTTCACGCACACCTTGCGTAAAATAACCTAACAAGGCTTAGGTAATCAGAACGACGCGTTAGATAGACTTATGACACGACGTACTAATCTATTATCTTTTTTCACGCACAACCTAACCATGATTAAGTAATCGGAACGACGCGTAAATTGTCTTGAGATGCGACATACTAATCTATTGTCATTTTTTATGCACACTTTGCGGAATATAACCTAACCATGCTTAGGTAATCGGAACAATGCGTTGAAGAGACTTGTGACGCGACAAAAGCATGGTAATCGGAACGACGCGTTAAAGAGACTTGAGACGCGCCATACTAATCTAGCGTCACTTTTACGCGCACTTTGCGTAATATAACCGAACCATGCTTAGGTAATCGGAACGACGCGTTAAAGACACTTGAGACGCGACATACTAATCTAGCGTCACTTTTTACGCACACTTTGCGTAATATAACCTAGCCATGCTTAGGTAATCCGATCGACGCGTTAAACAGACTTGAGACCCGACATAATAATCTAGCGTCACTTTTGACACACTCTTTGTGTAAATAACCAAACTATGCTTAGGTAATCGGAACGACGCGTTAAAGAGATATGAGACGCGAAATACTAATCTCGCGTCACTTTTCACACACCCTTTGCGTAATATAACCTAACCATGCTTAGGTAATCAGAACGACGCGTTAAATAGACTTGCGATGCGATAGTCACTTTTCACGCACACTTTGCGTAATATAACCTAACCATGCTTACGTAATCGTAATGACGTGTTAAAGAGACTTGAGACGTGACATAATAATCTATTGTTTCTTTTCACGCACACTTTGCATACTATTACCTAAGCATGCTTAAGGTAATCCGAACGACGCGTTAGAGACACTTGTGACGCGACATAAGCATGGTAATCGAAACGACGCGTTAAAGACAGTTGAGACGCGACATACTAATCTAGCGTCACTTTTCATGTAAACTTTCCATAATATAACAACCATACTTAGGTAATCGGAACAACGCATTAAAGAGCCTTGAGACGGGACATTCTAATCTACCGTCACCTTTCATGCACACCTTGCGTAATATAACATAACCATGCTTAGGTAATCCGAACGACGCGTTAAATAGACTTGAGACGCGACATACTAATCTAGCATTACTTCTCTTGCACACTTTGCGTAATATTACCTAACCATTCTTGGATAATCGGAACGATGCGTTAAAGAGACTTGAGACGCGACATACTAATCAATTGTTAATTTTCACGCACACTCTACGTAATATATCCTAACTATTCTTAGGTAATTGGAACAACCCATTAGAGAGACTTGTGACACGACATAAGCATGGTAATCAAAACAACGCGTTAAAGAGACTTGAGACGCGACATACTAATCAAGCATCACTTTTCACGTACATTACATAATATAACCTAACCATGCTAAGGTAATCGGAACGACGAGTTAGATAGACTTAAACGGCAACATACTAATCTATTGTCATTTTTCAGGCAAACTTTGCGTAATATAACCTAACCATGCTTAAGTAATTGGAACGACTCATTAAATGGACTTGAGTCGTGACATACTAATCTATTGTCATTTTTCACGCACACTTTGGCAATCAGAATGGCGCGTTAGAGAGACTTGTGATGCGACATAAGCATGGTAATCGAAACGACGCGTAAAAAAGACTTGAGACGCGTCATATAAATCTAGCGTCACTTTTTAGCACACTTTGCGTAATATAACCTAACCTTGCTTAGAAAATCGGAACGATGCGTTAGAGAGACTTGAGACACGACATACTATACTCTAGTGTCACTTTTCACGCACACTTTACGTAATATAACCTAACCAAGCTTAGGAAATTGAAACGACGTGTTAGAGAGACATTAGACGCGACATACTGATATAACCTAACCATGCTTATGTAATTGGAACGACTTTTTAAATGGACTAGAGTCGCGACATACTAATCTATTGTCATTTTTCACGCACACTTTGGCAATCGGAATGGCCCGTTAGAGAGACTTGTGATGCGACATAAGCATGGTAATCGAAACGACGCGTTAAAAAGACTTGAGACGCGTCATATTAATCTAGCGTCATTTTTTACGCACACTTTGCGTAATATAACCTAACCTTGCTTAGAAAATCTGAATGACGCGTTAGAGACTTGAGACACGACATACTATACTCTAGTGTCACTTTTCACGCACACTTTACATAATATAACCTAACCATGCTTAGGAAATTGAAACGACGCGTTAGAGAGACATTAGACGCGACATACTGATATAACCTAACCATGCATAGGTAATCGGAACAACGCGTTAAAGAGACTTGTGACGCGAAATAAGCATGGTAATCAAAACGATGTTTTAAAGCGACTTGAGACGAATCATACTAATCTAGCGTCACTTTTTACACACACTTTGCATAATATAACCTAACCATGCTTAGATAATCGAAACGACGCGTTAAAGAGACTTGAGATTGGACATACTATTCTAGCGTCACTTTTCACGCACACTTTGCGTAATATAACCTAACCTTGCTTAGGTAATCGGAACGACGCGTTAGAGAGACGTGTGACGCGACCTAAGCATGGTAATCGAAACGACGCGTTAAAGAGACTTGCGATTGGACATACTATTCTAGTGTCACTTTTCACACACACTTTACGTAATATAACCTAACCATGCTTAGGAAATTGAAACGACGCGTTAGAGAGACTTTAGACGCGACATATTGATTTAACGTCACTTTTCACGCAAACTTTGTGTAATATAACCTAACCATGCATAGGTAATCGGAACAACGCGTTAAAGGGACTTGTGATGCGAGATAAGCATGGTAATCAAAACGACGCTTTAAAGAGACTTGAGACGAATCATACTAATCTAACGTCACTTTTTACACACACTTTGCGTAATATATCCTAACTATGCGTAGATAATTGAAACGACGCGTTAAAGAGACTTGAAATTGGACATACTATTCTAGCGTCACTTTTCACGAACACTTTGCGTAATATAACCTAACCCTACTTAGGTAATCGGAAGGACGCGTTAGAGAGACGTGTGATGCGACCTAAGCATGGTAATCGAAATGATGCGTTAAAGAGACTTGAGACACGACATACTAATCTAGCGTCATTTTTCACGCACACCTTCCGTAAAATAACCTAACATGGCTTAGGTATTCGGAACGGCGCGTTAGATAGCCTTAAGACGCGACATACTAATCTATGTCATTTTTATGCACACTTTGCGTAATATAACCTAACCATGCTTAGGTAATCGGAACAACGCATTAAAGAGACTTGTGATGCGACATAAGCACGGTAATCGAAACGACGCGATAAAGAGACTTGAGACGCGCCATACTAATATAGCGTCACTTTTTACGCACACTTTGCGTAATATAACATAACCATGCTTAGGTAATCGGAACGACGCGTTAAAGAGACTTGAGACGCGACATACTAATCTAGCGTCACTTTTCACGCACACTTTGCGTAATATTACCTAGCCATGCTTAGGTAATCTGATCGACGCGTTAAACAAACTTGAGACGCGGCATAATTATCTAGCGTCACTTTTGACACACGCTTTGCGTAAATAACCTAACCATGCTTACGTAATCAGAACGACGCGTTAAAGAGATTTGAGACGGGACATACTAATCTAGCGTCACTTTTCACGCACACTTTGCGTAATATAACCTAACCATGTTTAGGTAATCGGAACGACACGTAAAAGAGACTTGAGATGCGACATACTAATCTATTGTTACTTTTCATGCACACTTTGCATACTATAACCTAACCAGGGTAATCGGAACGACGCGTTAGAGAGACTTGTGACGCAACATAATCATGGCAATCGAAATGACGAGTTAAAGATACTTGATACGCGACGTACTAATCTAGCATCACATTTCACGCAAACTTTATATAATATAACAACCATGATTAGGTATCAGAACAACACATTAAAGAGCCTTGAGACGCGACATACTAATCTAGCGTCACTTTATACGCACACTTTGCGTAATATAACGTAACCATGCTTAGGAAATTGGAATGACGCGTTAAAGAGACTGGAGACGCGACATACTAATCTATCATTACTTTTCTCGCACACTTTGCGCAATATAACCTAACCATTCTTGGGTAATCGGAACTACCCATTAGAGAGACTTGAGACGGTACATTCTAATCTAGCATCCTAACCATGCTTAGGTAATCGGAACGACCCGTTAAAGAGACTTGAGAGTCGACATACTAATCTAGCATTACTTTTCTCGCACACTTTGCGTAATATAACCTAACCATTCTTGGGTAATCGGACCGACGCGTTAAAGAGACTATAGATGCGACATACTAATCTATTGTTACTTTTCACGCACACAGTGCGTTATTTAAAACCTAACCATTCTTAGATAATCGGAAAGACCCGTTAGAGAGACTTGTGACGCAACATAAGCATGGTAATCAAAACGAAGCGTTAAAGAGACTTGAGACGTGATATACTAATCTAGTGTCACTTTTCACGTACACATTGGATAATATAGCCTAACAATGCTTAGGTAATCGGAACGATGAGTTAGATTGACCTAAGATGCGACATACTAATCTATTGTCATTTTTCGCGCACACTTTGCGTAATATTACCTAACCATGCTTAAGTAATTGGAACGACGCGTTAAATGCACTTAAGACGCGACATACTAATCTATTGTCCTTTTTCACGCACACTTTGCGTAATATAACCTAACCATGCTTAGGTAATCGGAATTACGTGTTAAAAAGACATTAGACGCGCCATATTAATCTACCGTCACTTTGTACGCACACTTTGCGTAATATAACCTAACCATGCTGAGGAAATCGGAACGACGCGTTAGAGAGGCTAGAGACGCCCATACTAATCTAGTTTCACTTTTCACGCACATTTTGCGTAATATAACCTGACCATTCTTAGGAAATCGGAACGACGCGTTAGAGAGACTTGAGACGCGACATACGGATCTAACGTCACTTTTCAAGGACACTTTGCGTAATATAACCATGCTTAGAGGTAATCGGAACGGCGCGTTAAAGAGACTTGTGACACGACATACTTATATAGCATCCCTATTCACGCATTCTATGCATAAAATAACCTAACCATGCATAGGTAATCGGAACGACGCATTAAAGAGACTTGTGACGCGACATACTAATCTAGTGTCACTTTTAACGCACACTTCGCGTAATATAATCTAACCATGCTTAGGTAATCGGAACGACGCGTTACAGAGACTTGTGATGCGACATACTTAAATTGCATAACTTTTCAAGCACACCTCGCGTAATATAACCTAACCATGCTTAGGTAATTGGAACGACGCATTAAAGAAAATTGAGACGCGACATATATAGCGTCACTTTTAACGCATACTTTGCGTAATATAACCTAACTGTGCATAGGTAATTGGAACGACGCGTCAAAGAGACTTGTGACACGACATAACTATATAGCGTCCCTTTTCACGCACACATTGCATAATATAACCTAACCATTCATAGTCATCGGAACGACGCGTTAAAGAGACTTGTGACGCGACATACTAATCGAGCTTCACTTGTAACCCACACTTTGCGTAATATAACCTAGCCATGCTTAGGTAATCATAACGACGCGTTAAAGAGTCTTGTGACACAACATACTTATATAGCGTCACTTTTCACGCACACTTCGCGTAATATAACCTAGCCATGCTTAGGTAATCGGAAAGATGCGTTAAAGAGATTTGAGACGCTACATAATAATCTATTGATCCTTTCACGCACACTTTGCGTATTATAACCTAACCATGTTTAGGTAACCGGAACGATGGGGGTAGAGTGACTTGTGACGCGAAATAAGCATGGTAATCAAAACGACGCGTTAAAGAGACTTGAGACGCAACATACTAATCTAGTGTCACTTTAATGCGCACTGTCCGTAATATAACCTAACCATCCTTAGGTAATCGGAACGACGTGTTAAAGAGACTTGAGAAGCGACATACTAATCTACCATCACTTTTCACGCACACTTTGTGTAATATAACCTAACCATGTTTAGGTAATCAAAACGACGCATTAAAGAGACTTGTGACGTGACATACTACTAATTTAGCGTCACTTTTAACGCACATTTTGCGTTATATAATCTAACCATGCATAGGTAATCGGAACGACGCGTTAAAGAGACTTGTGACACGACATAATAATCTAGCGTCACTTTTAGCACACACTTAGCGCAATATAACCTAACCATGCTTAGGTAATCAGAACAACCCGTTAAAGAGACTTGAGACGCGAATAATAATCTAGCATCACTTTTAACGCACACTTTGCGCAATATAACCAAACCATGCTTAGGTAATCGAAACGACGCGTTAAAGACATTTAAGAGGCGACATACTTATTAGCGTCACTTTTAACGAACACTTTGCGTAATATAACCTAACAATGCATAGGTAATTGGAACGACGCCTTAAAGAGACTTGTGAAACGACATACTTATATAGCGTCCTTTTTCACGCTCACTTTGCATAATATAACCTAACCATGCATAGGTTATCGGCCGACGCGTTAATGAGACTTGTGACGCGACATACTAATCTAGCCTCACTTTTAACGCACAGTTTGCGTAATATAACCTAACCATGCTTTGGTAATCGGAACGACGCGTTAAAGAGACTTGTGTCGCGACATACTTATATAGCGCCACTTTTCACGCACACTTTGCGTAATATTATGCTAAGTGTGCGTGAGAAGTGACGCTAGATTAGTATGTCGCGTCTCAAGTTTCTTCAACGCGTCGTTGCGATAACCTAAGCATTGTTAGGTTATATTATGCAAATTGTGGGTGAAAAACGATGCTAGATTAGTATGTCGCATCGCAAGTCTCTTTAACGCGTCGTTCCAATTACCTAAGCATGGTTAGGTTATATTATGCAAATTGTGAGTGAAAAGTGACGCTAGATTTAATGTCGTGTCTTAAGTCTCTTTAACGCGTCGTTCCGATTACGTAAGTATGGTTAGGTCATATTATTACACAAAGTGTGTGTGAAAACTGACGATAGATCAGTATGTCGCGTCTCAATTCCCTTTGACGCATCGTTCCGATTACCTAAGCATGGTTAGGTTATATTACGCAAAGTGTGCGTAAAAGGTGACGCTAGATTAGTATGGCGCGTCTGATGTCTCTTTAACGCGTCATTTCGATTACCATGCTAAAGTCGCGCCAAAGGTCTCTCTAACGCGTCGTTCCAATTACCTAAGCATGGTTAGGTTAAATTATGCAATGTGTGCGTGAAAAGTGACGCTAGATTAGTATGTCGCGTCACAAGTCTCTCTAGCGCGTTGTTCCGATTACCTAAGCATGGTTAGATTATATTAAGCAAAGTATTCGTGAAAAGTGACGCTAGATTAGTATGTCGCGTCTCCAGTCTCTTCAAAGTGTCTTTCCAATTACATATGTATGGTTCATGTATATTAAGAAAAGTGTGCGGGAAAAGTGACGCTAGATTACTATGTCGCATCTCAAGTCTCTTTAACCCGTCGTTTTGATTAGCATGCTTATGTCGCATCAAAAGTGTCTCTAACGCATCATTTTTATTATCTAAGCATTGTTTGGTTATATTACCCAAATTGTGCATGAAAAGTGACGCTAGATTAGTATGTCCCATCTCAAGTCTCTTTAACGAGTCGTTTCAATTACCTAAGCATGGTTAGGTTATATGATGCTTTGGTGTGCGTGAAAAGTGACGCTAGATTAGTATGTCGCATCTCAAGTCTCTTTAACGTGTCGTTCCGATTAACTAAGCATGGTTAGGTTATAGTACGTGAAGTGTGCGCAAAAAGTGACTCTAGATTAGTATTGCGCGTCTCATGTCTCTTTAAGGCGTCGTTTTTATTACCATGCTTATGTCGCGTCACAAGTCTCGCTAACGCGTCGTTCCGATTACGGTTAGGTTATATCACGCAAAGTGTGCAAACTGACGCTAGATTCGTATGTCACATCTCCAATCTCTTTAACGCGTCATACTGATTACCTACGGATGGCTAGGTTTTATTAAGCAAAGTGTGTGTGAAAACTGACGATAGATCAGTATGTCGCGTCTCAATTCCCTTTAACGCGTCGTTCCGATTACCTAAGCATGGTTAGATTATATTACGCAAAGTGTGCGTGAAAAGTGACTCTAGATTAGTATGTCGCCTCTCAAGTCACTTTAACGCGTTGTTTTGATTACCATCCTTATGTCGTGTCACAAGTCTCTCTAACGCGTCGTTCCGATTACCTAAGCTTAGGTTATATTACGCAAAGTGTGCGTGAAAAGTGACGCTAGATTAGTATGTTGCGTCACAAGTCTCTCTAACGTATAGTTCCAATTACCTAAGCATGGTTAGGTTATCGCAAATAGTGCGTGAAAAGTGACACTAGGTTAGTAAGTCGCGTCTCAAATCTCTTTAATGCGTCATTCCGATCACCTAAGCATGGTTAGGTTATATTACGCAAAGTGTGCATTAAAAGTGGCGCTAGGATAGTATGTCACGTTACAAGTTTCTTTAACTCGTTCCGATTACCTAAGCATGGTTAGGCTATTTTACGCAAATTGTGCATGAAAAGTGACGCTAGATTAGTATGTCGCGTCTCAGGTCTCTTTAACGCGTCGTTCTGATTACCCAAGCATGGTTAGGTTATTTTAAGCAAAGTGTGCGTGAAAAGTGACGCTAGATTAGTATGTCGAGTCTCAAGTCTCTTTAACACGTCGTTCTGATAACGTAAGCATGGTTAGGTTATTAAGCAAAGTGTGCGTGAAAAGTGATGCTATATTAGTTTGTCGCGTCTCATGTCTCTTTAACGCGTCGTTCCGATTACCTAACCGTGGTTAGGTTATATTACGCAAAGTGTGCGTGAAAAGTAACGCTAGATTAGTATGTCGCGATTCAAGCCTCTTTCACGCGTTGTTCTAATTACCTAAGCATGGTTAGATTATATTACGCAAAGTGTCCGTAAAAAGTGACGCTAGATTAGTATGGCGCGTCTTAAGTCTCTTTATCGCGTCGTTTCGATTAGCATGCTTATGTCGCGTCAAAAGTCTCTCTAACGCGTCATTCCAATTTCCCAAGCATGGTTAGGTTATATTACGCAATATATGATTGAAAAGTGACGCTAGATTAGTATGTCGCGTCAGAAGTCTCTCTAACGCGTCGTTCCGATTACCTAAGAATGGTTAGGTTATATTACGCAAAGTATTCGTGAAAAGTGACGCTAGATTAGTATGTCGCGTCTCTAATCTCTTAAAAGCGTCTTTCCAACTACCTATGTATGGTTAGGTTATATTAAGGAAAGTGTGCGTGAAAAGTGACGCTAAATTACTATGTCGCCTCTCAAGTCTCTTTAACCCGTCGTTTCGATTAGCATGCTTATATCGCGTTACAAGTGTCTCTAACTCGTTGTTCTTATTACCTAAGCATTGTTAGATTATATATTACAGTTTGCGTGAAAAGTGACAATAGATTAGTATGTTGCGTCTCAAGTCTCTTTAGCGCGTAGTTCTGAATACCTAAGCATGGTTAGGTTATTTACGCAAAATGTGCATTAAAAGTGCAGTTAGATTATTATGTCGCGTCACAAGTCTCTTTAACGCATCGTTCCGATTACCTAAGCATGGTTAGGTTATATTATGCAGATAGTGTGTGAAAAAAGACGCTACATTAGTATGTCGCGTCTCAAGTATCTTGAACGTGTTGTTATATTACCCAAGCATGGTTAGGTTATTTTATGCAAAGTGGGCGTGAAAAGTGATGCTAGACTAGTATAGTGCGTCTCAAGTCTCTTTAATGCGTCTTTCCAATTACCTATGTATGGTTAGGTTATATTAAGAAAGTTGTGCATGAAAAGTCACGCTAGATTACTATGTCGCGTCTCAAGTCTCTTTAACCCGTCGTTTCGATTAACATGCTTATGTGGCGTCATAAGTGTCTCTAACGCGTCGTTCTTCTTACCCATGGTTAGGTTATATTATGCAAAGTGTGCGTGAAAAGTGACGCTAGATTAGTATGTCGCGTCACAAGTCTCTTTAACACGTCGTTCCGATTACCTAAGCATGGTTAGGTCATATTATGCAAACTGTGCGTGAAAAGTGACGATAGATTAGTATGTCGCGTCTCAAGTCACTTTAACGAGTTGTTCCGATTACCTAAGTATGGTTAGGTATATTACACAAAGTGTGCATGAAACTGGCGCTAGATTAGTATGTTGCGTCACAAGTCTCTCTAACGTGCCGTTCCGATTACCTAAGCATGGTTAGGTTAAATTACGCAAAGTGTGCGTAAAAGTGACGCTAGATTAGTATGGCGTGTCTCAAGCCTCTTTAACGTGTATTTCGATTACCATGCTGATGTCCCGTCAAAAGTCTCTCTAACGCGTCGTTCCAATTCCCTAAGTATGGTTAGGTTATATTACAGAATGTGTGAGTGAAAAGTGACGCTAGATTAGTATGTCGCGTCACAAGTCTCTCTAGCGCGTCGTTCCGATTACCTAAGCATGGTTAGATTAAATTACGCAATTATTCGAGAAAAGTGACGCTAGATTAGTATGTCGCGTCTCCAGTCTCTTTAAAGCGTCTTTCCAATTACATATGTATGGTTAGGGTATAATAAGCAAAGTGTGCGTGAAAAGTGACGCTAGATTACTATGTCGTGTCTCAAGTCTCTTTAACCCGTCGTTTTGATTAGTATGCTTATGTCGCATCACAATTGTCTCTAACGCATCGTTCTTATTATCTAAGCATGGTTAGGTTATATTACGCAAAGTGTGCGTGGAAAGTGATGAGAGATTAGTATGTTGCATCACAAGTCTCTTTTACGCGTTGTTCTGATTACTTAAGCATGGTTAGGTTATTTTACGCAAAGTCTGCGTGAAAAGTGACGCTATATTAGTTTACGTCGCGTCTCAAGTCTCTTTAACGCGTTGTTCCGATTACCTAAGCATGGTTTAGTTATATTACCCAAATTGTGCGTGAAAAGTGACGTTAGATTAGTATGTCACATCTCAACTCTCTTTTATGCGTCGTTTCGATTACCATGCTTTTGTCGCGTCACAAGTCTCTTTAACGTGTCGTTCCGATTATCTAAACATGGTTGGGTTATATTACGCAAAGTGTGCGTGAAAAGTGACGCTAGATTAGTAAGTCGCGTCAGAAGTCTCTCTAATGCGTCGTTCTGATTATCTAAGCATGGCTAGGTTATATTACTTAAAGTGTGCGTGAAAAGTGATGCTAGATTAGTATGTCGCGTCTTAAGTCTCTTTAAGGTATCGTTCCGATTAACTAAGTATGGTTAGGTTATATTAAGCAAAGTGTGCGTGAGACACGCTAGATTAGTATGTCGCATCTCAAGTATAACGTCATTTCATGCACACGTTGCGTAATATAACCTATTACCCATGCTTAGGTAATCGGAACGACGCGTTAAAGAGCCTTGAGACGCGACATACTAATATAGGGTCACTTTTCACGCACACCTTGTGTAATATAACCTAACCATGCTTAGGTGATCAGACCGACGCGTTAATGACACTTGTGATGTGACATACTAATCTAGCGTCATTATTCTCGCATTCCTTGCTTATAACAAAACAATGCTTAGGCAATCGGAACGACTCGTTAAAGAGACTTGTGACGCTACATACTAATAATCTATTGTAACTTTTCACGCACACTTTGCGTACTATAACCTAACCATGCTTAGGTAATCGTAACAAGGCGTTAGAGTGACTTGTGATGTGATATACTAATCTAGCGTCACTTTTCACGCACACTTTGTTGAAAAGTTATAACCTAAACATGCTTAGGTAATTGGAACGACGAGTTAGAGTGACTTGTGACACGACATAAGCATGGTAATCGAAACGACGCGTTATAGAAACTGTAGACGCGTCATACTAATCTAGCGTCACTTTTTACAAACACTTTGCGTAATATAACCTAACCATGCTTAGGTAATTGGTATGACGCGTTAAGTGACTTTAGACGTGACATACCAATCTAGAGTCACTTTTTACGCACACTTTGCGTAATATAACCTAACCATGAGTTAATCGGAACGACACGTTAGAGAGACTTGTGACGCGACATAAGCATGACGCATTAATGAGACTTGAGACGCGCCAAACTAATCTAGCGTCACTTCTTACGCACACTTTGTGTAACCTAACCAAACCATGGTTAGGTAATCGGAACGACGCGTTAAAGAGAATTGAGTAGCAACATATCTAGCGTCACTTTTCACGCACACTTTCCATAATATAACCTAACCATGCTTAGGTAATGGAACGACGCATTAGAAAAACTGGTGACGTGATATACTAATCTCGCGTTACTTTGCATGCACGCTTTGCGTAATATAACCTAACCATGCTTAGTTAATCGGAATGACGCGTTAGAGAGACTTGTGACGCGACATAAACATGGTTATCGAAATGATGCGTTAAACAGACTTGAGACCCGGCATACTAATCTAGCGTCATTTTTCATGCTCACGTTGCGTAATATAACCATCCTTAGGTAATTGGAATGACGAGTTAAAGAGACTTGAGATGGGACATACTAATCTAGCGTCACTTTTCACGCACACTTTGCGTAATATAACCTATCAATGATTAGGTAATGGAACGACGCGTTAAAGAGACTTGTGACACGACGTACTAATCTAGCATCACGTCTCACGCACAATTTGCGTAATATAACCTTTAGGTTATCGAAATGACGCGTTAAAGAGACTTGGGACTCGACATACTAATCTAGCAGCACTTTTAACGCATACTTGGGTTAATATAACCTAACCATGCTTAGGTGTAATTGGAACGACGCATTAAAGAGCTGTGAGACGTGACATAACTTTTAAAGCAAACTATGCATAATACCATGCTTAGGTAATCGGAACGACGCATTAAAGAGCCTTGAGACGCGACATATTAATCTAGCGTCACTTTTCACACACACCTTGCGTAATATAACCTAACCATGCTTCGGTAATCAGACCGACGCGTTAGATAGACTTAAGACGCGACATACGAATATATTGTCATTTTTCACGCACATTTTGCGTAATATAACCTAAGCATGATTAGGTAATCGGAACGACGCGTTAAATAGACTTGAGAGGCGACATACTAATATATTGTCATTTTTACGCACACTTTGCGTAATATAACCTAACCATGCTTAGGTAATCGGAACAACGCGTTAGAGAGACTTGTGACGCGACTTAAGCTTGGTAATCGAAACGACGCGTTAAAGAGACTTGAGATGGGCCATACTAATCTAGCGTCACTTTTTACGCACACTTTACGTAATATAACCTAACCGTGCTTAGGTAATCAGAACGACGCGTTAAATAGACTAGAGATGCGACATACTATTGTCACTTTTCACGCACACTTTTATAATTTAACCAAACCATGCTTAGGTTATCGGAACGACGCTATAAAGAGACTTGAGACGCGACATACTTATCTATTGTTACTTTTCACACACACTTTGCGTATTATTAGCTAACCATGCTTAGGTAATCGGAACGACGCGCTAAAGAGACTTGTGACGCGACATAAGCATGGTAATCGAAACGACGCGTTAAAGAGACTTGAGACGCGACATACTAACTAGCATCACTTTTCACGCAAACTTTGCATAATATAACAACCGCCCTTAGGTAATTGGAACAGTGCATTCAAGAGCCTTGACACGGGACATTCTAATCTAGCGTCACCTTTCACGCACACCTTGCTAATATAACCTAACCGTGCTTAGGTAATCGGAACGACGGGTTAAAAAGACTAGAGACTCGACATACTAATCTAGCATTACTTTTCTCGCACACTTTGCGTAATATAACCTAACCATTCTTGGGTAATCAAAACGACGCGTTAAAGAGACTTGAGACACGAGATACTAATCAATTATTAATTTTCATGCACACTCTACGTAATATAAGCTAACCATTCTTTGGCAATCGGAACTACCCATTAGAGAGACTTGTGACGCGACATAAGCATGGTAATCAAAAGGACGCGTTAAAGAGACTTGAGACGCGACATACTAATCTAGCATCACTTTTCACGTACACATTGCATAATATAACCTAACCACGCTAAAGTAATCAGAACGACGAGTTATATAGACTTAAGACGCGACATACTATACTATTGTCATTTTTCACGCGCACTTTGCGTAATATAACCTAACCATGCTTAAGTAATTAGAACGACTCGTTAAATGGACTTGAGTCACGACATACAATATATTGTCATTTTTCACGCACACTTTGCGTAATATAACCTAACCATGCTTAGGTAATCGGAACGACGTGTTAGAAGGACTTCTGACGCGACATAAGCATGGTAATCAAAACGACGCGTTAAAAAGACTTGAGACGCGCCATATTAATCTAGTGTCACTTTTCATGCACACTTTGCGTAATATAACGTAAGCATGCTAAGAAAATTGAAACGACGCGTTAGAGTGACTTAAGACGTGACATACTGATCTAATGTCACTTTTCACGCAAACTTTGCATAATATAACCTAATCATGCATAGGTAATCGGAACAACGCGTTAAAGAGAATTGTAACCCGAGATAAGAATGGTAATCGAAACGACGCTTTAAAGAGACTTGAGACGAATCATACTAATCTAGCGTCACTTTTTACGCACACATTGTGGAATATAACCAAACCATGCTTAGATAATCGAAACGACGCGTTAAAAAGACTTGACACTAGACATAATTTAACGTCACTTTTCACGCACACTTTGCGTGATATAACCTAACCATATATAGATAATCGGAACAACGCGTTAGAGAGACGTGTGACGTGACCTAAGCATGGTAATCGAAATGATGCGTTAAAGAGACGTGAGACACTACATACTAATCTAGCGACACTTTTTACGCAAACTTTGCATAATATAATCTAACCATGCTTAGGTAATCGGAACAACGCGTTAGAGAGACGTGTGACGTGACCTAAGCATTGAGACACGACATACTAATCTACCGTCACTTTTTACGCAAACTTTGCATAATATAATCTAACCATACTTAGGTAATCGGAACAACGCATTAAATAGCTGTGAGACGTGACATATTAATCTAGCGTCAATTTTAACACACACCTTGCGTAAAATAACCTAACCATGCTTAGGTAATCTGAACGACGCGTTAGATAGACTTAAGAAGCGACGTAATAATTAATTGTCATTTTTCACGCACACTTTGCGTAATACCTAACCATGCTTAAGTAATCGGAATGACGCGTAAATAGAATTGAGTCGCGACATACTAATCAATTGTTATTTTTAACGCACACTTTGCGTAGTATAACCTAACCATGCTTTGGTATTCGGAACAACGCGTTAAAGAGACTTGTGACGCGACATAAGCATGGTAATCGAAACGACGCGTTAAAGAAAATTGAGACGCGCCATACTAATCTAGCGTCACTTTTCAAGCACATTTTGTGTAAAAACCTAACCATGCTTAGGTAATCGAAATGACACGTTAAAGAGACTTGAGACGCGACATACTAATCTAGCGTCACTTTTCACGCACATTTGCGTAGTATAACTTAACCATGCTTAGGAAATTGAAACGACGTGTTAGAAAGACTTGAGACGCGACATACTGATCTAATGTCACTTTGCGTAATATAACCTAACCATGATTATTTAATCGGAACAACACATTAAAGAGACTTGTGACGCGAGATAAGCATGGTAATCGAAACGACACTTTAAAGAGACTTGAGACGAATCATACTAATCTAGCGTCAATTTTGCACACTCTGCGTATAGCACAACCTTACCATGCATAGATAATCGAAACGACGCGTTAAAGAGAATTGAGACTGGACATACTAATCTAGCGTCACTTTTCATGCACACTTTGGGTAATTTAACCTAACCATGCTTAGGTAATCGGAACGATGCCTTAGAGAGACGTGTGACGCGACATAGGCATGGTAATCGAAACGATGCGTATAAGAGACTTGTGACACGCCATACTAATCTAGCGTCTCTTTTAACGCAAAACCTAACCATGCTTAGGTAATCGGAACGACGCATTAGAGAGCCTTCAGACGCGACATATTAATCTACCATCTCTTTTCACTCACACCTGGCGTAATATAACCTAACCATTCATAGGTAATCGGAACAACGCGTTAGATAGACTTAAAACACGAGATACTAATCAATTGTCATTTATGACGCACATTTTGCGTAATATAACCTAACCATGCTTATGTAATCAGAACGACACGTTAAATAGACTTGAGACACGACATACTAATCTATTGTCATTTTTTACGCACACTTTGCGTAATATAACCTAAGCATGCTTAGGTAATCGGAACAACGCGTTAGAGAGACTTGTGACGCGACATTAGCATGGTAATCGAAACAAAGCGTTAAAGAGACTTGAGACGCGCCATACTAATCTAGCATCACTTTTTACGCACACTTTGCGTAATGTAACCTAACCATTCTTAGGTAATCGGAATGACGCGTTAAAGAGACTTGAGACGCGACATACTAATCTATTGTATTTCACGCACATTTTGCTTAATCTAACCTAACCATGCTTAGGTAATCGGAATGACGCGTTAAACAGACTTGAGATGGGACATACTAATCTAGCGTCCTTTTCACGCACGCTTTGCGTAAATAACCTATCCATGCTTATGTAATCGGAACAACGCGTTAAAAAGATTTGAGACGCGACATACTACTCTAGCGTCACTTTTCACGCACCCTTTGCGTCATATACCATGCTTAGGTAATCGGAACGACGCGTTAAATAGACTTGAGATGCGACATAATAATCTAGTAACTTTTCACGCACACTTTGCGTAATATAACCTAACCATGCTTAGGTAATCGTAACGACGCGTTAAAGAGACTTGAGACGGGACATACTAATCAATTGTTACTTTTCACGCACACTTAACGTACTATAACCTAACCATGCTTAAGTTAATCGGAACGACGCGTTAGAGAGACTTGTGACGCGACATAGGAATGGTAATCGAAACGAGGCGTGAAAGACAGTTGAGATGCGACATACTCATCTAGCGTCACTTTTCACGTTAACTTTACATAATATAACAACCATACTTAGGTAATGGGAACGACGCATTAAAGAGCCTTGAGATGGGACCTTCTAATCTAGCGTCACCTTTCACGCACACCTTGCGTAATATAACCTAACCATGCTTAGGTAATCGGAACGACGCGTTAAAGAGACTTGAGACACGACATACTAATCTAGCATTACTTCTCTCGCACACTTCGCGTAATGTAACCTAACCATTCTTGTATAATAGGAACGATGCATTAAAGAGATTTAAGATGCGACATACTAATCTATTGTCATTTTTCATGCACACTTTGCGTAATATAACCTAACCATGCTTAAGTAATTGGAACGACTCGTTAAATAGACTTGAGTCGCGACATACTAATCTATTGTCATTTTTCACGCACACTTTGGTAATCGAAACGACGCGTTAGAGAGACTTGTGATGCGACATAAGCATGATAATCGAAACGACGCGTTAAAAAGACTTTGAGACGTGCCATATTAATTTAGCGTAACTTGTTACGCACACTTTGCGTAATATAACCAAACCATGCTTAGGAAATCGGAACGACGCGTTAGAGAGACTTGAGACGCAACATACTACTCTAGTGTCACTTCCACGCACACTTTACGCAATAGAACCTAACCATGCTTAGGAAATTGAAACGACGCGTTAGAGAGACTTTAGACGCGACATACTGGTTTAACGTCACTTTTCACGCAAACTTTGCGTAATATAACCTAACTATGCATAGGTAATCGGAACAATGCGTTAAAGAGACTTGTGTAGCGAGATAAGCATGGTAATCGAAACGACGCTTTAAAGAGACGTGAGACGAATAATACTAATCTAGTGTCACGTTTTACACACACTTTGCGTAATATAACCTAACCATGCTTAGATAATTAAACGACGCGTTAAAGAGACTTGAGATTTGACATACTATTCTAGCGTCACTTTTCACGCACACTTTGCATAATATAACCTAACCCTGCTTAGGTAGTCAGAACGACGCGTTAGAGAGACGTGTGACGCGACCTAAGAATGGTAATCGAAATGATACGTTAAAGAGACTTGAGAGACGACATACTAATATAGCGTCACTTTTCACGCACACCTTGCGTAAAATAACCTAACAAGGCTTAGGTAATCAGAACGATGCGTTAGATGGACTTAAGACGCGACATACTAATCTATTGTCTTTTTTCACGCACAACCTAACTATGATTAAGTAATCGGAACGACGCGTAAATAGACTTGAGATGCGACATACTAATCTATTGTCATTTTTTATGCACACTTTGCGTAATATAACCTAATCATGCTTAGGTAATCGGAACAACGTGTTAAAGAGACTTGTGATGCGACATAAGCATGGTAATCGAAACGACGCGTTAAAGAGACTTGAGACGCGCCATACTAATCTAGCGTCACTTTTTATGCACACTTTGCGTAATATAAGCTAACCATGCTTAGGTAATAGGAACGACGCGTTGAAGAGACTTGAGACGCGACATACTAATCTAGCGTCACTTTTTACGCACACTTTGCGTAATATAACCTAGCCATGCTTAGGTAATTCGATCGACTCGTTAAACAGACTTGAGACCCGGCATAATAATCTAGCGTCACTTTTGACACACGCTTTGTGTAAATAACCTAACCATGCATAGGTAATCGGAACGACGCGTTAGAGACGCGACATTGCGTCACTTTTCATGCACCCTTTGCGTAATATAACCTAACCATGCTTAAGTAATCGTAACTACGTGTTAAAGAGACTTGAGACGTGACATACTAATCTATTGTTACTTTTCACGCACACTTTGCGTAATATGACCTAACCATGCTTAACGTAATCGGAACGACGCGTTAGAGAGACTTGTGACGCGACATAAGCATGGTAATCGAAACGATGCGTTAAAGACAGTTGGTACGCGACAAACTAATCTAGCGTCACTTTTCACGTAAACTTTGCATAATATAACAACCATACTTAGGTAATCGGAACGACGCATTAAAGAGCCTTGAGACGGGATATTCTAATCTAGCGTCATCTTTCACGCACACCTTGCGTAATATAACCTAACCATGCTGAGGTAATCGGAACGACGCGTTAAAGAGACTTGAGACGTGACATACTAATCTAGGAGTACTTCTCTCGCACACTTTGTGTGAACCTAACCATTCTTGGATAATCGGAACAATGCGTTAAGGAGACTTGAGACGCGACATACTACTAATCAATTGTTAATTTTCACGCACACTCTGCGTAATATAACCTAACCATTCTTAGGTAATCGGAACGACCCATTAGAGAGAATTGTGACACGATATAAGAATGGTAATCAAAACAACGCGTTAAATGGACTTGGAGCGACCCATTAGAGAGACTTGTGACACGACAAAAGCATAACATCACTTTTTACGTACACATTGCATAATATAACCTAACCATGCTAAGGTAATCGGAACGACGAGTTAGATAGACTTAAGTTGCGACATACTAATCAATTGTCATTCACGCACATTTTGCGTAATATAACCTAACCATGCTTAAGTAATTGGAACGACTCTTTAAATGGACTTGAGTCGCGACATACTAATCTATTGTCATTTTTCACGCACACTTTAGTAATCGAAACGACGCGTTAGAGAGATTTGTGATGCGACATAAGCATGGTAATCGAAACGACGCGTTAAAAAGACTTGAGATGCGCCATATTAATCTAGCGTCACTTTTTACGCACACTTTGCGTAATATAACCTAACCATGCTTAGGAAATTGGAACGACGCGTTAGAGAGACTTGAGACGCGGCATATTATACTCCAGTGTCACTTTTCACGAACACTTTACGTAATATAACCTAACCATGCTTAGGAAATTGAAACGACGCGTTAGAGAGACATTAGACGCGACATATTGATATAACGTCACTTTTCATGCTAACTTTAGCCTGCTTTAAGATCAAACTTATAGAAAATTCTTGCTCCTAAAAGATAGGTGAAAAGAGAGGAAATCTTTGGAAGAGGAAATTTATCATCTCTAAGAAAGTGGTTTAGAGGTTGATAGTCTATGACAAGTCTTTTTTTTCCCTTGCTTGTTCTGACCTTTTATTGACATAAAAAGCTTGACATGCCCACTCAGACTAAGGTTCTATAAGGTCTTGTGAAAGAAGTTGGGCACATTCATCAATGGCTAATGTAAGATCATAAGGTGACATTCCCGGATGGGTGGCTTTAGTAGGATTAACATCTTCATTTTGTTTGAAAGGTAATGAAATGAAGAAATCAGGATTTTTCCAAAGAGGGTTGGGACATTTAGAAAGAAACTCTGTGTGGGAATTGGCAGAACATAGACTTTTTAGAGTTTCTTGAATATCAGAAAAGAATGGAACAACAGAGGGCTGAATTGTGAAAAAAGATGATACCTCTGTATAAGGTTGAAAATACTTCTTGTATTTGATTCCATTTGATAAAAGTTGCAGTCCATTGATACCCCAGAAAATGTCAAATCCAAGGACTATGTCTTTATTTGGAAGAGAAGAACCAAGAACTTGAGTCCATATGTGACAACCAGGGAAGAACTGGATTTTGATTGGATTCTTCGTTTTCCAGTCTGTATAGAAAATCTTTCCATCCGCTGCCCTAAAGTATTCTTTATGGGATACCCAATATTGCGGTGGGAGCACATCAGGATTGATAATCGTCTTACGAGCAGCGGTATCCATGAAAGCTATGGCCTTAATAGGTCGTGCAAACTTTTCTGGGTATATCTGTCCGACAACATGTGGAACAGGTTGGGAAGAAGTAGCATAAACATTGTCAGCTGGATGCTGGAAGGAGAATTGAAGATCATCATATGAAGCACTTATTTGATTCTGAACAATGCTTAGGTAATCGGAACAACGCGTTAAAGAGATTTGAGACGCGACATACTAATCTAGCGTCACTTTTCACGCACCCTCTGCGTAATATAACCTAACCATGCTTAGGTAATCGGAACGACGCGTTAAATAGACTTGAGATGCGACATACTAATCTAGTCACTTTTCACGCACACTTTGCGTAATATAGCCTAACCATGCTTAGGTAATCGTAACGACGCGTTAAAGAGACTTGAGACGTGACATACTAATCTATTGTTACTTTGCACGCACACTTTGCATACTATAACCTAACCATGCTTAAGGTAATCGGAACGACGCGTTAAAGAGACTTGTGACGCAACATAAGCATGGTAATCGAAACGACGCGTTAAAGACAGTTGAGACGCAACATACTAATCCAGCGTCACTTTTCACGTAAACTTTGCATAATATAACAACCATACTTAGGTAATCGGAACGACGCATTAAAGAGCCTTGAGACGGGACTTTCTAATCTAGCGTCATCTTTCACGCACACCTTGCGTAATATAACCTAACCATGCTGAGGTAATCGGAACGACGCGTTAAAGAGACTTGAGACGTGACATACTAATCTAGGAGTACTTCTCTCGCACACTTTGTGTGAACCTAACCATTCTTGGATAATCGGAACAATGCGTTAAGGAGACTTGAGACGCGACATACTACTAATCAATTGTTAATTTTCACGCACACTCTGCGTAATATAAGCTAACCATTCTTAGGTAATCGGAACGACCCATTAGAGAGAATTGTGACACGATATAAGCATGGTAATCAAAACAACGCGTTAAATGGACTTGGAACGACCCATTAGAGAGACTTGTGACACGACATAAGCATAGAATCACTTTTCACGTACACATTGCATAATATAACCTAACCATGCTAAGGTAATCGGAACGACGAGTTAGATAGACTTAAGTCGCGACATACTAATCCATTGTCATTTTTCACGCAAACTTTGCGTAATATAACCTAACCATGCTTAAGTAATTTGAACGACTCGTTAAATGGACTTGAGTCGCGACATACTAATCTATTGTCATTTTTCACGTACACTTTGGTAATCGTAACGACGCGTTAAAGAGACTTGTGATGCGGCATAAGCATGGTAATCGAAACGACGCGTTAATAAGACTTGAGACGCGCCATATTAATCAAGCGTCACTTTTTACCCACACTTTGCATATTATAACCTGATCATGCTTTGGAAATCGGAACGACGCGTTAGAGAGACTTGAGACGCGACATACTACTCTAGTGTCACTTTTCACACACACTTTATGTAATATAACCTAACCATGCTTAGGAAATTGAAACGACGCGTTAGAGAGACTTTAGACGCGACATACTGATTTAACGTCACTTTTCACGCAAACTTTGCGTAATATAACCTAACCATGCATAGGTAATCGGAACGACGCGTTAGAGAGACGTGTGATGCGACCTAAGTATGGTAATCGAAATGATGCATTAAAGAGACTTGAGACACGACATACTAATCTAGCGTCACTTTTCACGCACACCTTGCGTTAAATAACCTAAAAGGCTTAGGTAATCGGAACGACGCGTTAGATTGGCTTAAGACGCGACATACTAATCTATGTCATTTTTTATGCACACTTTGCGTAATATAACCTAACCTTAGGTAATCGGAACAACGCGTTATAGAGACTTGTGACGCGACATAAGCATGGTAATCGAAACGACTCGCTAAAGAGACTTGAAACGCGCCATACTAATCTAGCGTCACTTTTTACGCACACTTTGCGTAATATAACCTTACCATGCTTAGGAAATCGGAACGACGCGTTAGAGAGACTTGAGACGCGACATACTACTCTAATGTCACTTTTCACACAGACTTTACGCAATATAACCTAACCATGCTTAGGAAATTGAAATGACGCGTTAGAGAGACTTTAGACGCGACATACTGATTTAACGTCACTTTTCACCTAAACTTTACGTAATATAACCTAACCATGGATATGTAATCGGAACGACGCGTTAGAGAGACTTGAGACGCGACATATTCTAGCGTCATTTTTCACGCACACTTTGCGTAATATTACCTAGCCGATCTTAGGTAATCCGATCGACGCGTTAAACAGACTTGAGACGCGGCATAATTATCTAGCGTCACTTTTAACACACGCTTTGCGTAAATAACCTAACCATTCTTAACGTAATCGGAACGACGCGTTAAAGAGATTTGAGACGCGACATACTAATATAGCATCACTTTTCACGCACACTTTGCGTAATATAACCTAATGATGTTTAGGTAATCGGAACAACACGTGAAAGAGAATTGAGATGTGACATACTAATCTATTGTTACTTTTCACGCACACTTTGCGTACTATAACCTAACCATGCTTAGGTAATCGGAACGACGCATACTTGAGACGCGAGATACTAATCTAGCATCACTTTTCACGCAAACTTTACATAATATAACAACCATGATTAGGTATCGGAACGACGCATTAAAGAGCCTTGAGACGCGACATACTAATCTAGCGTCACCTTTCACGCACACCTTGCGTAATATAACGTAACCATGCTTACGTAATCGGAACGACGCGTTAAAGAGACTGCAGATGCGACATACTAATCAAACATTACTTTTCTCGCACACTTTGCGCAGTATAACCTAACCATTCTTGGATAATCGGAACGACGCGTTAAAGAGACTTGAGACGCGACATACTAATCTATTGTTACTTTTCACGCACGCTTTGCGTAATATAACCTAACCATTCTTAGGTAATCGGAACGACCCGTTAGAGGGACTTGGGACGTGACATACTAATCTAGCGTCAATTTTCACGCACACTTTGCGTAATATAACCTAACCATGCTTAGTTAATCAGAACGACGTGTTAAATAGACTTGCGACGCGACATACTAATCCAGCGTCACTTTTCAAGCACTCTTTGCGTAATATAACCTAACAATGCTTAGGTAATCTGAACGACTCGTTAAAGACACTGCAGACACCATATACTAATCTATTGTTACTTTTCAGGCACTCTTTGCTAAATATAACCTAATCATGCTTAGGCAATCGAAACGACGCGTTAGAGAGACATGTCACGCGACATAAGCACGTTAATCGAAACGACGCGTTAAAGAGACTAGAGACGCGACGTACTAATCTATTGTCATTTTTCTGGCACACTTTGCGTAATATAACCTAACCATGCTTAGTTAATCGGAACGACGCGTTAAATAGACTTGAGACGCGACATACTAATCTATTTTCATTTTTCACACACACGTTGCATAATATAACCTAACCATGCTTAGGTAATCGGAACGACGCGTTAGATAGACTTGATACGTGACATACTAATCTATTGTCATTTTTCACGCACACTTTGCGTAATATAACCTAACCATGCTTAGGTAATTGGAACAATGCGTTAAATAGACTTGAGATGTGACATACTAATCCATTTTCATTTTTCACACACACGGGGCGTAATATAACAAAACTATGCTTAGATAATTACAACGAAGCGTTAGAGACACTTGTGACGCGACAGAAGCATGGTAATCGAAACGACGCGTTAAATAGACTTCAGACGCGTAATACTAATCTAGCGTCACTTTCTTCGGACAATTTGCGCAATATAACCTAACCATGCTTAGAAATTGCAACGAAGCGTTAGATAGACTTGAATTGCGAAGTACTTATCTAGCGTCACTTTTCAGGCACACTGTGCGTAATATAACCTAACCATGCTTAGGTAATGGGAACGACGCATTAATGAGACTTGTGACGGGAGATAAGCATGGTAATTGAAACGACACGTTAAAGAGACTTGAGACGCGACATACAAATCTACAATCACTTTTCACGCATATTTTGCGTAATATAACCTACCCATGCTTAGTTAATCGGACCAACGAGTTAAAGAGAATTGACACGCGGCATACTAATCTAGCGTCACTTTTTACTCACACTTTGTGTAATATAATCTAACCATGCTTAGGTAATCCGAACGACGCGTTAAAGAGACTTGAGACACGACAGACTAATCTAGCGTCACTTTTCACGCACAAGTTGCGTGATATATCCTAACCATGCTTAGGTAATTGGAACGACGCGTTAAGGAGCCTTCAGACGCGACATACTAATCTAGCGTCACTTTTCACGCAAACTCTTCGTAATATAACCTAACCATGCTTAGTTAATCGGAACAACGCGATAAAGAGACTTGTAACGCGAGATAAGCATGGTAATCGAAACAACGAGTTAAAGAGACGTGAGACGCGACATACTAATCTAGCGTCACTTTTCACGCACACTTTGTGTAAAATAACCACACCATGCTTAGGTAATATGAACGACGCATTATTAGACCTAAGACGCGACATACTAATTTAGCGTCACTTTTCACTCAGACTTTGCAAAATATAGCCTAACCATGCCAAGGTAATCGGAACGACGTGTTAAACAGACCTGAGACGCGAAATATTAATCTTGCATCACTTTTCACGCACACTTTGCGTAATATAACCTGACCATGCTTAGGTAATCGGAACAACGCGTTAAAGAGAATTGAGACGCGACATACTAATCTAGTGTCACTTTTCACGCACACTTTGGGTAATATAACCTAAACATAATTAGGTAATCCGAACGACGCTTTAAATCGACTTGAGCCGCGACATACTAATCTATTGTTACTTTTCACACACACTTTGCGTAATATAACCTAACCATGCTTAGGTAATTGAAACGGGGAATTAGAGAGACTTGTGACACGACATAAGCATGGTAATCGGAACGACGCGTTAATGAGACCTGAGACGCGATATACTAATCTAGCGTCACTTTTCAGGCACACTTTGCGTAATATAACCTAACCATGCTTAGGTAATCGGAACGACGTGTTACTGAGACTTGAGATGCGACGTACTAATCTAGCGTCACTTTTTAAACACACTTTGAGTACAATTAACGGGGTAATTTCACGAACTTTACACGAAGTTTCATTTTGATCACGACTTTTAAAAGTTGTCATATAAAACCATGACCTTTCATTTTTTTTCAAGTCTATCACCGATTATTTTTCCGGTGTATGTTTACCTTTTATTTTTTATCAAATTCGCCGGGTTCCGGCTTACACATCAGCAAAAATACACCAGAAATTGATTTTGTGATAGATTTGAAAAAAAAGAAAGTTCATGGATTTATATGGCAACATTAAAAAGTCGCGATTAAAATGAAATTTCGTGTAAAGGTCATGATTTTTTTATGGAATTAACCCAATATAACCTAACCATGTTTAGGTAATCGAAACGACGCGTTAAAGAGACTTTAGACGCGACATACTAATCCAGCGCCACTTTTCACGCATTCTTTGCTTAATATAACCCTACCATGCATAGGTAATCGGAACGACGCGTTGAAGCGACTTGAGACGCGACTTACTAATCTAGCATCACTCATTACGCACACTTTGCGTAATATAACCTAACCATGCTTAGGTAATCGGAACAACACATTAAAGAGAATTGAGACGCGACATAATAATCTAGTGTCACTTTTCACGCAAACTTTGCGTAATATAACCTAACCATACTTAGGTAATCAGAACGATGCGTTGAATCGACTTGAGACGCGGCATACTAATCTATTGTTACTTTTCACGAACAATTTGCGTAATATAACCTTACCATGCTTAGGTAATCAGAACGACGCGTTAGAAAACTTGTGACGCGACATAAACATGGTAATCAAAACGACGCGTTTAAGAGACATGAGACGCGGCATACTAATCTAGCGTCACTTTTCACGCACACTTTGTGTAATATAACCTAACCATGCTTAGGTAATCGGAACGACGCGTTAGAGAGACTTGAGACGCGACATACTAATCTAGCGTCACTTTTCACGCACACTTTGCGTAATATAACCTAACCATACTTAGGTAATTGTAACGACGCGATAAAGAGACTTGTGACACGAGATAAACATGGTAATTGAAACGACGCGTTGAAGAGACTTGAGACGCGATATACTAAATCTAGCGTCATTTTTCACACATACTTTGCGTAACATAACCAAAACAAGCTTAGATAATCGAAACGACGCGTTAGATAGACTTGAGACACGACATACTAATCAATTGTCATTTTTCACGCACACTTTGCATAATACAACCTAACCATTCTTTGTAATAGGAAAGACGCGTAAAATATACTTGAGACGCGACATCTAATCTACTGTCATTTTTCATGCACACCAAAGCGTAATATAACCTAACCATGCTTAGGTAATCGAAACTACGAGTTAGAGAGACTTGTGACGCGACATAAGCATGATAATCGAAAAGACGCGCTAAAGAGACTTGAGACGCGTAATACTAATCTAGCGTCACTTTTTACGCACACTTTGCATAATATAACCTAACCATGCTTAGGTTATCGGAATAACGCGTTAAAGAGAATATTGAGACGCGACATACTAATCTAGTGTCACTTTTATCGCACACTTTGCGTAATATAACCTAACCATACTTAGGTAATCCGAACGACGCGTTAAATCGACTTCAGACACGACATAATAATATATTGTTACTTTTCACGCACACTTTGCGTAATATAACCTAACCATGCTTAGGTATTCAGAACGACACGTTAGAGAGACTTGTGACACGACATAAACATTGCAATCGAAACGACTCGTTTAAGAGACTTGAGACGCATACTAATCTAGCGTCACTTTTACGCACACTTTGGGTAAAATAACCTAACCATGCTTAGGTAATCGGAACGACGCATTAGAGAGACTTGAGACGCGACATACTAATCTAGCGTCACTTTTCACGAATACTTTGCGAAATATAACCTTACCATGCTTAGGTAATTGTAACGACGTGTTAAAGAGACTTGTGACGCGAGATAAGTATGGTAATCGAAACGACGCGTTGAAGAGACTTGAGACGTGACATACTAAATCTAGCGTTATTTTTTCACACATACTTTGCGTAATATAACCAAAACAAGCTTAGGTAATCGGAATGACGCGTAAGATAGACTTGAGACACGACATACTAATCCATTGTCATTTTTGCATGCACACTTTGCTTAATACAACCTAACAATTCTTAGTAATTGGAACGACGCGTTAAATAGACTTGAGACGCGACATACTAATCTATTTTCATTTTTCACGCACACTTTGCGTAATATAATCTAACCATTCATAGGTAATCGGAACGACGAGTTAGAGAGACATGTGACGTGACATAAGCATGATAATCGAAACGACGCGTTAAAGAGACTTGAGACGCGTAATACTAATTTAACGTCACTTTTTATGCAAACTTTCCGTAATATAACCAAACGATGCTTAGGAAATTGGAACAACGCGTTATAGATACTTGAGACGCGACATACTAATCTAGCGTCACTTTTCACGCACACTTTGTGTAATACAACCTAACCATGCTTATGTAATCGGAACGACGCGTTAAAGAGACTTGAGACACGACATACTAATCTAGCGTCACTTTTCAAGCACACTTTGCGTAATATGAGCTAACCATGCATGGGTAATCGGAACGACGCGTTAAAGAGACTTGTGACGCGAGATAAACATGGTAATTGAAACGACGCGTTGAAGAAACTTGAGACGCGACATACTAAATCTAGCGTCATTTTTCACGCATACGTTGCGTAATATAACCTAACCACGCTTAGGTAATTGTAACGACGCGTTAAAGAGACTTGTGACGCGAGATAAACATGGTAATCGAAACGACGCGTTGAAGAGACTTTAGACGCGGAATACTAAATCTAGCGTCATTTTTCACACATACTTTGTGTAATATAACCATAACAAGCTTAGGTTATATTACGCAAAGTGTGCTTGAAAAATGACAATAGATTAGTATGTCGCGTTAAAGAGACTTGAGACGCGTAATACTAATCTAGCTTCACTTTTTACGCACACTTTGCATAAAATTACCTAACCATACTTAGGAAATAAGGATGACGCGTTAGAGAGACTCGAGACGCGACATACTCATCTAGCGTCACTTTTAACGCTCACTTTGTGTAATATAACCTAACCATGCTTATGTAATCGGAACGACGCGTTAAACAGACCTGGGACACGACATACTAAGCTAACGTCATTTTTCAGGCACACTTTGTGTAATATAACCTAACCATGCTTAGGTAATCGGAACGACGCGTTAACAAGACTTGAGACACGGGTCGGATTTACCGTTATATTAGTATGTCGTCGGGTCAGATTTACCGTTATATCTATCAATAGGTGGATATTTAAACTTATCTGGGAATGGGTCATCCCATATGGCCTTTGACAGCGGGATAAATATGCCGCAAGTGGTAAAAGGTCGAGACTCTGCCTATCTAGCTCGGCCTGGACAAGGCGAGTGACTTCATCAAACAATGTTTTCTGATGCTGCGAAGCTGCCCCTGAGCTATGAACACTCTCTGCCCCATGTCTCCTGACCGGTGGAACTCCTGCTCTCGCGGTACGCAGAGGATCTGCCTCCGGGTCTGGGTCTCCCCTCCCCAAGCCATCGTTTCCGCGCTGTGTCTCCGGTGGCGGATTTTCGTCTTGCACCCCCTCCCTTCGAGGAGGAGGAGGATCATTCCGACCTTCTTCTCTCGGAAAAGGGCGGTCATGCCGACCTTCGTCTCTCGGCATATTAGCATCACGTCGATCTTCGCCTCTCGGCGCTTGGTGCTCTGTCTAAGCTCTAGGTCTGGGTTGCGGGTGGTCATTCCAACCTTCTTCTCTCGGAGGGTAACCATCGCGAAACTCAGATCGAGGAGGTGGAGGGTCATTCCGCTCTTCTTCTCTCGGAATACCTCTTGCACGGAACTCCTCTCGAGGTGGTGGAGGGTCATCCCGACCTTCTTCTCTCGGGATGCCTCTGGCACAGAACTCATCTCGAGGTGGTGGATGGTCTCTGCGTTGATGAGTTTCACCAGAAGGAAATCCTGGTGGGTTCATGACAGGAGGTGCTCTGAAACCAGGTCCTTGGTTCATCTGAGCCATGAACACTTGTTGGATCTGCTGGGCTTGCATCATCTGCTGATGCAAATATTCCATGTATTCCTGTACTTGTGCCATTCCTGGGTGAACCATTCCTGACCCACTAGTCCCCGCGGTGATCGTGACGGCCGGAGTTGCATCAGTTGAGAAACTGAGCTGTGTAGGAGTTAATGTGTTCCTCAAGAAACCTTGTTGTATCTGCGGATTCGGAGTCTGAACTCCAGGTGGTTGCATATTCCAACCACCATGCTGGTTGGTAGGAAAATCTCTCATTCCATACAAAGGAATCATCGGTGGCTGGTTCCCAGATGCACGGCTATCACCGCCTTGAGTATGCACCGGTGGGTTTAGATCTGCACCCACTTATGGCCTTCCATTAGAAACAATAGATTGTTCTTCGAACCTCGTTAACTCTGGAGTTATCCTGACCGTATCTCCTTCAGATGTATTCAACAGAGCTCCTCCATCACTGATTTGTTTTTCTTTATCCATCATTTTCACGCAAGATCTCAGAGAAAGTAACAGAAAAATAGCAGCACCAGACTGTGGGGGTCACAGATGGCGCCAAGTGATAAATCACCAAATGAGATCTGAGCTCTGAAGCCTGCACAATCAACAGACAGAGGTCAGAAGGAACTCCGGTGGGGGTCACCGGACGTTCGCTCCGACGCTCAAGTAAGATTTCAGGTAGAGGAAGAAGAAGAAGAGAAAAGAAGAGTAATATTCAGAGTAGAGAAAAAGAAAATTCCCTAGGGTTTGTCCTTAAACCCCTTATTTATAGTTGGGGTTTAAGGACAAACCTTGCCTTGCTGGCAGGCTGTGCCTCATGTGGTCCTGCAATACGGTTATGCCTACGTGGAGGGTATTCCCGTATGGGACGCAGGCTGTTAAGTGTGTCAGGTGAAGGGAACATTCGTCACGCACCTGTCAGAGGATCTTCTGTTGTTCCAGGATCTGGTACACGTGAGTGTGCTCGTAGGCCAAACCTTGGAGCTCGGTTAAGGCTTGAAGCTCAGACGGTTCGGCCCCACTCATATATTTTTATTTTCATCTCCGGATCATAGAAGCTCGGACAAGATCATTGATCCGACCTTATCTCAGGCACGCATCTCGGATGATGCTCGAATGTTCATCGATCCGGTGACCCCCCAGGGCACGTGGTCTCTGATTTAGGAGATGGTCGGATGCCGACACCAGGTCGGTGGAATGCTTGACTTAGCGATGTTTGTTCTTAGCGAGGTTGCTTCGCCCCTACTAGATGTGCTACTTTATCACTTAGGTAATCGAAAAGACGCGATAAAGAGACTTGATACATGACATACTAATCTTTTGTAACTTTTGACGCACACTTTGCATAATATATAACCTAACCATGCTTAGGTAATCGGCACGATGTGTTAGAGAGACTTGTGACGCAGCATAAGCATGGTAATCGAACTGACGCGTTAGAGAGACTTGAGACGCGCATACTAATCTAGCAAAACGTTTAAAGCGCACTTGGCGTAATATACCCTAACCATGCTTAGGTAATTGGAACGACGCGTTAAAGAGACTTGAGACACGACATACTAATCTAGCGTCACTATTCACGCACGCTTTGCATAATATAGCCTAACCATGCTTAGATAATCGGAATGACGCGTTAAAGAGACTTGAGACACGACATTCTAATCTATTGTTACTTTTCATGCACACTTCGCGTAATATAACTCAACCAAGCTTAGGTATTCGGAACGACGCTTTAGAGAAACTTGTGACGCGACATAAGCATGGTAATCGAAACGACGCGATAAAGAGACTTGAGACGCAACATACTTATATAGTGTCACTTTCACGCACACTTTGCGTAAAATAACCTAACCATACTTAGGTAATCGGAACGACGCATTAAAGAGACTAAAGATATGACATACTAATCTAGTGTCACTTTTCACGCACACTTTATGTAATATAACCTATCATACTTAGGTAATTGGAACGACGCGTTAAAGTGACTTGAGAGGTGACGTACTAATAATCTATTGTCACTTTTCACACACACTTTGCGTAATATAACCAAAACAAGCTTAGGTAATCGGAACGACACGTTAAAGAAACCTGAGACGCGACATACAAATCTAGCGTCACTTTTCACGCACACTTTCGTAACATAACCTAACCATATTTAGGTAATCGGAACGACGCTTTATAGAGAATTGAGACGCGACATACTAATCTAGCGTCACTTTTCACGCACACTATGTGTAATATAACCTAATCAAGCTTAGGTAATGGAACGACGTGTTAAAGAGACTTGTGACGCGACATACTAACCTAGCGACACTTTCAACGCGCACTTGGCGTAATATAACCTAACCATGCTTGGTAATCAGAACGATGCGTTAAAGAGACTTGAGACGCAACATGCTATTTTAGCAGCACTTTGCGTAATATACCCTTACTATGCTTAGGTAATAGGAACGATGCGTTAAAGAGACCTGAAACACGACATACTAATCTAGCGTCACTTTTCCCGCACACTTTGAGTAATAACCTAACCATGCTTAGGTAATCAGATCGGCGTGTTAGAGAGACTTGAGACGCGACATAAACATGGTTATCAAAACGACGCGTTACAGAGACTTGAGACCCGACATACTAATCTAGCGTCACTTTTCATGCCCACGTTGTGTAATATAACCAAACCATGCTTAACTAATCGGAACGACGCGTTAAAGAGACTTGAGATCGACACACTAATCTAGCGTCCCTTTTCACGCACACTTTGCGTAAATGATTAGGTAATGGAACGACGCGTTAGAGAGACTTGTGACGCGACATACTAATGTAGAATGTAGCGTCACTTTTCACGCACACTTTGCATAATAAAACCTTCAGGTAATCGAAATGACGCGTTAAAGAGACTTGTGATGCGACATACTAATCTAGTGGCACTTTTAACGCACACTTGGGTTAATATAACCTAACCATACTTAGATAATCGGAACGACGCGTTAAAAAGACTTGAGACACGACATACTAATATAGCGTCGCTTTTCACGCAAACTTTGCATAATATAACCTAACCATGCTTAGGTAATCGGAATGACGTGTTAAAGAGACTTGAGATGCGACATACTAATCTAGCGTCAATTTTCAAGCACGCTTTGCGTAATATAACCTAACCATGCTTAGGTAATTTAAAGAGACTTGTGACGCAACATACTAATCTATTGTTACTTTGCAAGCACGTTTGCGTATTACAACCTAACCATGCTTTGGCAATCGGAACGACGCCTTAGAGAGACTTGTGACGTGACATGAGCATTATAATAGAAACGATGCGTTAAAGAGACTTGAGACGCGACATACTTATCTAGCGTCACTTTTCACGCAAACTTTGGATAATATAACCTAACCATGCTTAGGTAATCGGATAAAATCGTTAAAGAGAATTGAGAGGAGACAAACTAATCTAGCGTCACTTTTCAAGAACACTTTACGTAATATAACCTAACCATGCTTAGGTAATTTGAATGATGCGATAAAGAGACTTGAGACGCGACAAACTAATCTAGCGTCACTTTTCACGCACACTCTCCGTAATATAGCCTAACCATGCTATGGTAATCGAAACGACGTGTTAAAGAGACTTGAGAAGTACCGTACTAATCTTGCATCACTTTTCACACACACTTTGCGTAATAAAACATAACCATGCTTAGGTAATCGGAACGACGCGTTAAATAGACTTGAGGCGCAACAGACTAATCTATTATCATTATTCGCGCACACTTTGCGTAATATTACCTAACCATGCTTAGGTAATCGGAATGATGCCTTAGAGTGACTTGTGACGCGACATAAGAATGATAATCGAAACGACACATTAAAGAGACCTGAGACGCGACTTACTAATCTAGCGTCACTTTTTGCGCACACTTTGCATAATAAAACCGAACCATACTTAGGTAATCGGAACGACGCTTTAAATAGACTTCAGACGCGACATACTAATCTATTGTCATTTTTCACGCACACTTTTTGTAATTTAACCTAACCATACTTAGGTAATCGGAACGACGTGTTAGAGAGGCTTGATACGCGCCATATTAATCTAGCATCACTTTTTACGCACACTTTGCGTAGTGTAACCTAACCATGCTTAGGTAATCGAGACGACGCGTTAAAGAGACTTGAGACGCGACATACTAATCTAGTGTCACTTTTCACATACACTTTGCGTTATAAAACCTAACCATGCTTAGGTAATCGGAACGACGCGTTAAATAGGCTTGAGATGCGACATGCTAATCTTTTGTTACTTTTCACGCACACTTTGTGTAATATAACCTAACCAAAGAGACTTGAGACGCGACATACTAATCTAGCATTACTTTTCACGCACACTTTTCATAATATAACCTAACCATGCTTAGTTAATCGGAAAAACGCGTTAGAGAGAATTAAGACGCGACATACTAATCTAGCGTCACTTTTCACGCACAATTGGCATAATACAACCTAACCGTGCTTAGGTAATCGGAACAACGCGTTAAATAGAAGTTGAGATGCGACATACTAATATATTATAATTTTTCACGCACACTTTGCGCAGTATAATCTAACCAAGCTTAGGTAATCGGAACAACGTGTTAGAGAATTGTGACGCGACATACTAATCTTGCGTCAATTTTCACGCACACTTTGCGTAATATAACCTAACCATGATTAGGTTATCGGAAAGACGTGTTAAGACGCGACATACTAATCTATTATCATTTTTCACGCACACTTTGCGTAAAATAACCTAACCATGCTTAGGTAATCGGTACGACGCGTTAAAGAGAATGGAGACGCGACATACTAATCTAGCGTCATTTTTCACACACACTTAGCGTAATATAACCTAACAATGCTTAGGCAATCAGAACGACGCGTCAAATAGACTTGAGACGCGACATACTAATCTATTATTATTTTTAACGCACACTTTGTGTAATATAACCTAACCATGCTTAGGTAATCAAAACGACGCGTTAAAGAGACTTGAGAAATGGCATACTAATCTAGCGTCATTTTTTGCGTAATATATAACCTTATCCATGCTTAAGTAATTGGAACGACGTGTTTCAGAGACTTGAGATGCGACATACTAATCTAGCGCCACTTTTTAGGCACAATTTGCGTAATATAACCTAACATACTTAGGAAATTGAAACGACGGGTTAGAGAGACTTGAGATGCGACATACTAATTTATTGTTATTTTTCATGCATACTTGGCGTAATATAACCAAACCATGCTTAATTTTTCACGCACACTTTGCGTAATATAACCTAACCATGATTAGGTAATTGGAACGACGAGTTAAATAGACTTGAGACACGACATACAAATGTATTGTTACTTTTCACGCACAATTTGCTAAAAAAAACCTAACCATGCTTAGGTAATCGGTACAACGCGTTAAAGAGAATTAAGACGCGACATACTAATCTAGCGTCACTTTTCACGCACACTTGGCGTAATACAACCTAATCATGCTTAGGTAATCGGAACGACGCGTAAAATAAACTTGAGACGCGGCATACTAATCTATTATCATTTTTAACGCACACTTTGCACAATATAACCTAACCATTCTTAGGTAATCGAAACAACTCGTTAGAGAATTGTGACGCGATATACTAATCTAGCGTCACTTTTCACGCACATTTTGTGTAATATAACCTAACCATGGTTAGGTAATCGGAACGACGCGTTAAATAGACTTGAGAAGCGACCTACTAATCTATTATAATTTTTCACGCGCACTTTGCGTAATATAACCTAACCATGCTTAGGTAACCGGTACAACGTGTTAAAGAGAATGGAGACACGACATACTAATCTAGCGTCACTTTTCACGCACACTTGGCGTAATATAACCTAACCATGCTTAGGTAATCGGAACAACGCGTTAAATAGACTTGAGACGCGACATAATAATCTATTATCACTATTAACGCACACTTTGCATAATATAACCTAACCATGCTTAGGCAATTTAAATGACGCGTTAAAGAGACTTGAGAAACAACATACTAATCTAGCGTCACTTTATAGGTAATATAACCTAACCATGCTTAGGTAATTGGAACGACGCGTTAAAGAGACTTGAGAAGCTACATACTAATCTTGCGTCACTTTTCAGGCACACTTTGCGTAATATAGCCTAACATACTTAGGAAATTGGAACGACGCGTTAGAGAGACTTGAGAAGCGACATACTAATCTATTGTTACTTTTCACGCATACTTGGCGTAATATAACCTAACCATTCTTAGGTGATCGGAACGATTCGTTAAATAGACTTGAGACGCGACATACTAATCTATTGTCATTTTTCACGCGCACTTTGCGTAATATAACCTAACCATTATTAGGTAATCGGAACAACGCGTTAGATAGCATGGTAATCGACTACACATTAAAGAGACTTGAGACGCGATATACAAATCTAGCATCACTTTTCACGCGCACTTTGTGTAATATATTACCTAACAATGCTTTGGTAATCTGAACGACGCGTTAAAGAGAATTGAGACGCGACATACCAATCTAGCGTCACTTATTACACACTTTACGTAATATAACCACACCATGCTTAGGTAATCGGAACAACGCGTCAAAGGGAATTGAGACGCGACATACTAATCTAGCGTCATTTATTATGACACTTTGCGTCATAAACTAACCATGCTTAGGTAATCGGACGCGACATACTCTAGCATTACTTTTCACGCACAATTTGCGCAATATAACCTATCCATTCATAGGTAATCGGAAAGACGCGTTAAATCGACTTAAGACATGACATACATTACTATTTATACTTTTCAAGCACTCTTTGCGTAATAAAACCTAACAATTCTTAGGTAATCAGAACGGCGGGTTAGAGAGACTTGTGATGCGACATAAGCATGGTAATCAAAACGACGCGTTAAAGAGACTTGAGATGCGACATAATCTATCGTCACTTTTGAAGCACACATTGCGTAATATAACATAACCATGCTTAGGTAATCGGAACGACGCGTTAAAGATCCTTGAGACGGGATATACTAATCTAGCGTCAGTTTTCACGCCAACCTTGCGTAATATAACCTAACCATGTTTGGGTAATCGGAACGAAGCGTTAAAGAGACTTGAGATGCGACATACTAATCTAGCGTCACTTTTCACGCACACTTTGTGTAATATAACCTAACAATGCTTAGGTAATCAGAACGACGCGTTAAAGACACTTGAGACGCGACATACTAATCTAGCGTCACTTTTCACGCACTCGTTGCGTAATATAACCTAACCATGTTTAGGAAATCGGAACAACGGGTTAAAGAGAAATGAAATGCGACATACTAATGTATCGTCACTTTTCACGCACAATTTGCATAATATAACCTAACCATGCTTAGGTAATCGGAAAGACGCGTTAACTCGACTTAAGACGCGACATACTAATCTATTGCTACTTTTCACGCACACTTTGCGTAATATAACCTAACCATGCTTAGGTAATCGTAACGATACGTTAGAGAGACTTGTGAGGCGACATAAGCATGGTAATCGAAACGACGAGTTTAAGAGACTTGAGACGCGACATACTAATCTTGCAACACTTTTCACGCACACTTTGTGTAAATAACCTAACCATGCTTAGGTAATCGGAACGACGCGTTCGAGAGACTTGAGACACCACATACTAATCTAGCGTCACTTTTCACGCACACTTTTGTAATATAACTTAATTGTGCTTAGGTAATTGTAACAACGCGTTAAAAAGACTTGTGACGCGAAACAAGCATGGTCATCGAAACGACGCGTTGAAGAGACTTGAGAGGTGACATACTAAATCTAGCGTCATTTTTGACTCATACTTTGCATAATATAACCAAAACAAGCTTAGGTAATTTGAACGACGTGTTAGATAGACTTGAGACGCGACATACTAATCTATTGTCATATTTTACGCACAATTTGCGTAATACAACCTAACCATTCTTAGTAATCGGAACGACGCGTTAAATAGACTTGAGATGTTACATACTAATCTATTGTCATTCTTCATGCACACTTTCCGTAATATAACCTAACCATGCTTAGTTAATCGGAACGACAAGTTAGAGAGACTTGTGGCGCAACATAAGCATGGTAATCGAAACGACGCGTTAAAGATACTTGAGACGCGTAATACTAATCTAGCGTCATTTTTCATGCACACTTTGTGTAATATAACCTAACCATGCTTAGGTAATCGGAACGACACGTTAAAGAGACTTGAGACGCGACATAAGCATGGTAATCGAAACGACGCGTTAAAGATACTTGAGACGCGTAATACTAATCTAGCGTCATTTTTCATGCACACTTTGTGTAATATAACCTAACCATGCTTAGGTAATCGGAACGACACGTTAAAGAGACTTGAGACGCGACATAAGCATGGTAATCGAAACGACGCGTTAAAGATACTTGACACGCGTAATACTAATCTGGCATCACTTTTCACGCACTCTTTGCTTTATATAACCTAAGCATGCTTAGGTAATCGCAACGACGCGTTAAAGAGACTTGATACGCGACATACTAATCTATTGTTACTTTTCACACACGCTTTTGCGTTAGAGAGACTTGTGACGCAACATAAGCATGGTAATCGGAACGATGCGTCAAAGACACTTGAGCCGCGACATACAAATCTAATGTCCCTTTTCACGCGTACTTTGCGTAATATAACCTAACCATGCATAGGTAATCAGAATGATGTGTTAGATAGACTTGAGACGCGACATACTAATATATTGTCATTTTTCACACACACTTTACATAATATAACCTAACCATGCTTAGGTAATCGGAACGACGTGTTAAATAGACATGACACGTGACATAATAATCCATTGTCATTTTTCAGGCACACTATGCGTAATATATAACCTAACCATGCTTAGGTAATCGGAACAACACGTTAGAGAGAATTGAGACGCGACATAGTAATCTAGTGTCACTTTTCACGTACACTTTGCGTAATATAACCTAACCATGCCTAGGATATCGGAACAACGCATTAGAGAACTTAAGACGCGACATACTAATCTAGCGTCACCTTTTAGGCACACTTTGCGTAATATATCCTGACCATGTTTAGGAGATCGGAACGACGCGCTGAAGAGACTTGAGATGCGATATACTAATCTAGCGTCACTCATTACGCACACTTCGCGTAATATAACATAACCATGGTTAGGTAATCGGAACAACGCGTTAAGGAGAATTTAGACACGACGTACTAATTTAGTGTCACTTTTCAAGCACACTTTGCGTAATATAACCTAACCATGCTTAGGTAATCGGAACGATGCGTTAGATAGACTTGAGACGCGACATACTAATCTTTTGTCATTTTTCACGAACACTTTGCAAAATATAGCCTATCCTAGCTTAGGTAATCGGAAAGACGCATTAGAGAGACTTGTGACGCGAAATAAGCATGGTAATCCAAACAACGCATTAAAGAGACTTGAAACTCCCCATACTAATCTAGCATCACTTTAAACGCACACTTTGCGTAATATAACCTAACCATTCTTAGGAAATCGGAACGACGCGTTTGAGAACTAGGGACGCGACATACTAATCCAGCGCCTCTTTTCACGCACTCTTTGCTTAGTATAACCTAACCATGCTTAGGTAATTGTAACGACGCGTTAACGAGACTTATGACGCGAGATAAGCATGGTAATCGAAACGACGCGTTAAAGAGACTTGAGATGCGACATACTAATCTAGCGTCACTTTTCACGAACACTTTGCGTAATATTACCTAACCATGCTTAGGTAATCGGAAAGACGCGTTAGATAGACTTGAGACGCGACATACTAATCCATTGTCATTTTTCACGCACATTTTGCGTAATACAACATAACCATGCTTAGGTAATCAGAACGACGCGATAAATAGACTTGAGACACGACATACTAATCTAACATAACTTTTCACGCACTCTTTGCTTAAATATAACCTAACCATGATTAGGTAATCGGAACGAAACGTTAGAGAGACTTAAGAGGCGACATTTTAATCTATTGTTACTTTTCACGCACACTTTGCGTAATATAACCTAACCATGCTTAGGTAATCGGAACGACGAATAGAGAGACTTGTGACGCGACATAAGCATGGTAATCGAAATGACGCGTTAAAGAGACTTGAGACTCGTAATACTAATCTAGCGTCACTTTTTACGCACACTTTGCGTAATATTAGCTAACCATGCTTAGGAAATCGGAACGTCTCGTTAGAGAGACTTGATACGCGACATACTAATCTAGCATCACTTTTCACGCACATTTTGTGTAATATAACCTAACCATGCTTAGGTAGTTGGAAAAACGTGTTAGAGAGACTTGAGACGCGTCGTACTAATCTAGTGTCACTTTTTCACACATTTTGTGTAATATAACCTAACCATGCTTAGGTAATCGGAACGACGCGTTAGAGAGACTTGTGACGCGACTTACTAATCTAGCGTCACTTTTCACGCACACTTTGTGTAATATAACCTAACCATGCTTAGGTTATCGGAACGACGAGTTAAAGTGACTTGAGACGCGACATACTAATCTAGCGTCACTTTGCGTAATATAACCTAACTATGCTTAGGTAATCGGAACGACGCGTTAAAGAGACTTGAGACGCGACATACTAATCTGGCATCACTTTTCACGCACACTTTGCGTAATATAACCTAACCATGCTTAGGTAATCGGAACGACGCGCGAAAGAGACTTTAGACGCGACATACTAATCTTGCATCACTTTTCACGCACACTTTGCGTAATACAACCGAACCATGTTTAGGTTATCAGAACGACGCGTTAAAGAGACTTGAGACGCGACATACTAATCTAGCGTCACTTTTCACGCACACTTTGCGTAAAAAAAACCTAACCATGCTTGGGTAATCAGAACGACGCGTTAAAGATACTTGAGACACGACATAATAATCTAGCATCACTTTTCACGCACAATTTTCTTAATATAACCTAACCAGGCTTAGGTAAACGGAACGACGCGCTAAAAACACTTGTGATGCGGCATACTAATCTAGCGGCACTTTTAACGCACACTTTGTGTATTGTAACCTAACCATGCTTAGGTAATTGAAACGTTGCGTTAAAGAGACTTAAGACGCGACTTACTAATCTATTGTCACTTTTCACGCTAACTTTGCATAATATATATAACCTAACCATGCTTAGGTAATTGGAATGACGCGTTAGAGAGACTTGTGACGCAACATACTAATCTAGCGTCACTTTTCACGTACACTTTGCGTAATATTAGATAACCATGCTTATAGGTAATCAGAACAACGCGTTAGAGAGACTTGTAACGCGACACAAGCATGGTAATCGAAATAACGTGTTAAAGAGACTTGAGATGCGACATACTAATATAGCGTCACTTTTCACGACACTTTGCGTAATATAACCTAACCATGCTTAGGTAATCGGAACGACGCGTTAAAGAGACTTGTGATCTGACATACTAATCTAGCGGCACTTTTAACGCACACTTTGCATAATATATCCTAACCATGCTTAGGTAATCGGTATAACGCGTTAAAGTGACATGAGACACGACTTACTAATCTAGCGTCACATTTCAAGCACACTTTACATTATATGACCTCTTAGGATATTGGAACGACGCGTTAGAGAGACTTGTGAGGCGACATAAGCATGGTAATCGAAACGGTGCGTTAAAGAGACTTTAGACGCTACATACACTAGCGTCATTTTTCACGCATACTTTGCGTAACATAACCTAACCATACTTAGGTAATCTGAATGATGCGTTAGAGAGACTTGTTAGACAACATTTTAATCTAGCGTCACTTTTGACACATACTTTGCGTAATATAACCTAACCATTCATAGGTAATCGGAACGACGCGTTAAAGAGACTCTAGACGTGACATACTTATCTAGCGTCACTATTCACGCACTCTTTGCGTAATATAACCTAACCATGCTTAATTAATCGGAACGACGCGTTAGAGAGACTTGTGACGTGAGCGTCACTTTTCACGCACATCTTGCGTAATATAACCTAACCATGCTTAGGTAATCGGTATAACGCGTTAAAGTGACATGAGACACGACTTACTAATCTAGCGTCACATTTCAAGCACACTTTACATTATATGACCTCTTAGGATATTGGAACGACGCGTTAGAGAGACTTGTGAGGCGACATAAGCATGGTAATCGAAACGGCGCGTTAAAGAGACTTTAGACGCTACATACACTAGCGTCATTTTTCACGCATACTTTGCGTAACATAACCTAACCATACTTAGGTAATCTGAATGATGCGTTAGAGAGACTTGTTAGACAACATTTTAATCTAGCGTCACTTTTGACACATACTTTGCGTAATATAACCTAACCATTCATAGGTAATCGGAACGACGCGTTAAAGAGACTCTAGACGTGACATACTTATCTAGCGTCACTATTCACGCACTCTTTGCGTAATATAACCTAACCATGCTTAAGTAATCGGAACGACGCGTTAGAGAGACTTGTGACGTGACTTACTAATCTAGCGTCACTTTTCACGCACATCTTGCGTAATATAACCTAACCATGCTTAGGTAATCGGAACGACACTTTAGAGAGACTTTTGACGCAATATACAAATCTAGCGGCACTTAGATCGCACACATTGCGTAATATATAACCATGCTTAGGTAATTGTAACGACGCGTTAGAGAGACTTTTGACGCGACATAAGCATATGGCAATCGAAACGACGCGTTATAGAGACTTGAGACGCGCCATACTAATCTAGCGTCGCTTTTCACGTACACTTTGCGTAATATAACCTAACCATGCTTAGGTAAACTTAATGACGCGTTAAAGAGACTTGAGACGTGACATATTAATCTAGCGTCCCTTTTCACGCACACTTTGCATAATATAATCCAATAATGCTTAGGTAATCGAATCAACGCGTTAAGGAGACTTGAGACGCGTTATAATAGTCTAGCGTCACTTTTCACGCACATTTTGCGTAAAATAACCTAACCATGCATAGGTAATTGGAACGACGCGTTAAATAGACTTGAGACGCGACATACTCGTCTAGCGTCACTTTTCACGCACACTTTGCGTAATTTAACCTAATCATGCTTAGGTAATCGGAACGACGAGTTAAAGGGACTTGTGACACGACATACTAATCTAGCGGCACTTCTAACGCACACTTTGCGTAATATAACCTAACCATGCTTAGGTAATCGGAACGACGAATAGAGAGACTTGTGACGCGACATAAGCATGGTAATCGAAATGACGCGTTAAAGAGACTTGAGACTCGTAATACTAATCTAGCGTCACTTTTTACGCACACTTTGCGTAATATTAGCTAACCATGCTTAGGAAATCGGAACGTCTGGTTAGAGAGACTTGATACGCGACATACTAATCTAGCATCACTTTTCACGCACATTTTGCGTAATATAACCTAACCATGCTTAGGTAGTTGGAAAAACGTGTTAGAGAGACTTGAGACGCGTCGTACTAATCTAGTGTCACTTTTTCACACATTTTGTGTAATATAACCTAACCATGCTTAGGTAATCGGAACGACGCGTTAGAGAGACTTGTGACGCGACTTACTAATCTAGCGTCACTTTTCACGCACACTTTGTGTAATATAACCTAACCATGCTTAGGTTATCGGAACGACGAGTTAAAGTGACTTGAGACGCGACATACTAATCTAGCGTCACTTTGCGTAATATAACCTAACTATGCTTAGGTAATCGGAACGACGCGTTAAAGAGACTTGAGACGCGACATACTAATCTGGCATCACTTTTCACGCACACTTTGCGAAATATAACCTAACCATGCTTAGGTAATCGGAACGACGCGCGTAAGAGACTTTAGACGCGACATACTAATCTGGCATCACTTTTCACGCACACTTTGCGTAATACAACCGAACCATGTTTAGGTTATCAGAACGACGCGTTAAAGAGACTTGAGACGCGACATACTAATCTAGCGTCACTTTTCACGCACACTTTGCGTAAAAAAAACCTAACCATGCTTGGGTAATCAGAACGACGCGTTAAAGATACTTGAGACACGACATAATAATCTAGCATCACTTTTCACGCACAATTTTCTTAATATAACCTAACCAGGCTTAGGTAAACGGAACGACGCGTTAAAAACACTTGTGACGCGGCATACTAATCTAGCGGCACTTTTAACGCACACTTTGTGTATTGTAACCTAACCATGCTTAGGTAATTGAAACGTTGCGTTAAAGAGACTTAAGACGCGACTTACTAATCTATTGTCACTTTTCACGCTAACTTTGCATAATATATATAACCTAACCATGCATAGGTAATTGGAATGACGCGTTAGAGAGACTTGTGACGCAACATACTAATCTAGCGTCACTTTTCACGTACACTTTGCGTAATATTAGATAACCATGCTTATAGGTAATCAGAACAACGCGTTAGAGAGACTTGTAACGCGACACAAGCATGGTAATCGAAATAACGTGTTAAAGAGACTTGAGATGCGACATACTAATATAGCGTCACTTTTCACGACACTTGCGTAATATAACCTAACCATGCTTAGGTAATCGGAACGACGCGTTAAAGAGACTTGTGATCTGACATACTAATCTAGCGGCACTTTTAACGCACACTTTGCATAATATAACCTAACCATGCTTAGGTAATCGGTATAACGCGTTAAAGTGACATGAGACACGACTTACTAATCTAGCGTCACATTTCAAGCACACTTTACATTATATGACCTCTTAGGATATTGGAACGACGCGTTAGAGAGACTTGTGAGGCGACATAAGCATGGTAATCGAAACGGCGCGTTAAAGAGACTTTAGACGCTACATACACTAGCGTCATTTTTCACGCATACTTTGCGTAACATAACCTAACCATACTTAGGTAATCTGAATGATGCGTTAGAGAGACTTGTTAGACAACATTTTAATCTAGCGTCACTTTTGACACATACTTTGCGTAATATAACCTAACCATTCATAGGTAATCAGAACGACGCGTTAAAGAGACTCTAGACGTGACATACTTATCTAGCGTCACTATTCACGCACTCTTTGCGTAATATAACCTAACCATGCTTAAGTAATCGGAACGACGCGTTAGAGAGACTTGTGACGTGACTTACTAATCTAGCGTCACTTTTCACGCACATCTTGCGTAATATAACCTAACCATGCTTAGGTAATCGGAACGACACTTTAGAGAGACTTTTGACGCAATATACAAATCTAGCGGCACTTAGATCGCACACATTGCGTAATATATAACCATGCTTAGGTAATTGTAACGACGCGTTAGAGAGACTTTTGACGCGACATAAGCATATGGCAATCGAAACGACGCGTTATAGAGACTTGAGACGCGCCATACTAATCTAGCGTCGCTTTTCACGTACACTTTGCGTAATATAACCTAACCATGCTTAGGTAAACTTAATGACGCGTTAAAGAGACTTGAGACGCGACATATTAATCTAGCGTCCCTTTTCACGCACACTTTGCATAATATAATCCAATAATGCTTAGGTAATCGAAACGACGCGTTAAGGAGACTTGAGACGCGTTATAATAGTCTAGCGTCACTTTTCACGCACATTTTGCGTAAAATAACCTAACCATGCATAGGTAATTGGAACGACGCGTTAAATAGACTTGAGACGCGACATACTCGTCTAGCGTCAGTTTTCACGCACACTTTGCGTAATTTAACCTAATCATGCTTAGGTAATCGGAACGACGAGTTAAAGGGACTTGTGACACGACATACTAATCTAGCGGCACTTCTAACGCACACATTGCGTAATATAACCTAACCATGCTTAGGTAATCGGTACAACACGTTAAAGAGACTTGAGAGGTGACTTACTAACCTAGTGTTACTTTTCACGCATTATTTGCGTATTATACCTTAACCATGCTTAGGTAATTAGAACGCACGTAAAAGAGACTTGTGACGCAACATACTAATCTAGCATCAGTTTTTACGCACACTTTCCGTATTATAACCGAACAATGCTTAGGTAATCGGAACGACGCATTAGAGAGACTTGTGATACGACATAAGGATGGTAATCAAAACGACGCGTTAAAGAGATTTAAGACGCGCCTTACTAATCTACCGTCACTTTTACGCAAACTTTGCGTAATATAACATAACCATGCTCAGATAATCTAAACGACGCGTTAAATAGACTTGAGAGGCGACATACTAATCTAGCGTAACTTTTCACGCACACTTTGCGTAATATAACCAAACCATGCTTAGGCAATCAGAATGACGCGTTAAAGAGACTTGTGACCTGACATACTTATCAAGCGTCAGTTTTCACGCACACTTTGCATAATATAACTTAACCATCCCTAGGTAATTGGAACGACGTGTTAAAGATACTTGAGACGCGGCATACTAATCTAGCGAATTTTTGCGAAAACTTAGAGTAATATAACCAAACCATGCTTCTTAGGCAATCGGAACGACGCGTTAGAGAGACTTGTGACGTGACATACTAATCTAGCGTCGCTTTTCACGCACACTTTCTGTAATATAATCTAACCATGGATAGGTAATCGGAACGACGCATTTGAGAGACTTGTTGCGCAACATAAGCATGGTAATAGAAACGACCTGTTAAAGACACTTGAGACGCGTCATACTAATCTATCGACTCTTTGCGCAAACTTTCAGTAATATAACCTAACCATACTTAGGTGATCGGAACGACGCGTTAAAGAGACTTGAGACGCGACTTACTAACTTAGTGTCACTTTTTACGCACTATTTGCGTAATATAACCTAACCATTCTTATGCAATCGAATCGATGCGTTAAAGAGACTTGAGACGCGCCACACTAATCTAGCGTCACTTTTTACGCACACTTTGCATAATATAACCTAACATTCTTAAGTAATCAGAACAACGCGTTAAATCTCTAGACGCGACGTACTAATCTAGCGTCACTTTTCATGCACACTTTGCATAATATAACCTAACCATGCTTAGGTAATCGGTACAACGCATTAAAGAGACTGGAGACGGAAAATACTAGTCTAGCGTCACATTTCACGCACACTTTGCGTAAAATAATCTAACCATGCTTAGGTAATCGGTACGACGAGTTATTGAGACTTGAGACGCGACATACTAAGCTAGCGTAACTTTTCACGCAGACTTCGCGTAATATAACCTAACCAAGCTGAGCTAATCGGAACGACGCGTTAAAGAGACTTGTGACGAGACATACTAATCTTACGGCACTTTTGACGCACACTTTGCGTAATATAACCTAACCATGCTTAGGTAATCGGAACGACGCGTTAAAGAGACTTGAGACGCGACTTACTAATCTAGCGTCACTTTTCACGAATACTTTGAGTAATATAACCTAACCATGGTAATCAGACCGACGCGATAAAGAGACTTGTGACGCGACATAGTAATCTAGCGTCACTTTTCACGCACACTTTACGTAATATAAGATAACCATGCTTAGGTAATCGGAACGACGCGTTAAATAGACTTGAGACACGACATACTAATCTAGCGTCACTTTTCACGCACACTTTGCGTAATATAACCTAACCATGCTTAGGTAATCGGAACAACGCGTTAAAGAGACTTATGATACGACATACTAATCTAGCGGTACTTTTAACACACACTTTGCGTAATATAACCTAATCATGCTTAGGTAATTGGAACGACGCGTTAGAGAGACTTTTAACGCGACATAAGAATGGCAATTGAAACGACGCATTAAAGAGACTTGAGAAGCGCCCTGCTAATCTAGCGTCAGTTTTTACGCACACTTTGCGTAATATAACCTAACCATGCTTATGTAATTGCAACGACGCTTGAGAGATTTTTGACGCGACATAAGCATGGCAATCGAAACGACGCGTTAAAGAGACTTGAGACGCGCCATACTAATCTAGCGTCACTTTTTCGCACACTTTGCGTAATATAACCTAACCATGCTCAGGTAATATGAACGACGCGTTAAAGAGACTTGAGACGCGACATACTAATCTAGCGTCACTTTTCACGCACACTTTGCGTAATATAACCTAACCATGGTTACGTAATCGGAACGACGCGTTAAATAGACTTGAGACACAACATACTAATCTATTATCATTTTTCACGCGCACTTTGCGTAATATAACCTAACCATGCTTAGTTAATCGGTACAACGCGTTAAAGAGAATGGAGACGCGACATACTAATCTAGCGTCACTTTTCACGCACACTTGGCGTAATATAACCTAACCATGCTTAGGTAATCGGAACAACGCATTCAATAGACTTGAGACGCGACATAATAATCTATTATCACTTTTAACGCACACTTTGCGTAATATAACCTAACCATGCTTAGGTAATTGAAATGACGCGTTAACGAGACTTGCGAAACGACATACTAATCTAGCGTCACGTTTTAGGTAATATAACCTAACCATGCTTAGGTAATGGGAACGACGCGTTAAAGAGACTTTGAGAAGCAACATACTAATCTTGCGTCACTTTTCAGGCACACTTTGCGTAATATAACCTAACATACTTGAGAAGCGACATACTAATCGGAACGACGCGTTAGAGAGACTTGAGAAGCAACATACTAATCTATTGTTACTTTTCACGCATACTTGACGTAATATAACTTAACTATTCTTAGGTGATCGGAACGATTCGTTAAATAGACTTGAGACGCGACATACTTCTAACAATGCTTAGGTAATCGGAACAACGAGCACTTTGCGTAATGTAACCTAATAATGCTTAGGTAATCGGAACAACGCGTTGGAGAGAATTGTGACGCGAAACAAGCATGGTAATCGAAACGACGAATTAAAGAGACTTGAGACGCGACATACAAATCTAGCATCACTTTTCACGCGCACTTTGTCTAATATATTACCTAACAATGCTCAGGTAATCTGAACGACGCGTTAAAGAGACTTGAGACACGACATACTAATCTAGCGTCACTTATTACACACTTTACGTAATATAACCAAACCATGCTTAGGTAATCGGAACAACGCGTCAAAGAGAATTGAGACGCAACATACTAATCTAGCGTCATTTATTACGACACTTTGCGTCATATAAACTAACCATGCTTAGGTAATCGGACGCGACATACTCTAGCATTACTTTTCACACACACTTTGCGTAATATAACCTAACCATTCATAGGTAATCGGAACGACACGTTAAATCGACTTGAGACATGACATACTAATCTATTTATACTTTTCAACCACACTTTGAGTAAAATAACCTAACAATTCTTAGGTAATCAAAACAGCGGGTTAGAGAGACTTGTGATTCGACATAAGCATGGTAATCAAAACAACGCGTTAAAGAGACTTAAGATGCGACATACTAATCTAGCGTCACTTTTCAAGCACACATTGCGTTATAACCTAACCATGCTTAGGTAATCGGAACGACGAGTTAAAGAGCCTTGACACGGGACATACTAATCTAGCGTTACTTTTCACGCAAACCTTGCGTAATATAACCTAACCATGTTTAGGTAATCGGAACGACGCGTTAAAGAGACTTGAGACGCGACATACTAATCTAGCGTCACTTTTCACGCACACTTTGTGTAACCTAACAATGCTTAGGTAATCAGAACGACGCGTTAAAGAGACTTGAGACGCGACATACTAATCTAGCGTCACTTTTCACGCACTTGTTGCGTAATATAACCTAACCATGCTTAGAAAATCGGAACAACGTGTTAAAGAGAAATGAGATGCGACATACTAATCTATCCTTGTCACGCACAATTTGCGTAATATATCCTAACCATGCTTAGGTAATCGGAAAGACACGTCAACTCGACTTGAGACGCGTACTAATCTATTGTTACTTTTCATGCACACATTGCGTAATATAACCTAACCATGCTTAGGCAATAAGAACGGCACGTTAGAGAGACTTGTGACCCGATATAAGCATGGTAATCGAAACGATAAGTTTAAGAGACTTGAGACGCGACATACTAATCTTGCGTCACTTTTCACGACATACTAATAACGTAACCATGCTTAGGTAATCGGAACGACGCGTTCGAGGGATTTGAGACACGACATACTAATCTAGCCTCACTTTTCAAGCACACTATCGTAATATAACCTAACCGTGCTTAGGTAATTGCAACGACGCGTTAAAGTGACTTTTGACGCGAAACAAGCATGGTAATCAAAACGACGCGCTTAAGAGACTTGAGAGGCGACATACTAAATCTCGCGTCATTTTTCACACATACTTTGCATAATATAACCAAAACAAGCTTAGGTAATCCAAACGACGCGTTAGATAGACTTGAGACGCGACATACTAATCTATTGTCATTTTTAACGCACAATTTGCGTAATACAACCTAACCATTCTTAGTAATCGGAACGATGCGTTAAATAGACTTGAGACACGACATACCAATCAATTGTCATTTTTCACGCACACTTTGCGTGATATAACCTAAACATGCTTAGTTAATCGGAACGACAAGTTAGAGAGACTTGTGACGCGACATAAGCATGGTAATCGAAAAGACGCGTTAAAGAGACTTGAGACGCGACATATTAATCTAGCGTCACTTTTTACGCACACTTTGCGTAATATAACCTAACCATGCTTAGGTAATCGGAACAACACGTTAAAGAGACTTGAGACGCGACATACTAATCTAGCATCACTTTTCACGCACTCTTTGCTTTATCTAACCTAAGCATGCTTAGGTAATCGGAACGACGCGTTAAAGAGACTTGATACGCGACATACTAATCTATTGTTACTTTTCACGCACGCTTTACGTAATATAACCTAACCATGCTTAGGTAATCTGAATGACGCGTTAGAGAGAATTGTGACGCAACATAAGCATGGTAATCGGAACGATGCGTCAAAGACACTTGAGCCGCGACGTACAAATCTAATGCCACTTTTCATGCGTACTTTGCGTAATATAACCTAACCATGCATAGGTAATCGGAACGATGTGTTAGATAGACTTGAGACTTGACATACTAATCTATTGTCATTTTTCACATACACTTTGCATAATATAACCTAACCATGATTAGGTTATCGGAACGACGTATTAAATAGATTTGACACGCGACATAATAATCCATTGTCATTTTTCACGCACACTATGCGTAATACAACCTAACCATGCTTAGGTAATCCGAACAAAGCGTTAGAGAGAATTGAGACGCGACATAGTAATCTAGTGTCACTTTTCACGTACTCTTTGCGTAATATAACCTAACCATGCCTAGGACTTCGGAACAACGCATTAGAGAACCTAAGACGCGACATACTAATCTAGCGTCACCTTTTACGCACACTTTGCGTAATATATCCTAACCATGTTTAGGAGATCGGAACGACGCGCTAAAGAGACTTGAGATGCGATATACTAATCTAGCGTCACTCATTACGCACACTTTGCGTAATATAACATAACCATGATAAGGTAATTGGAACAACGCGCTAAAGAGAATTTAGACGCGACATACTAATCTAGTGTCACCTTTCAAGCACACTTTGCGTAATATAACCTAACCATGCTTAGGTATTCGGAAAGATGTGTTAGATAGACTGGAGCGCGACATACTAATCTATTGTCATTTTTCAAGAACACTTTGCGTAACCTAACCTAACCATGCTTAGGTAATCGGAAAGACGCATTAGAGAGACTTGTGACGCAAAATAAGCATGGTAATCGAAACAACGCGTTAAGGAAACTTGAAACTCGCCATACTAATCTAGCGTTACTTTAAACGCACACTTTGCGTAATATAACCTAACCATGCATAGGAAATCGGAACGACGCGTTTGAGAACTAGAGACGCGACATACTAATCCAGCGCCTCTTTTCACGCATTCTTTGCTTAATATAACCTAACCATGCTTAGGTAATTGTATCGACGCGTTAACGAGACATATGACGCTAGATAAGCATGGTAATCGAAACGACGCGTTAAAGCAACATGAGACACGACATACTAATCTAGCATCACTTTTCACGCACACTTTGCATAATGTTACCAAAGCATGCATAGGTAATCAGAAAGACGCGTTTGATAGACTTGAGACGCGACATACTAATCCATTGTCATTTTTCACGCACATTTTGTGTAATACAACATAACTATGCTTAGGTAATCGGAACGACGCGATAAATAGACTTGAGACGCGACATATGCATGGCAATCGTAACAACGCCTTAAAGAGACTTGAGAAGCGCCCTACTAATCTAGCGTCAGTTTTTACGCACACTTTGCATAATATAACCTAACCATACATAGGTAATCATAACGACGCGTTAAAGAGACTTGAGACGCGATATTCTAATCTAGCGTCACTTTTCACGCACACATTGCATAAAATAACCTAACCATGCTTATGTAATTGGAACGACGCGCTAGAGACTTTTGACGCAACATAAGCATGGCAATCGAAACGACGCGTTAAAGAGACTTGAGATGCGCCATACTAATCTAGCGTCACTTTTGACGCAAACTTTGCGTAATATAACCTATCCATGCTTAGGATAAGAACGGCGCGTTAAAGAGACTTGAGACGCGTTATACTGATCTAGCGTCACTTTTCATGCACACTTTGCGTAATATAACCTAACCATGCATAGGTAATCAGAACGGGGAGATAAAGAGACTTGAGACGCGACATAATAATCTAGCGTCACTTTTCACACACACTTTGTGTAATATAAACTAACCATGCTTAGGTAAGCAAAACGACTCGTTAAAGAGATTTGTGGCACGACATACTAATCTAGGGGCACTTTTAACGCACACACTGCGTAATATACCCTAACCTTGCTTAGGTAATCTGAACGACGCGTTAAAGAGACTTGAGACACGACTTACTAATCTAGTGTAACTTTTCACGCACTATTTGTGTAATATTACCTAACCATGCTTAGGTAATCGGAACGACACGTTAGAGAGACTTCTGATGCAACATACTAATCTACCGTCACTTTTCATGCAAACTTTGCGTAATATAAACTAATCATGCATAGGTAATCGGAACGACACGTTAGAGAGACTTATGACGCGACACAAGGATGGTAATCAAAACGACGAGTTAAAGAGATTTAAAACGTGCCATACTAATAACATAACCATGCTTTGATAATCGGAACGATGCGTTAAAGAGACTTGAGAGGCGACATACTAATCTAGCGTCACTTTTCACGCACACATTGCGTAATATAACCTAACCATGCTTAGGAAATCGCAACGACGCGTTAAAGAGACTTGAGACACGACATACTTATCTAGCGTCAGTTTTCACGCACAATTTGCGTAATAGAACCTAACCATCCTTAGATAATCGGAACGACACGTTAAAGAGACTTGATACACGACATACAAATCTATCGTCACTTTTCACGCACCTTTTAAGTAATATAACCTAACCATACTTAGGTAATCAGAACGACGCGTTAGAGAGACTTGTGACCGGACAAACTAATCTAGCGTCACTTTTCATGCACACTTTGCGTAATATAACCTAACCATGCATATGTAAGCGGAATGACGCGTTAGCGAGACTTGTGACGCGACATAAGCATGGTAATTAGAACGACTCATTAAAGAGACTTGAGACTCGACATACTAATCTAGCGTCATTTTTCGCGCACACTTCCATAATATATAACACAACCATGTTTAGGTAATCGCAACGACGAGCTAAAGAGACCTGTGACGTGACATACTAATCTAGCGACACTTTTAACACTCATTTCACGTAATATAACCTAACCAAGCATAGGTAAACGGAACGGCGCGTTATAGAGACTTGAGACACGACTTACTAATCTAGTGTCACTTTCCACGCTCTATTTGCGTAATATAACCTAACCATGCATAGGTAATCAGAACGACACGTTAGAGAGACTTGTGCGGCAACATACTAATCTAGCGGTACTTTACACGCACACTTTGCATAATACAACCTAACCATGCTTAGGTAATCAAAACGACGCATTAAAGAGACTTGTGACGCGACATTCTAATCTAGCAGCACTTTTAACGCACACTTTGCATAATATATCACAACCACGCTTAGGTAATCAGAACGACGAGTTAAAGAGACTTGTGACGTGACATACTAATCTTGCGGAACTTTTTAACGCACACTTTGCTTAATATAACCTAACCATGCATAGCTAACCGGAACGACGCGTTATAGAGACTTGAGACGCGACTTACTAATCTAGTGTCACATTCCACGCTCTATTTTCATAATATAACCTAACCATGCTTAGGTAATCAGAACAACACGTTAGAGAGACTTGTGAGGCAACATACTAATCTAGCGTCACTTTACACGCACACTTTGCGTAATATAACCTAACCTTGCTTAAGTAATCAGAACAAACGCGTTATAGAGACTTGAGTCGCGACTTACTAATCTAGTGCCACTTTTCACGCACAATTTGCGTAATATAACCTAAACTTGGTAATCAGAACGACACGTTAGGGAGACTTGTGATGCAACATACTAATCTATCGTCACTTTTCAAGCACACTTTGCGTAATATAACCTAATTAGGTAATCGAAACGACGCGTTATAGAGACTTGTGACGCGACATACTAATGTAGCAGCACTTTTAACGCACACTTTGCGTAATATAACCTAACCATGCTTAGATAATCGGAACGACGCGTTACAGAGATTTATGACGCGACACAAGGATGGTAATCGAAACGATGAGTTAAAGAGACTTATAGTGCGCCATACTAATCAAGCGTTACTTTTTTACACACACTTTACGTAATATAACATAACCGTGCTTAGATAATAGTAACGACGCGTTAAAGAGACTTGAGAGGGGACATACTAATCTAGCGTCACTTTTCACGCACACTTTGCGTTATCCATGATTAGGAAATCGGAACGACGCGTTAAAAAAAACTTGAGACGCGACATACTTATCAAGCGTCACTTTTAACGCACAGTTTGCGTAATAAAACTTAACCATCCTTAGATAATCGGAACGACAGGATAATGAGACTTGAGACACGACATACTAATCTACCCTCACTTTTCACGTACACTTTGCATAATATAACCTAACCATGCTTAGGTAAACGGAACGATGCGTTAGCAAGACTTGTGAAGCGACATAAGTATGGTAATCGAAACAACCCGTTAAAGAGACTTGCGACGCGCCATACTAATCTAGCGTGACTTTTTACGAAAACTTTGCGTAATAAAAGCTAACCATGCTTAGGTAATCAGAACGACACGTTAATGAGACTCGAGACTTGACATACTAATCTAGCGTCACTTTTCCCCCACACTTTGCGTAATACAACCTAACCATGCTTCGTTAATCGGAAAAACGCGTTAAAGAGAATTGAGACGCGACATACTAATCTAGCGTCACTTTTCACGCACACTTTGCATAATATAACCTAGCCATGCTTAAGTAATCGGAACGACGCGTTAAAGAGACTTGTGCCGCGACATACTAATCTAGCGTCACGTTTTACGCATTCTTTGCGTAATATAAAATAACCATGCTTAGGTAATCCGGATTACGCGTTAAAGAGACTTGAGACACGATATACTAATCTAGCGTCATTTTTCACGCACACTTTTTGTAATATAATCTAACCATGCCTAGGTAATCGGAACAACGCGTTGAAGAGACTTATGACGCACCATACTAATCTAGCGTCGCTATTCTCGCACACTTTGCGTAATATAACCTAACCATGGTTACGTTATAAGAACGACGCGTTAAAGAGACTTGTGATGCGACATATAAATCAATTGCAACTTTTCACGCACATTTTGAGTAATATAACCTAACCATCTTAGGTAATCGGAACAATGCGTTAGAGAGATTGTGACGCGATATACTAATTTAGCGTCACTTTTCACGCACACGTTTTCTAATATAACCTATTCATGCTTTTGTAATTCGAACAACTCGTTAGAGAGACTTGTGACGCGACAAAAGCATGACGCATTAAAGAGACTTGAGACGCGCCATACTAATATAACGTCACTTCTTACGCACACTTCGGGTAACCAAACCAAAGCATGCTTAGGTAATCAGAACGACGCGTTAAAGAGACTTTAAATGCAGCATAATAATCTAGCGTCACTTTTCATGCACACTTTACGTAATATAACCTGACCATGCTTAGGTAATCAGAATGACGCGTTAGAGAGACTTGTGACGCGACATACTAATCTAGCGTCACTTTTCACGCACACATTGCGTAATATAACCTAACGATACTTAGGTAATAGGAACGACGCGTTAGAGAGACTTTTAATGCGACATAAGCATGGTAATCGAAACAATGCGTTTAAGAGACTTGAGACGCGTCATACTAATTTAGCATCACTTTTCACGCACACATTGCGTAATATAACCTAATCCTGCTTAGGTAATAAGAATGACGCGTCAAAGACACTTGTGACACGACATAAGCATGCTAATCGAAACGACGGGCTATAAAACTTGAGATGCGACATAGTAATTTTAGCGTCACTTTGCACGCACACAAAATTAACATAACCAAACCATGCTTAGGTAATTGGAATGACGCGTTAAAGAGACTTGAGACGCGCCACACTAATCTAGTGTCACTTTTTACGCACACTTTGCATAATATAACCAAACCATTCTTAGTTAATCAGAACAACGCGTTGCATCACTTTTAACGCACACTCGCGTGAAATAACCTAACCATGCATAGGTAATCGGAACGACGCGCGAAAGAGACTTGAGATGCGACATACTAATCTAGCGTCACTTTTCACACACACTTTGCATAAAATAACATAACTATGCTTAGGAAATCGGAACGACGCGTTAAAAAGGCTTCAGAATCGACATATTAATCTAGCGTTACTTTTCACGCACACTTTGCGTCGTATAACCTAACCATGCTTAGGTAATCGAAACGACGCGTTAAAGAGACTTTTGACACGACATACTAATCTAGCGGCACTTTTGACGCACACTTTGCGTAATATAACCTAACCATATGCTTAGGTAATCGGAACAACGCGTTAAAAAGACTTGAGACGCGACTTACTAATATAGTGTCATTTTTCACGCACTATTTGCGTAATATGACCCAACCGTGCTTAGGTAATCGGAACAACACGTTAGAGAGACTTGTGACGCGACATACTCATCTAGCGTCACTTTCACGCACACTTTGTGTAATATAACCTAACCTAGCTTATGTAATCGGAACGACGCGTTAGAGAGACTTGTGACACGACATAAGGAAGGTATCGAAACGACGCACTAAATAGACTTATGACGCGCCTTACTAATCTAGCGTCTCTTTTTACGCTCACTTTGCATAATATAATATAATCATGCTTAGATAACCGGAACGGCGCGTTAAAGAGACTTGAGAGGCGAAATACTAATCTAGCATCACTTTTCACGCACACTTTGCGTAATGTAATCTAACCATGCTTAGGTAATCAGAACGACGCGTTAAAGAGACTTGAGACACGGCATACTAATCTAGTGTCAGTTTTCACGCCCCCTTTGCTTAGTATAACCTAACCATCCTTACGTAATCGGAAAGATATTTAAAGAGACTTAAGACGTGATATATTGATCTAGCGTCACTTTTCACGCACACTTTGAGTAAAACAACCTAACCATGCTTAGGTAATCGGAACGACGCGTTAAAGAGACTTGAGACGCGACATACTAATCTATTGTAACTTTTCACGCACAGTTTGCGTAATATATCATAACCACGCTTAGGTAATCGGAACAACGCGTTAGAGAGTCTTGTGACGCGATATACTAATATAGCGTAACTTTTCACGCACACTTTGCGTAATATAACCTAACTATTATTATCAGAACGAGTTAAAGAGACTTGAGACGCGACATACTAATCTAGCCTTAATTTTCACGCACACTTTGCTTAATCTAACCTAACCATATTTAGGTAATCGGAATGACGCCTTACAGAGACTTGAGACATGACATACTAATCTAGAGTCGCTTTTCACGTACACTTTGCTTAAAATAACCTATCCGTGCTTAGGTAATTAGAACGACGCGTTTGAGAGACTTATGACGCGACATACTAATCTAGCGTCACTTTTCACGCACACATTGCGTAATATAACCTAACCATGCTTAGGTAATCGGAACGACGCATTATAGAGACCCGAGACGCGACTTACTAATCTTGTGTCATTTTTCACGCACTATTTGCGTATATAACCTAACCATGCTTAGGTAATCGGAACGACACGTTAGAGAGACTTGTGACGCAACATACTAATCTAGCACCACTTTTCACGCACACTTTGGGTAATATAACCTAACCATGCTTAGGTAATCGAAACGACGCATTAAAGAGACTTGAGACACGACATACTAACCTAGTGTAACTTTTCACGCACACTTTGTGTAAAATAACCTAACCAAGCTTAGGTAATCAGAAGGATGCGTTAAAGAGACTTGAGACGCAACATACTATTCTATTATCACTTTTCACGCACACTTTGTGTAATATAACCTAACCATGTATAGGTAATAAGAAAGACGCGTTAGAGACACTTGTGACACGACATAAGCATGTTAATCGAAACGACGGGTTAAAGAGACTGAAGACGCGACATAGCGGCACTTTTCACTTACACTTTGCTTAATTTAACCTAACCATGCTTAGGTAATTGGAACGACACGTTAGAGAGACTTGTGACGCGACATACTAATCTAGCGTCACTTTTCCACCACACTTTGCGTAATATAACCTATCCATGCTTAGGTAATCAGAATGTCGCGTTAGAGAGACTTGTGACGCAACTTACAAATCTAGCATTACTTTTCACGCACACTTTGTGTAATATAACCTATCCATGCTTAGGTAATCGGAAAGATGCGTTAGAGAGACTTGTGACGCAGCATAAGGATGTTAATCAAAACGACGCGTTAAGGAGACTTATGATGCGACATACTAATAGAACCTAACCATGCTTAGGTAATCAGAATGACGCGTTAGAGAGACTTGTGATGCAATTTACAAATCTAGCGTTACTTTTCACGCACACTTTTCGTAATATAACCTATCCATGCGTAGCTAATCGGAATGACGCATTAGAGAGACTTGTGACGCGGCTTACTAATCTGGCATCACTTTTCATGCACTCTTTGCATAAATATAACCTAACCATGCTTAGGTAATCGGAACGACGCGTTAAAGAGACTTGAGACGCGACATACTAATCTAGCGTTACTTTTCACGGACACTTTGTGTAATATAATGAAACCATGCTTAGGTAATCGGAACAACGCATTAAAGAGACTTGAGATGCGATATACTAATAATACTTTTCATGCACACTTTGCGTAAAATAACCCAACCATGCTTAGGTAATCGGGACGACGCGTTTAAGAGACTTGAGAAGTGACATACTAATCTAGCGTCACTTTTCACGCACACTTTGCGCAATGTAACCTAACCATGCTTAGGTAATCGGAACGACGCGTCAAAGACACTTCAGACGCGGCATAATAATCTACCGTCACTTTTCCACCACACTTTGCGTAATAAAACCTAACCATGCTTGAATGATCAGAATAACGCGTTAAAGAGACTTGAGACGCGACATACTAATCTAGCGTTAGTTTTCACGCACAATTTGCTTAATATAATGAAACCATGCTCAGAACGACGCGTTAAAGACACTTGTGACGTGACATACTAATCTAGCAGCACTTTTAAAGTGCACTTGGAGTAATATAACCTAAACATTCTTAGGTAATCGGAACGACGCATTAAAGAGACTTAAGACGCGACTTACTAATCTAGCGTCATTACTCTCGCACTCTTTGCTTATATAACCTAACAATGCTTAGGCAATCGGAACGACTCGTTAAAGAGACTTGTGACACGACATACTAATCTATTGTAACTTTTCACGCACACTTTGCATAATATAACTTAACCATGCTTAGGTAATCGGAACAAGGCGTTAGAGAGACTTGTGATGCGATATACTAATCTAGCGTCACTTTTCACGCACACTTTGTTGAAAAGTTATAACCTAAACATGCTTAGGTAATTGGAACGATGAGTTAGAGTGACTTGTGACACGACATAAGCATGGTAATCGAAACGACGCGATAAAGAGACTGTAGACGCGCCATACTAATCTAGCGTCACTTTTTACAAACAATTTGCGTAATATAACCTAACCATGCTTAGGTAATCGGTATGGCGCGTTAAAGAGACATGAGACGCGACATACCAATCTAGCGTCACTTTTTACAAACAATGCGTAATATAACCTAACCATGCTTAGGTAATCGGTATGGCGCGTTAAAGAGACTTGAGACGCGACATACCAATCTAGCGTCACTTTTTACGCACACTTTGCGTAATATAACCTAACCATGCTTTGTTAATCGGAACAACGCTTTAGAGAGACTTGTGACGCGACATAAGCATGACGCATTAAAGAGACTTGAGACGCGCCAAACCAATCTAGCGTCACTTCTTACGCACACTTCGTGTAACCTAACCTAACCATGCTTAGGCAATCGGAACGACGTGTTAAAGAGTAGCAACATACTAATCTAGCGTCACTTTTCACGCACACTTTGCATAATATAACCTTACCATACTTCGGTAATGGAACGACGCGTTAGAGAAACCGGTGACGTGATATACTAATCTACCGTTACTTTTCATGCACACTTTGCGTAATATAACCTAACCATGCTTAGGTAATCGGAACGACGCGTTAGAGAGGCATGTGACTCGACATAAACATGGTTATCGAAATGACGCGTTAAACAGACTTGAGACTCGACATGCTAATCCAGCGTCATTTTTCATGCTTACGTTGCGTAATATAACCATGCTTAGGTAATTGGAATGACGCGTTGAAGAGACTTGAGAGGCGACATACTAATCTAGCGTCACTTTTCACGCACACCTTGCGTAATATAACCTAACAATGATTAGGTAATGGAACGACGCGTTAAAGAGACTTGTGACGCGACGTACTAATCTAGCATCACGTTTCACGCACAATTTGAGTAATATAACCTTTAGGTAATCGAAATGACGCGTTAAAGAGACTTGGGACGCGCCATACTAATCTAGCAGCACTTTTAACACGCACTTGGGTTAATATAACCTAACCATGCTTAAGTGTAATTGGAACGACGCGTTAAAGAGACTTATGATGCGACATACTTATCTAGCGGCACTTTTCGCTCACACTTTGCATAATATAATCTAACCATGCTTAGGTAAACAGAACGACGCATTAAAGAGACTTGAGACGCGCCATATTAATCTAGCATCACTTCTTACGAACACTTTCTGTAATATAACCTAACCATTCTTAGGTAATCGGAACGACACGTTTAAGAGACTTGCGACACGACATACTAATCTAGCATAGCTTTTCACGCACACTTGCGTAATATAACCTAACCATGCTTAGGTAATCGGAACGACGTGTTAAACAAACTTGAGACGTGACATACTAATCTAGCGTCACTTTTCACGCACGCTTTGCGTAATATAACCTAGCCATACTTAGGTAATCGGAAAAACGCGTTAAAGAGAATTGAGACGCGACATACTAATCTAGTGTCACTTTTCACGCACAATTTGCATAATATAACCTAACCATGCGTAGGTAATCAGAACGACGCGTTAAAGAGACTTGACATGTGACATACTAATCTAGCGTCACTTTTCACGCACGCTTTGCGTAATATAACATAACGATGCTGATGTAATCAGAATGACGCGTTAAAGAGACTTGAGACGCGGCATACTAATCTAGCGTCACTTTTCACGCACATTTTACGTAATATAACCTAACCATGGGTAGGTAATCGGAAAGCATGGTAATCGAAACGACGCGTTAAACAGACTTGAGACATGCCATATTAATCTAGCGTCAATTTTTACACACACTTTGCCTAATATAACCTAACCAAGCTTAGGTAATCGGAACGACGCGTTAAAGAGACTTGAGACGCGACATACTAATCTAGCGTCACTTTTCTCGCACACTTTACCTAAAATAACCTAACCATGCTTGGGTAATTGGAACGATGCGTTAAATAGACTTGAAAGGCAGCATACTAATCTATTATTACTTTTCTACACGCACACTTTGCGTAATATTACCTAACCATGCTTAGGTAATCGGAACGACGCGTTAAACATGGTTAGGTAATCGGAACGACGCGTTAAGCAGACTTGAGACGCGACATACTAATCTAGCGTCACCGTAATATGACCTAACCATGCTTAGGTAATTGGAACGATGCGTTAAATAGACTTGAGACGGGATATACTAATCTATTGTCATCTTTCACGCACACTTTATGTAATATAACCTAACCATTCTTAGGTAATCAGAACAATGCTTTAGAGAGACTTCTGACGCGATATAAGCATGGTAATCGACACGACGCGTTAAAGAGACTTGAGATGCACCGTATTAATCTAGCGTTGCTTTTTGCGCACACATTGTGTAGCATAACTTAACCATGCTTAGCAAATCGAAACGACGCGTTAGAGAGACTTGAGACGCGACATACTAATAATCTAAAGTAACTTTTCACGCACACTTTGCGTAATATAACCTAACCATGCTTAGGTAATCGAAACGACGCGTTAAAAAGACTTGTGAAGCGACATACTATAACCAAACCATGCTTAGGTAATCCGAACGACACGCTAAAGAGACTTAAGATGCGACATACTAATCTATTGTTACTTTTCACGCACACTTTGCATAATATAACCTAACCATGGCTAGTTAATCGGAACGACGCGTTAGAAAGACTTATGACGCGACATACTAATCTAGCATTACTTTTTCACGCCTACTTTACGTAATATAACCAAACAATGCTTAGGTAATCGGAACGACGCGTTAAAGACACTTGAGACGCGACATACTAATCTAGCGTCAGTTTTCACGCACACTTTGCATAATATAACCTAAGCCTAGGTAATCGGAACGACGCGTTAAATAGACTTGAGAAGTAACATACTAATCTATAGTCACTTTTCACACACACTTTGCGTAATATAACCTAATCATGCTTAGGTAATCGGAACGATGGTTAAAGAGCCGCGACATACTAATCTATTGTTACTTTTCACGCACTTTGCGTAGTATAACCTAACAATGCTTTTGTAATCGGAACGATGCGTTATAGAAACTTGTGACGCAACATAAGAATGGTAATCGAAACGACGCGTTAAAGATACTTGAGACGCGACATACTAATCTAGCGTCACTTTTCACGCAAACTTTGTATAATTTAACCTAACCATGTAAGGTAATCGGAACGACGCGTAAAAGAGCCTTGAGACGCGACATACTAATCTAGCGTCACTTTACACGCACACTTTGCGTAATATAACATAACCATGCTTAGCTAATCATAGCGACGTGTTAAATAGACTTGTGACGCGACATTCTAATCAATTGTAATTTTTTAGTCTCACTTTGCGTAATATAACATAACCATGCTTTAGAATTAAAACAACACGTTAGAGAAAGTTTTCAAGCGACATAAGCATGGAAATCGAAACGACGCGTTAAATAAACTTAAGACGCGCCTTACTAATCTATCATCACTTTTTACGCACACTTGCGTAATGTAACCTAACCAGACTTAGGAAATTAGAACGACGTGTTAAAGAGACTTGAAACGTCACATACTAATCTAGCGTTACTTTTCACGCACACTTTGCGTAATATAACCTAACCATGCTAAGGTAATCGTAACGACGTGTTACAGAGACCTGAAACGCGACATACTAATCTAGCATCTCTTTTCACGCACACTTTTCTTAATATAACCTAACCATGCTTAGGTAATCAGAACGACGCGTTAAAGAGAATTGAGACGCGGCAAATTAATCTAGCGTCACATTTCAAACACACTTTGCGTAATATAACATAACCATGCTTAGGTAATTAGAATGGCGCGTTAAAGAGACTTGAGACGCGGCATACTAATCTAGCGTCACTTTTCACGCACATTTTACGTAATATAACCTAACCATGCGTAGGTAATCGGAACGACGCGTTAGAGAGCCTTGTGACGCGACATGAGCATGGTAATCGAAACGACACGTTAAACAGACTTGAGACACGCCATATTAATCTAGCGTCAATTTTTGCACACACTTTGCCTAATATAACCTAACCAAGCTTAGGTAATCGGAACGACGCGTTAAAGAGACTTGAGACGCGACATACTAATCTAGCGTCACTTTTCTCGCACACTTTACCTAAAATAACCTAACCATGCTTGGGTAATTGGAATGACGAGTTAAATAGACTTGAAGGCAGCATACTAATCTATTATTACTTTTCTACACGCAAACTTTGCGTAATATTACCTAACCATGCTTAGGTAATCGGAACGACGCGTTAAACATGGTTAGGTAATCGGAACGACGCGTTAAGCAGACTTGAGACGCGACATACTAATCTAGCGTCACCGTAATATGACCTAACCATGCTTAGGTAATTGGAACGATGCGTTAAATAGACTTGAGATGGGATATACTAATCTATTGTTACTTTTCTGCACGCACACTTTGCGTAATATAACCTAACATGCCTTGGTAATCGGAACGACGCATTAAAGAGACTTGAGACGCGACATACAAATCTATCATCCCTTTTCACGCACACTTTTCCTAATATAACCTAACCATGCATAGGTAATTGGAACGATGCGTTAAACAGACTTGAGACACGACATACTAATCTAGCGTTGAGACGCAATATACTAATCTATTGTCATTTTTCACGCACACTTTTCTAATATAACCTAACCATACTTAGTTAATAAGAACAATGCGTTAGAGAGACTTCTGACGCGACATAAGCATGGTAATCGATACGACGCGTTAAAGTGACTTGAGATGCGTCGTACTAATCTATAGTCACTTTTCACGCACACTTTGCGTAATATAACCTAACCATGCTTAGGTAATCGGAACGACGTGTTAAAGAGACTTGAGCCGCGACATACTAATCTATTGTTACTTTTCACGCACACTTTGCGTAGTATAACCTAACAATGCTTTGGTAATCGGAACGATGCGTTAGAGAGACTTGTGACGCAACATATGAATGGTAATCGAAACGACGCATTAAAGATACTTTAGACGCGACATACTAATCTAGCGTCACTTTTCACGCAAACTTTCCATAATTTAACCTAACCATGTAAGGTACTCGGAACGACGCGTAAAAGAGCCTTGAGACGCGACATACTAATCTAGCGTCACTTTTCACGCACACTTTGCGTAATATAACATAAGCATGCTTAGCTAATCGTAACGACGTGTTAAATAGACTTGCGACGCGACATTCTAATCAATTGTAATTTTTCAGTCACACTCTGCGTAATATAACCTAACCATGCTTTATTAATTAGAACGACGCGTTAGAGAAAGTTGTCATGCGACATAACAATGGTAATCGAAACGACGCTTTAAATAGACTTAATACGCGCCATACTAATCCATCATCACTTTTACGCACACTTGCGTAATATAACCTAACCATGCTTAGGAAATTAGAACGACGTGTTAAAGAGACTTGAGACGTCACATACTAATTTAGCGTCACTATTCATGCACACTTTGCGTAATAAACCTAACCATGCTAAGGTAATCGCAACGACGCGTTACAGGGACCTAAAACGCGACATTCTAATCTAGCATCTCTTTTCACGCACACTTTGCTAAATATAACCTAACCATTCTTAGGTAATCGGAATGACGCGTTAAAGAGAATTGAGACGCGACAAATTAATCTAGCGTCTCTTTTCAAGCACACTTTGCGTAATATAACATAACCATGCTGAGGTAATCAGAAAAACGCGTTAAATAGACTTGAGACACGGCATACTAATCTAGCGTCACTTTTCACGCACATTTTACGTAATATAACATAACCATGCTGAGGTAATCAGAATGACGCGTTAAAGAGACTTGAGATGCGGCATACTAATCTAGTGTCACTTTTCACGCACATTTTACGTAATATAACCTAACCATGCATAGGTAATCGGAACGACGCGTTAGAGAGCCTTGTGACGCGACATAAGCATGGTAATCGAAAGGACATGCTAAACATACTTGAGACACGCCATATTAATCTAGCGTCAATTTTTACACACACTTAACCAAGCTTAGGTAATCGGAACGAAGCGTTAAAGAGACTTGAGACGCAACATACTAATCTAGCGTCACTTTTCTCGCACACTTTACCTAAAATAACTTAACCATGCTTGGGTAATTTGAGCGACGCGTTAAATAGATTTAAGCGCATACTAATCTATTGTTACTTTTTTGCACGCACACTTTCTGTAATAACCATGCTTAGGTAATCGGAACGACGCGTTAAAGAGACTTGAGACGCGACATAAAAATCTAACTTCCCTTTTCACGCACACTTTGCCTAATATAACCTAACCATGCTTAGGTAATCGGAACGACGCGTTAAACAGACTTGAGACGCGACATACTAATCTAGCGTCACCGCAATATGACCTAACCATGCCTAGGTAATTGGAACTATGAGTTAAATAGACTTGAGAGGCGATATACTAATTTATTGTCATTTTTCACGCACACTTTACGTAACATAACCTAGCCATGCTTAGGTAATCAGAACAATGCGTTAGAGAGACTTCTGACGCGACATATGCATGGTAATCGATACGACGCGTTAAAGAGACTTGAGATGCGCCGTATTAATCTAGCGTCTCTTTTAACGCACACATTGTGTAACATAACTTAACCATGCTTAGGAAATCGAAACGACGCGTGAGAGAGACTTCAGACGCGACATACTAATCTAAAGTAACTTTTCACGCACACTTTGCGTAATATAACCTAACCATGCTTTGGTAATCAAAACGACGCATTAAAAAAGACTTGTGACGCGCCATACTATAACCAAACCATGCTTAGGTAATCCGAATGACACGTTAAAGAGACTTAATATGCGACATACTAATCTATTGTTATTTTTCACGCACACTTTGCATAATATAACCTAACCATGGTTAGTTAATCGGAACGACCCGTTAGAAAGACTTCTGACGCGACATACTAATCTAGCATTACTTTGCACGCGTACTTTACGTAATATAACCAAACAATGCTTAGGTAATCGGAACGACGCGTTAAAGACACTTGAGACGCGACATACTAATCTAGCGTCAGTTTTCACTCACACTTTGCGTAATACCTAAGCCTAGGTAATCGAAACGACGCGTTAAATAGACTTGAGAAGCAACATACTAATCTATATTCACTTTTCACGCACACTTTGCGTAATATAACCTAACCATGCTTAGGTAATCGGAACGACGTGTTAAATAGACTTGAGCCGCGACATACTTAATCTATTGTTACCTTTCACGCACACTTTGCGTAGTATAACCTAACAATGCTTTGGTAATCGGAACGATGCGTTAGAGAGACTTGTGACGCGACATAAGAATAGTAATTGAAACGACGCGTTAAAGATACTTGAGACGCGACATACTAATCTAGCGTCACTTTTCACGCACACTTTGCGAATATAACATAACCATGCTTAGCTAATGGTAACGACGTGTTAAATAGACTTGCGACGCGACATTCTAATCAATTGTAATTTTTCAGTCACACTCTGCGTAATATAACCTAACCATGCTTTGGTAATTAAAACGACGCGTTAGAGAAAGTTGTCACGTGACATATGCATGGTAATCGAAACGACGCGTTAAATAGACTTAATACGTGCCATACTAATCCATCATCACTTTTTACGCACACTTGTGTAATATAACCTAACCATGCTAAGGAAATTAGAGCGACGTGTTAAAGAGACTTGAGACGTCACATACTAATTTAGCGTCACTTTACACGCACACTTTGCATAATATAACCTAACCATGCTAAGGTAATCGTAACGACGCGTTACAGAGACTTGAAACGCGACATTCTAATCTAGCGTCTCTTTTCACGCACACTTTGCTTAATATAACCTAACCATATGCTTAGGTAATCGGAATGACGCGTTTAAGAGAATTGAGACGCGACAAATTAATCTGGCGTCACTTTTCAAGCACACTTTGCGTAATATAACATAACCATGCTAAGGTAATCAGAATGACGCGTTAAAGAGACTTGAGACGCGGCATACTAATCTAGCGTCACTTTTCACGCACATTTTACGTAATATAACCTAACCATGCGTAGGTAATCGGAACGACGCGTTAGAGAGCCTTGTGACGCGACATACGCATGGTAATCGAAACGACGCGTTAAACAGACTTGAGACACGCCATATTAATCTAGCGTCAATTTTTACACACACTTTGCCTAATATAACCTAACCAAGATTAGGTAATCGGAACGACGCGTTAAAGAAACTTTAGACGCGACATACTAATCTAGCGTCACTTTTCTCGCACAGTTTACCTAAAATAACCTAACCATGCTTGGGTAATTGGAACGACGCGTTAAATAGACTTGAGAGGCAGCATACTAATCTATTATTACTATTTTGCACGTACACTTTGCGTAATATAACCTAACCATGCTTCGGTAATCGGAACGACGCGTTAAAGAGACTTGAGACACGACATACAAATCTAGCGTCCCTTTTCACGCACACTTTGCCTAATATAACCTAAACCATGCTTAGGTAATCGGAACGACGCGTTAAACACACTTGAGACGCGACATACTAATCTAGCGTCACCGTAATATGACCTAACCATGATTAGGTAATTGGAACGATGCGTTAAACAGACTGGAGACGCGATATACTAATCTATTGTCATCTTTCACGCACACTTTATGTAATATAACCTAACCATGCTTAGTTAATCAGAACAATGCGTTAGAGAGACTTCTGACGCGACATAAGCATGGTATTCGATACGACGCGTTAAAGAGACTTGAGATGCACCGTATTAATCTAGCGTCGCTTTTTACGCACACATTGTGTAACATAACTTAACCTACTTAGCAAATCGAAACGACGCGTTAGAGAGACTTGAGACGCGACATACTAATAATCTAAAGTAACTTTTCCTGCACACTTTGCGTAATATAACCTAACCATGCTTAGGTAATAGAAACGACGCGTTAAAAAGACTTGTGACGCGACATACTATAACCAAACCATGCTTAGGTAATCTGAACGACACGTTAAAGAGACTTAAGATGCGACATACTAATCTATTGTTACTTTTCACGCACACTTTGCATAATATAACCTAACCATGGTTAGTTAATCGGAACGACGCGTTAGAAAGACTTCTGACGCCACATACTAATCTAGCATTACTTTTCACGCGTACTTTACGTAATATAACCAAACAATGCTTAGGTAATCGGAACGACGCATTAAAGACACTTGAGACGCGACATGCTAATCTAGCGTCAGTTTTCAAGCACCCTTTGTGTAATATAACCTAAGCCTAGGTACTCAGAACGACGCGTTAAATAGACTTGAGAAGTAACATACTAATCTATAGTCACTTTTCACGCATAGTTTGCATAATATAACCTAACCATGCTTAGGTAATCGGAACAATGTGTAAAAGAGATTTGAGCTGCGACATACTAATCTATTGTTACTTTTCACGCATACTTTGCGCAGTATAACCTAACAATGCTTTGGTAATCGGAACGATGCGTTAGAGAGACTTGTGACGCGACATAAGAATGGTAATCGAAACGACGCGTTAAAGATACTTGAGACGCGACATACTAATTTAGCGTCACTTTTCACGCAAACTTTGCATAATTTAACCTAACCATGTAAGGTAATCGGAACGACGCGTAAAAGAGCCTTGAGACGCGACATACTAATCTAGTGTCACATTTCACGCACACTTTGCGTAATATAACATAACCATACTTAGCTAATCGTAACGACGTGTTAAATAGACTTGCGACGTGACATTCTAATCAATTATAATTTTTCAGTCACACTCTGCGTAATATAACCTAACCATGCTTTAGTAATTAGAACGACGCGTTAGAGAAAGTTGTCACGCGACATAAGCATGGTAATCGAAACGACGCTTTAAATAGACTTAATACGCGCCATACTAATCCATCATCACTTTTTACGCACACTTGCTTAATATAACCTAACCATGCTTAGGAAATTAGAACGACGTGTTAAAGAGACTTCAGACGTCACATACTAATTTAGCGTCACTTTTCACGCACACTTTGCGTAATAACCTAACCATGCTAAGGTAATCGTAACGACTCGTTACAGAGACCTGAAACGTGACATTCTAATCTAGCGTCTCTTTTCACGCACACTTTGCTTAATATAACCTAACCATGCTTAGGTAATCGGAATGACGCGTTAAAGAGAATTGATACGCGACAAATTAATCTAGCGTCACTTTTCAAGCACACTTTGCGTAATATAACATAACCATGCTGAGGTAATCAGAATGACGCGTTAAAGAGACTTGAGATGCGGCATAATAATCTAGCGTCACTTTTCACGCACATTTTACGTAATATAACCTAACCATGCGTAGGTAATCGGAACGTTGCGTTAGAGAGCCTTGTGACACGACATAAGCATGGTAATCGAAACGACGCGTTAAACAGACTTGAGACACGCCATATTAATCTAGCGTCAATTTTTACACACACTTTGCCTAATATAACCTAACCAAGCTTAGGTAATCGGAACGACGCGTTAGAGAGACTTGAGACGCGACATACTAATCTAGCGTCACTTTTCTCGCACACTTTACCTAAAATAACCTAACCATACTTGGGTAATTGGAACGACGCGTTTAATAGACTTGAGAGGTAGCATACTAATCTATTATTACTTTTCTTCACGCACACTTTGCGTAATATAACCTAACCATGCTTAGGTAATCGGAACGACGCGTTAAAGAGACTTGAGACACGACATACAAATCTAGCGTCCATTTTCATGCACACTTTGCCTAATATAACCTAACCATGCTTAGGTAATCGTAACGACGCGTTAAACAGACTTGAGACGCGACATACTAATCTAGCATCACCGTAATATGACCTAACCATGCTTAGGTAATTGGAACGATGTGTTAAATTGACTTGAGACGCGATATACTAATCTATTGTCATCTTTCACGCACTTTATGTAATATAACCTAACCATGCTTAGGTAATCAGAATAATGCGTTAGAGAGACTTCTGACGCTACATAAGCATGGTAGTCGATACGACGCGTTAAAGAGACTTGAGATGCGCCGTATTAATCTAGCGTCGCTTTTTACGCACACATTGTGTAACATAACTTAACCATGCTTAGGAAATCAAAACGACGAGTTAGAGACACTTGAGACGCGACATACTAATAATCTAAAGTACCTTTTCACGCACATTGTGCGTAATATAACCTATCCAGGCTTAGGTAATCGAAACGACGCGTTCAAAAGACTTGTGACGCGACATACTAATCTAAAGTAACTTTTCACGCACACTTTGCTTAATATAACCTAACCATGCTTAGGTAATCGGAATGACGCGCTAAAGAGAATTGAGACGCGATAGATTAATCTAGCGTCACTTTTCAAGCACACTTTGCATAATATAACATAACCATGCTGAGGTAATCAGAACAACGCGTTAAAGAGACTTGAGACGCGGCATACTAATCTAGCGTCACTTTTCACGCACATTTTACGTAATATAACATAACCATGCTGAGGTAATCAGAATAACGCGTTAAAGAGACTTGAGACGCGGCATACTAATCTAGCGTCACTTTTCACGCACATTTTACGTAATATAACCTATCCATGCGTAGGTAATCGGAACGACGCATTAGAGAGCCTTGTGACGCGACATAAGCATGGTAATCGAAACGACGCGTTAAACATACTTGACACATGCCATATTAATCTAGCGTCAATTTTTACACACACTTTGCCTAATATAACCTAACCAAGTTTAGATAATCGGAACGACGCGTTAAAGAGACTTGAGACGCGACACACTAATCTAGCGTCACTTTTCTCGCACACTTTACCAAAAATAACCTAACCATGCTTGGTTAATCGGAACAACGCGTTAAATAGACTTGAGCGCATACTAATCTATTGTTACTTTTCTGCACGCACACTTTGTATAATAACCATGCTTAGGTAATCGGAACGACGCGTTAAAGAGACTTGAGACGCGACATACTAATCTAAAGTAACTTTTCACGCACACTTTGCGTAATATAACCTAACCATGCTTTGGTAATCAAAACGACGCGTTAAAAAGACTTGTGACGCGACATACTATAACAAAACCATGCTTAGGTAATCCGAACGACATGTTTAAGAGACTTAAGATGCGACATACTAATCTATTGTTAATTTTCACGCACACTTTGCATAATATAACCTAACCATGGTTAAATAATCGGAACGACGCGTTAGAAAGACTTCTGACGCGACATACTAATCTAGCATTACTTTTCACGCGTACTTTACGTAATATAACCAAACAATGCTTAGGTAATCGGAACGACGCGTTAAAGACACTTGAGACGCGACATACTAATCTAGCGTCACTTTTCACGCACACTTTGCGTAATATAACCTAAGCCTAGGTAATCGGAACGACGCGTTAAATAGACTTGAGAAGCAACATACTAATCTATAGTCACTTTTCACGCACACTTTGCGTAATATAACTAACCATGCTTAGGTAATCGGAACGACGTGCTAAAGAGACATGAGCCGCGACATTCTAATTTATTGTTACTTTTCACGCACACTTTGCGCAGTATAACCTAACAATGCTTTGGTAATCGGAACGATGCGTTAGAGAGACTTGTGACGCGACATAAGAATGGTAATCGAAACGACGCGTTAAAGATACTTGAGACGCGACATACTAATCTAGCGTCATTTTTCACGCAAACTTTGCATAATTTAACCTAACCATGTAAGGTAATCGGAACGACGCGTTAAAGAGACTTGAGACGCGACATACTAATCTAGCGTCTCTTTTCCCGCACACTTTGTGTAATATAACCTAACCATGCTTAGGTAATCGGAGCGACGCGTTAAAGAGACTTGAGACACGACATACAAATCTAGCATCCCTTTTCACGCACACTTTGCCTAATATAACCTAACTATCCTTAGGTAATAGGAACGACGCGTTAAACAGACTTGAGACGCGACATACTAATCTAGCGTCACCGTAATATGACTTAACCATGCTTAGGTAATTGGAACAATGCGTTAGAGAGACTTCTGACGCGACATAAGCATGGTAATCGATACGACGAGCTAAAGAGACTTGAGATGCGCCATATTAATCTAGCGTCGCTTTTTACGCACACATTGTGTAACATAACTTAACCATGCATAGAAAATCGAAACGACGCGTTAGAGAGACTTGAGACGCGACATACTAATAATCTAAAGTAACTTTTCAGGCACACTTTGCGTAATATAACCTAACCATGCTTAGGTAATCGAAACGACGCGTTAAAAAGACTTGTGACGCGACATACTATAACCAAACCATGCTTAGGTAATCCGAACGACACGTTAAAGAGACTTAAGATGCGACATACTAATCTATTGTTACTTTTCACGCACACTTTGCATAATATAACCTAACCATAGTTAGTTAATCAGAACGACGCGTTAGAAAGACTTCTGATGCGACATACTAATCTAGCATTACTTTTTCACGCATACTTTACGTAATATAACCAAACAATGCTTAAGTAATCGGAACGACGCGTTAAAGACACTTGAGACGCGACATACTAATCTAGCGTCAGTTTTCACGCACACTTTGCGTAATATAACCTAAGCCTAGGTAATCGGAACGACGCGTTAAATAGACTTGAGAAGCAACATAGTAATCTATAGTCACTTTTCACATACACTTTGCGTAATATAACCTAACCATGCTTAGGTAATCGGAACGACGTATTAAATAGCCGCTACATACCAATCTATTGTTACTTTTCACGCACACTTTGCGTAGTATAACCTAACAATGCTTTGGTAATCGGAACGATGCGTTAGAGAGACTTGTGACGCGACATAAGAATGGTAATCGAAACGACGCGTTAAAGATACTTGAGACGCGACATACTAATCTAGCGTCACTTTTCACGCAAACTTTGCATAATTTAACCTAACCATGTAAGGTAATCGGAACGATGCGTAAAAGAGCCTTGAGATGCGACATACTAATCTAGCGTCACTTTGCACGCACACTTTGCGTAATATAATATAACCATGCTTTGCTAATCGTAACGACGTGTTAAAGAGACTTGCAACGCGACATTCTAATCAATTGTAATTGTTCAGTCACACTCTGCGTAATATAACCTAACCATGCTTTAATAATTAGAACGACACGTTAGAGAAAGTTGTCAAGCGACATAAGCATGGAAATCGAAACGACGCGTTAAATAAACTTAAGACACGCCATACTAATCTATCATCACTTTTTACGCACACTTGCGTAATATAACCTAACCAGGCTTAGGAAATTTGAAAGACGTGTTAAAGAGACTTGAAACGTCACATATTAATCTAGCGTCACACACTTTGCGTAATATAACCTAACCATGCTAAGGTAATCGTAACGACGCGTTACAGAAACCTGAAACGCGACATACGAATCTAGCGTCTCTTTTCACGCACACTTTGCTTAATATAACCTAACCATGCTTAGGTAATCAGAACGATGCGTTAATGAGAATTGAGACGCGAAAAATTAATCTAGCGTCACATTTCAAACACACTTTGCGTAATATAACATAACCATGCTTAGGTAATCAGAACAACGCGTTAAAGAGACTTGAGACGCGACATACTTATCTAGCGTCACTTTTAACGCACATTTTACGTAATATAACCTAACCATGCGTAGGTAATCGGAACGACGCGTTAGAGAGCCTTGTGACGCGACATAAGCATGGTAATCGAAACGACGCTTTAAACAGACTTGAGACACGCCATTTTAATCTAGCGTTAATTTTTACACACACTTTGCCTAATATAACCTAACCAAGCTTAGGTAATCGGAACGACACGTTAAAGAGACTTGAGACGCGACATACTAATCTAGCGTCACTTTTCTCGCACACTTTACCTAAAATAACCTAACCATGCTTGGGTAATTGGAACGACGCGTTAAATAGAATTGAGCGCATACTAATCTATTGTTACTTTTCTGCACGCACACTTTGCGTAATATAACCTAACCATGCTTTGGTAATTGGAACGACGCGTTAAAGAGACTTGAGACGCGACATACACATCTAGCGTCCCTTTTCACGCACACTTTGCCTAATATAACCTAACCATGCTTAGGTAATCGGAACGACGCGTTAAACAGACTTGAGACGCGACATACTAATCTAGCGTCACCGTAATTTGACCTAACCATGCTTAGGTAATTGGAACGATGCGTTAAATAGACTTGAGACGCGATATACTAATCTATTGTCATTTTTCACGCACACTTTTCTAATATAACCTAACCATACTTAGGTAATCAGAACAATGCGTTAGAGAGACTTCTGACGAGACATAAGCATGGTAATCGATACGACGCGATAGAGAGACTTGAGATGCGCCGTATTAATCTAGCGTCTCTTTTTACGCAAACATTGTGTAACATAACTTAACCATGCTTAGGAAATCGAAACGACGCGTTAGAGAGATTTGAGCCGCGACATACTAATCTATTGTTACTTTTCACGCACCCTTTGCGTAGTATAACCTAAGAATGCTTTGGTAATCGGAACGATGCGTTAGAGAGACTTGTGACGCGACATAAGAATGGTAATCGAAACGACGCGTTAAAGATACTTGAGACGCGACATACTAATCTAGCGTCACTTTTCATGCAAACTTTGCATAATTTAACCTATCCATGTATGGTAATCGGAACGACGCGTAAAAGAGCCTTAAGACGCGACATACTAATCTAGCGTCACTTTTCACGCACACTTTGCGTAATATAACAAAACCATGCTTAGCTAATCGTAAGTAGACTTGCGACGCAACATTCTAATCAATTGTAATTTTTCAATCACACTCTGCGCAATATAACCTAACCATGCTTTAGTAATTAGAACGACACGTAAGAGAAAGTTGTCAAGCGACATATGCATGGAAATCGAAACGACGCGTTAAATAAACTTAAGACGCGCCATACTAATCTATCATCACTTTTGACGCACACTTGCGTAATATAACCTAACCACGCTTAGGAAATTAGAACGACGTGTTAAAGAGACTTGAGACGTCACATACTAATCTAGCGTCACTTTTCACGCACACTTTTCGTTATATAACCTAACCATGCTAAGGTAATCGTAACGACGCGTTACAGAGACCTGAAACGCGACATACTAATCTAGCGTATCTTTTCATGCACACTTTGCTTAATATAACCTAACCATGCTTAGGTAATCAGAACGACGCGTTAAAGAGAATTGAGACGCGACAAATTAATCTAGCGTCAAATTTCAAACACACTTTGCGTAATATAACATAACCATGCTTAGGTAATCAGAACGACGCCTTAAAGAGACTTGAGACGCGACATACTAATCTAGCATCACTTTTCACGTACACATTGCATAATATAATCTAACCATGCTAAGGTAATCGGAACGACGAGTTAGATAGACTTAAGTCGCGACATACTAATCTATTGTCATTTTTCACGCACACTTTGCGTAATAAAACCTAACCATGCTTAGGTAATCGGAACAACTTGTTAAATAGACTTAAGACGCTATATTACGCAAAGTGTGCGTAAAAAGTGACGCTAGATTAATATGACGCGTCTCAAGTCTTTTTAATGCGTCGTTTCGATTACCATGCTTATGTCGCATCACAAGTCTCTCTAACGCGTCGTTCTGATTACCAAAGTGTGCGTGAAAAATGACAATAGATTAGTATTTCGCGACTCAAGTCCATTTATCGAGTCGTTCCAACTACTTAATCAAGGTTAGGTTATATTACGCAAAATGTGCGTGAAAAATGACAATAGATTAGTATGTCGCGACTTGAGTCTATCTAACTCGTCGTTCCAATTACCTTAGCATGGTTAGATTATATTATGCAATGTGTACGTGAAAAGTGATGCTAGATTAGTATGTCGCGTCTCAAGTCTCTTCAACGCGTTGTTTTGATTACCATGCGTATGTCTTGTCACAAGTCTCTCTAATGGGCCGTTCCGATTACCAAAGAATGGTTAGGTTATATTACGCAGAGTGTGCGTGAAAATTAACAATTGATTAGTATGCCGCGTCTCAAGTCTCTTTAACGCATCGTTCCGGTTATCCAAGAATGGTTAGGTTATATTACGCAAAGTGTGCGAGAGAAGTAATGCTAGATTAGTATGTCGCGTCTCAAGTCTCTTTAATGCGTCGTTCCGATAACCTAAGCATGGTTAGGTTATATTACGCAAGGTGTGCGTGAAAGGTGACGCTACATTAGAATGTCCCGTCTCAAGGCACTTTAATGCGTCATTCCGATTACCTAAGTATGGTTGTTATATTATGCAAAGTTTACATGAAAAGTGACGCTAGATTAGTATGTCGCGTCTCAACTGTCTTTAACGCGTCGTTTCGATTACCATGCTTATGTCGTGTCACAAGCCTCTCTAACGCGTCGTTCCGATTACCTTAAGCATGCTTAGGTTATAGTACGCAAAGTGTGCGTGAAAAGTAACAATAGAATACTACGTCACGTCTCAAGTCTCTTTAACGCGTCGTTACGATTACCTAAGCGTGGTTAGGTTATACTATGCAAAGTGTGCGTAAAAAGTGACTAGATTAGTATGTCGCATCTCAAGTTTATTTAACGCGTCGTTCCGATTACCTAATCATGGTTAGGTTATATTACGCAAAGGGTGCGTGAAAAGTGGCGCTAGATTAGTACGTCGCATCTCAAATCTCTTTAACGCGTCGTTCCGATTACCTATGCATATGGTTAGTTTATTTACGCAAAGCGTGTGTCAAAAGTGACGCTAAATTATTATGCCGCGTCTCAAGTCTGTTAAACGAGTCGATCGGATTACCTAAGCATGGCTAGGTTATATTACGCAAAGTGTGCGTGAAAAGTGACGCTAGATTAGTATGTCGTGTCTCAAGTCTCTTTAACGCGTCGTTTCCATTACCTAAGCATGGTTAGGTTATATTACGTAAAGTGTGCGTAAAAAGTGACGCTAGATTAGTATGGCGCGTCTCAAGTCTCTTAAACGCGTCGTTTCAATTACCATGCTTATGTCGAGTCACAAGTCTCTTTAACGCGTCGTTCCGGTTACCTAAGCATGGTTAGGTTATATTACGCAAGGTGTGCTCTTTAATGCGTCGTTCCGATTACCTAAGTCTGCTTGTTATATTATGCAAAGTTTACTTGAAAAGTGATGCTAGATTAGTATGTCGCGTCTCAACTGTCTTTAACGCGTCGTTTCGACTACCATGTTTATGTCGCGTCACAAGTCTCTCTGACGCGTCGTTTCGATTACCTTAAGCATGGTTAGGTTATAGTACGAAAAGTAACAATAGATTAGTACGTCATGTTTCAAGTCTCTTTAACGCGTCGTTACGAATACCTAAGAATGGTTAGGTTATATTACGCAAACGGTGCGTGAAAAGTGACGCTAGATTAGTATGTCGCATCTCAAATCTCTTTAACGCGTTGTTCCGATTACCTAAGCATGGTTAGGTTATTTACGTAAAGCGTGTGTCAAAAGTGACGCTAGATTATTATGCCGCGTCTCAAGTCTGTTTAACGTGTCGAACGGATTACCTAACCATGGCTAGGTTATATTACACAAAGTGTGCATGAAAAAGTGACGCTAGATTAGTATGTCGCGTCTCAAGTCTCTTTAACGCGTCGTTCCGATTACCTAAGCGTGGTTAGGTCATATTACGCAAATTGTGCGTAAAAAGTGATGTTGGATTAGTATGGCTTGTCTCAAGTCTCTTTGACTCTTTGTTTTGATTACCATGCATATGTCGCGTCACAAGTCTCTCTAACGCGTTGTTCCGATTACCTAAGCATGCTTAGGTTATATTACGCAAAGTGTGCGTAAAAAATGACAATAGATGTATGTCGTGTCTCAAGTCTATTTAACGAGTCGTTCCGATTACCTAAGCATGGTTAGGTTATATTACGCAAAGTGTGCGTGATAAATGAAAATAGATTAATATGTCGTGCCTTAAGTCTATCTAACGCGTTGTTCCGATTACCTATGCATGGTTAGGTTATATTATGCAACGTATGCGTGAAAAGAGATGCTAGATTAATATGTCGCGTCTCAAGGCTCTTTAATGCGTCGTTCCGATTACCTAAGCATGGTTAGGTTATATTATGCAAAGTTTGCGTAACAAGTGACGCTAGATTAGTATGTCGTGTCACAAGTCTCTTAAACGCATCGTTTCGATTTCCATGCTTAGGTCGCGTCACACGTCTCTCTAAGGCGTCGTTCCGATTAACTAAGCATGGTTAGGTTAAATTACCCAAAGTGTGCATAAAAAGTGACGCTAGATTAGTATGTCCAATCTCAATTCTCATTAACGCGTCGTTTCGATTATCTTAGCATGGTTAGGTTGTAATACGCAAAGTGTGCGTAAAAAGTGGCGCTAGATTAGTATGATTCGTCTCAAGTCTCTTTAAAGTGTCGTTTCGATTACCATGCTTATCTCGCGTCACAAGTTTATTTAACGCGTTGTTCCGATTACATAATCATGGTTAGGTTATATTACGCAAAGTGTGCGTGAAAAGTGACGTTAGATCAGTATCTCGCGTCTCAAGTCTTTCTAACACGTCGTTTCAATTTCCTAAGCATGGTTAGGTTATATTACGCAAAATGTGCGTGAAAACTGACGCTAGATTAGTATATCGCGTTTCAAGTCTCTTTAACGCGTCATTTCAATTACCTAAGCATGTTAGGTTATATATATTACACAAAATGTGCATAAAAGTGACACTAGATTAGTATGGCGCGTCTCAAGTTTCTTTAACGCGTCGTTTCGATTACCATGCTTATGTCGCGTCACAAGTCTCTTTAACAAGTTGTTCCGATTACCAAAGCATGGTTAGGTTATATTACGCAAAGTGTGCGTAAAAAATAACAATTGATTAGTATGTCGCGTCTCAAGTCTATTTACGAGTCGTTCCGATTAGCTAAGCATGGTTAGGTTATATAACGCAGAGTGTGTTCTAAAAGTGTTGCTAGTTTAGTATGTCACGTCTCAAGTCCCTTTGACGCATCGTTCCGATTACCTAAACATGGTTAGGTTATATTATGCAAAGGGTGCGTTAAAAGTGACACTAGATTAGTATGTCACGTCACAAGTCTCTTTGATGTGTCATTTTGATTACCTAACAATGGTTAGGTTATTTTATGTAAAGTGTGCGTGAAAAGCGACGCTATATAAGTATGTTGCATCACAAGTCTCTTGAACGCGTCGTTCCGATTATCTAAGCACGGTTAGGTTATATTACGCTAAGTCTGCGTTAAAAGTGACTAGATTAATAGGCCGTGTTATAAGTCTCTTTAACGCGTCGTTCTTATTGCCTAACAATGGTTTGGTTATATTATGCAGTGTGCGTGAAAAGTGACGTTATATAAGTATGTCTCATCACAAGTCTCTTTAACTCGTCGTTCCAATTACCTAAGCATGTTTAGGTTATATTAAGCAAAGTGTGCGTGAAAAGTGATGCTATATAAGTAAGTCGCGTAACAACTCTCTTTAATGCGTCGTTCCGATTACCTAAGCATGGTTAGGTTACATTACGCAAAGTGTGCGTTAAAAGTGAGGCTAGAATAGTATATCGCGTCACAAGTGTCTTTAACGCGTTTTCCGATTACCTATGCATGGTTAGGTCATATTATGCAAAGTGTGCGTGAAAAGGGACGCTATATAAGTAAGTCGCTTCAGAAGTCTCTTCAACGCGTCGTTCCAATTACCTATGCATGGTTAGTTTATATTACGCAAGTGTGCGTTAAAAGTAACGCTATATAAGTATGTTGCGTCTTATGTCACTTTAACGCGTCGTTCCAATTACCTAAGCATGGTTCGGTTATGTTGCGCAAAGTGTGCGTTAAAAGTGACGCTAGATTAGTATGTCGCGTCTAAAGTCTCTTTAACGCGTCGTTCCGATTACCTAAGCATGGCTAGGTTATATTACGCTAAGTGTGCATTAAATGGGATGCTAGAAACAAGTATCTTTTACGCGTCGTTCCGATTACCTAAGCATGGTTAGATTATATTACGCAAAGTGTGCGGTAGATAAGTATGTCGCGTCACAAGTCTCTTTAATGCGACGTTCCGATTAGCTATATGCATGGTTAGGCTATATTACGCAAAGTGGGCGTTAAAAGTGACGCTAGATTATTATGTCGCGTCACAAGTCTTTTTAACGCTCTGTTCCAACCTATGCATGGCTAGGTTATATTATGCAAAGTGTGCGTGAAAAGTGAATTTAGATTACTATGTCCCGTCACAAGTCTATTCAATGAGTCGTTCCGATTACCTAAGCATGGTTAGGTTATATAGCGCAAAGTGTGAGTTAAAAGTGACGGTAGATTAGTAGTATGTCGCGTCTCAAATCTCGTTAACGTGTCATTCCAATTTCCAAAGCGTGGTTAGGTTATATTATGCAATGTGTGCGTGAAAAGTGATGCTAGATTAGTAGAATGTCGCGTCTCAAGTCTCTTTAACGCGTCGTTCCGATTACCTAAGCGTGGTTAGGTTATATGACCCAAAGTGTGCGTTTAAAGTGACGCTAGATTAGTATATCGCGTTTAAAGTGACCCAAAGTGTGCGTTTAAAGTGACACAAGTCTTTTTAACGCGTCGTTCCGACCTAACAATGGTTAGATTATATTACGTAAACTGTGCGTGAAAAGTGCCGCTATATAAGTATGTCGCATCACAAGTCTTTTTAACACGTCTTTCCGATTACCTAAGCATGGTTAGGTTATATTAGGCAAAGTGTGCGTTATAAGTGACGCTATTTTAGTATGTCGCGTCTCAAGTCTCTTTAACGCATCGTTCCGATTGCCTAAGCTTGTGTTTTAAAAGTGTCGCTAGATTAGTATGTCGCGTCTCAAGTCTCTTTGTCGCATCGTTCCGATTACCTAAGCATGGTTAGGTTATATTACGCGAAGGGTGCATGAAAAGTGACGCAATAAAAGTATATCGCGTCACAAGTCTCTTTAACGCTTCGTTCCAATTACCTATGCATGGTTTGGTTATATTACACAAAGTGTGCGTTAAAAGTGACGCTTTATAAGTATGTTCCGTCTTAAGTCTCTTTAACGCGTCGTTGCGATTACCTAAGTATAATTTGGTAATATTACGCAAAGTGTGCGTCAAAAGTGACGCTAGATTAGTATGTCGCGTCTCAAGTCTCTTGAACGCGTCGTTCCGATTACCTAAGCATGGTTAGGTTATATTACGCTAAGTGTGCGTTAAATGTGACGCTAGATACAAGTCTCTTTAACGCGCCGTTCCGATTACCTAAGCATGGTTAGGTTATATTACGCAAAGCGTGCGTGAAAAGTGATGCTAGATAAGTATGTCGCGCACAAGTCTCTTTATCGCGTCGTTCTGAATACCAAAGCATGGTTAGGCTATATTACGCAAAGTGTGCGTTAAAAGTGACACTCGATTATTCTTTCGCATCAGAAGTCTCTTTAACGCGCCGTTCCGATTAGCTATGCATGGTTAGGCTATATTACGCAAAGTGTGCGTGAAAAGTGACTCTATATTACTATGTCCCATCACAAGTCTATTCAACGAGTTGTTCCGATTACCTAGGCATGGTTAGGTTATATAACGCAAAGTGTACATTAAAAGTTACACTAGATTAGAATGTCGCGTCACAAGTCTTTTTAACTCATCGTTCTTACCTAACAATGGTTAGGTTATATTACATAAAGTGTGTGTGAAAAGTGATGCTAGATAAGTATGTCACATCATCAGTCTTTTTAACACGTCGTTCCGATTACCTAAGTATGCGTTATAAGTGACGCTAGATTAGTATGTCGCGTCTCAAGTCTCTTTAACGCGTCGTTCCGATTACCTAAGCATGGTTAGGTTATATAACGCAAAGTGTGTTTTAAAAGTGTCACTAGATTAGTAGGTCGCATCTCAAGTCTCTTTGTTGCATCATTCCGATTAACTAAGCATGGTTAGGTTATTTTACGCGAAGGGTGAGTTAAAAGTGACATTAACTTGTCGTTTTGGTATAACACAGTGGTTGGGTTATTTTACGTAAAGTGTGCGTGAAAAGTGACGCTATATAAGTATGTTGCATCACAAGTCTCTTTAACGCTTCGTTTCGATTATCTAAGCATGGTTAGGTTATATTACGTTAAGTGTGCGTTTAAATGACGCTAGATTAATATGTTGCGATACAAGTCTCTTTAACGCGTCGTTCTGATTAACTAACAATGTTTTGGCTATATTACGCAAAGTTTGCGTGAAAAGTGACGCTATATAAGTATGTCGCGTCACAAGTCTCTTTGACGCGTTGTTCTGATTACCTAAGCATGGTTAGGTTATATTACGCAAAGTGACCATGAAATGTGACGCTATATAAGTATGTCGCGACACAAGTCTCTTTAACGCGTCATTCCGATTACCAAAGCATGGTTAAGTTATATTACGCAAAGTGTGCGTTAAAAGTGAGGCTAGATTAGTATGTCGCGTCACAAGTCTCATTAACGCGTCGGCCGATTACCTATGCATGGTTAGGTTATATTATGCAAAGTGAGCGTGAAAAGGGACGCTATATAAGTATGTCGCGTCACAAGTCTCTTTAAGGCGTCGTTCCAACTACCTATGCATTGTTAGGTTATATTACGCAAAGTGTGCGTTAAAATTGGCGCTATATAAGTATGTCGCGTCATAAGTCTCTTTAACGCGTCATTTCTATTACCTAAGCAAGATTCGGTTATATTACGCAAAGTGTGCTTTAAAAGTGATGCTAGATTAGTATGTCGCGTCTCAAGTCTCTTTAACGGGTTGTTCTGATTACCTATGGTTTGGTTATATTACGCTAAGTTTGCGTGAAAACTGACGCTAAGTATCTTTAACGCGTTGTTCCGATTACCTAAGCATGCTTAGGTTATATTACGCAAAGTGTGCGCGAAAAGTGACGCTATATAAGTATGTCGCGACACAAGTCTCTTTAACGCGTCGTTCCGATTAACAAAGCATGGTTAGGTTATATTACGCAAAGTGTGCGTTAAAAGTGAGGCTAGATTAGTATGTCGCGTCACAAGTCTCATTAACGCGTCGGCCGATTACCTATGCATGGTTAGGTTATATTATGCAAAGTGAGCATGGAAAGGGACGCTATATAAGTATGTCGCGTCACAAGTCTCTTTAAGGTGTCGTTTCAATTACCTATGCATTGTTAGGTTATATTACGCAAAATGTGCGTTATAAGTGACGCTATATAAGTATGTCGCGTCTTAAGTCTCTTTAACGCGTCGTTTCGATTACCTAAGCATGGTTCGGTTATATTACGCAAAGTGTGCGTTAAAAGTGATGCTAGATTAGTATGTCGCGTCTCAAGTCTCTTTAACGGGTTGTTCTGATTACCTAAGATTGGTTAGGTTATATTACTCTAAGTATGCGCTAAAAGTGACGCTAGATTATTATGTCGTGTCACAAGTCTCTTTAACGCGTCGTTCAGATTACCTATGCATGGTTAGATTATATAACGCAAAGTGTGCGTTAAAAGTTACGCTAAATTAGTAGTATGTCGCTTCACAAGTCTCTTTAACGCGTCGTTTTGATTTCCTAAGCATGGTTAGGTTATATTATGCAAAGTGTGCATGAAAAGTTATTCTAGATTAGTATGTTGCTTCTCAAGTCTCTTTAACACGTCGTTCCGATTATCTAAACATGGTTAGGTTATATTACACAAAGTGTGCGTTAAAGAGTGACGCTAGATTAGTATGTCGTGTCATAAGTCTCTTTAACGCATCGTTCTGATTACCTAACAATGGTTATGTTATATTACGTAAAGTGTGCGTGAAAAGTGACGCTATATAAGTAAGTCGCGTCACAAGTCTCTTTAACGCGTCGTTCCAATTACCGAAGCATGGTTAGGTTATATTGCGCACAGTGCGCGTTAAAGTGATACTAGATTAGTATGTTGCGTCTCAAGTCTCTTTAACGCGTCGTTTCGATTACCATGCTTATGTCGCGTCACAAGTCACTCTAACCCGTCGTTACGGTTACCTAAGCATGGTTAGGTTATAGTATGGTTAGGTTATATTACGCGAAGTGTGCGTGAAAAGTGACGCTATATAAGTATGTCGTGTCACAAGACTCTTTAACGCGTCGTTCTGATTACCTAAGCATGGCTAGGTTATATTACGCAAAGTGTGCATTAAAAGTGAGGCTAGATTAGTATGTCGCGTCACAAGTCTCTTTAACGCGTCGTTCCGATTACTATGAATGGTTAGGTTATATTATGCAAAGTGTGCGTGAAAAGGGACGCTATATAGTTATGTCGTGTCACAAGTCTCGTTAACGCGTTGTTCCAATTACCTATGCATAGTTAGGTTATACTATGCAAAATGTGTGTCAAAAGTGACGCTATATATGTCGCATCTCAATTTTCTTTAACGCGTTGTTCCAATTACCTAAGCATGGTTAGGATGCTTGTAAAGTGATGCAATTTAAGTATGTCGCATCACAAGTCTCTGCAACGCATCGTTCCGATTACCTAAGCATGGTTAGGTTATATTACGCAAAGTGTGCGTTAAAAGTGACACTAGAATTGTATGTCGCGTCACAAGTCTCTTTAACGCGTCGTTCCGATTACCTATGCATGGTTAGGTTATTTTATGCAAAGTGTGCGTGAATAGGGTCGCTATATAAGTATGTCGCATCTCAAGTCTTATAAAATCGTCGTTCCGATTACCATGATTATCTCGCGTCACAAGTCTCTTTAACGCGTCGTTCCGATTACCTCTAAGCATGGTAATATTACGCAAAGTGTCCTTGAAAAGTGACTTTAGATCAGTATGTCGCGTCTCAAGTCTCTCTAACGCGTCGTTCCGATTTCCTAAGCATGGTCCGGTTATATTACGCAAAATGTGCGTGAAAAGTGAAACTAGATTAGTATGGGCATCTCAAGTCTCTCTAGCGCTTCGTTCCAATTTCCTTAGCATGGTTAGGCTATATTACGCAAAGTGTGCGTACAAAGTGACGCTAGATTTATATGGCGCGTCTAATGTCTTTTTAACACATCGTTCCGATTACCTAAGCATGGTTAGGTTATATCACGCAGAGTGTGCAAGAAAAATGACAATAGATTAGTATGTCGCGTCTTAAGTGTATTTAACGCGTCGTTCCAATTACTTAAGCATGGTTAGGTAATATTACGCAAAGTGTGCGTGAAAAATGACAATAGATTAGTATGTTGCATCTTAGGTCAATCTAACTCATCGTTCCGATTACCTAAGCATTGTTAGGCTATATTATGCAATGTGTACGTGAAAAGTGACGCTAGATTATCACGTCTTAAGTCTCTTTAACGCGTCGTTTTGATTGCCATGCTTATGTCGCGTCACAAGTCTCTCTAACGGGTCGTTCCGATCACCTAAGAATGGTTAGGTTATATTACGCACAGTGTGCGTGAAAAGTAACAATAGATTAGTATGTCTCATCTCAAGTCTCTTTAACGCATCATTCCGATTACCCATGAATGGTTAGGTTATATTACGCAAGGTGTGCTTGAAAGGTGATGCTAGATTAGAATGTCCCGTCTCAAGGCTCTTTTATGCGTCGTTCCGATTTCCTAAGCATGGTTATGTTATATTATGCAAATTGTGAGTGAAAAGTGAAACTAGATTAGTATGGGCGTCTCAAGTCTCTCTAACGCGTCATTCCGATTTCTGAAGCATGGTTACGTTATATTATGCAAAGTGTGCGTACAAAGTGACGCTAGATTAATATGGCATGTCTTAAGTCTTTTTAACGCGTCTTTTCAATTACCATGCTTATGTCGCGTCAGAAGTCTCTCTAACACATCGTTCCGATTACCTAAGCATGGTTAGGTTATATTACCCAAAGAGTGCGTGAAAAATGACAATAGATTAGTATGTCGCATCTCAAGTCCATTTAACGCGTCGTTCCAATTACTTAAGCATGGTTAGGTAATATTACGCAATGTGTGCGTGAAAAATGACAATAGATTAGTATGTCACGTCTTAGGTCAATCTAACTCGTCGTTTCAATTACCTAAGCATAGTTAGGTTTTGTTATGCAATGTGTACGTGAAAATTGACACTAGATTAGTATATCGCGTCTCAAGTCTCTTTAACGCGTCGTTTTGATTACCATGCTTATGTCGCGTCACAAGTCTCTCTAACGGGTCGTTCCGATTACCTAAGAATAGTTAGGTTATATTACACAAAGCGTGCGTGAAAAGTAAAAATAGATTAGTATATCGCGTCTCAAGTCTCTTTAACGCGTCGTTCCGATTACCCAAGAATGGTTAGGTTATATTGCGCAAAGTGTGCGAGAAAAGTAATGCTAGATTAGTATGTCGCGTCTCTAGTCTCTCTAACGCGTCGTTCCGATTACCTAACCATGGTTACGTTATATTACGCAAGGTGTGCGTGAAAGGTGACGCTAGATTAGTATGTCGCGTCTCAAGGCTCTTTAATGCATCGTTCCGATACCTAATCATGGTTGTTATATTATGCAAAGTTTGCGTAAAAAGTGATGCTAGATTAGTATGTCGCGTCTCAAGTATCTTTAACACGTCGTTTTGATTACCATGCTTATGTCGCGTCACAAGTCTCTCTAACGCGTCGTTCCGATTACCTTAAGCATGGTTAGATTATAGTACGCAAAGTGTGCGTGAAAAGTAACAATAGATTAGTATGTCGCGTCTGAAGTCTCTTTAACGCGTCGTTACGATTACCCAAGCATGGTTAGGTTATATTACGCAAAGTGTGCGTGAAAAGTGACTAGATTAGTTTGTCGCATCTCAAGTCTATTGAACGCGTCGTTCCGATTACCTAAGCATGGTTTGGTTATATTACGCAAAGGGTGCGTGATAAGTGACGCGAGATTAGTATGTCGTGTCTCAAATCTATTTAACACGTTGTTCCGATTACCTAAGCATGGTTTGGTTATTTACGCAAAGCGTGTGTCAAAAGTGACGCTAGATTATTATGTCGCGTCTCAAGTGTGTTTAACGTGTCGATCGGATTACCTAAGCATGGCTAGGTTATATTACACAAAGTGTGCGTGAAAAATGACAAAAGATTAGTATGTTGCATCTCAAGTCTATTTACGCGTCGTTCAGATTACTTAAGCATGGTTAGGTTATGCGTGAAAAAAGACTATTGATAAATATGTCGCGTCTTAAGTCTATCTAACGCGTCGTTCTGATTACCTAAGCCTTGTTAGGTTATTTTACGCAAGGTGTGCGTGAAAAGTGACGCTAGATTAGTATGTCATGTCTCAAGTCTCTTTAGCACATCATTTCGATTTGCGTCGTCCCGTTTACCTAAGCAGGGTTTGGTTATATTACGCAAAGTGTGCGTGAAAAGTGACGCTAGAATAGTATGTCCAATCTCAAGTCTTTTTAACGCGTCGTTTCGATTATCTAAGCATGGTTAGGTTATATTACGCAAAGTGTGTGTTAGTATGATTCGTCTCAAGTCTCTTTAAAGCGTCGTTTCGATTACCATGCTTATCTCGCATCACAAGTCTCTTTAATGCGTTGTTCTGATTACCTATACTTGGTTAGGTTATATTACGCAAAGTTTGCGTGAAAAGTGACGTTAAATCAGTATGTCGCGTCTAATGTCTCTATAACGCGTCGTTTCAATTTCCTAAGCATGGTTATATTACGTAAAGTGTGCGTGAAAAGCGACACCAGAGTAGTATGTCGCATCTCAAGTCTCTCTAACGCGTCGTTCCGATTTCCTAAGCATTGTTAGGTTATATTACGCAAAGTGTGCGTAAAAAGTGACGCTAGATTAATATGACGCGTCTCAAGTATTTTTAACGCGTCGTTTGGATTACCATGCTTATGTCGCATCACAAGTCTTACTAACGCGTCGTTCTGATTACCAAAGTGTGCTTGAAAAATGACAATAGATTAGTATGTTGCGACTCAAGCCCATTTAAAGAGTCGTTCCAATTACTTAAGCATGGTTAGGTTATATTACGTAAAATTTGCGTGACAAATGACAATGGATTAGTATGTCGCGACTTAAGTCTATCTAACTCGTCGTTCCGATTACCTTAGCATGGTTAGGTTATATTACGCAAATTGTGCGTGAAAAGTAACAATAGATTAGTATGTTGCGTCTGAAGTCTCTTTAACGCGTCGTTACGATTACCCAAGCATGGTTAGGTTATATTACGCAAAGTGTGCGTGAAAAGTGACTGGATTAGTTTGTCGCATCTCAAGTCTATTGAACGCGTCGTTCTGATTACCTAAGCATGGTTAGGTCATATTACGCAAAGGGTGTGTGAAAAGTGACGCTAGATTAGTATGTCACGTCTCAAATCTCTTTAACGCGTTGTTCCGATTACCTAAGCATGGTTAGGTTATTCATGCAAAGCGTGTGTAAAAAGTGACGCTAGATTATTATGACGCGTCTCAAGTCTGTTTGACGTGTCGATCGGATTACCTAAGCATGGCTAGGTTATATTACACAAAGTGTGCGTGAAAAGTGACGCTAGATTAGTATGTCGCGTCTCAAGTCTCTTTAACGCGTCGTTCCGATTACCTAATCATGGTTACGTTATATTATGCAAAGTGTGCGTAAAAAGTGACACTAGATTAGTATGGCGCATCTCAAGTCTATTTACGCGTCGTTCAGATTACTTAAGCATGATTAGGTTGTGCGTGAAAAAAGACAATTGATATGTATGTCGCGTCTCAAGTCTATCTAACGCGTCGTTCTGATTACCTAAGCATGGTTAGGTTATATTACGCAAAGTGTGCGTAAAAAGTGACGCTAGATTAATATGGCGCGTCTCTAGTCTTTTTAACGCGTCGATTCGATTACCATGCTTATGTCGCATCACAAGTCTCTCTAACGCGTCGTTCCGATTACCAAAGTTTGCATAAAAAATGACAATAGATTAGTATGCTGCGACTCAAGTCCATTTAAAGAGTCGTTCCAATTACTTAAGCATGGTTAGGTTATATTACGCAAAGTTTGCATGAAAAATGACAATAGATTAGTATGTCGCGACTTAAGTCTATCTAACTCGTCGTTCCGATTACCTTAACATGGTTAGGTTATATTTTACAATGTGTACGTGAAAAGTGATGCTAGATTAGTATGTCGCATCTGAAATCTCTTTAACGCGTCGTTCCGATTACCTAAGCATGGTTAGGTTATTTACACAATGCGTGTGTCCAAAGTGACGCTACATTATTATGCCAGGTCTCAAGTCTGTTTAACGCGTCGATTGGATTACCTAAGCATGGCTAGGTTATATTACCAAATTGTCGCGTCTCAAGTCTTTTTAACGCATCGTTCCAATTATCCAAGAATGGTTAGGTTATATTACACACAGTGTGCGAGAGAAGTAATGCTAGATTAGTATGTTGCATCTCAAGTCTATTTAACGCGTCGTTCCGATTACCTAACCATGGTTAGGTTATATTACGCAAGTTGTGCGTGAAAGGTGACGCTAGATTGGAATGTCCCGTCTTAAGGCTCTTTAATGCGTCGTTCCGATTACCTAAGTATGGTTGTTATATTATGCAAAGTTTACGTGAAAAGTGACGCTAGATCGCGTCTCAACTGACTTTAATGCATCGTTTCTATTGCCATGCTTATGTCGCGTCCCAAGTCTCTCTAACGCGCTGTTCCGATTACCTTAAGCATGGTTAGGTTATAGTACACAAAGTGTGCGTGACAAGTAACAATAGATTAGTATGTCACGTCTAAAGTCTCTTTAGCGCATCGTTACGATTACCTAAGCATGGTTAGGTTATATTACGCAAAGTGTGTGTGAAAAGGGACTAGCTTAGTATGTCGCATCTCAAGTCTATTTAACGCGTCGTTCCGATTACCTAAGCATGGTTAGGTTATATTACACAAAGGGTGCCTGAAAAGAGACGCTAGATTAGAATGTCGCGTCTCAAATCTCTTAAACGCGTCGTTCCGATTACCTAAGAATGGTTAGGTTATTTACCCAAAGCGTGTGTCAAAAGTGACGCTAGATTATTATGCCGTGTCTCAAATCTGTTTAACGCGTCGATCGGATTACCTAAGCATGCCTGGGTTATATTACACAAATTGTGCGTGAAAAGTGACGCTAGATTAGTATGTCGCGTCTCAAGTCTCTTTAACGCGTCGTTTCGATTACCATGCTTATGTCGCGTCACAAGTCTCTTTTACGCGTTGTTCCGATTACCTAAGCATGGTTAGGTTATATTACGCAAAGTGTGCGTGAAAAGTAATAATAGATTAGTATGTCACGTATGAAGTCTCTTTAACGCGTCGTTACGATTACCCAAGCATGGTTAGGTTATATTACGCAAAGGGTGCGTGAAAAGTGACGCTAGATTAGTATGTCGCGTCTCAAATCTGCGTTGTTCCGATTACCTAAGCATGGGTAGGTTATTTACGCAAAGCACAGCGTGTGTCAAAAGTGACGCTAGATTATTATGTCGCGTCTCAAGTCTGTTTAACGTGTCGATCCGATTACCTAAACATGGCTAGGTTATATTATACAAAGTGTGCGTGAAAAGTGATGCTAGATTAGTATGTCGTGTCTTCTCTTTAACGCGTCGTTCCGATTACCTAAGCATGGTTAGGTTATATTACGCAAAGTGTGCGTAAAAATTGACACTAGACTAGTATGGCACGTCTCAAGTCTCTTTAACTCGTCGTTTCGATTACCATGCTAATGTCGCGTCACAAGTCTCTTTAACGTGTTGTTCCGATTACCTAAGCATGGTTAGGCTATATTACGCAAAGTGTGCATAAAAAATGACAATTGATTAGTATGTCGCATCTTAAGTCTATTTACGTGTCGTTCATATTACTTAAGCATGGTTAGGTTGTGCGTGAAAAAAGACAATTTATATGTATGTCGCGTCTTCAGTCTATCTAACGCGTCGTTCTGATTACCTAAGCCTTCTTAGGTTATTATACGCAAGGTGTGCGTGAAAAGTGACGCTAGATTAGTATGTCGTGTCTCAAGTCTCACACAACATTTCGATTACCATGCTTAGGTCGCGTCATACGATTCTCTAACGCGTCGTTCCGTTTACCTAAGCAGGGTTAGGTTATATTACGCAAAGTGTGCGTGAAAAGTGACGCTAGAATAGTATGTCCAATCTCAAATCTCTTTAACACGTCGTTTCGATTATCTAAGCATGGTTAGGTTATATTACGCAAAGTGTGTGTTAGTATGATTCGTCCCAAGTCTCTTTGATGCGTCGTTTTGATTACCATGCTTATCTCGCGTCACAAGTCTCTTTAACGCGTTGTTACGCTTACCTATGCATGGCTAGGTTATATTACGCAACGTTTGCGTGAAAAAGTGACGCTAGATTAGTATGTCCAGTCTCAATTCTCATTAACGCGTCGTTTCGATTATCTGAGCATGGTTAGGTTGTAATACACAAAGTGTGCATAAAAAGTGACGCTAGATTAGTATGATTCGTGTCATGTCTCTTTAAAGTGTCGTTTCGATTACCATGCTTATCTCGCATCACAAGTCTCTTAAACGCGTTGTTCCGATTACATAATCATGGCTAGGTTATATTACGCAAAATGTGCGTGAAAAGTGACGTTAGATCAGTATGTCGCGTCTCAAGTCTTTCTAAAACGTCGTTTCAATTTCCTAAGCATGGTCAGGTTATATTACGCAAAATGTGCATGAAAAGTGACGCTAGATTAGTATGTGGCATCTCAAGTATCTTTAACGTGTCGTTTCGATTACCTAAGCATGGTTAGGTTATATTACACAAAATGTGCGTAAAAAGTGACGCTAGATTAGTATGGCACGTCTCAAGTTTCTTTAACGTGTCGTTCCGATTACCTAAGTATGGTTAGGTTATATTACGCAAAGTGTGCGTGAAAAGTGATGCTAGATAAGTATGTCGCGCACAAGTCTCTTTAACGCGTCATTCAGAATACCAAAGCATGGTTAGGCTATATTACGCAAAGTGTGCGTTAAAAGTGACGCTCGATTTTTCAATCGCATCACAAGTCTCTTTAACACGCCGTTCCGATTAGGAATGCATGGTTAGGTTATATTACGCAAAGTGTGCGTGAAAAGTGACTCTATATTACTATGTCCCATCACAAGTCTATTCAACGAGTTGTTCCGATTACCTAGGCATGGTTAGGTTATATAACACAAAGTGTGCATTAAAAGTGACGCTAGTTTAGTAGTATGCCGCGTATGAAATCTCTTTAACATGTCATTCTGATTACCTTAGTGTGGTCAGGTTATATTACACAAAGTGTGGGTGAAAAGTGATACTAGATTAGTAGTATGTCGCGTCTCAAGTCTCTTTAACGCGTCGTTCAGATTACCTAAGCGTGGTTAGGTTATATGATGCAAAGTGTACATTAAAAGTGACACTAGATTAGTATGTCGCGTCACAAGTCTTTTTAACGCATCGTTCTGACCTAACAATGGTTAGGTTATATTACATAAAGTGTGTGTGAAAAGTGACGCTAGATAAGTATGTCACATCACAAGTCTTTTTAACACGTCGTTCCGATTACCTAAGACTTTAAATTAGTATGTCGCGCCTCAAGTCTCTTTAACGCGTCGTTCCGATTACCTAAGCATGGTTAGGTTATATAACACAAAGTGTGTTTTAAAAGTGTCACTAGATTAGTATGTCGCGTCTCAAGTCTCTTTGTTGCATCATTCCGATTACCTAAGCATGGTTAGGTTATTTTACGCGAAGGGTGCGTTAAAAGTGACACTAGATTAGTATATCGGGTCACAAGTCTCTTTAACTAGTCGTTCTGATTACCTATCAGTGGTTGGGTAATTTTACGTAAAGTGTGCTTGAAAAGTGACGCTATATAAGTATGTCGCATCACAAGTCTCTTTAACGCTTTGTTTCGATTATCTAAGCATGGTTAGGTTATATTACGATAAGTGTGCGTTAAAAATGACGCTAGATTAATATGTCGCGATACAAGTCTCTTTAACGCATCATTCTGATTAACTAACAATGGTCTGGTTATATTACGCAAAGTTTGCATGAAAAGTGACGCTATATAAGTATGTCGCGTCACAAGTCTCTTTAACGTGTTTTTCCGATTACCTAAGCATGGTTAGGTTATATTATGCAAAGTGTGCGTGAAAAGTGACGCTATATAAGTATGTCGTGACACAAGTCTCTTTAACGCGTCGTTCCGATTACCAAAGCATGGTTAGGTTATCTTACGCAAAGTGTGAATTAAAAGTGAGGCTAGATTAGAATGTCGCGTCACAAGTCTCATTAACGCGTCGGCTGATTACCTATGCATGGTAAGGTTATATTATGCAAAGTGAGCGTGAAAAGGGATGCTATATAAGTATGTCGCGTCACAAGTCTCTTTAAGGCGTCATTCCAATTACCTATGCATTGTTTTGTTATATTACGCAAAGTGTGCGTTAAAAGTGACGCTATATAAGTATGTCGCGTCTTAAGTCTTTTTAACGCATCGTTTCTATTACATATGCATGGTTCGGTTATATTACGCAAAGTGTGCGTTAAAAGTGATGCTAGATTAGTATGTCGCGTCTCAAGTCTCTTTAACGAGTTGTTCTGATTACCTATGGTTTGGTTATATCACGCTAAGTTTGCGTTAAAAGTGACGCTATATAATGTCGCGTCACAAGTCTCTTTATCGCATTGTTCCGATTACCTAAGCATGGTTATGTTATATTACGCAAAGTGTGCATGAAAAGTGAAGCTATATAAGTATGTCGCAAGACAAGTCTTTTTAACGTGTCGTTTCGATTACCAAAGCATGGTTAGGTTATATCACGTAAAGTGTGCGTTAAAAGTGAGGCTAGATTAGTATGTCGCGTCACAAGTCTCATTAACGCCTCGGCCGATTACCTATTACTTAAGCATGGTTAGGTTATATTACGTAAAATTTGCGTGACAAATGACAATGGATTAGTATGTCGCGACTTAAGTCTATCTAACTCGTCGTTCCGATTACCTTAGCATGGTTAGGTTATATTACGCAAATTGTGCGTGAAAAGTAACAATAGATTAGTATGTTGCGTCTGAAGTCTCTTTAACGCGTCGTTACGATTACCCAAGCATGGTTAGGTTATATTACGCAAAGTGTGCGTGAAAAGTGACTGGATTAGTTTGTCGCATCTGAAGTCTATTGAACGCGTCGTTCTGATTACCTAAGCATGGTTAGGTCATATTACGCAAAGGGTGCGTGAAAAGTGACGCTAGATTAGTATGTCACGTCTCAAATCTCTTTAACGCGTTGTTCCGATTACCTAAGCATGGTTAGGTTATTCATGCAAAGCGTGTGTAAAAAGTGACGCTAGATTATTATGACGCGTCTCAAGTCTGTTTGACGTGTCGATCGGATTACCTAAGCATGGCTAGGTTATATTACACAAAGTGTGCGTGAAAAGTGACGCTAGATTAGTATGTCGCGTCTCAAGTCTCTTTAACGCGTCGTTCCGATTACCTAATCATGGTTACGTTATATTATGCAAAGTGTGCGTAAAAAGTGACACTAGATTAGTATGGCGCATCTCAAGTCTATTTACGCGTCGTTCAGATTACTTAAGCATGATTAGGTTGTGCGTGAAAAAAGACAATTGATATGTATGTCGCGTCTCAAGTCTATCTAACGCATCGTTCTGATTACCTAAGCATGGTTAGGTTATATTACGCAAAGTGTGCGTAAAAAGTGACGCTAGATTAATATGGCGCGTCTCTAGTCTTTTTAACGCGTCGATTCGATTACCATGCTTATGTCGCATCACAAGTCTCACTAACGCGTCGTTTCGATTACCAAAGTTTGCATAAAAAATGACAATAGATTAGTATGCTGCGACTCAAGTCCATTTAAAGAGTCGTTCCAATTACTTAAGTATGGTTAGGTTATATTACGCAAAGTTTGCATGAAAAATGACAATAGATTAGTATGTCGCGACTTAAGTCTATCTAACTCGTCGTTCCGATTACCTTAACATGGTTAGTTTATATTTTACAATGTGTACGTGAAAAGTGATGCTAGATTAGTATGTCGCATCTGAAATCTCTTTAACGCGTCGTTCCGATTACCTAAGCATGGTTAGGTTATTTACACAATGCGTGTGTCCAAAGTGACGCTACATTATTATGCCAGGTCTCAAGTCTGTTTAACGCGTCGATTGGATTACCTAAGCATGGCTAGGTTATATTACCAAATTGTCGCGTCTCAAGTCTTTTTAATGCATCGTTCCAATTATCCAAGAATGGTTAGGTTATATTACACACAGTGTGCGAGAGAAGTAATGCTAGATTAGTATGTTGCATCTCAAGTCTATTTAACGCGTCGTTCCGATTACCTAACCATGGTTAGGTTATATTACGCAAGTTGTGCGTGAAAGGTGACGCTAGATTGGAATGTCCCGTCTTGAGGCTCTTTAATGCGTCGTTCCGATTACCTAAGTATGGTTGTTATATTATGCAAAGTTTACGTGAAAAGTGACGCTAGATCGCGTCTCAACTGACTTTAATGCATCGTTTCTATTGCCATGCTTATGTCGCGTCCCAAGTCTCTCTAACACGCTGTTCCGATTACCTTAAGCATGGTTAGGTTATAGTACGCAAAGTGTGCGTGACAAGTAACAATAGATTAGTATGTCACGTCTAAAGTCTCTTTAGCGCATCGTTACGATTACCTAAGCATGGTTAGGTTATATTACGCAAAGTGTGTGTGAAAAGGGACTAGCTTAGTATGTCGCATCTCAAGTCTATTTAACGCGTCGTTCCGATTACCTAAGCATGGTTAGGTTATATTACACAAAGGGTGCCTGAAAAGAGACGCTAGATTAGAATGTCGCGTCTCAAATCTCTTAAACGCGTCGTTCCGATTACCTAAGAATGGTTAGGTTATTTACCCAAAGCGTGTGTCAAAAGTGACGCTAGATTATTATGCCGTGTCTCAAATCTGTTTAACGCGTCGATCGGATTACCTAAGCATGCCTGGGTTATATTACACAAATTGTGCGTGAAAAGTGACGCTAGATTAGTATGTCGCGTCTCAAGTCTCTTTAACGCGTCGTTTCGATTACCATGCTTATGTCGCGTCACAAGTCTCTTTTACGCGTTGTTCCGATTACCTAAGCATGGTTAGGTTATATTACGCAAAGTGTGCGTGAAAAGTAATAATAGATTAGTATGTCACGTATGAAGTCTCTTTAACGCGTCGTTACGATTACCCAAGCATGGTTAGGTTATATTACGCAAAGGGTGCGTGAAAAGTGACGCTAGATTAGTATGTCGCGTCTCAAATCTGCGTTGTTCCGATTACCTAAGCATGGGTAGGTTATTTACGCAAAGCACAGCGTGTGTCAAAAGTGACGCTAGATTATTATGTCGCGTCTCAAGTCTGTTTAACGTGTCGATCCGATTACCTAAACATGGCTAGGTTATATTATACAAAGTGTGCGTGAAAAGTGATGCTAGATTAGTATGTCGTGTCTTCTCTTTAACGCGTCGTTCCGATTACCTAAGCATGGTTAGGTTATATTACGCAAAGTGTGCGTAAAAATTGACACTAGACTAGTATGGCACGTCTCAAGTCTCTTTAACTCGTCGTTTCGATTACCATGCTAATGTCGCGTCACAAGTCTCTTTAACGTGTTGTTCCGATTACCTAAGCATGGTTAGGCTATATTACGCAAAGTGTGCATAAAAAATGACAATTGATTAGTATGTCGCATCTTAAGTCTATTTACGTGTCGTTCATATTACTTAAGCATGGTTAGGTTGTGCGTGAAAAAAGACAATTTATATGTATGTCGCGTCTTAAGTCTATCTAACGCGTCGTTCTGATTACCTAAGCCTTCTTAGGTTATTATACGCAAGGTGTGCGTGAAAAGTGACGCTAGATTAGTATGTCGTGTCTCAAGTCTCACACAACATTTCGATTACCATGCTTAGGTCGCGTCACATGATTCTCTAACGCGTCGTTCCGTTTACCTAAGCAGGGTTAGGTTATATTACGCAAAGTGTGCGTGAAAAGTGACGCTAGAATAGTATGTCCAATCTCAAATCTCTTTAACACGTCGTTTCGATTATCTAAGCATGGTTAGGTTATATTACGCAAAGTGTGTGTTAGTATGATTCGTCCCAAGTCTCTTTGATGCGTCGTTTTGATTACCATGCTTATCTCGCGTCACAAGTCTCTTTAACGCGTTGTTACGCTTACCTATGCATGGCTAGGTTATATTACGCAAAGTTTGCGTGAAAAAGTGACGCTAGATTAGTATGTCCAGTCTCAATTCTCATTAACGCGTCGTTTCGATTATCTGAGCATGGTTAGGTTGTAATACACAAAGTGTGCGTAAAAAGTGACGCTAGATTAGTATGATTCGTGTCATGTCTCTTTAAAGTGTCGTTTCGATTACCATGCTTATCTCGCATCACAAGTCTCTTAAACGCGTTGTTCCGATTACATAATCATGGCTAGGTTATATTACGCAAAATGTGCGTGAAAAGTGACGTTAGATCAGTATGTAGCGTCTCAAGTCTTTCTAAAACGTCGTTTCAATTTCCTAAGCATGGTCAGGTTATATTACGCAAAATGTGCATGAAAAGTGACGCTAGATTAGTATGTGGCATCTCAAGTATCTTTAACGTGTCGTTTCGATTACCTAAGCATGGTTAGGTTATATTACACAAAATGTGCGTAAAAAGTGACGCTAGATTAGTATGCCACGTCTCAAGTTTCTTTAACGCGTCGTTCCGATTACCTAAGTATGGTTAGGTTATATTACGCAAAGTGTGCGTGAAAAGTGATGCTAGATAAGTATGTCGCGCACAAGTCTCTTTAACGCGTCATTCAGAATACCAAAGCATGGTTAGGCTATATTACGCAAAGTGTGCGTTAAAAGTGACGCTCGATTTTTCAATCGCATCACAAGTCTCTTTAACACGCCGTTCCGATTAGGAATGCATGGTTAGGTTATATTAAGCAAAGTGTGCGTGAAAAGTGACTCTATATTACTATGTCCCATCACAAGTCTATTCAACGAGTTGTTCCGATTACCTAGGCATGGTTAGGTTATATAACACAAAGTGTGCATTAAAAGTGACGCTAGTTTAGTAGTATGCCGCGTATGAAATCTCTTTAACATGTCATTCTGATTACCTTAGTGTGGTCAGGTTATATTATACAAAGTGTGGGTGAAAAGTGATACTAGATTAGTAGTATGTCGCGTCTCAAGTCTCTTTAACGCGTCGTTCAGATTACCTAAGCGTGGTTAGGTTATATGATGCAAAGTGTACATTAAAAGTGACACTAGATTAGTATGTCGCGTCACAAGTCTTTTTAACGCATCGTTCTGACCTAACAATGGTTAGGTTATATTACATAAAGTGTGTGTGAAAAGTGACGCTAGATAAGTATGTCACATCACAAGTCTTTTTAACACGTCGTTCCGATTACCTAAGACTTTAAATTAGTATGTCGCGCCTCAAGTCTCTTTAACGCGTCGTTCCGATTACCTAAGCATGGTTAGGTTATATAACACAAAGTGTGTTTTAAAAGTGTCACTAGATTAGTATGTCGCGTCTCAAGTCTCTTTGTTGCATCATTCCGATTACCTAAGCATGGTTAGGTTATTTTACGCGAAGGGTGCGTTAAAAGTGACACTAGATTAGTATATCGGGTCACAAGTCTCTTTAACTAGTCGTTCTGATTACCTATCAGTGGTTGGGTATTTTACGTAAAGTGTGCTTGAAAAGTGACGCTATATAAGTATGTCGCATCACAAGTCTCTTTAACGCTTTGTTTCGATTATCTAAGCATGGTTAGGTTATATTACGATAAGTGTGCGTTAAAAATGACGCTAGATTAATATGTCGCGATACAAGTCTCTTTAACGCATCATTCTGATTAACTAACAATGGTCTGGTTATATTACGCAAAGTTTGCATGAAAAGTGACGCTATATAAGTATGTCGCGTCACAAGTCTCTTTAACGTGTTTTTCCGATTACCTAAGCATGGTTAGGTTATATTATGCAAAGTGTGCGTGAAAAGTGACGCTATATAAGTATGTCGTGACACAAGTCTCTTTAACGCGTCGTTCCGATTACCAAAGCATGGTTAGGTTATATTACGCAAAGTGTGAATTAAAAGTGAGGCTAGATTAGAATGTCGCGTCACAAGTCTCATTAACGCGTCGGCTGATTACCTATGCATGGTAAGGTTATATTATGCAAAGTGAGCGTGAAAAGGGATGCTATATAAGTATGTCGCGTCACAAGTCTCTTTAAGGCGTCATTCCAATTACCTATGCATTGTTTTGTTATATTACGCAAAGTATGCGTTAAAAGTGACGCTATATAAGTATGTCGCGTCTTAAGTCTTTTTAACGCATCGTTTCTATTACATATGCATGGTTCGGTTATATTACGCAAAGTGTGCGTTAAAAGTGATGCTAGATTAGTATGTCGCGTCTCAAGTCTCTTTAACGAGTTGTTCTGATTACCTATGGTTTGGTTATATCACGCTAAGTTTGCGTTAAAAGTGACGCTATATAATGTCGCGTCACAAGTCTCTTTATCGCATTGTTCCGATTACCTAAGCATGGTTATGTTATATTACGCAAAGTGTGCATGAAAAAGTGAAGCTATATAAGTATGTCGCAAGACAAGTCTTTTTAACGCGTCGTTTCGATTACCAAAGCATGGTTAGGTTATATTACGTAAAGTGTGCGTTAAAAGTGAGGCTAGATTAGTATGTCGCGTCACAAGTCTCATTAACGCCTCGGCCGATTACCTATGCATGGTTAGGTTATATTATGCAAAGTGAGCGTGAAAAGGGACGCTATATAAGTATGTCGCATCACAAGTCTCTTTAAGGCATCGTTCCAATTACCTATGCATTGTTAGGTTATATTATGCAAAGTGTGCGTTAAAAGTGACACTATGTAAGTATGTCGCGTCTTAAGTCTCTTTAACGCGTCGTTTCGATTACCTAAGCATGGTTCGGTTATATTATGCAAAGTGTACGTTAAAAGTGATGCTAGATTAGTATGTCGCGTCTCAAGTCTCTTTAACGGGTTGTTTTGATTACCTAACCATGGTTAGGTTATATTACGCTAAGTGTGCGCTAAAAGTGACGCTAGATTATTATGTCGTTTCACAAGTCTCTTTAATGCGTCGTTCTGATTACCTATGCATGGTTAGATTATATAACGCAAAGTGTGCGTTAAAAGTGACGCTAAATTAGTAGCATGTCACGTCACAAGTCTCTTTAACGCGTCGTTTTGATTACCTACGCATGGTTAGGTTATATTACGCATAATGTGCGTGAAAAGTGATGCTAGATTAGTATGTCGCTTCTCAAGTCTCTTTAACACATCGTTCCGATTACCTAAGCATGGTTAGGTTATATTACGCAAAGTGTGCGTTAAAGAGTGACACTAGATTAGTATGTCGTGTCACAAGTCTCTTTAACGCGTCGTTCTGATTACCTAACAATGGTTATGTTATATTACGAAAAGTGTGCGTGAAAAGTGACGCTATAGATTAGTATGTCGCATCATAGGTCAATCTAACTCATCGTTCCGATTACCTAAGCATTGTTAGGCTATATTATGCAATATGTACGTGAAAAGTGACGCTAGATTAGTATATCACGTCTCAAGTCTCTTTAACGCGTCGTTTTGATTACCATGCTTATGTCGCGTCACAAGTCTCTCTATCGGGTTGTTCCGATTACCTAAGAATGGTTAGGTTACCATGCTTATGTCGCATCTCAAGTCTCTTTAACGCGTCGTTCCAATTACCCAAGAATGGTTAGGTCATATTACGCAAAGTGTGCGAGAAAGTAATGCTAGATTAGTTTGTCGCCTCTCAAGTCTCTTTAACGTGTTGTTCCAATTACCTAAGCATGGTTAGGTTATATTACGCAAGGTGTGCGTGAAAGGTGATGCTAGATTAGAATGTCCCGTCTCAAGGCTCTTTTATGCGTCATTCCGATTTCCTAAGCATGGTTAGGTTATATTATGCAAAGTGTGAGTGAAAAGTGAAACTAGATTAGTATGGGCGTCTCAAGTCTCTCTAACGCGACATTCCGATTTCCTAAGCATGGTTACGATATATTACGCAAAGTGTGCGTACAAAGTGACGCTAGATTAATATGGCGCGTCTAAAGTCTTTTTAACGCGTCTTTTCGATTACCATGCTTATGTCGCGTCAGAAGTCTCTCTAACGCATCGTTCCGATTACCTAATCATGGTTAGGTTATATTACCGAAAGTGTGCGTGAAAAATGACAATATATTAGTATGTCGCGTCTCAAGTCCATTTAACGCGTCGTTCCAATTACTTAAGCATGGTTAGGTAATATTACGCAATGTGTGCGTGAAAAATGACAATTGATTAGTATGTCGCGTCTTAGGTCAAACTAACTCGTCGTTCCAATTATCTAAGCATGGTTAGGTTATATTATGCAATGTGTACGTGAAAATTGACACTAGATTAGTATATCGCGTCTCAAGTCTCTTTAACGCGTCGTTTTGATTACCATGCTTATGTCGCGTCACAAGTTTCTCTAACGGGTCGTTGCGATTACCTAAGAATGGTTAGGTTATATTACGCAAAGCGTGCGTGAAAAGTAACAGTAGATTAGTATGTAGCGTATCAAGTCTCTTTAACGCGTCATTAGTATGTCGCGTCTCCGGTCTCTTTTACGCGTCGTTCCGATTACCTAAGTATGGTTACGTTATATTACGCAAGGTGTGCGTGAAAGGTGACGCTAGATTAGTATGTCGCGTCTCAAGGCTATTTAATGCGTCGTTTCGATATCTAATCACGGTTGTTATATTATGCAAAGTTTGCGTGAAAAGCGATGCTAGATTAGTATGTCTTGTCTCAAGTCTCTTTAACGAATCATTCCAATTACCTTAGCATGATTAGGTTATATTATGCAATGTGTACGGGAAAAGTGATTCTAGATTAGTATGTCGCGTCACAAGTCTCTTTAACGCGTTGTTTTGATTACCATGCTTATGTCGTGTCACAAGTCTCTCAAATGGGTCGTTCCGATTACCTAAGAATGGTTAGGTTATATTACGCAAAGTGTGCGTGAAAATTAACAATTGATTAGTATGTCGCATCTCATGTCTCTTTAACGCATCGTTCCGATTATCCAAGAATGGTTAGGTTATATTACGCAAAGTGTGCGAGAGAGGGAATGCTAGATTAGTATGTCGCGTCTCAAGTCTCTTTAACTCTTCGGTCCGATTACCTAAGCTTGGTTAGGTTATATTACGCAAGGTGCGCGTGAAAGATGACGCTAGATTAGAATGTCCCATCTCAAGGCTCTTTAATGCGTCGTTCCGATTACCAAAATATGGTTGTTGTTTTTTTCTAAAGAAGATAAGTATGGTTGTTATATTATTCAAAGTTTACGTGAAAAGTGATGCTAGATTAGTATGTGCGTGAATGAAAATAGATTAGTATGTTGCGACTTAAGTCTATCTAACTCGTCGATCCGATTATGCAATGTGTATGTGAAAACTGATGCTAGATTAGTATGTCGTGTCTCAAGTCTCTTTAACGCGTTGTTTTGGTTACCATGCTTATGTCGTGTCACAAGTCTCTCTAATGGGTCGTTCCGATTACCTAAGAATAGTTAGGTTATATTACGCAGAGTGTGCGTGAAAATTAACAATTGATTATTAGTATGTTGGGTCTCAAGTCTCTTTTACGCATCGTTCCGATTATCCAAGAATGGTTAGGTTATATTACGCAAAGTGTGCGACAGAAGTAATGCTAGATCAGAACGTCGCGTTTCAAGTCTATTTAACGCATCATTCAGATTACCTAAGCATGGTTAGGTTATATTACGCAAGGTGTGCGTGAAAGGTGACTCTAGATTAGAATGTCCCGTCTCAAGGCTCTTTAATGCGTCGTTCCGATTACCTAAGTATGGTTGTTATATTATGCAAAGTTTACGTGAAAAGTAACTCTAGATTAGTATGTCGCGTCTCAACTATCTTTAACGCGTCGTTTCGATTACCATGCTTATGTCGCGTCACAAGTTTCTCTAACGCGTCGTTTAGTACGCAAAGTGTGCGTGAAAAGTAACAATTGATTAGTATTTCACGTCTCAAGTCTCTTTAACGCGTCGTTACGATTACCTATGCATGTTTAGGTTATATTACGCAAAATGTGCGTTAACAGTGACTAGATTAGTATGTCGCATCTCAAGTATATTTAACGCGTCGTTCCGATTACATAAGCACGGTTAGGTTATATTACGCAAAGGGTGCTTGAAAAGTGATGCTAGATTAGTATGTCGCGTCTTAAATCTCATTAACGTGTTGTTCCGATTACCTAAGCATGGTTAGGTTATTTACGCAAAGCGTGTGTCAAAAGTGACGCTAGATTATTATGTCGTGTCTAAGTCTGTTTAACGTATCGATCGGATTACTGAAGCATGGCTAGGTTATATTACACAACGTGTGCGTGAAAAGTGACTCTAGATTAGTATGTTGCATCTCAAGTCTCTTTAACGCGTTGTTCTGATTACCTAAGCATGCGTAAAAAGTGATGCTAGATTAGTATGGCGCGTCTCAAGTCTCTTTAACGCTTTGTTTCGATTACCATGCTTATGTCGCGTCACAAGTCTCTCTAACGCGTTGTTCCGATTACCTAAGTATGCTTCGGTTATATGACGCAAAGTGTGCGTAAAAAATGACAATGGATTAGTATGTCGTGTCTCAAGTCTATTTAACGCGTCATTCCGATTACCTAAGCATGGTTAGGTTATATTGCGCAAAGTGTGCGTGATAAATGACAATAGATTAGTATGTCGTGTCTTAAGTCTATCTAACGCGTTGTTCCGATTATCTATGCATGGTTAGGTTATATTACGCAAGGATTGCGTGAAAAGAGACGCTAGATTAATATGTCGCGTCTCAAGACTCTTTAATGCGTCGTTCCGATTACCTAAGCATGGTTCGGTTATATTACGCTAAGTTTGTGTGAAAAGTGACGTAAAGTCTCTTTAACGCGTTGTTTTAATGCTTATGTCGTGTCACAAGTCTCTCTAATGGGCCGTTCCGATTACCAAAGAATGGTTAGGTTATATTACGCAGAGTGTGCGTGAAAATTAACAATTGATTAGTATGTCGCGTCTCAAGTCTCTTTAACGCATCGTTCCGATTATTCAAGAATGGTTAGGTTATATTACGCAAAGTGTGCGAGAGAAGTAATGCTAGATTAGTATGTCGTGTCTCAAGTCTCTTTAACGCGTCGTTCCGATTACCTAAGCATGGTTAGGTTATATTACGCAAGGTGTGCGTGAAAGGTGACGCTAGATTAGAATGTCCCGTCTCAAAGCTCTTTAATGCGTCGTTCCGATTGCCTAAGTATGGTTGTCATATTATGCAAAGTTAACGTGAAAAGTGACGCTAGATTAGTATGTCGCGTATCAAGTTTGTTTAATGCGTCGTTCCGATTACCTAAGCATGGTTAGGTTATTTACGCAAAACGTGCGTGGAAAGTGACGCTAGATTAGTATGTAGCGTCTCAAGTCTGTTTAACGCGTGATTCCAATTACCTAAGCATGGTTAGGTTTGATTAAGAAAAGTGTGCGTGAAAAGGGGACACTAGATTAGTATTAAGCATGGTTAGGTTATTTACGCAAAACGTGCGTGAAAAGTGACGCTAGATTAGTATGTCGCGTCTCAAGTCTGTTTAACGCGTCATTCCAATTACCTAAGCATGGTTAGGTTTGATTAAGCAAAGTGTGCGTGAAAAGGGGACACTGGATTAGTATGTCGCGTCTCAAGTAACTTTAACGCGTCATTCCGATTACCTAAGCATGGTAGGTTATATTACGCAAAGTGTGCGTATACAGTGATGCTAGATTAGTATGGCGCGTCTCAAGTCTCTTTAACGCTTTGTTTCGATTACCATGCTTATGTCGCGTCACAAGTCTCTCTAATGCGTTGTTCCGATTACCGAAGCATGCTTAGGTTATATTACGCAAAGTGTGCGTAATAAATGACAATAGATTAGTATGTCGTGTCTCAAGTCTATTTAACGCGTCGTTCCGATTACCTAAGCATGGTTAGGTTATATTACGCAAAGTGTGCCTGATAAATGACAATAGATTAGTATGTCGTGTCTTAAGTCTATCAAACGCGTTGTTCTGATTACCTGTGCAAGGTTAGGTTATATTACGCCAGGTGTGCGTGAAAAAAGACGCTAGATTAATATGTCGCGTCTCAAGGCTCTTTAATGCGTCGTTCTGATTACCTAAGCATGGTTACGATTTGCGTAAAAAGTGACCTTAGATTAGTATGTCGTGTCACAAGTCTCTTAAACGCATCATTTCAATTACCATGCTTATGTCGCGTCACACGTCTCTCTAAGGCGTCGTTACGATTACATAAGCATGGTTAGGTTAAATTACCCAAAGTGTGCGTGAAAAGTGACGCTATATTAGTATGTTCAGTCTCAATTCTCTTTAACGCGTCGTTTCTATTATCTAAGCATGGTTAGGTTGTGTTATACGCAAAGTGTGCAAAAGTGACGCTAGATTAGTATGATTCGTCTAAAGTCTCTTTAAAGTGTCGTTTCGATCACCATGCTTATCTCGCGTCACAAGTCTCTTTAACGTGTTGTTCCGATTACATAATCATGGTTAGCTTATATTACGCAAAGTGTGCGTGAAAAGTGACGTTAGATGAGTATGTCGCGTCTCAAGTCTTTCTAACACGTCGTTTCAATTTCCTAAGCATGGTTAGGTTATATTACGCAAAATGTGCGTGAAAAGTGACGCTAGATTAGTATGTCGTGTCTCAAGTGTCTTTAACGCATCGTTTCTAAGCATGGTTAGGTTATATTATACAAACTGTGCGTGAAAAGTGACGCTAGATTAGTATGGCGTGTCTCAAGTTTCTTTAACGCGTCGTTTCGATTACCATGCATATGTCGCGTCACAAATCTCTTTAACGCGTTGTTCCGATTAACAAAGCATGGTTAGGTTATATTACGCAAAGTGTGCGTTAAAAATAACAACTGATTAGTATGTCGCGTCTCAAGTCTATTTACGCGTCGTTCCGATTACTTAAGCATGGTTAGGTATTACGCAAAGTGTGCGTGAAAATGACAATTAATTAGTATGTCGCGTCTTAAGTCTATCTAACGCGTCGTTCTGATTACCTAAGCATGGTTAGGTTATTTTACGCAAGGTGTGCATCAAAAGTGACGCAAGATTATTATGTCACGTCTCACAGCTCTTTAATACGTCGTTCCGATTACCTAAGCATGGTTAGGTTATATTATGCAAAGTTTGCGTAAAAAGTGACGCTAGATTAGTATATCGTGTCTCAAGTCTCTTTTACGCATCATTTCGATTACCATGCTTAGGTCACGTCACACGTCTCTCTAACGCGTCGTTTTGATTACCTATGTAGGGTTAGGTTATATTACGCAAAGTGTGCGTGAAAAGTAACGTTAGACTATATCTAGTGTCAAGTCTCTTTAACACGTCGTTTCGATTATCTAAGCATGGTTTGGTTATATTACGCAAAGTGTGCGTAAAAAGTGACGCTAGATTAGTATGATAAGTCTCAAGTCTCTTTAAAGCGTCGTTTCGATTACCATTCTTATCTCGGGTCACAATTCTCTTAAACGCGTCGTTCCATTACCTAAGCATGGTTAGGTTATATTATGCAAAGTGTGCGTAAAAAGTGACGCTAGATTAGTATGTTGCTACTCAATTCTCTTTAACGCATCGCTCCGATTACCTAAGCATGGTTAGGTTAGGTTACACAAAGTGTGCGTAAGAAATGACGCTAGATTAGTTTGGCGCGTCTCAAGTCTCTTTTATGCGTCATGCTTATGTCGCGTCACAAGTCTCTCTAGCGCGTCGTTCCGATTAACAAAGCATGGTTAGGTTATATTACGCAAAGTGTGCATAAAAAGTGACGCTAGATTGGTATGTCACGTCTCAAGTCTCTTTAACGCGTCATACCGATTACCAAAGCATGGTTAGGTTACGTCACAACTCTCTCTAACGCGTCATTCTAATTACCTAAGTATGGTTAGGTTCTATTACGCAAAGTTTGGTGGAAAAGTGACGGTAGATTATTAAGCCGCGTCTTAAGTCTCTTTAACGCGTCGTTCCGATTACCTAAGCATGGTTATGTTACAATGCGCAAAGTGTGCATGACAAGTGACGCTAGATTAGCATGTCACTTCTCAAGTCTCTTTAACGCGTCGTCCCGATTACATAAGCATGGTTGGGTTATTTTACGCAAAGTATGCATGAAAAGTATTGCTAGATTAGTATATCGCATCTCAAGTCTCTTTAACACGTCGTTCCGATTACCTCAGCATCGTTATGTTATATTACGCAAAGTGTCCGTGAAAAGTGACGCTAGATTAGTATGTCGCGTCTCAAGTATCTTTAACGCGTCGTTTATGTCGCCTCACAACTTTCTCTAACACGTCGTTCCAATTACCAAAGCATGGTTAGGTTATATTACACAGAGTGTGAATTTAAAATTACAATTGATTAGAATGTCGCGTCGCAAGTCTATTTAATGCGTCGTTACTATTACAATGCTTATGTCGCGTCACAAGTCTGTCTAACGCGTCGTTTCGATTACCTAACTATGGTTAGGTTATTGTACGCAAAGTGTGTGTGAAAAGTACAAATAGATTAGTATGTCGTGTCTCAAGTCTCTTTAACGCGTCGTTCGGATTACCTAAGCATGGTTAGGTTATATTACACAAAGTGTGTGTGAAAAGTGACAATTGATTAGTATGTTGCGTCTCAAGTCTATTTAACGCGTCGTTCCGATTACCTAAGCATGGTTTCTATTATAGTACGCAAAGTGTGTGTGAAAAGTCATGCTGGATTAGTATGTCGCGTCTCAATTATCTTTATCCCGTTATTCCGATTACCTAAGCATGGTTAGGTTATATTACGAAAAGCGTGAGTGAAAAGTGACGATAGATTAGTATGTTGCGTCTCAAGTCTCTTTAACGCGTCGTTCCGATTATCAATGCATGGTTAAGTTATATTATGCAAAGTGTACGTGAAAAGTGACCCTAGATTAGTATGTCGCGTCTAAAGTCTCTTTAACACGTCGTTCCGATTACCTAAGCGTGGTTAGGTTATATTAAACAAAGTGTGCGTAAAATGCGACTCAAGAATTGTATGACGTGTTTCAAGTCTCTTTAACGCGTCGTTTCAATTACCATGCTTATGTCGAGTCACAAGTCTTTCTTACGTGTCGTTCCGATTACCTAAGCATGGTTAGGTTATATTACTCAAAGTGTGCGTGAAAAATGACAATTGATTAGTATGCCGCCTCTCCAGTCTATTTAATGCGTCGTTCCTATTACCTAAGCATGGTTAGGTTATATTACGCAGGGTATGCAAAAAGTAATGCTAGATTAGTATGTAGCGTCTCAAGGCTCTTTAATGTGCCGTTCCGATTAACTAAGCATGGTTAGGTTATATTACGCAATTTTTGCGTGAAAAGTGACGCTAGATTAGTATGTTGCGTCTCAAGTCTCTTTAACGCGTCGTTTCGATTACCATGCTTATGTCGCGTGACAAGTCTCTCTAACGCGTCGTTCCTATTACCTTAGCATGGTTAGTTTATAGTACGCAAAGTGTGCGTGAAAAGGATCAATAGATTAGTATGTCACGTCTCAAGTCTCTTTAACGCGTCGTTCCGATTACCTAAGCATGGTTAGGTCATATTACGCAAAGTGTGCATGATAAGTGACGATAGATTAGTATGTCGCATCTCAAGCCTATTTAACGCGTCCTTCCAATTACCTAAGCATGCTTAGTTTATATTACGCAAAGTGTGCGTGAAAAGTGACGCTAGATTAGTATGTCGCGTCTCGAATCTGTTTTCCGTGTTATTCCGATTACCTAAGCATGGTTAGGTTATATTACGCAAAGTGTGCGTGAAAAGTGACGCTAGATTAGTATGTAGCGTCTCAAGTCTATTTGATGTATCGTTCCGATTACTTAAGCATTGTTTGGTTATATTACGCAAAGTTTGTGTGAAAAGTGATGCTAGATTAGTATGACGCGTCTCCATTCTCTTCAACGCATTGTTCCGATTACCTAAGCATGGTTAGGTTATATTACGCAAAGCGTGCGTCAAAAGTGACGCTAAATTAGTAAGTCGCGCCTCAAGTTTGTTTAACGCGTTGTTCCGATTACCTAAGCATGGTTAGGTTATATTAGAAAAAGTGTGCGTGAAAAGTGACGCTAGATAATTAAGTCGCGTCTCAAGGATCAATAGATTAGTATGTCGCGTTAGAAGTCTCTTTAACGCGTCGTTCCGATTATCTAAGCATGGTTAGGTTATATTATGCAAAATGTGCGTGAAAAGTGACGCTAGATTAGTATGTCCAGTCTGAAGAGTCTTTAACGCGTCGTTCCGATTACCTAAGCAAGGTTAAGTTATCTTAAGCGAAGTGTGCGTAAAAAGTGACCCTATATGAGTATGTTTCGTCTCAAGTCTCTTTAATGCGTAGTCCCGATTACCATGCTTATGTCGCGTCAGAAGTCTCTCAAACGCGTCGTTCGGATTACCTAAGCATGGTTAGGTTATATTACGCAAAGTGTGCGTGAAAAATGACAATAGATTAGTATATCGCATCTCAAGTTTATTTAACGTGTGGTTCCAATTACTTAAGCATGGTTGGTTATATTATTACGCAAAGTGTGCGTGTAAAATGACAATAGATTAGTATGTCGCGTATTAAGTGTATCTAACGCGTCTTTCCGATTACCTAAGCATGGTTAGGTTATATTATGCAAAGTGTGCAGGAAGAGTGACGCTAGATTAGTAAGTCGCATCTCAATTCTCTTTAACGCGTTGTTCCGATTACCTAAGCATGCTTAGGTTATATTACGCAAAGCGTGCGTGAAAAGTGACGCTAGATTAGTATGTCTCCTCTCATGTCTATTTAACGCGTAGTTCCGATTACCTAAGAATGGTTAGGTTATTAGGCAAAGTGTGCGTGAAAAGTAATGCTAGATTAGTATGTCGCTTCTCAAGTCTATTTAACGCGTTGTTTCGATTACCATTCTTATGTCGCGTCACAAGTCTCTCTAACACGTCGCTTAGCTTACCTAAGCATGGTTAGGTTATATTACGTAAAGTGTGCGTTTTCAGTGACGCTAGATTAGTATGCCGCGTCATAAGTCTCTTTAACGTGTCGTTCCGATTACCTAAGCATGGTTAGGTTATATTACGCAAAGTGTTCTTGAAAAGTGACGCTAGATTAATTTGTCACGTCTTAATTCTCTTTAACGCGTTGTTCCGACTACCTAAGCATGGTTAGGTTATATTACGCAAAGTTTGCGTGAAAAGTGACGCTAGATTAGTATGTCGCGTCTCAAATATCTTTAACGCGTCGTTTCGATTACCATTCTTATGTCGCGTCATAAGTCTCTCTAACGCGGCGTTCCGATTCCCTAAGCATGGTTAGGTTATAGTACGCAAAGTGTGCGTGAAAAGGATCAATTGATTAGTATGTCGCGTCTCAAGTATCTTTAACCCGTCGTTCCGATTACCTAAGCATGGTTAGGTATATTTTGCAAAATGTGCATGAAAAGTGACGCTAGATTAGTATGTCCAATCTCAAGTCTCTTTAACGTTTTGTTCCGTTTACCTAAGAATCGTTAGGTATACTACGCAAGTGTGCGTAAAAAGTGACCCTAGATTAGTATGTTTCGTCACAAGTCTATTTAACGCGTCATTTCGATTACAATGCTTATGTCGCGCCACAAGTCTCTCTAACGTGTCGTTTTGATTACCTAAATATGGTTAGGTTATATTACGAAAAGTGTGCGTGAAAAATGACGTTAGATTAGTATATCGCGTCTCAAGTTTCTTTAGCGCTTCGTTCCGATTACCTAAGCATGGTTAGGTTATATTACGCAAAGTGTGCTTGAAAACTGAGGCTAGATTAATTTGTCGCGTCTCAAGTCTCTCTAACGCGTCGTTACGATTTCCTAAGCATGGCTAGGTTATATTACGCAAAGTGTGCGTAAAAAGTAACGCTAGTTAATATCAAGCGTCTCAAGTCTCTTTAACGCGTTGTATCGATTACCATGCATATGTCTCGTCAGAAGTCTCTCTAATGCGTTGTTTTGATTACCTAAGCATGGTTAGGTTATATTACGCAAAGTGCGCATGAAAAATGACAATAGATTAGTATATCGCGTCTCATGTCTATTTAACGCGTCGTTCCAATTACCTAAGCGTTGTTAGGTTATAATTCGCAATGCGTGCATGAAAAGTGACGCTAGATTAGTAGGGCGTTTAATGCGTTAAAAAGACAGGAGACGAAACATACTAATCTATCGTCAATTTTCATGCACACTTTGCGTAATATAACCTAACTATGCTTAGGTAATTGGAACGACGCGTTAAAGAGACTTGAGACGCAACATACTAATCTAGTGTCACCTTTTATGCACACTTTGCGTAATATAACATAACCATGCTTAGATAGTCGGAACAACACGTTAAAGAGACTTGAGAGGCGACATACTAATCTAGCGTCACTTTTCAAGCACACTCTGCATAATATATCCTAACCAAGCTTAGGTAATCAGAACGACGCGTTAAAGGGATTTGAGACGCGACATACTCATCTAGCGTCACATTTCATTTACACTTTGAGTAAAACAACCGAACCATGCTTAGGTAATCGGAATGACGCGTTAAAGATACGTATGACGCGTCATGCTAATCTAGCGTCACTATTCTCGCACTCTTTGTGTAATGTAACCTAACCACGGTTAGGTAATCGGAACGACGCGTGAAAGAGACATTAGACGCGACATACTAATCTAGCGTCACTTTTTACGCGCACTTTGCGTAATATAACCTAACCATGCTTCGGTAGTTGGAACGACGCGTTAGAGAGACTTATGACACGAAATAAGCATGGTAATCGAAACAACGCGTCAAAGATACTTAAGACGTGCCATACTAACTAGCATAACTTTTTACGCACACTTTGTGAAATATAACCTAACCATGCTTAGGTAATCGGAACGGTGCGTTAAAGAGACTTGAGACGCGAGATACTAATCTAGCGTCGGTTTTCACGCACACTTTTCTTAATATAACCTAACCATTCTTAGGGAATCAGAAGACGCGTTAAAGAGACTTGAGACGCGACATACTAATCATGCGTCACTTTTCACGCACACTTTGCATAAAATAACCTAACCCAGCTTAGATAATCGGAACGACGCGTTAGAGAGACTTGTGACTCGACATACTAATCTAGCGTGACTTTTCACGCACACTTCGCGTTATATTAGATAACCATGCTTAGGTAATCGGAACGACGCGTCAAAGAGACTTGGCACGCGACATACTAATCTAGCGGCACTTTTAACGCACGCTTTGCGTAATATAACCTAACCATGCTTAGGTAATCGGAACGACACATTGTAGATACTTGAGATGCGACTTACTAATCTTCTGCCACTTTTCACGCACTATTTGCTTAATATAACTTAACCATGCTTAGGTAATCGGAACGACACGTTAGAGAGACTTGTGATGCGTCACAAGGATTGTAATCAAAACGACGCGTTAAAGAGACTTATGACGCGCCATACTAATCTAGCGTCACTTTTTACGCACACTTTGCATAATATAACATAACCATGCTTAGATAATCGGAACGACGCGTTAAAGAGACTTGAGAGGCGACATACCAATCTAGCGTCACTTTTCACGCACACTTTGCGTAATATGACCTAACTATGCTTAGGAAATCAGAACGACACGTTAAAGAGAATTGAGACGTGACATACTTATCTAGCGTCAATTTTCATGCACATTTTTCATAATATAACCTAACCATCCTCAGGTAATCAGAACGACTCGTTAAAGAGACTTGAGACGCGACATACTAATCTTGCGTTACTTTTCATGCACATTTTGCGTAATATAACCTAACCATACTTATGTAGTCAGAACGACGCGTTAGAGAAACTTGTGACGCAACATACTAATCTAGCATCACTATTCACGCACTCTTTGCGTAATTGACTTAACCATGCTTAGGTAATCGGAACGACGCGTTAAAGAGACTTAGGACAAAACATACTAATCAATTGTTATTTTTCACGAACGACGCGTTAGAGAGACTTGTGACGCGACATAAGCATGGTAATCGATAGGACGCGATGAAGAGACTTGAGATATGACATACTTATCTAGCGGCATTTTTCACCCAAACTTTGCGTAATATAACCTAGTCATGCTTAGGTAATTGGAACGACGCGATAGAGAGACTTGAGGCGCGACGTACTAATCTAGCGTCACTTTTCATGCACACTTTGCATAATATAACCTAACCATGCTTAAGTAATCAGAACAACGCGTTAAAGAGACTTGAGACGCGACATACTAATCTAGCGTCACTTTGCACTTTGCATAAAATAACCTAACCATGCGTAGGTAATCGGAACGACGCGTTCAAGAGACTTGTGACGCTATGGTGACTTTTCACGCACACTTTGTATAATATAACCTAACTTTGCTTAGGTAATTAGAACGATGCGTTAAAGAAACTTATGAACGACATGTAATCTAGCGTCACTTTTCACGCATACTATAACTTTTACCATGCTTAGGTAATCAAAATGACGCATTTAAGAAACTTAAGACGCAACATACTAATCTAGCATCACTTTTCACGCACATGTTGCGTAATATAACCTAACCATGCATAGGTAATCAGAACTTAAAGAGACGTGAGACGCGACATACTAATCTAGCTTCCCTTTTCACGCACATTTTGCATAATATAACCTAACCATACTTAGGTAATCGGAACGATGCGTTAAAGTGACTTAAGACGCGACATACTAATCTAGCGTCACTTTTCATGCACACTTTGCGTAAAATAACCTAACCATGCTTAGGTAATCGAAAAGACGCAATAAAGAGACTTGAGACATGACATACTAATCTTTTGTGACTTTTCATGCACACTTTGCGTAATATAACCTAACCATGCTTAGGTAATCGGAACGATGTGTTAGAGAGACTTGTGACGCTGCATAAGCATGGTAATCGAACTGACGCGTTATAGAGACTTGAGACGCGCTATACTAATCTAGCAAAACGTTTAAAGCGCACTTGGCGTAATATACCCTAACCATGCTTAGGTAATTGGAACGACGCGTTAAAGAGACTTGAGACACGACATACTAATCTAGCGTCACTATTCACGCACGCTTTGCGTAATATAGCCTAACCATGCTTAGATAATTGGAATGACGCGTTAAAGAGACTTGAGACACGACATACTAATCTATTGTTACTTTTCATGCACACTTCGCGTTATATAACCTAACCAAGCTTAGGTATTCGGAACGACGGTTTAGAGAAACTTATGACGCGACATAAGCATGGCAATCGAAATGACGCGATAAAGAGACTTGAGACGCGACATACTTATCTAGCGTCACTTTTCACGCACACTTTGCGTAAAATAACCAAACCATACTTAGGTAATCGGAACGACGCATTAAATAGACTAAATTTGTGACATACTAATCTAGTGTCACTTTTCACGCACAGTTCATGTAATATAACCTACCATACTTAGATAATTAGAACGACGCGTTAAAGTGACTTGAGAGGCGACATACTAATAATCTTTTGTCACTTTTCATACACACTTTGCGTAATATAACCAAACCATGCTTAGATAATCGGAACGACACATTAAGGAAATTTGAGACGCGACATACAAATCTAGCATCACTTTTCACGCACACTTGCGTAACATAACCTAACCATAATTAATCGGAACGACGCATTAAAGAGAGTTGAGACGCAACATACTAATCTAGCGTCACTTTTTACGCACACTATGTGTAATATAACCTAACAAAGCTTAGGTAATGGAACGACGCGTTAGAGAGACTTGTGACGCGACATACTAACCTAGCGACACTTTCAACGCGCACTTGGCGTACTATAACCTAACCATGCTTAGGTAATCAGAACGATGCGTTAAAGAGACTTGAGACGCAACATACTATTTTAGCGGCACTTTTCGCGCACACTTTGCGTAATATAACGTAACCATGCTTAGGTAATAGGAACGACGCGTGAAAGAGACTTGAAACGCGACATACTAATCTAGCGTCAATTTTCCCGCACACTTTAAGTAATAACCTAACCATGATGCTTAGGTAATCAGATCGACGTGTTAGAGAGACTTGAGATGCGACATAAACATGGTTATCAAAACGACGCGTTACAAAGACTTGAGACCCGACATACTAATCTAGCGTCGCTTTTCATGCACACTTTGTGTAATATAACCTAACCATGCTTAGGTAATCAGAACGACACGTTAAAGAGACTTGAGACGCGACATACTAATCTGGCATCACTTTTCACGCACTCTTTGCCTTATATAACCTAAGCATGCTTAGGTAATCAGAACGACGCGTTAAATAGAATTGATACGCGACATACTAATCTATTGTTACTTTTCACGCACGCTTTGCGTAATATAACCTAACCATGCTTAGGTAATCGGAACGACGCGTTAAAGAGACTTGAGACGCGACATACTAATCTGGCATCACTTTTCACGCACACTTTGCGTAATACAACCTAACCATGCCTGGGTTATCAGAACGACGCGTTAAAGAGACTTGAGACGCGACATACTAATCTGGCGTCACTTTTCATGCACACTTTGCGTATAAAAACCTAACCATGCTTGGGTAATCAGAACGACGCATTAAAGAGACTTGAGACACGACATAATAATCTGGCATCACTTTTCACGCACAATTTTCTTAATATAACCTAACCATGCTTAGGTAAACGGAATGACGCGTTAAAAACACTTGTGACGCGACATACTAATCTAGCGGCACTTTTAACGCACACTTTGTGTATTGTAACCTAACCATGCTTAGGTAATTGGAACGTTGCGTTAAAGAGACTTAAGACGCGACTTACTAATCTATTGTCACTTTTCACGCTAACTTTGCATAATATAACCTAACCATGCTTAGGTAATCGGAATGACGCGTTAGAAAGACTTGTGACTTAACATATTAATCTAGCGTCACTTTTCACGTACACTTTGCGTAATATTAGATAACCATGCTTATAGGTAATCAGAACAACGCGTTAGAGAGAGACTTGTAACGCGACACGAGCATGGTAATCAAAATAACGCGTTAAAGAGACTTGAGATGCGACATACTAATATAGCGTCACTTTTCACGACACTTTGCGTAATATAACCTAACCATGCTTAGGTAATCAGAACGACGCGTTAAAGAGACTTGTGATCTGACATACTAATCTAGCGGCACTTTTAACGCACACTTTGCATAATATAACCTAACCATGCTTAGGTAATCGGTATAACGCGATAAAGAGACATGAGACACGACTTACTAATCTAGCGTCACATTTCAAGCAGACTTTTCGTTATATGACCTAACTATGCTTAGGATATTGGAACGACGCGTTAGAGAGACTTGTGACGCGACATAAGCATGGTAATCGAAATGACGCGTTAAAGAGACTTGAGACGCTACATACTACTCTAGCGTCACTTTTCACGCATACTTTGCGTAACATAATCTAACCATACTTAGGTATTCAGAATGACGCGTTAGAGAGACTTGTTAGGCGACATTCTAATCTAGCGTCACTTTTCACACACACTTTGCGTAATATAACCTAACCATTCTTAGGTAATCGAAACGACGCGTTAAAGAGACTCTAGACGTGACTTACTAATCTAGCGTCACTATTCACGCACTCTTTGCGTAATATAACCTAACCATGCTTAGGTAATCGGAACGACACGTTAGAGAGACTTGTGACGCGACTTACTAATCTAGCGTCACTTTTCACGCACACCTTGCGTAATATAACCTAACCATGCTTAGGTAATCGGAACGACACTTTAGAGAGACTTTTGATGCAACATACAAATCTAGCGGCACTTATATCGCACACATTGCGTAATATATAACCATGCTTAGGTAATTGTAACGACGCGTTAGAGAGACTTTTGACGCGACATAAGCATATGACAATCGAAACGACGCGTTATAGAGACTTGAGACGCGCCATACTAATCTAGCGTCGCTTTTCACGTACACTTTGCGTAATATAACCTAACCATGCTTAGGTGCACTTAACGACGCGTTAAAGAGACTTGAGACGCGACATACTAATCTAGCGTTTCTTTTCACGCACACTTTGCATAATATAATCCAATAATGCTTAGTTAATAGAAACGACGCGTTAAAGAGACTTTCGACGCGTTATAATAGTCTAGCTTCACTTTTCACGCACATTTTGCGTAAAATGACCTAACCATGCATAGGTAATCGGAACGACGCGTTAAATAGACTTGAGACGCGACATACTAGTCTAGCGTAACTTTTCACGCACACATTGCGTAATTTAATCTAACCATGCTTAGGTAATCGGAACGACGAGTTAAAGGGACTTGTGACATGACATACTAATCTAGCGGCACTTTCAATGCACACTTTGCTTAATATTACATAACCATGCTAAGGTAATCGGAACAACGCGTTAAAGAGACTTGAGACGTGACTTACTAACCTAGTGTCACTTTTCACGCACTATTTGCGTATTATATCCTAACCATGCTTACGTAATTAGAACGCACGTTAGAGAGACTTGTGACGCAACATACTAATCTAGCATCAGTTTTTACGCACACTTCCCGTAATATAACCGAACAATGCTTAGGTAATCAGAACGACGCATTAGGGAGACTTGTGACACGACATAAGGATGGTAATCGAAACAACGCGTTAAAGAGACTTAAGACGCGCCTTACTAATCTACTGTCACTTTTATGGAAACTTTGCGTAATATAACATAACCATGCTCAGATAATCTGAACGATGCGTTAAATAGACTTGAGAGGCGACATACTAATCTAGCGTAACTTTTCACGCACACTTTGCGTAATATAACTAAACCATGCTTAGGCAATCTGAACAACGCGTTAAAGAGACTTGAGGCATGACATACTTATCTAGCGTCAGTTTTCACGCACACTTTGCATAATATAACTTAACAATCCCTAGGTAATTGGAACGACGTGTTAAAGATACTTGGACGCGACATACTAATATAGCGAATTTTTGCGAAAACTTTGAGTAATATAACCCAACCATGCTTAAGGTAATCGGAACGACGCGTTATAGAGACTTGTGACGTGACATACTAATCTAGCGTCGCTTTTCACGCACACTTTGCATAATATAACCTAACCATGGATAGGTAATCGGAACGACGCATTTGAGAGACATGTTGCGCAACATAAGCATGGTAATAGAAACGACCTGTTAAAGACACTTGAGACGCGGCATACTAATCAAGCGACTCTTTGCTTAAACTTTTAGTAATATAACCTAACCATGCTTAGGTAATCGGAACGACGCGTTATAGAGACTTGAGACGCGACTTACTAACTTAGTGTCACGTTTCACGCATTATTTGCGTTATATAACCTAACCATGCATAGGCAATCGAAACGATGCGTTAAATAGACTTGAGACACGCCACACTAATCTAGCGTCACTTTTTACGCACACTTTGCATAATATAACCTAACCATTCTTAGGTAATCAGAACAACGCGTTAAAGAGACTCTAGACGCGACGTGCTAATCTAGCGTCACTTTTCATGCACACTTTGCGTAATATAACCTAACCATGCTTAGGTAATCGGTACAACGCATTAAAGAGACTGGAGACAGAAAATACTAGTTTAGCGTCACATTTCACGCACACTTTACGTAAAATAATCTAACAATGCTTAGGTAATCGGTACAACGAGTTATAGAGACTTGAGACGCGACATACTAAGCTAGCGTAACTTTTCACGCAGACTTCGCATAATATAACCTAACCATGCTGAGCTAATCAGAACGATGCGTTAAAGAGACTTGTGACGAGACACACTAATCTAGCGGCACTTTTGACGCACACTTTGCGTAATATAACCTAACCATGCTTAGGTAATCAGAACGACGCGTTAAAGAGACTTGAGACGCGGCTTACTAATCTAGCGTCACTTTTCACGCACACTTTTGATAATATAACCTAATTATGCTTAGGTAATTAGAATGAAGCTTTAGAGGGACTTGAGAAATGACATACTAATATGTTGTCAATTTTCACGCACACTTTGCGTAATATAACCTAACCATACCTAGGTAATCGGAACGACGCGTTAAAGAGACTTGAGACGCGACATACTAATCTAGCGTCAGTTTTCACGCACACTTTGAGTAATATAACCTAGCCATGGTAATCAGACCGACGCGATAAAGAGACTTGAGACGCGACATACTAATCTAGCGTCACTTTTCACGCACACTTTGCGTAATATAAGATAACCATGCTTAGGTAATATTACGCGAGGTGTGCTTGAAAAGTGATGCAATTTAAGTATGTCGCATCACAAGTCTCTGTAACGCGTCTTTCCGATTACCTAAGCATGGTTAGGTTATATAATAAGTGTGCGTTAAAAGTGACACTAGAATAGTATGTCGAGTCACAAGTCTCTTTAACGCGTCGTTCCGATTACCTATGCATGGTTAGGTTATTTTATGAAAAGAGTGCGTGAATAGGGACGCTATATAAGTATGTCGCATCACAAGTCTTATTAAATCATCGTTCCGATTACCATGATTATCTCGCGTCACAAGTCTCTTTAACGCGTCGTTCCGATTACCTCTAAGCATGGTTATATTGCGCAAAGTGTGCGAGAAAAGTAATGCTAGATAGTATGTCGCGTCTCCAGTCTCTTTAACGCGTCGTTCTGATTACCTAAGCATGGTTATGTTATATTACGCAAAATGTGCATGAAAAGTGAAACTAGATTAGTATGGGCGTCTCAAGTCTCTCTGACGCGTCGTTCCAATTTCCTCACCATGGTTAGGTTATATTACGCAAAGTATGCGTACAAACTGACGCTAGATTAATATGGCGCGTCTAATGTCTTTTTAACGCATCGTTCCGATTACCTAAGCATTGTAAGGCTATATTATGCAATGTGTACGTGAAAAGTGACGCTAGATTAGTATATCGCGTCTCAAGTCTCTTTAACGCGTCGTTTTGATTACCATGTTTATGTCGCGTCACAAGTCTCTCTAACGGTTTGTTCTGATTACCTAAGAATGGTTAGGTTATATTACGCACAGTGTGCGTGAGAAGTAACAATAGATTAGTATGTCGCATCTCAAGTCTCTTTAACGCGTCGTTCCGATTACCCAAGAGTTGTTAGGTTATATTACGCAAAGTTTGCGAGAAAAGTAATGCTAGATTAGTATGTCGCCTCTCAAGTCTCTTTAATGTGTCGTTACGATTACCTAAGCATGGTTAGGTTATATTACGCAAGGTGTGCGTGAAAGGTGATGCTAGATTAGAATGTCCCGTCTCAAGGCTCTTTTATTCGTCGTTCCGATTTCCTAAGCATGGTTAGGTTATATTATGCAAAGTGTGAGTGAAGTGAAACTAGATTAGTATGAGCATCTCAAGTCTCTGTAACGCGTCATTCCGATTTCCTAAGCATGGTTACGTTATATTACGCAAAGTGTGCGTACAAAGTGACGCTAGATTAATATGGCGCGTCTAAAGTCTTTTTAACGCGTCTTTTCAATTACCATGCTTATGTCGCGTCAGAAGTCTCTCTAACACATCGTTTCGATTACCTAAGCATGGTTTGGTTATATTACGCAAAGGGTGCGTGAAAAATGACAATATATTAGTATGTCGCGTCTCAAGTCCATTAACGCGTCATTCCAACTACTTAAGCATGGTTAGGTAATATTACACAATGTGTGCGTGAAAAATGACAATAGATTAGTATGTCGCGTCTTAGGTCAATCTAACTCGTCGTTCCAATTACCTAAGCATGGTTAGGTTTTCTTATGCAATGTGTACGTGAAAATTGACACTAGATTGGTATATCGCGTCTCAAGTCTCTTTAACGCGTCGTTTTGATTACCATGCTTATGTCGCGTCACAAGCCTCTCTAACGGGTCGTTCCGATTACCTAACAATGGTTAGGTTATATTACGCAAAGCGTGCGTGAAAAGTAAAAATAGATTAGTATGTCGCGTCTCAAGTCTCTTTAACGCGTCGTTCCGATTACCCAAGAATGGTTTGGTTATATTGCGCAAAGTGTGCGAGAAAAGTAATGCTAGATTAGTATGTCGAGTCTCCAGTCTCTTTAACGCGTCGTTCCGATTACCTAAGCATGGTTATGTTATATTATGCAAAATTTGCGTGAAAAGTGAAACTAGATTAGTATGGGTGTCTCAAGTCTCTCTGACGCGTCGTTCCAATTTCCTCACCATGGTTAGCTTATATTACGCAAAGTATGCGTACAAACTGACGCTAGATTGATATGGCGCGTCTAATGTCTTTTTAACGCATCGTTCCGATTACCTAAACATGGTTAGGTTATATCACGCAGAGTGTGCAAGAAAAATGACAATCGCGTCTTAAGTGCATTTAACGCGTCGTTCCAATTACTTAAGCATGGTTAGGTAATATTACGCAAAGTGTGCGTGAAAAATGACAATTGATTAGTATGTCGCATCTTAGGTCAATCTAACTCATCGATCCGATTACCTAAGCATTGTTAGGCTATATTATGCAATGTGTACGTGAAAAGTGACGCTAGATTAGTATATCACGTCTCAAGTCTCTTTAACGCGTCGTTTTGATTACCATGCTTATGTCGCGTCACAAGTCTCTCTAACGGGTCATTCCGATTACCTAAGAATGGTTAGGTTATATTACGCACAGTGTGCGTGAAAAGTAACAATAGATTAGTATGTCGAATCTCAAGTCTCTTTAACGCGTCGTTCCGATTACCCGAGAATGGTTAGGTTATATTACGCAAAGTGTGCGAGTAAAGTAATGCTAGATTAGTATGTCGCCTCTCAAGTCTCTTTAACGTGTCGTTCCGATTACCTAAGCATGGTTAGGTTATATTACGCAAGGTGTGCGTGAAAGGTGATGCTAGATTAGAATGTCCCGTCTCAAGGCTCTTTTATGCGTCGTTCCGATTTCCTAAGCATGGTTATGTTATATTATGCAAAGTGTCAGTGAAAAGTTAAACTAGATTAGTATGGGCGTCTCAAGTCTCTCTAACACGTCATTCCGATTTCCTAAGCATGGTTACGTTATATTACGCAAAGTGTGTGTACAAAGTGACGCTAGATTAATATGGCGCGTCTAAAGTCTTTTTAACGCGTCGTTTCAATTACCATGCTTATGTCGCGTCATAAGTCTCTCTAACACATCATTCCGATTACCTAAGCATGGTTTGGTTATATTACCCAAAGGATGCGTGAAAAAATGAAAATAGATTAGTATGTCTCGTCTTAAGCATGGTTAGGTAATATTACGCAATGCGTGCGTGAAAAATGACAATAGATTAGTATGTCGCGTATTAGGTCAATCTAACTCGTCGTTTTAATTACCTAAGCATGGTTAGGTTTTCTTATGCAATGTGTACGTAAAAATTGACACTAGATTGTTATATCGCGTCTCAAGTCTCTTTAACGCGTCGTTTTGATTACCATGCTTATGTCGCGTCACAAGTCTCTCTAACGGGTCGTTCCGATTACCTAACAATGGTTAGGTTATATTACCCAAAGCGTGCGTGAAAAGTAAAAATAGATTAGTATGTCACGTCTCAAGTCTCTTTAACGCGTCGTTCCGATTACCCAAGAATGGTTAGGTTATATTGCGCAAAGTGTGCGAGAAAAGTAATGCTAGATTAGTATGTCGCGTCTCCAGTCTCTTTAACGCGTCCTTTTGATTACCTAAGCATGGTTACGTTATATTACGCAAGGTGTGCGTGAAAGGTGACGCTAGATTAGTATGTCGCGTCTCAAAGCTCTTTAATGCGTCGTTCCGATACCTAATCATGGTTGTTATATTATGCAAAGTTTGCATGAAAAGTGATGCTAGATTAGTATGTCGCGTCTTAAGTATCTTTAACACGTCGTTTCAATTTACCATGCTTATGTCGCGTCACAAGTCTCTCTAACGCGTCGTTCCGATTACCTTATGCATGGTTAGATTATAGTATGCAAAGTGTGCGTGAAAAGTAACAATAGATTAGTATGTCGCGTCTGAAGTCTCTTTAACGCGTCGTTACGATTACCCAAGCATGGTTAGGTTATATTACCCAAAGTGTGCGTTAAAAGTGACTAGATTAGTATGTCGCATCTTAAGTCTATTGAACGCGTCGTTCCGATTACCTAAGCATGGTTAGGTTATATTACGCAAAGGGTGCGTGAAAAGTGACGCTAGATTAGTATGTCGCGTCTCAAATCTCCTTAACGCGTTGTTCCGATTACCTAAGCATGGTTAGGTTATTTACGCAAAGCGTGTGTCAAAAGTGACGCTATATTATTATGCCGCGTCTCAAGTCTGTTTAACGTGTCGATCGGATTACCTAAGCATGGCTAGGTTATATTACATAAAGTGTGCGTGAAAGTGATGCTAGATTAGTATATCGCGTCTCAAGTCTCTTTAACGCGTCGTTCCGATTACCTAAGCATGGTTAGGTTATATTACGCAAAGTGTGAGTAAAAAGTGAGGCTAGATTAGTATGGCGCGTCTCAAGTCTCTTTAACGCGTCGTTTCGATTACCATGCTTATGTCGCGTCACAAGTCTCTTTAACGCGTTGTTCCGATTACCTAAGCATGGTTTGGCTATATTATGCAAAGTGTGCATAAAAAATGACAATAGATTAGTATGTCGCATCTTAAGTCTATTTACGCGTCGTTCAGATGAATTAAGCATGGTTAGGTTGTGCGTGAAAAAAGACAATTGATATGTATGTCGCGTGTTAAGTCTATCTAACGCGTCGTTCTGATTACCTAAGCCTTGTTAGGTTATTTTACGCAAGGTGTGCGTGAAAAGTGACGCTAGATTAGTATGTCGTGTCTCAAGTCTCTTTAACGCATTATTTCGATTACCATGCTTAGGTCGCGTCACACGTCTCTCTAACTCGTCATTCCGTTTACCTAAGTAGGGTTAGGTTATATTACGCAAAGTGTGCGTGAAAAGTGACGCTAGAATAGTATGTCCCATCTCAAGTCTCTTTAACGCGTCGTTTCTATTATCTAAGCATGGTTAGGTTATATTACGCAAAGTTTGTGTTAATATGATTCGTCTCAAGTCTCTTTAAAGCGTCGTTTCGATTACCATGCTTATCTCGCGTCACAAGTCTCTTTAACGCATTGTTCCGATTACCTATGCATGGTTAGGTTATATTACGCAAAGTTTGCGTGAAAAGTGACGTTAAATCAGTATGTCGCGTCTAATGTCTCTCTAACGAGTCGTTTCAATTTCCTAAGCATTGTTAGGTTATATTACGTAAAGTGTGCGTGAAAAGTGACACTAGAGTATATGTCGCGTCTCAAGTCTCTCTAACCCGTCGTTCCGATTTCCTAACCATGGTTAGGTTATATTACGCAAAATGTGCGTAAAAAGTGACGCTAGATAAATATGGCGCGTCTCAAGTCTTTTTAACGCGTCGTTTCGGTTACCATGCGTATGTCGCATCACAAGTCTCTCTAACGCGAAAAATGACAGTAGATTAGTATGTTGCGACTCAAGTCCATTTAAAGAGTCGTTCCAATTGCTTAAGCATGGTTAGGTTATATTACGCAAAGTTTGCGTGAACAATGACAATAGATTAGTATGTCGCGACTTAAGTCTATCTAACTCGTCGTTCCGATTACCTTAGCATGGTTAGGTTATATTATGCAATGTGTGCGTGAAAAGTGATGCTAGATTAGTATGTCGCGTCTTTAATTTCTTTAACGCGTCGTTCCGATTACCTAAGCATGATTAGGTTATTTACATAAAGAGTGTTTCAAAAGTGACGCTAGATTATTATGCCGGGTCTCAAGTCTGTTTAACGCTTCGATCGGATTACCTAAGCATGGCTAGGTTATATTACGCAAATTGTGCGTGAAAAGTGATGCTAGATTAGTATGTCGCGTCTCAAGTCTCTTTAACGCATCGTTCTGATTATCCAAGAATGGTTAGGTTATATTACGCAAAGTATGCGAGAGAAGTAATGCTAGATTAGTATATCGCATCTCAAGTCTATTTAACGTGTCGTTCCGATTACGTAAGCATGGTTAGGTTATATTACGCAAGGTGTGCGTGAAAGTCCTAGATTAGAATGTCCCGTCTCAAGGATCTTTAATGCGTCGTTCCAATTATCAACTGTCTTTAACGCGTCGTTTCGATTACCATGCTTATGTCGCGTCACAAGTCTCTCAAACACGCCGTTCCGATTACCTTAAGCATGGTTAGGTTATAGTACGCAAAGTTTGCGTGAAAAATGACAATAGATTAGCATGTCGCGACTTAAGTCTATCTAACTCGTCGTTCCGATTACCTTAGCATGGTTAGGTTATATTACACAAAGTGTGCGTGAAAAGTAACAATTGATTAGTATGTCGCGTTTGAAGTCTCTTTAACGCGTCGTTACGATTACCCAAGCATGGTTAGGTTATATTACGCAAAGTGTGCGTGAAAAGTGACTAGCTTAGTATGTCGCATCTCAAGTCTATTTAACGCGTCGTTCCGATTACCTAAGCATGGTTAGGTTATATTAAGCAAAGGGTGCGTGAAAAGAGACGCTAGATTAGTATGTCGCGTCACAAATCTCTTTAACGCGTCGTTCCGATTACCTAAGTATGGTTAGGTTATTTACACAAAGCGTGTGTCAAAAGTGACGCGAGATTAATATGCCGGGTCTTCAGTCTGTTTAACGCGTCGATCGGATTACCTAAGCATGGCTAGGTTATATTACGCAAATTGGGCGTGAAAAGTGACACTAGATTAGTATGTCGCGTCTCAAGTCTCTTTAACGCGTCGTTCCGATTACCTAAGCATGGTTAGGTTATATTACGAAAAGTGTGCGTAAAAAGTGACGCTAGATTAGTATGGCGTGTCTCAAGTCTCTTTAACGCGTCGTTTCGATTACCATGCTTATGTCACGTCACAAGTCTCTTTCACGCGTTGTTCCGATTACCTAAGCATGGTTAGGTTATATTATGCAAAGTGTGCATAAAAAATGACAATAGATAAGTATGTCGCATCTCAAGTCTATTTACGCGTCTTTCAAATTACTTAAGCATGGTTAGGTTGTGCGTGAAAAAAGAAAATAGATAAGTATGTCGCGTCTTAAGTCTATCTAACGCGTCGTTCTGATTACCTAAGCCTTGTTAGGTTATTTTACGCAAGGTGTGCGTGAAAAGTGACGCTAGATTAGTATGTTGTGTCTCAAGTCTCTGTAACGCATCATTTCGATGACCATTTTTAGGTCGTGTCACAAGTCTCTAACGCGTCGTCCCGTGTACCTAAGTAGGGTTTAGGTTATATTACCCAAAGTGTGCGTGAAAAGTGACGCTAGAATAGTATGTCCAATCTCAAGTCTCTTTAACGCGTCGTTTCGATTATCTAAGCATGGTTAGGTTATATTACGCAAAGTGTGTGTTAGTATGATTCGTCTTAAGTCTCTTTAAAGCGTCGTTTCGATTACCATACTTATCTCGCATCACAAGTCTCTTTAACGCGTTGTTCCGATTACCTATGCATGGTTAGGTTATATTACGCAAAGTTTGCGTGAAAAGTGACGTTAAATCAGTATGCCGCGTCTAATGTCTCTCTAACGCGTCGTTTCAATTTCCTAAGCATGGTTAGGTTATATTACGGAAAGTGTGCGTGAAAAGTGACACTAGAGTATAGTGTCGCGTCTCAATTCTCTCTAACACGTCGTTCCCATTTCCTAAGCATGGTTAGGTTATATTACGCAACGTGTGCGTAAAAAGTGACGCTGGATTAATATGGCGTGTCTCAAGTCTTTTTAACGCGTCGTTTCGATTACCATGCATATGTCGGATCACAAGTCTCTCTAACGCGTCGTTCCGATTAACAAAGTGTGCGTGAAAAATGACAATAGATTAGTATGTTGCGACTCAAGTCCATTTAACGAGTCGTTCCAATTACTTAAGCATGGTTAGGTTATATTACGCAAAGTTTGGGTGAAAAATGACAATAAATTAGTATGTCGCGACTTAATTCTATCTAACAAGTTGTTCCGATTACCTTAACATGGTTAGGTTATATTATGCAATGTGAACGTGAAAAGTGATGCTAGATTATATTGCGTCTCAAATCTCTTTATCGCGTCGTTCCGATTACCTAAGCATGGTTAGGTTATTTACACAAAGCGTGTGTCAAAAGTGACGCTAGATTATAATGCCGGGTCTCAAGTCTGTTTAACTCGTCGATCGGATTACCTAAGCATTGCTAGGTTATATTACGCAAATTGTGCGTGAAAAGTGACGCTAAATTAGTATGTCGCGTCTCAAGTCTCTTTAACGCATCGTTGCGATTATCCAAGAATGGTTAGGTTATATTACGCAAAGTGTGCGAGAGAAGTAATGCTAGATTAGTATGTCGCATCTCAAGTCTATTTAACGCGTCGTTCCGATTACGTAAGCATGGTTAGGTTATATTAAGCAAGGTGTGCGTGAAAGGTGACGCTAGATTAGAATGTCCCGTCTCAAGGCTCTTTAATGTGTCGTTCCGATTACCTAAGTATGGTTGTTATATTATGCAAAGTTTACGTGAAAAGTGACGCTAGATTAGTATATCGCTTCTCAACTGTGTTTAATGCGTCGTTTCGATTACCATGCTTATGCCGCGTCACAAGTCTCTCTAACGCGCCGTTCCGATTACCTTAAGCATGGTTAGGTAATAGTACGCAAAGTGTGCGTGACAAGTAACAATAGATTAGTATGTCATGTCTAAAGTCTCTTTAGCGCATCGTCACGATTACCTAAGCATGGTTTGGTTATATTACGCAAAGTGTGCGTGAAAAGTGACTAGTTTAGTATGTCGCATCTCAAGTATATTTAACGCATCGTTCCGATTACCTAAGCATGGTTAGGTTATATTACGCAAAGGGTGCGTGAAAAGTGACGCTAGATTAGTATGTCGCGTCTCAAATCTCTTTAACGCGTCGTTCCGATTACCTAAGCATGGTTAGGTTATTTACACAAAGCGTGTGTCAAAAGTGACGCTAGATTATTTTACCGGGTCTCAAGTCCGTTTAACGCGTCGATCAGATTACCTAAGCATGGCTAGGTTATATTACGCAAATTGTGCGTGAAAAGTGACGCTAGATTAGTATGTTGCGTCTCAAGTCTCCTTAGCGCGTCGTTCCGATTACCTAAGCTGGTTATGTTATATTACGCAAAGTGTGCGTAAAAAGTAACGCTAGATTAGTATGGCGCGTCTCAAGTCTCTTTAATGCGTCGTTTCGATTACCATGCTTATGTCGCGTCACAAGTCTCTTTTACGCGTTGTTCCGATTCCCTAAGCATGGTTAGGTTATATTACGCAAAGTGTGCATAAAAAATGACAATAGATTAGTATGTCGCATCTCAAGTCTATTTACGCATCGTTCCGATTACTTAATCATGGTTAGGTTGTGCATGAAAAAAGACAATAGATTAGTATGTCGCGTCTTATGTCTATCTAACGCGTCGTTCTGATTACCTAATCCTTGTTAGGTTATTTTACGCAAGGTGTGCGTGAAAAGTGACACTAGATTAGTATGTCGTGTCTCAAGTCTCTTTAACGCATCATTTTGACTACCATGCTTAGGTCGCGTCACACGTCTCTCTAACGCGTCGTTCCGATTACCTAAGCAGGGTTAGGTTATATTACGCAAAGTGTGCGTGAAAAGTGACGCTAGAATAGTAAGTCAAATCTCAAGTCTCTTTAACGCGTCGTTTGAATATCTAAGCATGGTTAGGTTATATTACGCAAAGTGTGTGTAAAAAGTGACGCTAGATTAGTATGATCCGTCTCAAGTCTCTTTAAAGCGTCGTTTCGATTATCATGCTTATCTCGCGTCACAATTCTCTTTAACGCGTTGTTCCGATTATCTATGCATGCTTAGGTTATATTACGCAAAGTTTGCATGAAAAGTGACGTTAAATCAGTATGTCACGTCTAAAGTTTCTCTAACGCGTCGTTTCAATTTCCTAAGCATGGTTAGGTTATATTACGTAAAGTGTGCGTGAAAAGTGACACTAGAGTAGTGTGTCGCGTGTCAAGTCTCTCTAACGCATCGTTCCGATTTACTAAGCATGGTTAGGTTATATTATGCAAAGTGTGCGTAAAGAGTGACGCTAGATTAATATGGCGCGTCTCAAGTCTTTTTAACGCGTCGTTTCGATTACCATGCTTATGTTGCATCACAATTCTCTCTAACACGTCGTTCCGATTACCAAAGTGTGCGTGAAAAATGAAAATAGATTAGTATGTCGCGACTCAAGTCCATTTAACGAGTCGTTCCAATTACTTAAGCATGGTTAGGTTATATTACGCAAAGTGTGCGTGAAAAATGACAATAGATTAGTATGTCACGACTTAAGTCTATCTAACTTGTCGTTCCGATTACCTTAGCATGGTTAGGTTATATTATGCAATGTGTATGTTAAAAGTGATGCTAGATTAGTATGTCGAGTCTCAAGTCTCTTGAACGCGTTGTTTTGATTACCATGCGTATGTCGTGTCACAAGTCTCTCTTACGAGTCGTTCCGCTTACCTAAGAATGGTTAGGTTATATTAAGCAGTGTGCGTTAAGATTAGTATGTCGCGTCTCAAGTCTCTTTAACGCATCGTTCCGATTATCCAAGCATGGTTAGGTTATATTATGCAAGGTGTGCGTGAAAGGTGACGCTAGATTAGAATGTCCCGTCTCAAGGCTTTTTAATGCGTCGTTCCGATAACCTAAGTATGGTTGTTCTATTATGTAAAGTTAACGTGAAAAGTGACGCTAGATAAGTATGTCGCGTCTCAACTGTCTTTAACGCGTCGTTTCGATTACCATGCTTATGTCGCGTCACAAGTCTCTCTAACGCGTTGTTCCGATAAACTTAAGCATGGTTAGGTTATAGTACGTAAAGTGTGCGTGCAAAGTAACAATAGATTAATATGTCACATCTCAAGTCTCTTTAACGCGTCGTTACGATTACCTAAGCATGGTTAGGTATATTACGCAAAGTGTGCGTGGAAAGTAACAATAGATTAGTATGTCGCATCTCAAGACTATTTAACACGTCGTTCCGATTACCTAAGCATGGTTAGGTTATATTACGCAAAGGGTGCGTGAAAAGTGACGCTAGATTAGTATGTCGCTTCTGAAATCTCTTTAACGCGTCGTTTTGATTACCTAAGCATGGTTAGGTTATTTACGCAAAACGTGTGTCAAAAGTGACGCTAGATTAGTATGTCGCGTCTCAAGTCTGTTTAACGAGTCATTCCGATTACCTAAGCATGCTTAGGTTAGATTAAGCAAAGTGTGCGTGAAAAGGGACACTAGATTAGTATATCGCGTCTCAAGTCTCTTCAACGCGTCATTCCGATTACCTAAGCATGGATAGGTTATATTACGTAAAGTGTGCGTAAAAAGTGATGCTAGATTAGTATGGCGCGTCTCAAGTCTCTTTAACGCTTTGTTTCAATTACCATGCTTATGTCGCGTCACAAGTCTCTCTAACGCGTTGTTCCGATTACCTAAGCATGCTTAGGTTATATTACGCAAAGTGTGCGTAAAAAATGACAATAGATTAGTATGTTGTGTCTCAAGTCTATTTAAGTCGTTCCGATTACCTAAGCATGGTTAGGTTATATTACGCAAAGTGTGCGTGAAAAATGACAATAGATTAGTATGTCGCGTCTTATCTAACGCATCAGTCTGATTACCTAATCATGGTTAGGTTATATTACGCAAGGTGTGCGTGAAAAGTGATGCTAGATTAATATGTCGTCTCAAGGCTCTTTAATGCGTCGTTCTGATTACCTATGCATGGTTAGGTAATATTATGTAAAGTTTAAGTAACAAGTGACGCTAGATTAGTATGTCGTGTCACAAGTCTCTTAAACGCATTGTTTCGATTACCATGCTTAGGTCGCGTCACACGTCTATCTAAGGCGTCGTTCCGATTACCTAAGCATGGTTAGGTTAAATTACCCAAAGTGTGCGTGAAAAGTGACACTAGATTAGTATGTCCTGTCTCAATTCTCATTAACGCGTCGTTTCGATTATCTAAGCATGGTTAAGTTGTAATACGCAAAGTGTGCGTAAAAAGTGACGCTAGATTAGTATGATTCGTCTCAAGTCTCTTTAAAGTGTCGTTTCGATTACCATGCTTATCTCGCGTCACAAGTCTCTTGAACGCGTTATTCCGATTACATAATCATGGTTAGGTAGTGTGCGTGAAAAGTGACGTTAGATCAGTATGTCGCGTCTCAAGTCTTTCTAACACGTCGTTTCAATTTCCTAAGCATGGTTAGGTTATATTACGCAAAATGTGCGTGAAAAGTGACGCTAAATTAGTACGTCGCATCTCAAGTCTCTTTAACGCGTCGTTTCGATTACCGAAGCATGGTTAGGTTATACTACACAAAATGTGCGTAAAGAGTGACGCTAGATTAGTATGGCGCGTCTCAAGTTTCTTTAACGCGTCGTTTCAATTACCATGCTTATATCGCGTCACTAGTCTCTTTAACGCGTTGTTCCGATTACCAAAGCATGTTTAGGTTATACTACGCAAAGTTTGCGTAAAAAATAACAATTTATTAGTATGTCGCGTCTCACGTCTATTTACGCGTCGTTCCGATTAGCTAAGCATGGTTAGGCTATAAAACGCAGAGTGTGTTTTAAAAGTGTTGCTAGTTTAGTATGTCGCGTCTCAAGTCTCTTTGACGCATCGTTCCGATTACCTAAGCATGGTTAGGTTATATTACGCAAAGGATACGTTAAAAGTGACACTAGATTAGTATGTCCCGTCACAAGTCTCTTTGACGCGTCATTTTGATTACCTAACAATGGTTAGGTTATTTTATGTAAAGTGTGCGTGAAAAGCGGCACTATATAAGTATGTCGCATCACAAGTCTCATTAACGCGTCGTTCCGATTATTTAAGCACAGTTAGGTTATATTACGCTAAGTGTGTGTTAAAAGTGACTAGATTAATATGTCGCGGTACAACTCTCTTTAACGCGTCATTCTGATTACCTAACAATGGTTTGGTTATATTATGCAGTGTGCGTGAAAAGTGACGCTATATAAGTATGTCTCGTCACAAGTCTCTTTAACTCGTCGTTCTGATTGCCTAAGCTTGTGTTTTAAAAGTGTCGCTAGATTCGTATGTCGCGTCTCAAGTCTCTTTGTCGCATCGTTCCGATTACCTAATCTTGGTTAGGTTATATTACGCGAAGGGTGCATGAAAAGTGACGCAATAAAAGTATATCGCGTAACAAGTCCCTTTAGCGCTTCGTTCCAATTACCTATGCATGGTTAGGTTATATATTACACAAAGTGTGCCTTAAAAGTGACGCTATATAAGTATGTTGCGTCTTTAGTCTCTTTAACGCGTCGTTGCGGTTACCTAAGTATAATTCGGTTATATTACACAAAGTGTGTTAAAAGTGACGCTAGATTAGTATGTCGCGTCTCAAGTCTCTTTAACGCAAAGTGTGCGTTAAATGTGATGCTAGATACAAGTCTCTTTAACGCGTCATTCCGATTACCTAATCATGGTTAGGTTATACTACGCAAAGTGTGCGTGAAAAGTGATGCTAGATAAGTATGTCGCGCACAAGTCTCTTTAACGCGTCGTTCTGAATATCAAAGCATGGTTAGGCTACATTACGCAAAGTCCGCGTTGAAAGTGATGCTCTATTTTTCAGTCGCATCAGAAGTCTCTTTAACGCGCCGTTCCGATTAGCTATGCATGGTTAGGTTATCTTACGCAAAGTGTGCGTGAAAAGTGACTCTATATTACTATGTCCCATCACAAGTCTATTCAACGAGTTGTTCCGATTACCTAGGCATAGTTAGGTTATATAACGCAAAGTGTGCATTAAAAGTGACGCTAGTTTAGTAGTATGTCGCGTATGAAATCTCTTTACGTGTCATTCTGATTACCTTAGCGTGGTTAAGTTATATTACGCAAAGTGTGGGTGAAATGTGATGCTAGATTAGTAGTATGTCGCGTCTCAAGTCTCTTTAACGCGTCGTTCAGATTACCTAAGCGTGGTTCGGTTATATGATGCAAAGTGTACATTAAAAATGACACTAGATTAGTATGTCGCGTCATAAGTCTTTTTAACGCATCGTTCTGACCTAAGAATGGTTAGGTTATATTACATAAAGTGTGTGTGAAAAGTGACGCTAGATAAGTATGTCACATCACAAGTCTTTTTAACACGTCGTTCCGATTACCTAAGCATGGATAGGTTATATTACGCAAAGTATGCATTATAAGTGACTTTAGATTAGTATGTCGCGCCTCAAGTCTCTTTAACGCAAAGTGTGCGTTAAATGTGACGCTAGATATAAGTCTCTTTAACGCGTCATTCCGATTACCTAATCATGGTTAGGTTATATTACGCAAAGTGTGCGTGAAAAGTGATGCTAGATTAGTATGTCGCGCCTCAAGTCTTTTTAACGCATCGTTCAGATTACCTAAGCGTGGTTAGGTTATATGATGCACAAAGTGTACATTAAAAGTGACACTAGATTAGTATGTCGCGTCACAAGTCTTTTTATCGCATCGTTCTGACCTAATAATGGTTAGGTTATATTACATAAAGTGTGTGTGAAAAGTGACGCTAGATAAGTATGTCACATCACAAGTCTTTTTAACACGTCGTTCCGATTACCTAAGCATGGATAGGTTATATTACGCAAAGTATGCGTTATAAGTGACGCTAGATTAGTATGTCGCGCCTCAAGTCTCTTTAACGCGTCGTTCCGATTACCTAAGCATGGTTAGGTTATATAACGCAAAGTGTGTTTTAAAAGTGTCACTAGATTAGTATGTCGCGTCTCAAGTCTCTTTGTTGCATCATTCCAATTACCTAAGCATGGTTAGGTTTTTTTACGCGAAGGGTGCGTTAAAAGTGACACTAGATTAGTATTTCGGGTCACAAGTCTCTTTAACTCGTCGTTCTGATTACCTATCAGTGGTTAGGTAATTTTACGTAAAGTGTGCGTGAAAAGTGACGCTATATAAGTATGTCGCATCACAAGTCTCTTTAACGCTTCGTTTCGATTATCTAAGCATGGTTAGGTTACATTACACTAAGTGTGCGTTAAAAATGACGTTAGATTAATATGTCGCGATACAAGTCTCTTTAACGCGTCGTTCTGATTAACTATCAATGGTTTGGTTATATTACGCAAAGTTTGAGTGAAAAGTGACGTTATATAAGTATGTCGAATCACAATTCTCTTGAACGCGTTGTTCCGATTACCTAAGCATGGTTAGGTTATATTACGCAAAGTGTGCGTGAAAAGTGACGCTATATAAGTATGTCACGACACAAGTCTCTTTAACGCGTCGTTCCGATTACCAAAGCATGTTTAGGTTATATTACGCAAAGTGTGGGTTAAAAGTGAGGCTAGATTAGAATGTCGCGTCACAAGTCTCATTAACGCGTCGGCCGATTACCTATGCATGGTTAGGTTATATTATGCAAAGTGAGCGTGAAAAGGGACGCTATATAAGTATGTCACGTCACAAGTCTCTTTAAGTCGTCAATCCAATTACCTATGCATTGTTTGGTTATATTACGCAAAGTGTGCGTTAAAAGTGACGCTATATAAGTATGTCGCGTCTTAAGAATCTTTAACGCGTCGTTTCTATTACATAAGCATGGTCGGTTATATTACGCAAAGTGTGCGTTAAAAGTGATGCTAGATTAGTATGTCGTGTCTCAAGTCTCTTTAACGGGTTGTTCTGATTACCTATGGTTTGGTTATATTACGCTAAGTTTGCATGAAAATTGACGCTATATAATGTCGTGTCACAAGTCTCTTTAACGAGTTGTTCCGATTACCTAAGCATGGTTAGGTTATATTACGCAAAGTGTGCGTGAAAAGTGACGCTATATAAGTAAGTCGCGACACAAATCTCCTTAACGCGTCGTTCCGATTACCAAAGCATGGTTAGGTTATATTACGTAAAGTGTGCGTGAAATGTGACGATAGATTAGTATGTCGCGTCTCAAGTCTCTTTAACGCGTCGTTTCGATTACCATGCTTATCTCGGGTCACAAGTCTCATTAACGCGTCGTTCCAATTACCTAAGCATGGTTAGGTTATATTACGCACAGTGCGCGTTAAAGTTACACTAGATTAGTATGTTGCGTCTCAAGTCACTTTACCGCGTCGTTTCGATTACCATGCTTATGTCGCGTCACAAGTCACTCTAACCCGTCGTTCCGGTTACCTAAGCATGGTTAGGTTATAGTACGCAAAGTGTGCGTGAAAGGATCAATAGAATAGTATGTAGCGTCTCAAATCTTTTTAACGCATCGTTCCGATTACCTAAGCATGGCTAGGTAATATTACCCACGGTGTGCTTGAAAAGTGATGCTATATAAGTATGTCGCATCTCAAGTCTCTTTAACGCGTCGTTCCGATTACCCAAGAATAGCTAGGTTATATTACGCAAAGTGTGCGAGAAAAGTAACAATAGATTAGTATGTCGCCTCTCAAGTCTCTTTAACGTGTCGTTCCTATTACCTAAGCATGGTTAGGTTATATTACGTAAGGTGTGCGTGAAAGGTGACGCTAGATTAGAATGTCCCGTCTCAAGGCTCTTTTATGCATCGTTCCGATTTCCTAAGCATGGTCAGGTTATATTATACAAAGTGTGAGTTAAAAGTGAAACTAGATTAGTATGGGCGTCTAAAGTCTCTCTAACGCGTCATTCCGATTTCCTAAGCATGGTTATGTTATATTACGCAAAGTGTGCGTACAAAGTGACGCTAGATTAATATGGCGCGTCTAAAGTCTTTTTAACTCGTCTTTTCGATTACCATGCTTATGTCGCGTCAGAAGTCTCTCTAACGCATAATTCCGAGTACCTAAGCATGGTTAGGTTATATTACCCAAAGTGTGCGTGAAAAATGACAATAGATTAGTATGTCATGTCTCAAGTCCATTTAACTCGTCGTTCCAATTACTTAAGCATGGTTAGGTAATATTACGCAATGTGTGCGTGAAAAATGACAATAGATTAGTATGTCGCGTCTTAGGTCAATCTAACTCATCGTTCCAATTACCAGAGCATGGTTAGGTTATATTATGCAATGTGTACGTGAAAATTGACACTAGATTAGTATATCGCGTCTCAAGTCTCTTTGACGCGTCGTTTTGATTACCATGCATATGTCGCGTCACAAGTCTCTCTAACGGGTCGTCCCGATTACCTAAGAATGGTTAGGTTATATTACGCAAAGCGTGCGTGAAAAGTAACAGTAGATTAGTATGTCGCGTATCAAGTCTCTTTAACGCGTCGTTCCGATTACCCAAGAATGGTTAGGTTATATTGCGCAAAGTGTGCGAGAAAAGTAATGCTAGATTAGTATGTCGCGTCTCCAGTCTCTTTAACGCGTCGTTCCGATTACCTAAGCATGGTTACGTTTGTTACGCAAGGTGTGCGTGAAAGGTGACGCTAGATTAGTATGTCAGGTCTCAAGGCTCTTTAATGCGTCGTTCCGATACCAAATCAAGGTTGTTATATTATGCAAAGTTTGCGTGAAAAGTGATGCTAGATTAGTATGTCGTGTCTCAAGTCTCTTTAACGAATCATTTCGATTACCATGCTTAGGTCGCATCACAAGTCTCTCTAACGCGTCGTTCCGATTACCTAAGCAGGGTTAGGTTATATTACGCAAAGTGTGCGTGAAAAGTGACGCTAGAATAGTATGTCCAATCTAAAGTCTCTTTAACGCGTCGTTTCGATTATCTACGCATTGTTAGGTTATATTACGCAAAGTGTGTGTAAAAAAGTGACGCTAGATTAGTATGATTCGTCTCAAGTCTCTTTAAAGCGTCATTTTGATTACCATGCTTATCTCGCGTCACAAGTCCTTTAACGCGTTGTTCCAATTACCTATGCATGGTTAGATTATATTATGCAAAGTTTGCGTTAAAAGTGACTTTAAATCAGTATGTCGCGTCTAAAGTCTCTCTAACGCGTCGTTTCAATTTCCTAAGCATGGTTAGGTTATATTACGTAAAGTGTGTGTGAAAAGTGACACTCGAGTAGTATGTCGCATCTCAAGTCTCTCAAACGCGTCGTACCAATTTTCTAAGAATGGTCAGGTTATATTACGCAAAGTGTGCGTAAAAAGTGAGGCTTAATTAATATGGCGCGTCTCAGATCTTTTTAACGCGTCGTTTCGATTACCATGCTTATGTTGCATCACAAGTCTCTCTAACGCCTCGTTCCGATTACCAAAGTGTGCGTGAAAAATGACAATAGATTAGTATGTCGCGACTCTAGTCTATTTAACGAGTCGTTCAAATTTTCTTAAACATGGTTAGGTTATATTACGCCAAAGTGTGCGTGAAAAATGACAATAGATTCGTATGTCGCGACTTAAGTCTATCTAACTCGTCGTTCCGATTACCTTAGCATGATAAGGTTATATTATGCAATGTGTACGTGAAAAGTGATGCTAGATTAGTATGTCGCGTCTCAAGTCTCTTTAACGCATTGTTTTAATTACCATGCTTATGTCGTGTCACAAGTCTCTCTAATGGGTCTTTCCGATTACGTAAGAATAATTAGTATGTCGGGTCTCAAGTCTCTTTTACGCATCGTTTCGATTATCCAAGAATGGTTCGGTTATATTACGCAAAGTGTGCGAGAGAAGTAATGCTAGATTAGTACGTCGCGTCTCAATTATATTTAACGCGTCATTCCGATTACCTAAGCATGGTTAGGTTATACTACGCAAGGTGTACGTGAAATGTGACGCTAGATAAGAATGTCCCGTCTCAAGGATCTGTAATGCGTCGTTCCGATTACCTAAGTATGGTTGTTATATAATGCAAAGTTTACGTGAAAGTGACTCAAGATTAGTATGTCGCGTCTCAACTGTCTTTAACGCGTCGTTTCGATTATCATGCTTATGTCGCGTCAGAAGTCTCTCTAACGCGTCGTTCCGATTACCTTAAGCATGGTTAGGTTATATTATACGAAGTGTGCGTGAAAATTAACAATAGATTAGTATGTCACGTCTCAAGTCTCTTTAACGCGCCGTTACGATCACCTAAGCCTGGTTAGGTTATATTATGCAAAGTATGCGTGAAAATCGACTAGATTAATATGTCGCGTCTCAAATCTCTTTAACGCGTCGTTCCGATTACCTAAGCATGGTTAGGTTATATTACGCAAAGGGTGCGTGAAAAGTGACGCTAGATTAGTATGTCGCGTCTCAAATCTCTTTAACGCGTCGATCGGATTACCTAAGCATGGCTAGGTTATATTACGCAAAGTGTCCGTGAAAAGTGACGCTAGATTAGTATGTCGCGTCTCAAGTCTATTTATCGCGTCGTTCCGATTACCTAAGCATGGTTAGGTTATATTACTCAAAGGGTGCGTGAAACGTGACGCTAGAGTAGTATGTCGTATCTCAAGTCCTTTTTAATGCGTCGTTCCGATTACCTAAGCATGGTTAGGTTATTTACGCAAAACGTGCGTGAAAAGTGACGCTAGATTAGTATGTCACGTCTCAAGTCTGTTTAACGCGTCATTCCGATTACTTAAGCATGGTTAGGTTTGATTAAGCAAAGTGTGCATGAAAAGGGACACTAGATTAGTATGTCGCGTCTCAAGTCTCTTTAACGCGTCATTCCGATTACCTAAGCATGGTTAGGTTATATTACGCAAAGTATGCGTGAAAATCGACTAGATTAATATGTCACATCTCAAGTCTATTTAACGCGTCGTTCCGATTACCTAAGCATGGTTAGGTTAAATTACGCAAAGGGTGCGTGAAAAGTGACGCTAGATTAGTATGTCGCGTCTCAAATCTCTTTAACGCGTCGTTCCGATTACCTAAGCATGGTTAAAGGTTATTTACGCAAAGCGTGTGTCAAAAGTGACGCTAGATTATTATGCCGCGTCTCAAGTCAGTTTAACGCGTCGATCAGATTACCTAAGCATGGCTAGGTTATATTTACGCAAAGTGTGCGTGAAAAGTGACGCTAGATTAGTATGTCGCGTCTCAAGTCTATTTATCGCGTCGTTCCGATTACCTAAGCATGGTTAGGTTATATTACGCAAAGGGTGCGTGAAACGTGACGCTAGAGTAGTATGTCGTATCTCAAGTCCTTTTTAATGCGTCGTTCCGATACCTAAGCATGGTTAGGTTATTTACGCAAAACGTGCGTGAAAAATGACGCTAGATTAGTATGTCGCGTCTCAAGTCTGTTTAACGCGTCATTCCGATTACTTAAGCATGGTTAGGTTTGATTAAGCAAAGTGTGCGTGAAAAGGGACACTAGATTAGTATGTCGCGTCTCAAGTCTCTTTAACGCGTCATTCCGATTACCTAAGCATGGTAGGTTATATTACGCAAAGTGTGCGTAAACAGTGATGCTACATTAGTATGGCGCGTCTCAAGTCTCTTTTACGCTTTGTTTCGATTACCATGCTTATGTCGCATCACAAGTCTCTCTAACGCGTTTTTCCGATTACCTAAAGTGTGTGTAAAAAATGACAATTGATTAGTATGTCGTGTCTCAAGTCTATTTAACGCGTCGTTCTGATTACCTAAGCATAGTTAGGTTATATTACGCAAAGTGTGCGTGATAAATGACAATAGATTAGTATGTTGTGTCTTAAGTCTATCTAACACGTTGTTCCGATTATCTATGCATGGTTAGGTTATATTACGTCAGGCGTGCGTGAAAAGAGACGCTAGATTAATATGTCACGTCTCAAGGCTCTTTAATGCGTCGTTCCGATTTACCTAATCATGTTTAGGTTTTGCGTAAAAAGTGACGTTAGATTAGTATGTCGTGTCACAAGTCTCTTAAACGTATCGTTTCGATTACCATGCTTATGTCGCGTCACACGTCTCTCTAAGGCGTCGTTCCGATTACCTAAGCATGGTTAGGTTAAATTACCCAAAGTGTGCATGAAAAGTGACGCTAGATTAGTATGTCCAGTCTCAATTCTCTTTAACGCGTCGTTTCGATTATCTAAGCATGGTTAGGTTGTGCTATACGCAAAGTGTGCAAAAGTGACAGTATGATTCATCTCAAGTCTCTTTAAAATGTCGTTTCGATCACCATGCTTATCTCGCGTCACAAGTCTCTTTAACGCGTTGTTCCCATTACATAATCATGGTTAGGTTATATTACGCAAAGTGTACGTGAAAAGTGACGTTAGATCAGTATGTCGCGTCTCAAGTCTTTCTAACACGTCGTTTCAATTTCCTAAGCATGGTTAGGTAATATTACGCAAAATGTGCGTGAAAAGTGACGCTAGATTAGTATGACGCGTCTCAAGTCTCTTTAACGCGTCGTTTTGATTACCATGCTTATGTCGCGTCACAAGTCTCTTTAATGCGTTATTTCGATTACCAAAGCATGGTTAGGTTATATTACACAAAGTGTGCGTTAAAAATAACAGTTGATTAGTATGTCGCGTCTCAAGTCTATTTACGCGTCGTTCCGATTACTTAAGCATGGTTAGGTATTACGCAAAGTGTGCGTGAAAAATGACAATTAATTAGTATGTCGTGTCTTAAGTCTATCTAACGCGTCGTTCTGATTACCTAAGCATGGTTAGGTTATTTTACGCAAGGTGTGCGTCAAAAGTGACGCTCGATTAAAATGTCACGTCTCACAGCTCTTTAATGCGTCGTTCCGATTACCTAAGCATGGTTAGGTTATATTATGCAAAGTTTGCGTAAAAAGTGACGCTAGATTAGTATATCGTGTCTCAAGTCTCTTTTACGCATCATTTCGATTACCATGCTTAGGTCACGTCACACGTCTCTCTAACGCGTCGTTCCGATTACCTATGTAGGGTTAGGTTATATTACGCAAAGTTTGCGTGAAAGGTGACGTTAGACATACTCTTTAACGCGTCGTTTCAATTATCTAAGCATGGTTTGGTTATATTACGCAAAGTGAGCGTAAAATGTGACGCTAGATTAGTATGATACGTCACTAGTTTCTTAAAAGCGTCGTTTCGATTACCATTCTTATCTAGGGTCACAATTCTCTTCAACACGTTGTTCCGATTACCTATGCATGGTTAGGTTATATTACGCAAAGTTTGCGTGAAAAGTGACATTAGATCAGTATGTCGCGTCTCAAGTCACTCTAACGCGTCGTTTCAATTTCCTTAGCATGGTTACGTTATATTATGCAAAGTTTGAGTGAAAAGTGACACTAGATTAATATGGCGCGTCGCAAGTCTTTTTAACGCGTCGTTTCGATTACCATGCTTATGTCGCGTCAGAAGTCCCTCCAAACGCGTCGTTCCGATTAACTAAGCATGGTTTGGTTATATTACGGAAAGTGTGCGTGAAAAATGACAATAGATTGTATGTCGCGACTCAATTCCATTTAACAAGTCGTTCCAATTACTTAAGCATAGTTAGGTTATATTACTCAAAGTGTGCGTGAAAAATGACAAAAGATTAGTATGTCGCGTCTTAAGTCTATCTAACTCGTTGTTCTGATTACTTTAGCGTGGTTAGGTTATATTATGCAATGTATACGTGAAAAGTGAAGCTAGATTAGTATGCCGCGTCTCAAGTCTCTTTAGCGCGTCGTTCTGATTACCATGCTTATGTCGCGTCAGAAGTCTCTCTAATGGGTAATTCCGATTACCTAAGAATGGTTAGGTTATATTACGTAGGGTGTGCGTGAATATTAATAATTGATTAGTATGTCGCGTCTCAAGTCTCTTTAACGCGTCGTTCTGATTACCCAAGAGTGGTTAGGTTATATTACGTAAAGTGTGCGAGAAAAGTAATGCTAGATTAGTATGTCGAGTCTCCAGTCTCTTTAACGCGTCGTTCCGATTAGCTAAGCTTGGTTAGGTTATATTAACAAGGTGTGCGTGAAAGGTGACGCTAGATTAGAATGTCCCGTCTCAAGGCTCTTTAATGCATCGTTCCGATTACCTAAGGGCGGTTATTATATTATGCAAAGTTTGCGTGAAAAGTGACGCTAGATTAGTATGTCGCGTCTCAAGTCTCTTTAACGCGTCGTTTCGATTACCATGCTTATGTCGCGTCACAAGTCTCTCTAACGCGTTGTTCTGATTACCTGAGCATGGTTAGCTTATAATACGCAAAGTGTGCGTGAAAAGTAACAATTGATTAGTATGTCGCGTCTCAAGTCTCTTTATAGCGTCGTTCCGATTACCTAAGCATGGTTAGGTTATATTACGAAAGTGTGCGTGAAAAGTGACAATAGAATGTCGCATCTCAAGTCTATTTAGCGCGTCGTTCTGACTACCTAAGCATGGTCAGGTTATATTTCGCAAAGTGTGCGTGAAAAGTTACCTTAGATTAGTATGTCGCGTCTCAAATCTCATTAACGCGTCATTCCGATTACTTAAGCATGGTTAGGTTATTTACGCAAAGCCTGCGTGAAAAGTGACGTTAGATTAGTATGTCGCGTCTCTGATTTGTTTAACGCGTCATTCCGATTACCTAAGCATGGTTAGGTTTTATTAAGCGAAGTGTTCGTGAAAAGTGACGCTAGATTAGTATGTCCCGTCTCATGTCTCTTTAGCGCGTCGTTCCGATTACCTAAGCATGGTTAGGTTATATTACGCAAAGTGTGCGTAAAAAGTGACGCTAGATAAGTATGGCCCGTCTCAAGTCTCTTTGACGCGTCGTTTCGACTATAAAGCTTAAGTCGCGTCATAAGTCTCTTTAACGCGTTGTGTCAATTACCTAAGCATGGTTAGGTTATATTACGTAAAGTTTGCCTAAAAAATGACAATAGATTAGTATGTCGCCTCTCAAGTCTATTTAACGCGTCGTTCCGATTTCTTAAGCATGGTTAGGTTATATTACGCAAAGTGTGCGTGAAAAATGACAATTGATTAGTATGTCGCGTTTTAAGTCTATCTAACGCGTCGGTCTGATTACCTAAGCATGGTTAGGTTATATTACGCAAGGTGTGCATGAAAAGTGACGCTAGATTAATAGGTCGCGTCTCAAGGCTCTATAATGCGTCGTTCCGATTACCTAAGCATGGTGTTATGCATAGTTTGCGTTCAAAGTGACACTATATTAATATGTCACGTCTCACGGCTCTTTAATGCGTCGTTCTAATTACACCTAAGCATGGTTAGGTTATATTAACCCAAGTGTGCGTTAAAAGTGCTGCTAGATTATTTATGTCGCGTCCCAAGTCTCTTTAACGCATCATTTCGATTACCTAAAGGTTATATTACGCAAATTGTGCGTGAAACGTGATGCTAGATTAATACGTCGCGTCTAACGCGTCATTCCATTACCTAATCATTGTTAGGTTATATTACGCAAAGTGTGCGTGAAAAGTGACACTAGATTAGTATGTCGTATCTCAAGTCTCTTTAACGCGTCATTCCAATTACCTAAGCATGGTTATATTACGCAACGTGAGCATGAAAAATGACGCTAGATTAGTATGCCGGGTCTCAAGTCTGTTTAACGCGTCATTTCGATAACCATGTTTATGTCGCGTTACAAGTCTCTCTATTTGCGTGAAAAGTAACGCTAGATTAGTATATCACGTCACCAGTTTCTCTAACGCGTCGTTCCATTACCTAAGCATGGTTAGGTTATATTATGCAAAGTGTGCGTGAAAAGTGACGCTAGATTAGAATGTTGCTACTCAATTCTCTTTAACGCGTCGTTCCGATTACCTAAGCATGGTTAGGTTAGGTTTCACGAATTGTGCGTAAGAAGTGACGCTAGATTAGTTTGGCGCGTCTCAAGTCTCTTTTATGCGGCATGCTTATGTCGCGTCATAAGTCTCTCTAACGCGTCGTTCCGATTAACTAAGCATGGTTAGGTTATATTACGCAAAGTGTGCGTAAAAAGTGACGCTAGATTGGCATGTCACGTCTCAAGTCTCTTTAACGCGTCATACCGACTACCTAAGCATGGTTAGGTTATATTACGCAAAGTGTTTGTAAGAAGTGACGCTAGATTAGTATGGCGCATCTACAGTCTCTATAACACGTCGTTTTGATTACCATGCTTATGTCGTGTCACAAGTCACTCTAACTCGTCGTTCCAATTACCTAAGCATGTTTAGGTTATAACTTTTCAACAAAGTGTGCGTGAAAAGTGACGCAAGAATAGTATATCATATCACAAGTCTCTCTAACGCCTTGTTTCGAATAGCTAAGCATGGTTAGGTTATATTACGCAAAGTGTGCGTGAAAAGTTACAATAGATTAGTATGTTGCATCACAAGTCTCTTTAAGGAGTCGAACCGATTGCCTGCATTGTTAGGTTATAAGCAAAGAGTGCGAGAATAATGACGCTAGGTTAGTATGTCGCGTCTTAAGTCTCTTTAACGCGTCATTCTGATTACCTAAGAATGGTTAGGTTATATTACTCCAAGTGCGCGTTAAAAGTGCTGCTAGATTAGTATGTCACGTCACAAGTCTCTTTAACGCATCGTTCTGATTACCTATGCATGGTTTCATTATATTAAGCAAAGTGTGCGTGAAAACTGGCGCTAGATTAGTATGTCGCATCTCAAGTCTCTTTAACGCGTCGTTCCGATTACCTAAGCATGGTTAGGTTATATTACGCAAAGAGTATGAGAATAGTGACGCTATATTAGTATGCCGCGTCACAAGTCTCTCTAACGCGTCATTCCGATTAGCTACGCATGGATAGGTTATATTACGAAAAGTGTGCGTGAAAAGTAACGCTAGATTTGTAAATTGCGTCACAACTCTCTCTAATGCGTCATTCTGATTACCTAAGTATGGTTAGGTTCTATTACGCAAAGTGTGGTGGAAAAGTGACGGTAGATTATTAAGCCGCGTCTTAAGTCTCTTTAACGAGTCGTTCCGATTACTTAAGCATGGTTATGTTACATTGCGCAAAGTGTGCATGAAAAGTGACGCTAGATTAGCATGTCACTCCTCAAGTCTCTTTAACGCGTCGTCCCGATTACATAAGTATTGTTGGGTTATTATAAGCAAAGTATGCATGGAAAGTATTGCTAGATTAGTATATCGCATCTCAAGTCTCTTTAACACGTCGTTCCGATTACCTCAGCATCGTTATGTTATATTACGGAAAGTGTCCGTGAAAAGTGACGCTAGATTAGTATGTCGCGTCTCAAGTCTCTTTAACGCGTCGTTTATGTCGCCTCACAACTTTCTCTAACACGTCGTTCCAATTACCAAAGCATGGTTAGGTTATATTACGCAGAGTGTGAATTAAAAATTACAATTGATTAGAATGTCGCGTCGCAAGTCTATTTAACGCGTCGTTATGATTACAATGCTTATCTCACGTCACAAGTCTGTCTAACGCGTCGTTTCGATTACCTAATAGGGTTAGGTTATTGTACGCAAAGTGTGTGTGAAAAGTACCAATAGATTAGAATGTCGTGTCTCAAGCCTCTTTAACGCGTCGTTCCGATTACCTAAGCATGGTTAGGATATATTATGCAAAGTGTATGTGAAACGTGACAATAGATTAGTATGTTGCGTCTCAAGTCTATTTAACGCGTCGTTCCGATTACCTAAGCATGGTTTCTATTATAGTACGAAAAATGTGCGTGATATGTCGCGTCTCAATTATCTTTATCGCGTTATTCCGATTACCTAAGCATGGTTAGGTTATATTATGGAAAGCGTGAGTGAAATGTGACGATAGATTAGTATGTTGCGTCTCAAGTCTCTTTAACGCGTCGTTCCGATTATCAATGCATGGTTAAGTTATATTATGCAAAGTGTACGCTAAAAGTGACCCTAGAATAGTATGTCGCGTCTAAAGTCTCTTTAACACGTCGTTCCGATTACCTAAGCATGGTTAGGTTATATTAAACAAAGTGTGCGTAAAATGCGACTCAAGAATCGTATGACGTGTTTCAAGTCTCTTTAACGCGTCGTTTCAATTACCATGCTTATGTCGAGTCACAAGTATTTCTTATGCGTCGTTCCGATTACCTAAGCATGGTTAGGTACACAAAGTGTGCGTGAAAAATGACAATAGATTAGTATGGCGCGTCTCAAGTCTATATAACGTGTCGTTCCTATTACCTAAGCATGGTTAGGTTATATTACGCAGAGTGTGCGTAAAAAGTGACGCTAGATTAGTATGTCGCGTCTCAAGGCTCTTAAATGCGTCGTTCCGATTAACTAAGCATGGTTAGGTTATATTACGCAATGTTTGCGTGAAAAGTGACGCTAGATTAGTATGTCGCGTCTCAAGTCTCTTTAACGCGTCGTTTCGATTACCATGCTTATGTCGCGTCACCAGTCTCTCTAACGCGTCTTTCCGATTACCTAAGCATGGTTAGTTTATAGTACCCAAAGTGCGCGTGAAAAGGATCAATAGATTAGTATGTCGCGTCTCAAGTCTCTTTAACGCGTCGTTCCGATTACCTAAGCATGGTTAGGTTATATTACGCAAAATGTGCATGATAAGTGACGATAGTCTCAAGCCTATTTAACGCGTCCTTCCGATTACCTAAGCATGCTTAGTTTATATTACGCAAAGTGTGCGTGAAAAGTGACGTAGATTAGTATATCGCCTCTCAATTCTCTTTTCCATGTTATTCTGATTACCTAAATTACGCAAAGTGTGCGTGAAAAGTGACGCTAGATTAGTATGTCGCGTCTCAAGTCTGTCTAACGCGTCGTTCCGATTACCTAAGAATGGTTAGGTTATATTAAGAAAAGTAAGCGTGAAAAGTGACGCTAAATTAGTATGTCGCGTCCAAGTCTCTTTAACTCGTCGTATCAATGTTGCTTATGTCGCGTTTGAAGTCTCTCTAACGCGTCGTTCTGATTACCTAAGCATGATTAGGTTATATTACGCAAAGTGTGCGTGAAAAGTGAGGCTAGATTAGTATGTAGTGTCTCAAGTCTATTTAACGTATCGTTCCGATTACTTAAGCATCGTTAGGTTATATTACGCAAAGTTTGCGTGAAAAGTGATGCTAGATTAGTATGACGCGTCTCCATTCTCTTCAACGCATTGTTTCGATTACCTAAGCATGGTTAGGTTATATTACTCAAAGCGTGCGTCAAAAGTGACGATAGATTAGTAAGTCGCTCCTCAAGTTTGTTTAACGCGTTGTTCCGATTACCTAAGCATGGTTAGGTTATATTAGGGAAAGTGTGCGTGAAAAGTGACGCTAGATAAGTAAGTCGCGTCTCAAGTCTCTTTAACGCGTCGTTCCGATTACATTAAGGATGGTTATGCAAACTGTGTGTAAACAGTGACGCTAGATTAGTATGGCACGACTCAAGTCTATTTAACGCGTTGTTTCGATTACCAAGCTTATGTCGCGTCACAAGTCTCTCTTACACGTCGTTCTGATTACCTAAGCATGGTTAGGTTATATTACGCAAAGTGTGCGTGAAAAATGACAATTGGTTAGGATGTCGCGTTTCAAGTCTATTTAACGCGTCGTTCCAATTACCTAAGCATGGTTAGGTTATATTACGCAAGGTGTGCGTAAAACGTGACGCTAGATTAATTTGTCGCGTCTCAATTCTCTTTAACTCATCGTTCCGATTACCTAAGCATGGTTATGTTATATTACACAAAGTTTGCGTGGAAAGTGATGCTATATTCGTATGTCGCGTCTCAAGTGTCCGTAACGCTTCTTTTCGATTACCATGCTTATGTCGTGTCACAAGTTTCTCTAACACGTCGTTCCAATTGCCTAAGCATGGTTAGGTTATAGTACACAAAGCGTGCATGAAAAGGATCAATAGATTAGTATGTCGCGTTACAAGTCTCTTTAACACGCCGTTCCGATTACCTAAGCATGGTTATGTTATATTATGCAAAATGTGCATGAAAAGTGACGCTAGATTAGTATGTCCAGTCTGAAGTCTCTTTAACGCGTCGTTCCAATTACCTAAGCAAGGTTAAGTTATCTTACGCGAAGTGTGCGTAAAAAGTGACCCTATATGAGTATGTTTCGTCTCAAGTCTCTTTAATGCGTAGTTCCGAATACCATGCTTATGTCGCGTCAGAAGTCTCTCAAACGCGTCGTCCGGATTACCTAATTAGGATGGTTAGGTTATATTACGCAAAGTGTGCGTGAAAAATGACAATAGATTAGTATATCGCGTCTCAAGTCTATTTAACGTGTGGTTCCAATTACTTAATCGTGGTTTGGTTATATTATTACGCAAAGTGTGCTTGTAAAATGACATTAGATTAGTGTATCGCGAAAAATGACAATAGATTAGTATATCGCGTCTCAAGTCTATTTAACGTGTGGTTCCAATTACTTAATCGTGGTTTGGTTATATTATTACGCAAAGTGTGCTTGTAAAATGACATTAGATTAGTGTATCGCGTCTTAAGTGTATCTGACGCGTCGTTCCGATTACCTAAGCATGGTTAGGTTATATTATGCAAAGTGTGCAGGAATAGTGACACTAGATTAGTAAGTCGCATCTCAATTCTCTTTAACGCGTTGTTCCGATTACCTAAGCATGGTTAGGTTATATTACGCAAAGCGTGCGTGAAAAGTGACGCTAGATCAGTATATCGCCTCTCATGTCTATTTAACGCGTAGTTCCGATTACCTAAGAATGGTTGGGTTATATGAGGCAAAGTATGCGTGAAAAGTAATGCTAGATTAGTATGTCGCGTCTCAAGTCTATTTAACGCGTTGTTTCGATTACCATTCTTATGTCGCGTCACATTCCTTAGCATGGTCAGGTTATATTGTGTAAAATGTGCGTTTTCAGTGACGCTAGATTAGTATGCCGCGTCTTAAGTCTCTTTAACGTGTCGTTCCAATTACCTAAGCATGGTTAGGTTATATTACGCAAAGTGTTCTTGAAAAGTGACGCTAGATTAATTTGTCAAGTCTTAATTCTCTTTAACGCGTTGTTCCGACTACCTAAGCATGGTTAGGTTATATTACGCAAAGTTTGCGTGAAAAGTGACGCTAGATTAGTATGTCGCGTCTCAAGTCTCTGTAACGCGTCGTTTTGATTACCATGCTTATGTCGCGTCATAAGTCTCTCTAACGCAGCGTTCCGATTTCCTAAGCATGGTTAGGTTATAGTACGCAAAGTGTGCATGAAAAGGATGAATAGATTAGTATGTCGCGTCTTAAGTCTCTTTAACGCGTCGTTCCGATTACCTAAACATGGTTAGGTATATTATGCAAAATGTGCATGAAAAGTGACGCTAGATTAGTATGTCCAATCTCAAGTGTCTTTAACGTGTTGTTCCGATTACCTAAGAATCGTTAGGTATACTACGCAAAGTTTGCGTAAAAAGTAACCCTAGATTAGTATGTTTCGTCACAAGTCTATTTAACGCGTCGTTTTGATTACAATGCTTATGTCGCGTCACAAGTCTCTCTAACGTGTCGTTTTGATTATCTAAGTATGGTTAGGTTATATTACGAAAAGTGTGCGTGAAAAGTGACATTAGATTAGTATGCCGCGTCTGAAGTCTCTTTAGCGCTTCGTTCCGATTACCTAAGCATGGTTAGGTTATATTACGCAAAGTGTGCTTGAAAAGTGATGCTAGATTAATTTGTCGCGTCTCAAGTCTCTCTAACGCGTCGTTCCGATTTCCTAAGCATGGTTAGGTTATATTAGGAAAAGTGTGCGTAAAAAGTGACGCTAGTTAATATCGCGCGTCTCAAGTCTCTTTAACGCGTCGTATCGATTACCATGCATATGTCTTGTCAGAAGTCTCTCTAATGCGTTGTTCTGATTACCTAAGAATGGTTAGGTTATCTTACGCAAAGTGTGCATGAAAAATGACAATAGATTAACGCGTCGTTCCAATTACGTAAGCATGGTTAGGATATAATACGCAATGCGTGCGTGAAAAGTGACGCTAGATTAGTATGTCGCGTCTCAAGTCTGCTTAACGCGTCGTTCAGATTACCTAAGCATCGTTAGGTTATATTAGGCAAAGTGTGCGTGAAGAGTGACGCTAGATTAGTATGTCGTGTCTCAAGTCTCTTTCACGCGTCGTTCCAGTCACCCTTATGGTTAGGTTATTTTACGCAACGTGTGTGTAAAAAGTGACGCTAGATTAGTATGGCGTTTCTCAAGTCTCTTTAACACGTCATATCGATTACCATGCTTATGTCGCGTCAGAAGTCTCTCCCACGCGTCGTTCTGATTACCTAACCATTATATTACGCAAAGTGTGCGTGAAAAATAACAATAGATTAGTATATTGCGTCTCAAGTCTATTTAACGCGTCTTCCAATTACTTAAGCATGGTTAGGTTGTATTACGCAAAGTGTGCGTGAGAAATGATGATAGATTAGTATGTCGCGTCTTAAGCTCAGATTTCCTATGCATCGTTAGGTTATATTACGCAAAGTGTGCGTTAAAAGTGACGCTAGATTAGTAAGTCGCGTCTCAAGTCACTTTAACGCGTCGTTTCGATTATCATGCTTATGTCGCGTCAGAAGTCACTCTATTACGCATCGTTCCGATTACCTAAGCATGGTTAGGTATATTACGCAAAGTGTGCGTGAATAATGATAATAGATAAGTATGTCGCGTCTCAAGTCTATTTAACGCGTTGTTCCGATTACCTATGCATGGTTATGTTTTAGTATGCACAGTGTGAGTGAAAAGTGATGCAAGATTAGTATGGCGCGTCTCAAGTCTCTTTAACGCGTCGTTTCGATTACCATGGTTATGTCGCGTCACAAGTCTCTCTAACGCGTCGTTCCGAATACCTAAGCACGGTTACGCTATATTGCGCAGAGTGTGCGTGAAAAGTGAAGCTAGATTAGTTTGTCGCTTCTCAAGTCTCTTTATCGCATCGTTCCAATTACCTAAGCATGGTTAAGTTATATTACGCAAAGTGTTCTTGAAAAGTGACGCTAGATTAATTTGTCGCGTCTCAATTCTCATTAACAATTTTTTCCGATTACCTAAGCATGGTTAGATTATATTACGCAAAGTTAGCGTGAAAACTGACGCTAGATAAGTATGTCGTGTCTCAAGTCTCTTTAACACATCGTTTCGATTACAATGCTTATGTCGCGTCACAAGTATCTCTAACGCGTTGTTCGATTAACAAAGCATGGTTAGGTTATAACGCAAAGTGTCCCTGTAAAGTAACAATAGATTAGTATGTTGCGTCACAAGTCTCTTTAACTCGTCGTTCCGATTACCTAGGCATGGTTAGGTTATATTACGCAAAGTGTGCGTGAAAACTGACGCTAGATGAGTATGTCGCGTCTCAATTCTCTTTAACGCGTTGTTTCGATTACCTAAGCATGGTTAGGTTATATTATGCAAAGTGTGCGTGAAAAAGTGACGCTAGATTAATATGGTGCTTCTCAAGTCTCTCTAACGTGTTGTTCCGATTACCTAAGTATGGTTAGGGTAAATTACGAAAAGTGTGCGTGAAAAATGACAAAAGTCATTCCGATTACCTAAGCATGGTCTGTTTATATACGTAAAGTGTGCGTGAAAAGTGACGCTAGATTAGTAAGTCGCGTCTCAAGTCTCTTTAACGCATCGTTTCGATTATCATGCTTATGTCGCGTCACAAGTCACTCTAACGCATCGTTCTGATTACCTAAGCATGGTTAGGTTATATTACGCAAAGTGTGCTGGAATAATGATAATAGATTAGAATGTCAGGTCTCAAGTCTATTTAACGCGTCGTTTCGATTACCTAAGCATGGTTATGTTTTATTATGCACAGTGTGGATGAAAAGTGATGCAAGATTAGTATGGCGCGTCTCAAGTCTCTGTAACGCGTCGTTTCGATTACCATGGCTATGTCGCGTCACAAGTCTCTCTAACGCGTCGTTTCGATTACCATGGCTATGTCGCGTCACAAGTCTCTCTAACGCGTCGTTCAAATTACCTAAGCATGGTTAGGCTATATTACGCAGAGTGTGCGTGAAAAGTGACGCTAGATTAGTTTGTCGCGTCTCAAGTCTCTTTATCGCATCGTTCCAATTACCTAAGCATGGTTTGGTTATATTACACAAAGTGTGCGTGAAAACTGACGCTAGATGAGTATGTCGTGTCTCAAGTGTCTTTAACGCGTTGTTTCAATTACCTAAGCATGGTTAGGTTATATTATGCAAAGTGTGCGTAAAAAAGTGACACTAGATTAATATGGCGCGTTTCAAGTCTCTCTAACGCGTTGTTCCGATTACCCAAGTATGGTTAGGGTAAATTACGCAATGTGTGCGTAAAAAGCGACGCTAGATTAATACGGCGTGTCTAAAGTCTCTTTTACGTGTCCTATCGATTACCATGCTTATGTCGCGTCAGAAGTCTCTTTTACACGCCGTACTGCTTACCTAAGCATGGTCAGGTTGTATTACGTGAAGTGTGCGTGAAAAATGACAATAGATTAGTATATCGCGTCTCAAGTCTATTTAACGCGTCGTTCCAATTACCTAAGCATGGTTAGGTCATATTACGGTGACGCTAGATTAGTATGTCGCGTCTCAAGTCTGTTTAACGCGTCGTTCCGATTACCTAAGCATGGTTAGGTTATATTAGGCAAAGTATGCGTGAAAAGTGACGTTAGATTTGTATGTCACGCCTCAAGTCTCTTTAGCGCGTCGTTCCGATTACCTAAGCATGGTTAGCTTCTATTACGCATATTGTGCGTGAAAAGTGACAATATATTAGTATGTTGCGTCTCAAGTCTATTTAACACGTCGTTCCGATTACCTATGCATGGTTAGGTTATATTAGGTAAAGTGTGCGAGAAAAGTGATGCTAGATTAGTATGTCGCATCTCAGGTCTCTTTAACGCGTCGTTCCGATTACCTTAAGCATGGTTAGGGTTTATTATGCAAAGTGTGTGTGAAAATTGACGCTAGATTAGTATAGCGCGTCTTAAGTCTGTTTAACGCGTCGTTTCGATTTCCATGCTTATGTCGCGTCACAAGGCTCTCTAACGCATCGTTCTGATTACCTAAGCCAATTAGGTTATATTACGTAAAATGTGCGTGAAAAGTGACGCTAGATTAGTATGCCTCGTCTCAAGTCTCTTTTAGGCGTCGTTCTGATTACCTAAGCATGGTTATGTTATGACGCTAGATTAATTTGTCGCGTCTCAATTATCTTTAACGCGTCGTTCTGATTACAGGCATGGTTAGGTTATATTTAGCAAAGTGTGCGTGAAAAGAGACGCTAGATTAGTATGCCGCGTTTCAGGTCTCTGTAACGCGTCGTTAAGATTATCTTAGCATGGTTAGGTTATATTACGCAAAGTGCGCGTGAAAAGTGACGCTAGATTAGTATTTGACGTCTCAAGTCTCTTTAACTCGTCGTTCTAATTTCCTAAGCGTGGTTTGGTTATATTACTCAAGTGTGCGTAAAAAGTGATGATAGATTAGTATGGCGCCTAACCATGCTTAGGAAATCGGAACGACGCATTAGAGAGACTTGAGACACGACATACTACTCTAGTGTCACTTTTCACTCACACTTTACGTAATATAACCTAACCAGACTTGAGACGCGACATACTAAACTAGCAACACTTTTAAAACACACTCTGCGTTATATAACCTAACCATACTTAGCTAATTGGAAAGACGCGTAAATAGACTTGAGACGCGACATACCAATCAATTGTTATTTTTTACGCACACTTTGCGTAATATAACCTAACCATGCTTTGATAATCGGAACAACACGTTAAAGAGACTTGTGACGCGACATAAGCATGGTAATCGAAACGACGCGTTAAAGAAACTTGAGACGCGCCATACTAATCTAGCGTCACTTTTTACGCACATTTTGTGTAATATAACCTAACCATGCTTAGGTAATCGAAACGACGTGTTAAAGAGACTTGAGACGCGACATACTAATCTAGCGTCACTTTTCATGCACATTTGGCGTAATATAACCTAACCATGCTTAGGAAATTGAAACGACGTGTTAGAAAGACTTGAGACGCGACATACTAATCCAACGTAACTTTTCAGGCTCACTTTGCTTGATATAACTTAACCATGATTATGTAATCGGAACAAGGCGTTAATGAGACTTGTGATGCGAGATAAGCATGGTAATGGAAACGACACTTTAAAGAAACCTAACCATGCTTAGATTATCGAAACGACGCGTTAATGAGAATTGAGACTGGACATAATCTACCGTCACTTTTCACACACACTTTGGGTAATTTAACCTAACCATGCTTTGGTGATCGAACGACGCCTTAGAGAGACGTGTGACGCGACCTAAGCATGGTAATCAAAACGATGCATTTAAAAGACTTGTGACACGACATACTAATCTAGCGTCACTTTTTACGCACACCTTTTGTAATATAACAAAACCATGCATAGGTAATTGGAACAACGCGTTAGATAGACTAAAGACACGACATACTAATCTATTGTCATTTATCACGCACACTTTGCGTAATATAACCTAACCATGTATGGGTAATCGGAACGACGCGTTAAATAGACTTGAGACACGACATACTAATCTATTGTCATTTTTTACGCACACTTTGCGTAATATAACCTAAGCATGCTTAGGTAATCGGAACAACGCGTTAGAGACTTGTGACGCGATATCAGCATGGTAATCGAAACAAAGCGTTAAAGAGACTTGAGACGCGCCATACGAATCTAGCATCACTTTTTACGCACACTTTGCATAATATAACCTAACCATGCTTAGGTAATCGGAATGACGCGTTAAAGAGACTTGAGACGCGACATACTAGTCTAGTGTCCCTTTTCACGCACACTTTGCTTAATCTAACCTAACCATGCTTAGGTAATCCGAATGACGCGTTAAACAGACTTGAGACGCGACATACTATTCTAGCGTCACTTCCGACACACGCTTTGTGTAAATAACCTAACCATACTTAGATAATTGGAACGACGCGTTAAAGAGATTTTAGACGCGACATACTAATCTAGTCACTTTTCACGCACACTTTGGGTAATATAACCTAACCATGCTCAGGTAATCGTAACGATTCGTTAAAAAGACGTGAGACGTGACATACTAATATATTGTTACTTTTCACGCACACTTTACGTACTATAACCTAACCATGCTTACGTTAATCGGAACGACGCGTTAGAGAGACTTGTGACGCAACATAAGCATGGTAATCGAAATGACGCGTTAATGACAGTTGAGACGCGACATACTAATCTAGCATCACTTTTCACGTTAACTTTGCATAATATAACAACCATACTTAGGTAATCGGAACGATGCATTAAAGAGCCTTGAGACGGGACATTCTAATCTAGCATCACCTTTCACGCACACCTTGCGTAATATAACCTAACCATGCTTGGATAATCGGAACGATGCGTTAAAGAGACTTAAGACGCGACATACTAATCAATTGTTAATTTTCACGCACACTCTGCGTAATATAACCTAACCATTCATAGGTAATCGGAACAACCCATTAGAGAGACTTGTGAGACGACATAAGTATGGTAATCAAAACAACATGTTAAAGAGACTTGAGACGCGACATACTAATCTAGAATCACTTTTCACGTACACATTGCATAATATAACCTAACCATGCTAAGGTAATCGGAACGATGAGTTAGATAGACTTAAGTAGTGACATACTAATCTATTGTCATTTTTCACGCACACTTTACGTAATATAACCTAACCATGTTTAATTAATTGGAACGACTCGTTAAATGGACTTGAGTCGCGACATACTAATCTATTGTCATTTTTCACGCACACTTTGGTAATCGGAACGACACGTTAGAGAGACTTGTGATGCGACATAAGCATGGTAATCGAAACGACGCGTTAAAAAGACTTGAGACGTGCCATATTAATCTAGCGTCACTTTTTACGCACACTTTGCGTAATATAACCTAACCATGCTTAGGAAATCGGAACGACGCGTTAGAGCGACTTGAGAAGCGACATACTACTCCAGTGTCACTTTTCACGCACACTTTACGTAATATAACCTAACCATGCTTAGGAAATTGAAACGATGCGTTAGAGAGACTTTACACGCGACATACTAATTTAACGTCACTTTTCACGCAAACTTTGCGTAATATAACCTAACAATACATAGGTAATCGAAACAACGCGTTAAAGAGACTTGTGACGCGAGATAAGCATGGTAATCGAAACAACGTTTTAAAGAGACTTGAGAGGAATCATACTAATCTAGCGTCATTTTTTACACAAACTTTGCGTAATATAACCTAACCATGCTTAGATTATCAAACGACGTGTTAAAGAGACTTGAGATTTGACATACTATTCTAGCGTCACTTTTCACACACACTTTGTGTAATATAACCTAACCCTGCTTAGGTAATCGGAACGACGCGTTAGAAAGACGTGTGACGCGACCTAAGCATGGTAATCGAAAAGATGCGTTAAAGAGACTTGAGAGACGACATACTAATCTAACGTCACTTTTCACGCACACCTTGCGTAAAATAACCTAACAAGGCTTAGGTAATCAGAACGACGCGTTAGATAGACTTAAGACACGACGTACTAATCTATTGTCTTTTCTCACGCACAACCTAACAATGATTAAGTAATCGGAACGACGCGTAAATAGTCTTGAGATGGGACATACTAATCTATTGTCATTTTTTATGCACACTTTGCGTAATACAACCTAACCATGCTTAGGTAATCGGAACAACGCGTTAAAGAGACTTGTGACGCGACAAAAGCATGGTAATCGGAACGACGCGTTAAAGAGACTTGAGACGCGCCATACTAATCTAGCGTCACTTTTACGCACACTTTGCGTAATATAACCTAACCATGCTTAGGTAATCGGAACGACGCGTTAAAGAGACTTCAGACGCGACATACTAATCTAGCGTCATTTATAACGCATACTTTGCGTAATATAACCTAACCATGCTTAGGTAATCAGAATGACGCGTTAAATAGACTGGAGATGCGACATACTAATCTAGTCACTTTTCACGCACACTTTGCGTAATATAACCTAACCATGCTTAGCTAATCGTAACGACGAGTTAAAGAGACTTGAGACGTGACATAATAATCTATTGTTACTTTTCACGCACACTTTGCGTACTATAACCTAAGCATGCTTAAGGTAATCGGAACTACGCGTTAGAGAGACTTGTGACGCGACATAAGCATGGTAATCGAAACGACGCGTTCAAGACAGTTGAGACGCGACATACTAATCTAGCGTCACTTTTCATGTAAACTTTGCATAATATAACAACCATACTTAGGTAATCGAAACAACGCATTAAAGAGCCTTAAGACGGGACATTCTAATCTAGTGTTACCTTTCACGCATACCTTGCGTAATATAACCTAACCATGCTTAGGTAATCCGAACGACGCGTTAAATAGACTTGAGACGCGACATACTAATCTGGCATTACTTCTCTCGCACACTTTGCGTAATATAACCTAACCATTCTTGGATAATGGAAACGATGCGTTAAAGAGACATGAGACGCGACATACTAATCAATTGTTAATTTTCACGCACACTCTGCGTAATATAGCCTAACTATTCTTAGGTAATCGGAACGACCCATTAATCTAGCATCACTTTTCACGTACGCATTGCATAATATAACCTAACCATGCTAAGGTAATCGAAACGACGAGTTAGATAGACTTAAATGGCGACATACTAATCTATTGTTATTTTTCACGCAAACTTTGCGTAATATAACCTAACCATGCTTAAGTAATTGGAACGAGTCAATAAATGGACTTGAGTCGCGACATACTAATCTATTGTCATTTTTTCGCACACTTTGGAAATCGGAATGGCGCGCTAGAGAGACTTGTGATGCGACATAAGCATGGTAATTGAAACGACGCGTTAAAAAGACTTGAGACGCGTCATATTAATCTAGCGTCACTTTTTACGCACACTTTGCGTAATATAACCTCACCTTGCTTAGAAAATCGGAACGACGCGTTAGAGACACTTGAGACACGACATACTATACTCTAGTGTCACTTTTCAAGCACACTTTACATAATATAACCTAACCATGCTTAGGAAATTGAAACGACGCGTTAGAGAGACATTAGACGCGACATACTAATATAACCTAACCATGCTTAAGTAATTGGAACGACTCTTTAAATGGACTTGAGTCGCGACATACTAATCTATTGTTATTTTTCACGCACACTTTGGCAATCGGAATGGCGCGTTAGAGAGACTTGTGATGCGACATAAGCATGGTAATCGAAACGACGCGTTAAAAAGACTTGAAACGCGTCATAATAATCTAGCGTCACTTTTTACGCACACTTTGCATAATATAACCTAACCTTGCTTAGAAAATCGGAACGACGTGTTAGAGAGACTTGAGACACGACATATTATACTCTAGTGTCACTTTTCACGCACACTTTACGTAATATAACCTAACCATGCTTAGGAAATTGAAACGACGCGTTAGAGAGACATTAGACGCGACATACTGATACAACCTAACCATGCATAGGCAATCGGAACAACGCGTCAAAGAGACTTGTGACGCGAAATAAGCATGGTAATCAAAACGACGCTTTAAAGAGACTTGAGACGAATCATACTAATCTAGCGTCACTTTTTACACACACTTTGCGTAATATAACCTAATCATGCTTAGATAATCAAAACGACGCGTTAAAGAGACTTGAGATTGGACATACTATTCTAGCGTCACTTTTCACGCACACTTTGCGTAATATAATCTAACCCTGCTTAGGTAATCGGAACGACGCGTTAGAGAGACGTGTGACGCGACCTAAGCATGGTAATCGAAATGATGCGTTAAAGAGACTTGAGACACGACATACTAATCTAGCGTCACTTTCCACGCACACCTTGCGTAAAATAACCTAACAAGACTTAGGTAATTAGAACGATGCATTAGATAGACTTAAGACGCGACATACTTATCTATTGTCTTTTTTCACGCACAACCTAACCATGCTTAAGTAATCGGAATGACGCGTAAATCGACTTGAGATGCGACATACTAATCTGCTGTCATTTTTTATGCACACTTTGCTTAATATAAGCTAACCATGCTTAGGTAATCAGAACAACGCGATAAAGAGACATGTGATGCGACATAAGCATGGTAATCGAAACGACGCGTTAAAGAGACTTGAGACGCGCCATACTAATCTAGCGTCACTTTTTACGCACACTTTACGTAATATAACCTAACCATGCTTAGGTAATCGGAACGACGCGTTAAAGAGACTTGAGACGCGACATACTAATCTAGCGTCACTTTTCACCCATACTTTGTGTAATATAACCTAGCCATACTTAGGTAATCCGATCGACACGTTAAACAGACTTGACACGAGGCATAATAATCTAGCGTCACTTTTGACACACGCTTTGCGTAAATAACCTAACCATCCTTAGGTAATCGAAAAAACGTTAAAGAGACTTGAGACGCGACATACTAATCTAGCGTCACTTTCACGCACCATTTGCGTAATATAACCTAACCATTTAGGTAATCGGAACGACGTGTTAAATAGACTTGAGACGCGAAATACTAATCTAGCATCACTTTTCACACACACTTTGGTAATCGGAACGACGCGTTAGAGAGACTTGTGATGCGACATAAGCATGGTAATCTAAACGACGCGTTAAAAAGACTTGAGACACGCCATATTAATCAAGCGTCACTTTTTACGAACACTTTGCATATTATAACCTGACCATGCTTAGGAAATCGGAATGACGCGTTAGAGAGAACTTGAGACGCGACATACTACTCTAGTGTCACTTTTCACACACACTTTACGTAATATAACCTAACCATGCTTAGGAAATTGAAACGACGCGTTAGAGAGACTTTAGACGCGACATACTGATTTAACGTCACTTTTCACGCAAACTTTGCGTAATATAACCTGACCATGCATAGGTAATCGGAACAACGCGTTAAAGGGACTTGTGATGCGAGATAAGCATGGTAATCAAAACGACGCTTTAAAGAGACTTGAGACGAATCATACTAATCTAACGTCACTTTTTACACACACTTTGCGTAATATAACCTAACTATGCGTAGATAATTGAAACGACGCGTTAAAGAGACTTGAGATTGGACATACTATTCTAGCGTCACTTTTCACGAACACTTTGCGTAATATAACCTAACCCTACTTAGGTAATCGGAACGACACGTTAGAGAGACGTGTGATGCGACCTAAGCATGGTAATCAAAATGATGCGTTAAAGAGACTTGAGACACGACATACTAATCTAGCGTCACTTTTCACGCACACCTTGCGTAAAATAACCTAACAAGGCTTAGGTATTCGGAACGACGCGTTAGATAGACTTAAGACGCGACATACTAATCTATGTCATTTTTTATGCACACTTCGCGTAATATAACCTAACCATGCTTAGGTAATTGGAACAACACGTTAAAGAGACTTGTGATGCGACATAAGCATGGTAATCGAAACGACGCGATAAAGAGACTTGAGTCGCGCCATACTAATCTAGCGTCACTTTTCACGCACACTTTGCGTAATATAACATAACCATGCTTAGTTAATCGGAACGACGCGTTAAAGAGACTTGAGACACGACATACTAATCTAGCGTCACTTTTCACGCACACTTTGCGTAATATTACCTAGCCATGCTTAGGTAATCTGATCGACGCGTTAAACAGACTTGAGACGCGGCATAATTATCTAGCGTCACTTTTGACACACGCTTTGCGTAAATAACCTAACCATGCTTACGTAATCGGAACGACGCTTTAAAGAGATTTGAGACGCGACATACTATAATCTAGCGTCACTTTTCACGCACACTTTGCGTAATATAACCTAACCATGTTTAGGTAATCGGAACGACACGTGAAAGAGATTTGAGATGCGACATACTAATCTATTGTTACTTTTCACGCACACTTTGCGTACTATAACCTAACCAGGGTAATCGGAACGACGCGTTTGAGAGACTTGTGACGCGACATAAGCATGGTAATCGAAATGACGCGTTGAAGATACTTGTTATGCGACATACTAATCTAGCATCACATTTCACGCAAACTTTACATAATATGACAACCATGATTAGGTATCAGAACGACGCATTAAAGAGCCTTGAGACGCGACATACTAATCTAGCGTCAGCTTTCACGCACACCTTGCGTAATATAACGTAACCATGCTTAGGTAATCGGAACGACGCGTTAAAGAGACTGGAGACGCGACATACTAATCTAGCATTACTTTTCTTGCACACTTTGCGCAATATAACCTAACCATTCTTGGGTAATCGGAACGACCCATTAGAGAGACTTTAGAAGCGATGTCAATTTTCACGTACACATTGCATAATATAACCAAACCATGCTTAGGTAATTGGAACGACGAGTTAGATTGACCTAAGACGCGACATACTAATATATTGTCATTTTTCACGCACACTTTGCGTAATATTACCTAACCATGCTTAAGTAATTGGAACGACGCGTTAAATGGACTTGAGACACGATATACTAATCTATTGTCATTTTTCACGCACACTTTGCGTAATATAACCTAACCATGCTTAGGTAATCGGAACCATGGGTTAGAGAGACTTCTGACGCGACATAAGCATGGTAATTGAAAAGACGCGTTAAAAAGACTTTAGACACGCCATATTAATCTAGCGTCACTTTATACGCACACTTTGCGTAATATAACGTAACCATGCTTAGGAAATCGGAATGACGCGCTAGAGAGACTTGAGACGCCCATACTAATCTAGTTTCACTTTTCACTCACACTTTGCATAATATAACCTGACCATGCTTAGGAAATCGGAACGACGCATAAAAAGATCCTTGAGACGGGACATTCTAATCTAGCGTCACCTTTCACGCACACCTTGCGTAGTATAACCTAACCATGCTTAGGTAATCAGAATGACGCGTTAAATAGACTTGAGATGCGACATACTAATCTAGTCACTTTTCACGCACACTTTGCGTAGTAACGACGAGTTAAAGAGACTTGAGACGTGACATAATAATCTATTGTTACTTTTCACGCACACTTTGCGTACTATAACCTAAGCATGCTTAAGGTAATCGGAACTACGCGTTAGAGAGACTTGTGACGCGACATAAGCATGGTAATCGAAACGACGCTTTAAAGACTGTTGAGACGCGACATACTAATCTAGCGTCACTTTTCATGTAAACTTTGCATAATATAACAACCATACTTAGGTAATCGGAACAACGCATTTAAGAGCCTTGAGACGGGACATTCTAATCTAGCGTCACCTTTCACGCATACCTTGCGTAATATAACCTAACCATGCTTAGGTAATCCGAACGACGCGTTAAATAGACTTGAGACGCGACATACTAATCTGGCATTACTTCTCTCGCACACTTTGCGTAATATAACCTAACCATTCTTGGATAATGGAAACGATGCGTTAAAGAGACATGAGACGCTACATACTAATCAATTGTTAATTTTCACGCACACTCTGCGTAATATAACCTAACTATTCTTAGGTAATCGGAACGACCCATTAATCTAGCATCACTTTTCACGTACGCATTGCATAATATAACCTAACCATGTGAAGGTAATCGAAACGACGAGTTAGATAGACTTAAATGGAGACATACTAATCTATTGTTATTTTTCACGCAAACTTTGCGTAATATAACCTAACCATGCTTAAGTAATTGGAACGACTCAATAAATGGACTTGAGTCGCGACATACTAATCTATTGTTATTTTTACGCACACTTTGGCAATCGGAATGGCGCGCTAGAGAGACTTGTGATGCGACATAAGCATGGTAATCGAAACGACACGTTAAAAAGACTTGAGACGCGTCATATTAATCTAGCGTCACTTTTTACGCACACTTTGCGTAATATAACCTCACCTTGCTTAGAAAATCGGAACGACGCGTTAGAGACACTTGAGACACGACATACTATACTCTAGTGTCACTTTTCAAGCACACTTTACGTAATATAACCTAACCATGCTTAGGAAATTGAAACGACGCGTTTGAGAGACATTAGACGCGACATACTAATATAACCTAACCATGCTTAAGTAATTGGAACGACTCTTTAAATGGACTTGAGTCGCAACATACTAATCTATTGTTATTTTTCACGCACACTTTGGCAATCGGAATGGCGCGTTAGAGAGACTTGTGATGCGACATAAGCATGGTAATCGAAACGACGCGTTAAAAAGACTTGAAACGCGTCATATTAATCTAGCGTCACTTTTTACGCACACTTTGCGTAATATAACCTAACCTTGATTAGAAAATCGGAACGACGCGTTAGAGAGACTTGAGACACGACATATTATACTCTAATGTCACTTTTCACGCACACTTTACGTAATATAACCTAACCACGCTTAGGAAATTGAAACGACGCGTTAGAGAGACATTAGACGCGACATACTGATATAACCTAACCATGCATAGGCAATCGGAACAACGCTTCAAAGAGACTTGTGACGCGAAATAAGCATGGTAATCAAAACGACGCTTTAAAGAGACTTGAGACGAATCATACTAATCTAGCGTCACTTTCTACACACACTTTGCGTAATATAACCTAACCATGCTTAGATAATCGAAACGACGCGTTAAAGAGACTTGAGATTGGACATACTATTCTAGCGTCACTTTTCACGCACACTTTGCGTAATATAATCTAACCCTGCTTAGGTAATCGGAACGACGCGTTAGAGAGACGTGTGACGCGACCTAAGCATGGTAATCTGAATGATGCGTTAAAGAGACTTGAGACACGACTTACTAATCTAGCGTCACTTTCCACGCACACCTTGCGTAAAATAACCTAACAAGACTTAGGTAATTAGAACGATGCATTAGATAGACTTAAGACGCGACATACTTATCTATTGTCTTTTTTCACGCACAACCTAACCATGCTTAAGTAATCGGAATGACGCGTAAATCGACTTGAGATGCGACATACTAATCTGCTGTCATTTTTTATGCACACTTTGCTTAATATAAGCTAACCATGCTTAGGTAATCAGAACAACGCGATAAAGAGACTTGTGACGCGACATAAGCATGGTAATCGAAACGACGCGTTAAAGAGACTTGAGACACGCCATACTAATCTAGCGTCACTATTTACGCACACTTTGCGTAATATAACCTAACCATGCTTAGGTAATCGGAACGACGCTTAAAAGAGACTTGAGACGCGACATACTAATCTAGCGTCACTTTTCACCCATACTTTGTGTAATATAACCTAGCCATACTTAGGTAATCCGATCGACACGTTAAACAGACTTGACACGAGGCATAATAATCTAGCGTCACTTTTGACACACGCTTTGCGTAAATAACCTAACCATCCTTAGGTAATCGGAAAAACGTTAAAGAGACTTGAGACGCGACATACTAATCTAGCGTCACTTTTTACGCACCATTTGCGTAATATAACCTAACCATTTAGGTAATCGGAACGACGTGTTAAATAGACTTGAGACGCGAAATATTAATCTAGCATCACTTTTCACACACACTTTGGTAATCGGAACGACGCGTTAGAGAGACTTGTGATGCGACATAAGCATGGTAATCTAAACGACGCGTTAAAAAGACTTGAGACACGCCATATTAATCAAGCGTCACTTTTTACGAACACTTTGCATATTATAACCTGACCATGCTTAGGAAATCGGAATGACGCGTTAGAGAGACTTGAGACGCGACATACTACTCTAGTGTCACTTTTCACACACACTTTACGTAATATAACCTAACCATGCTTAGGAAATTGAAACGACGCGTTAGAGAGACTTTAGACGCGACATACTGATTTAACGTCACTTTTCACGCAAACTTTGCGTAATATAACCTGACCATGCATAGGTAATCGGAACAACGCGTTAAAGGGACTTGTGATGCGAGATAAGCATGGTAATCAAAACGACGCTTTAAAGAGACTTGAGACGAATCATACTAATCTAACGTCACTTTTTACACACACTTTGCGTAATATAACCTAACTATGCGTAGATAATTGAAACGACGCGTTAAAGAGACTTGAGATTGGACATACTATTCTAGCGTCACTTTTCACGAACACTTTGCGTAATATAACCTAACCCTACTTAGGTAATCGGAACGACACGTTAGAGAGACGTGTGATGCGACCTAAGCATGGTAATCAAAATGATTCGCTAAAGAGACTTGAGACACGACATACTAATCTAGCGTCACTTTTCACGCACACCTTGCGTAAAATAACCTAACAAGGCTTAGGTATTCGGAACGACGCGTTAGATAGACTTAAGACGCGACATACTAATCTATGTCATTTTTTATGCACACTTCGCGTAATATAACCTAACCATGCTTAGGTAATCGGAACAACACGTTAAAGAGACTTGTGATGCGACATAAGCATGGTAATCGAAACGACGCGATAAAGAGACTTGAGTCGCGCCATACTAATCTAGCGTCACTTTTCACGCACACTTTGCGTAATATAACATAACCATGCTTAGTTAATCGGAACGACGCGTTAAAGAGACTTGAGACGCGACATACTAATCTAGCGTCACTTTTCACGCACACTTTGCCTAATATTACCTAGCCATACTTAGGTAATCCGATCGACGCGTTAAACAGACTTGAGACGCGGCATAATTATCTAGCGTCAGTTTTGACACACGCTTTGCGTAAATAACCTAACCATGCTTACGTAATCGGAACGACGCTTTAAAGAGATTTGAGACGCGACATACTAATCTAGCGTCACTTTTAACGCACACTTTGCGTAATATAACCTAACCATGTTTAGGTAATCGGAACGACACGTGAAAGAGATTTGAGATGCGGCATACTAATCTATTGTTACTTTTCACGCACACTTTGCGTACTATAACCTAACCAGGGTAATCGGAACGACGCGTTAGAGAGACTTGTGACGCGACATAAGCATGGTAATCGAAATGACGCGTTGAAGATACTTGTTATGCGACATACTAATATATTGTCATTTTTCACGCACACTTTGCGTAATATAACCTAACCATGCTTAGGTAATCGGAACCATGGGTTAGAGAGACTTCTGACGCGACATAAGCATGGTAATTGAAAAGACGCGTTAAAAAGACTTTAGACAAGCCATATTAATCTAGCGTCACTTTATACGCACACTTTGCGTAATATAACGTAACCATGCTTAGGAAATCGGAATGACGTGCTAGAGAGACTTGAGACGCCCATACTAATCTAGTTTCACTTTTCACTCACACTTTGCATAATATAACCTGACCATGCTTAGGAAATCGGAACGACGCATAAGAAGATCCTTGAGACGGGACATTCTAATCTAGCGTCACCTTTCACGCACACCTTGCGTAGTATAACCTATTCATGCTTAGGTAATCAGAACGACCCGTTAAAGAGACTTGAGAGTCGACATACTAATCTAGCATTACTTTTCTCGCACACTTTGCATAATATAACCTAACCATTCTTGGGTAATCGGAACGACGCGTTAAAGAGACTTGAGATGCGACATACTAATCTATTGTTACTTTTCACGCACACAGTGCGTAATAAAACCTAACCATTCTTAGGTAATCAGAAAGACCCGTTAGAGACACTTGTGACGCAACATAAGCATGGTAATCAAAATGACGCGTTAAAGAGACTTGAGACGTGATATACTAATCTAGCGTCACTTTTCACGTACACATTGGATAATATAGCCTAACAATGCTTAGGTAATCGGAACGATGAGTTAGATTGACCTAAGATACGACATACTAATCTATTGTCATTTTTCGCGCACACTTTGCGTAATATTACCTAACCATGCTTAAGTAATTGGAACTACGCTTTAAATGCACTTAAGACGTGACATACTAATCTATTGTCCTTTTTCACGCACACTTTGCGTAATATAACCTAACCATGCTTAGGTAATCGGAATGACGCGTTAAAAAGACATTAGACGCGCCATATTAATCTACCGTCACTTTGTACGCACACTTTGCGTAATATAACCTAACCATGCTGAGGAAATCAGAACGACGCGTTAGAGAGGCTTGAGACGCCCATACTAATCTAGTTTCACTTTTCACGCACATTTTGCATAATATAACCTGACCATGCTTAGGAAATCGGAACGACGTCACTTTTCAAGGACACTTTGCGTAATATAACCATGCTTAGAGGTAATCGGAACGACGCGTTAAAGAGACTTGTGACGCGACATACTTATATAGCGTCCCTATTCACGCATACTTTGCATAAAATAACCTAACCATGCATAGGTAATCGGAACGGAGCGTTAAAGAGACTTGTGACGCGGCATAATAATCTAGCATCACTTTTAACGCCCACTTTGCGTAATATAGCCTAACCATGCTTATAGCTAATCGGAACGTCGCGATACAGAGAATTGTGACGCGACATACTTATCTACCGCACACTTTGCGTAATATAACCTAACCATAAAGGGTAATCAGAACGACGCGTTAATGAGACTTGTATCTAGCATCACATTTAACGAACACTTAGCGTAATATAACCTAGCCATGCTTAGGTAATCGGAACGACGCGTTAAAGAAACTTTAGATGCGACATACTAATTTAGCGTCACTTTTAACGCACACTTTGCGTAACATAAACAAACATGCTTACGTAATCGAAACGACGCGTTAAAGAACCTTAAGACGCAACATACTTGTATAGCGTTACTTTTAACGCACACTTGCGTTATATAAATTAACCATGCATAGGTAATTGGAACGACGCGTTAAAGAGACTTCTGAAGCGACATACTTATATAGCGTCCCTTTTTACGCACACTTTGCATAATATAACCTAACCATGCATAGGTAATCGGCAAACGCGTTAAAGACACTTGTGACGCCATATACTAATCGAGCCTCACTTTTAACGCACACTTTGCGTAATGTAACCTAACCATGCTTAGGTAATCAGAACGACGCGTTAAAGAGAGTTGTGACGCGACTTACTTATATAGCGTCACTTTTCACGCACACTTTACTTAATATAACCTAAACATGCTTAGGTAATCGGAACGACGAGTTAAAGAGACTTGTGACGAGACATACTTATATAGCGTCACTTTTCACGCACAGTGCGTAATATAACAAAACCATTGTTAGTTAATCAGAACGACGCGTTAAAGAGACTGGTAACTCGACATATTAATCTAGTCACTTTTAACGCACACTTAGCGTAATATAACCTAACCGTGCTAAGATAATCGGAACGACGTGTTTAAGAGACTTGTGATCCGACATACTTATATAGCGTCGCTTTTCACGCACACTTTACATAAAATAACCTAACCGTTGTTAGGTAATCAGAATGACGCGTCAAAGAGACTTGTTACGTGACATACTAATCTAGTGTCACTTTTAACGCACCCTTTGCGTAATATAACCTAAACATGCTTAGGTAATCAAAACGATGCATCAAAGAGACTTGAGACGCGACATACTAAACTTAGTAACACTTTTAAAACACACTCTGCGTTATATAACCTAACCATGCTTAGGTAATCGAAACGATGCGTTAAAGAGACTTGAGACGCGACACACTAATCTAGCATCACTTATAACGCACACTTTGCGTAATATAACCTAACCATGCTTAGGTAATCGAAACGATGCGTCAAAGAGACTTGAGACGCGACATACTAAACTTAGAAACACTTTTAAAACACACTCTGCGTTATATAACCTAACCATGCTTAGGTAATCGGAACGATGCGTTAAAGAGACTTGAGACGCGACACACTAATCTAGCGTCACTTATAACGCACACTTTGCGTAATATAACCTAACCACGCTTAGGTAATCGGAACGACCCGTTAAAGAGAATTGAGACGCGACATACTAGTTTCTTTAACGCGACATACTAGTTTCTTTTACGCGACATACATGTCTCTTTAACTCGTTCCGATTACCTAAGCATGGTTAGGCTATTTTACGCAAATTGTGCATGAAAAGTGACGCTAGATTAGTATGTCGCGTCTTAGGTCTTTTTAACGCGTCGTTCTGATTACACAAGCATGGCTATGTTATTTTACGCAAAGTGTGCGTGAAAAGTGACGCTAGATTAGTATGTCGTGTCTCAAGTCTCTTTAACACGTCGTTCCGATAACCTAAAGCATGGTTAGGTTATATTATGCGAAGTGTGCGTGAAAAGTGATGCTAGATTAGTTTGTCGCATCCCAAGTCTCTCTAACGCGTCGTTCTGATTACCTAAGCATGGTTAGGTTATATTACGCAAAGTGTGCTTGAAAAGTGACGCTAGATTAGTATGTCGCAAATGAAGTCTCTTTAACGCATTGTTCTGATTACCTAAGCATGGTTATTTATATTACGTAAAGTGTGTGTAAAAAGTGACGCTAGATTAGTATGGCGCATCTTAAGTCTCTTTAACGCGTCGTTTCAATTACCATGCTTTTGTCGCGTCAAAAGTCTCTCTAACGCGTCATTCCAATTACCCAAGCATGGTTAGGTTATATTACGCAATATGTGATTTAAAAGTGACGCTAGATTAGTATGTCGCGTCAGAAGTCTCTCTAACGCGTCGTTCCGATTACCTAAGAATGGCTAGGTTATATTACGCAAAGTATTCATGAAAAGTGACGCTAGATTAGTATGTCGCGTCTCTAGTCTCTTTAAACCGTCTTTCCAATTACCTATGTATGGTTAGGTTATATTAAGGAATGTGTGCGTTCAAAGTGACGCTAGATTACTATGTCGACTCTCAAGTCTCTTTAACCCGTCGTTTCGATTAGCATGCTTATGTCGCGTTACAAGTGTCTCTAACGCGTTGTTCTTATTACTTAAGCATGGTTAGGTTATATTACGCAAAGTGTGCGTGAAAAGTGACAATAGATGTATGTTGTGTCTCAAGTCTCTTTAACTCGTCGTTCTGATTACCTAATCATGGTTAGATTATTTTACAAAAGTGTTCGTTAAAAGTGCCGCTAGATTAGTATGTCGCGTCACAAGTCTCATTAACGCATCGTTCACATTACCTGAGTTAGGTTATATTATGCAAATAGTGCGTGACAAAAGACGCTATATTAGTATGTCGCGTCTCAAGCATCTTTTACGCGCCGTTTTATTATCCAAGCATGGTTAGGTTATTTTACGCAAAGTGTGCGTAAAAAGTGACGCTAGATTAGTATGGTAAGTCTCAAGTCTCTTTAATGCGTCTTTCCAATTACCTATGTATGGTTAGGTTATATTTAGAAAATTATGCATGAAAAGTGACGCTAGAATACTATGTCGCGTCTCAAGTCTCTTTAACTCGTCGTTTCGATTAGCATGCTTAAGTCGCGTCGTAAGTGTCTCTAACGCATCGTTCTTCTTACCTAAGCATGGTTAGGTTATATTATGCAAAGTGTGCGTGAAAAGTGACGCTAGATTAGTATGTCGCGTCTCAAGTCTCTTTAACGCGTCGTTGCGATAACCTAAGCATGGTTAGGTTATATTATGCAAAGTGTGGGTGAAAAACGATGCTAGATTAGTATGTCGCGTCGCAAGTCTCTTTAACGCGTCGTTCCAATTACCTAAGCATGGTTAGGTTATATTATGCAAATTGTGAGTGAAAAGTGACGCTAGATTTAATGTCGTGTCTTAAGTCTCTTTAACGCGTCGTTTCGATTACGTAAGTATGGTTAGGTCATATTATTACACAAAGTGTGCATGAAAAGTGACGGTAGATTAGTACGTTGCGTCCCAAGTCTCTCTAACGTGTCGTTCCGATTACCTAAGCATGGTTAGGTTATATTACGCAAAGTGTGCGTAAAAAGTGACGCTAGATTAGTATGGCGCGTCTCATGTCTCTTTAGCGCGTCATTTCGATTACCATGCTAATATTGCGTCAAAGGACTCTCTAACGCGTCGTTCCAATTACCTAAGCATGGTTAGTTTATATTATGCAATGTGTGCGTGAAAAGTGACGCTAGATTAGTATGTCGCGTCACAAGTCTCTCTAGCGCGTTGTTCCGATTACCTAAGCATGGTTAGATTATATTACGCAAAGTATTCGTGAAAAGTGACGCTAGATTAGTATGTCGCGTCTCCAGTCTCTTTAAAGTGTCTTTCCAATTACATATGTATGGTTCGGGTATATTAAGCAAAGTGTGCGGGAAAAGTGACGCTAGATTACTATGTCGCGTCTCAAGTCTTTTTAACCCGTCGTTTTGATTAGCATGCTTATGTCGCATCACAAGTGTCTCTAACGCATCGTTTTTATTATATAAGGATGGTTATGTTATATTATGCAAAGTGTGCGTGAAAAGTGATAAGAGATTAGTATATTGCGTCTCAATTCTCTTTTACGTGTCGTTCCGATTACCTAAGCATGGTTAGGTTATATTACGCAAAGTGTGCATGAAAAGTGACGCTATATTAGTATATTTCTCGTCTGAAGTCTCTTTAACGCGTTGTTCCGATTACCTAAGCATGGTTATGTTATATTACGCAAATTGTGCGTGAAAAGTGACGCTAGATTAGTATGTCCCATCTCAAGTCTCTTTAACGAGTCGTTTCGATTACCTAAGCATGGTTAGGTTATATGATGCAAAGTGTGCGTAAAAAGTGACGTTAGATTAGTATGTCGCATCTCAAGTCTCTTTAACGTGTCGTTCCGATTAACTAAGCATGGTTAGGTTATAGTACGTGAAGTGTGCGCAAAAAGTGACTCTAGATTAGTATTGCGCGTCTCATGTCTCTTTAAGGCATCGTTTTTATTACTGTGCTTATGTCGCGTCACAAGTCTTGCTAACGCGTCGTTCCGGTTACGGTTAGGTTATATTACGCAAAGTGTGCAAACTGACGCTAGATTAGTATGTCACATCTCCAATCTCTTTAACGCGTCATTCTGATTACCTACGGATGGCTAGGTTTTATTAAGCAAAGTGCGCGTGCAAAACTGACGATAGATCAGTATGTCGCGTCTCAATTCCCTTTAACGCGTCGTTCCGATTACCTAAGCATGGTTAGGTTATATTATGCAAAGTGTGCGTGAAAAGTGACTCTAGATTAGTATGTCGCCTCTCAAGTCTCTTTAACGCGTCGTTCCGATTATCTAAGCATGGTTATGTTATATTACGCTAGACTAGTAAGGCGCGTCTTAAGTCTCTAGATTAGTAAGGCGCGTCTTAAGTCTCTAGATTAGTAAGGCGCGTCTTAAGTCACTTTAACACGTTGTTTTGATTACCATCCTTATGTCGTGTCACAAGTCTCTCTAACGCGTCGTTCCGATTACCTAAGCATGGTTAGGTTATATTACGCAAAGTGTGTGTGAAAAGAGACGCTAGATTAGTATGTTGCGTCACAAGTCTCTCTAACGTGTAGTTCCAATTACCTAAGCATGGTTCGGTTATATTACGCAAATAGTGCGTGAAAAGTGACACTAAGTTAGTAAGTCGCATGTCAAGTCTCTTTAACGCGTCATTTCGATTACCTAAGCATGGTTAGGTTATATTACGCAAAGTGTGCATTAAAAGTGCCGCTAGGATAGTATGTCACATCACAAGTCTCTTTAACTCGTTTCGATTACCTAAGCATGGTTAGGCTATTTTACGCAAATTGTGCATGAAAAGTGACGCTAGATTAGTATGTCGCGTCTCAGGTCTCTTTAACGCGTCGTTCTGATTACCCAAGCATGGTTAGGTTATTTTAAGCAAAGTGTGCGTGAAAAGTGACGCTAGATTAGTATGTCGAATCTCAAGTCTCTTTAATACGTCGTTCCGATAACCTAAGCATGGTTAGGTTATATTAAACAAAGTGTGCGTGAAAAGTGATGCTAGATTAGTTTGTCGCGTCTCAAGTCTCTTTAACGCGTCGTTCCGATTACCTAAGCATGGTTAGGTTATATTACGTAAAGTGTGCGTGAAAAGTAACGCTAGATTAGTATGTCGCGATTGAAGTCTCTTTAATGCGTTCTTCTGATTACCTAAGCATGGTTAGATTATATTACGCAAAGTGTGCGTAAAAAGTGACGCTAGATTAGTATGGCGCATAATATAACCTAGGTAATGGAAACGACGCGTTAAATAGACTTGATACGCGACATACTAAATCTATTATTATTTTTCACGCACACTTTGCGTAATATAACCTAATCATGCTTAGGTAATCGGAACGACGCATTAAATTGACTTGAGACGCGCCGTACTAATATTTTGTCATTTTTCACGCACACGTTGCGTAATATAACCTAAGCATGCTTAGGTAATCGGATCGACGCGTTATAGAGATTTGTGACGCGACGTAGGCATGGTAATCGAAACAACGCGTTATTGAGACTTGAGACGCGTAATACTAATCTAGTGTCACTTTTTTTCGAAATGCTTAGAAAAACGGAACGACGCATTAGAAAGACTTGATACGCAACATACTATTGTCATTTTTCACGCACACTTTGCTTAATATAACCTAACCTTGCTTAGGAAATAGGAACATCGCGTTAGAGAGACTTGAGAAACGACATACTAATCTAGTGACGCTTTTCAGGCACACTTTGCGTAATATAACCTAACCATGCTTAGGAAATAGGAACGACGAGTTACAGAGACTTGAGACGCGACATACTAATCTAGCGTCACTTTTCACGAACACGTTTAGTAATATAACCTAACCATACTTAGGTAATCGGAACGACGCGTTAAAGAGACTTTTGACGCGAGATAAGCATGGTGATCGAACGACGCGCTAAAGAGACTTGAGACGCGACATACTAATCTAGCGTCACTTTTCACGCACACTTTTCGTAATATAGCCTAACCATGCTTCGTTAATCAAAACAACGCTTAAAGAAAATTGAGATGCAACATACTAATCTAGTGTCACTTTTCATGCAAACGGTGCAATATAACCTAACCATGCTTAGGTAATCGGAACGACGCGTTAAAGAGCCTTGAGACGCGACATACTAATCTAGCGTCACCTTTCACGCACACCTTGCGTAATATAACCTAACCATGCTTAGGTAATCAGAACGACGCGTTAAACAAACTTGAAACGAGAAATACTAATCTAGTGTCACTTTTCACGCACACTTTGCATAATATAACCTAACCATTCTTAGGTAATGGGAACGACGCGTTAAATAGACTTGATACGCGACATACTAATCAATTGTCATTTTTCACGCACACTTTGCGTAATATAACCTAATCATGCTTAGGTAATCGGAACGACGCGTTAAATTGACTTGAGACGCGACATACTAATACATTATCATTTTTCACGCACACGTTGCGTAATATAACCTAATCATGCTTAGGTAATCGCAATGACACGTTAGAGAGACATGTGACGCGACATAGCATGGTAATCGAAACCACGCGTTATTGAGACTTGAGACGCGTAATACTAATCTAGTCTCACTTTTTTCGCAATGCTTAGAAATTGGAACGACGCATTAGAGAGACTTGATACGCAACATACTAATCTATTGTCATTTTTCATGCACACTTTGGTTAATATAACCTAACCATGCTTAGGAAATAGGAACATCGCGTTAGAGAGACTTGAGACACGACATACTAATCTAGCGACACTTTTTAGGCACACTTTGCGTAATATAACCTAACCATGCTTAGGAAATAGGAACGACGCGTTTCAGAGACTTGAGACGCGACATACTAATCTAGCGTCACTTTTCACAAACACGTTTTGTAATATAACCTAACCATACTTAGGTAATCGGAAAGACGCGTTAAAGAGACTTTTGACGCGAGATAAGCATGGTGATCGAACGACGCGTTAAAGAGACTTGAGACTCGACATACTAATCCAGCGTCACTTTTCACGCACACTTTTCGTAATGTAACCTAACCATGCTTAGTTAATCGAAACAAAGCGTTAAAGAGAATTGAGACGCGACATACTAATCTAGCATCACTTTTCATGCACACTTTGTGTAATATAACCTAACAATGCTTTAGATAATCGGAACGACTCGTTAAATAGCCTTGAGATGCGACATACTAATTTAGTGTCACTTTTCACGCACACCTTGCGTAATATATAACCTAGGTAATGGGAACAACGCGTTAAATAGACTTGATACGCGACATACTAATCTATTGTCATTTTTCACGCACACTTTGCGTAATATAACCTAATAATGCTTAGGTAATCGGAACGACGCATTAAATTGACTTGAGACGCGCCGTACTAGTATTTTGTCATTTTTCACGCGCACGTTGCGTAATATAACCTAACCATGCTTAGGTAATCGGAACGACGCGTTACAATGATTTGTGACGCGACGTAGGCATGGTAATCGAAACAACGCGTTATTGAGACTTGAGACGCGTAATACTAATCTAGTGTCACTTTTTTCGCAATGCTTAGAAATCGGAACGACGCATTAGAGAGACTTGATACGCAACATACTTATCTATTGTCATTTTTCACGCACACTTTGCTTAATATAACCTAACCTTGCTTAGGAAATAGGAACATCGCGTTAAAGAGACTTGAGAAACGACATACTAATCTAGTGACACTTTTCAGGCACACTTTGCGTAATATAACCTAACCATGCTTAGGAAATAGGAACGACGCGTTACAGAGACTTGAGATGCGACATACTAATCTAGCGTCACTTTTCACGAACATGTTTAGTAATATAACCTAACCACACTTAGGTAATCGGAACGACGCGTTAAAGAGACTTTTTGACGCAAATAAGCATGGTGATCGAACGACGCGCTAAAGAGACTTGAGACACGACATACTAATCTAGCGTCACTTTTCACGCACACTTTTCGTAATATAACCTAACCATGCTTCGTTAATCGAAACAACGCTTAAAGAGAATTGAGATGCAACATACTAATCTAGTGTCACTTTTCATGCAAACGTTGCGCAATATAACCTAACCATGCTTAGGTAACCGGAACGACGCGTTAAAGAGCCTTGAGACGCGACATACTAATCTAGCGTCACCTTTCACGCACACCTTGCGTAATATAACCTAACCATGCTTAGGTAATCAGAATGACGCGTTAAACAAACTTGAAACGAGACATACTAATCTAGCGTCACTTTTCACGCACACTTTGCATAATATAACCTAACCATTCTTAGGTAATGGGAACGACGCGTTAAATAGACTTGATACGCGACATACTAATCAATTGTCATTTTTCACGCACACTTTGCGTAATATAACCTAATCATGCTTAGGTAATCGGAACGACGCAGACGCGACATACTAATATATTGTCATTTTTCACGCACACGTTGCGTAATATAACCTAATCATGCTTAGATAATCGCAATGACGCGTTAGAGAGACATGTGACGCGACATAGCATGGTAATCGAAACCACGCGTTATTGAGACTTGAGACGAGTAATACTAATATAGTGTTACTTTTTTCGCAATGCTTAGAAATCGGAACGACGCATTAGAGAGACTTGATACGCTGTTATTGTCATTTTTCACGCACGCTTTGCTTAATATAACCTAACCATGCTTAGGAAATAGGACCATCGCGTTAGAGAGACTTGAGACACGACATACTAATCTAGCGACACTTTTTAGGCACACTTTGCAAAATATAACCTAACCATGCTTAGGAAATAGGAACGACGCGTTACAGAGACTTGAGATGCGACATACTAATCTAGCGTCACTTTTCACAAACACTTTTTTTAATATAACCTAACCATACTTAGGTAATCGGAAAGACGCGTTAAAGAGACTTGAGACTCGACATACTAATCTAGCGTCACTTTTCATGCACACTTTTCGTAATGTAACCTAACCATGCTTAGTTAATCGAAACAACGTGTTAAAGAGAATTGAGACGCGATATACTAATCTAGCGTCACTTTTCATGCACACTTTGTGTAATATAACCTAACAATGCTTTAGATAATCGGAACGACTCGTTAAAGAGCCTTGAGATGCGACATACTAATCTAGTGTCACTTTTCACGCACACCTTGCGTAATATAACCTAGCCATGCTTAGGTAATCAGAACGACGCGTTAAAGGGACTTGGGACGTGACATACTAATCTAGCGTCAATTTTCACACACACTTTGCGTAATATAACCTAACCATGCTTAGTTAATCCGAACGACGTGTTAAATAGACTTGAGACGTTACATACTAATCTAGCGTCACTTTTCAAGCACTCTTTGCGTATTATAACCTAACCATGCTTAGGTAATCTGAACGACTCCTTAAAGAGACTTGAGACACTATATACTAATCTATTGTCATTTTTCACGCACACATTGCGTAATATAACCTAATCATGCTTAGGTAATCGCAACGACGCGTTAGAGAGACATGTCACGCGACATAAGCATGGTAATCGAAACGACGCGTTAAAGAGACTAGAGACGCGACGTACTAATCTAGTGTCATTTTTCAGGCACACTTTGTGTAAAATAAGCTAACCATGCTTAGTTAATCGGAACGACGCGTTAAATAGACTTGAGATGCGACATACTAATCTATTTTCATTTTTCACGCACACGTTGCGTAATATAACCTAAACATGCTTAGGTAATTGGAACGACGCGTCAGATAGACTTGATACGTGACATACTAATCTATTGTCATTTTTCACGCACACATTGCGTAATATAACCTAACCATGCTTAGGTAATCGAAACAACGCGTTAAATAGACTTGAGATGCGACATACTAATCTATTTTCATTTTTCACACACACGGGACGTAATATAACCTAACCATGCTTAGATAATTAGAACGACGCGTTAGAGAGACTTGTGACGCGACAGAAGCATGGTAATCAAAACGACACGTTAAATAGACTGGAGACGCGTAATACTAATATAGCGTCACTTTGTTCGCACACTTTGCGCAATATAACCTAACCATGCTTAGAAATTAGAATGAAGCGTTAGATAGACTTGAGATGTGACTTACTTATCTAGCGTCCCTTTTCAGGCACACTGTGCGTAATATAACCTAACCATGCTTAGGTAATGGGAACGACGCATAAAAGAGACTTTTGACGGGAGATAAGCATGGTAATCGAAACGACGCGTTAAAGAGACTTGAGACGCGACATACTAATCTAGCATCACTTTTCACACACATTTTGTGTAATATAACCTAACCATGCTTAGTTAGTCGGACCAACGCGTTAAAGAGAATTGACACGCGACATACTAATTTAGCGTCACTTTTTACTCACACTTTGCGTAATATAACCTAACCATGCTTAGGTAATCCGAATGACGCGTTAGTCACTAAGCATGGTAATCGAAAACGACGCGTTAAAGAGACTTGAGATACACTAATCTAGCGTCACTTTTCACGGACAAATTGTGTGATATATCCTAACCATGCTTAGGTAATCAGAAAGGAGCCTTGAGACACGACATACTAATCTAGCGTCGCTTTTCACGCAAATTTTTCGTAATATAACCTTACCATGCTTAGTTAATCGGAACAACGCGATAAAGAGACTTGTGACGCAAAATAAGCATGGTAATCCAAACGACGCGTTAAAGAGACGTGAGAAGCAACATACTAATCTAGAGTCACTTTTCACGCACACTTTCTGTAAAATAACCTAACCATGCTTGGGTAATTTGAACGACTCATTAAAGAGACCTAAGACGCGACATAGTAATTTATAGTCACTTTTCACGCAGACTTTGAGAAATATAGCCGAACGACGTATTACAAAGACTTGAGATGCGAAATACTAATCTAGCGTCACTTTTCAAGCACACTTTGCGTAAAATAACTTAAAGTTTAGGTAATCGGAACAACGCATTAAAGAGCTTTGAGACGCGACATACTAATCTAGCGTCACATTTCAAGCACACTTTGCGTAATACTCCCTCCGTCCCGTAAAGATAGAAAAAGTATCCATTTTACAAGAATTAAGAAAGTAGTTATTTATAGGTAATTTGTGATAATTTGTCTAAATTACCCTTTGTACTTTATTAGTTATGTACATTTCCCAAAACCACTCTACTAATTATAGCACTTACAACTCATTTGTTTATCTTTTCAAAATATGCATTTAATGTTTTATGATAAGCATGTAGGGGTATTTTGATAATTTTTGACTTAACTAACTCTATTTTTTCTATTTTTATGGGACAAAAAAAGGTGGTACTTTTTCTATCTTTATGGGACGGAGGGAGTATAACATAACCATGCTTAGCTAATCGTAACGACGGTTAAATAGACTTGCGACGCGACATTCTAATCAATTGTAATTTTTCAGTCACACTCTGCGTAATATAACCTAACCATGCTTTAGTAATTAGAACGACGCGTTAGAGAAAGTTGTCACGCGACATAAGCATGGCAATCGAAACGACGCGTTAAATAGACTTAATACGCGCCATACTAATCCATCATCACTTTTTACGCACACTTGGATAATATAACCTAACCATGCTTAGGAAATTAGAATGACGTGTTAAAGAGACTTGAGACGTCACATACTAATTTAGCGTCACTTTTCACGCACACTTTGCGTAATATAACCTAACCATGTTAAGGTAATCGAAACGACGCGTTATAGAAACCTGAAACGCGACATTCTAATCTAGCGTCTCTTTTCACGCACACTTTGCTTAATATAACCTAACCATGCTTAGGTAATCGGAATGACGCGTTAAAGAGAATTGAGATGCGACAAATTAATCTAGCGTCACTTTTCAAGCACACTTTGCGTAATATAACATAACCATGCTGAGGTTATCACAATGACGCGTTAAAGAGACTTGAGACGCGGCATACTAATCTAGTGTCACTTTACACGCACATTTTACGTAATATAACCTAACCATGCGTAGGTAATAGGAACGATGCGTTAGAGAGCCTTGTGACGCGACATAAGCATGGTAATCGAAACGACGCGTTAAACAGATTTGAGACACGCCATATTAATCTAGCGTCAATTTTTACACACACTTTGCCTAATATATAACCTAACCAAGATTATTTAATCGGAACGACGCGTTAAAGAGACTTAAGACGCGACATACTAATGTAGCATCAGTTTTTTCGCACAGTTTACCAAAAATTACCTAACCATGCTTGGGTACTTGGAACGACGCGTTAAATAGACTTGAGAGGCAGCATACTAATCTATTGTTACTTTTCTGCACGCACACTTTGCGTAATATAACCTAACCATGCTTAGGTAATCGGAACGACGCGTTAAAGAGACTTGAGACGCAACATACAAATCTAGCGTTCCTTTTCACGCACATTTTGCCTAATATAACCTAACTTAGGTAATCGGAACGACGCGTTAAACAGACTTAAGACGCGACATACTAATCTAGCGTCACCGTAATATGACCTAACTGTTGGTGCAGCGGGACGTGAGGGTCCGAATCGTATATTTCAATTCAAAATTGGAATTCCAACAATTCGGATCCAGAAATTGATCATATCAATAACAAATGGATCGTCGTATCATCTAGTAATTAAAGCACGCATCTAGAAACCGTAAGAAGAATACCTATGTCGATTCTCCAACGATTCTTGTAGTCCCGATAGTACGGCGACCTCAAGCTCGTCCACACGAGTATGCGTCCGATTGAATCCTCGCCTTGAAGTAATCTGTAAGAGTTCCTCTTGCCGAGCAACCCTAAGCTCAAACTCTTGCCTCGATTACGTCTTTGCTGGGATGTATAAAAAACTTTCTCCAAGCTTTTCTGTGATTGATGACTACTTGAACTCCTTCAAATATTGTCTCTTAAGTGTGGTGTGTTTAGAATGAGCAAAGGCAACCTCTATTTATAGGGTAGAGCTTTGCTTAAGAATGCAACACCTCACATGCTAGGTGTCACACGCCAAGCAAAGGTGTTGCCACCATTCGACACCTCACATGCTAGGTGTCACACACCAAGCATAGGTGTTGCCACCATTCGACACATCATATGCTAGGTGTCACACATCAAGCATAGGTGTTGCCACCTTCTGACACGTCGGATGCTAGGTGTCACACACAGAGACATACATGACATCATCACGTGACATCATCATATGACATCATCGTGACATCATCACATGACATCATCGTGACATCATCACATGACATCATCGTGACATCATCACATGACATCATCGTGACATCATCACATGACATCATCGTGACATCATCACATGACATCATCGTGGCATCATCATATTAACTTGGATAAAATACAATTAGGTGCCTACTAATTTATAACTCTTACAAATTAGTCCCTAATTTATACTTGTTTTTCATCTTAGATTAATTTCCGAGATATGCTAGTATTTATATGAAATCGATCTCTCGTAAACTCAATCGGTTGCACACCCTATTGTGTGTGACTAACTAGGTTCACATCTATATGGCAACGAGAGTCATAAGAAACGCCTTTCTTATATTAAATAATTAAATCCCATTAATTATTAATTCTCGTAGATCGTGAGTGACGTCTAGCAACATATCACGACCCCCAAATAGATATGAATGTTTCGATGCATTCTTTATGAACCAATGTTCATAATTACCGTACACTCAAAATTCCCTTCATCTAAGATTCCGATCTCGACTAGTGTCACGGTTAAGTCAAACACTGTTTGTCTTAATCATATGACCTCATCTCAGTTCTTATTCTTGATAAATATGACTTCCACTAGAAACAACTTTTTAAGTAAGTCATATACACCCGCGCAGGTTTTATCATCCATCAAGAACAATTTGAGATAGCATAGAATCTTTTCTCCGTTCATCCGGAGTGATAAATCCTCTCTTGGTTAAACCCCTATCTCCATATACAACTAACTAGAGCCAACACATCCCGCGACCCTAGCTCATGAAAGATCTAGGGATAAGGAGTATCAAACTCTAATCACCTATATACAAGATAGTGTCACCGCAAGTCAAAGGACATATGTACAATTATGAACTAGATGACATTAAATTGACTTTGATGAAATACCATGTATAAGTCATCTAGCGTCACTTGTTCAACCCACTCAACATCTTGAGTGTCCACATGTTTATCCTGATCTCCATCAAGTAGTATGAGGCTCACTACTTCCTATAATTAGTAACTCCTTACTAATCAGGAGAATAAACAGAGGTGACAATCTTTCCGGGATAATACGATGCCCTTATTCGTAGGACCCCATCGATCATGAACTGTTATTTAGATCACATGTATAATAAAATCTGTAACTCATATTCTTAACACCTTAAGAATAGATTCTATCACAATGTGATAAGGACAATACGTAATAAATGAACACTTAGTTGATGAGACACTTAGTTCAATTAGAACATATATATCTTTGCCATTGGGATTAGTTCTACAAATATACATGATCAAATGGCCCTAGGGCACATACTACTAACAATCTCCCACTTGCACTAGTGCCATTGGCAACTATATCTAAGCCCCATCTTTACAAGATGTAAATCTTAATGACTCTTTGTCATGTAAACCTTAATGACTCTAAGTCATGGGCTTTGTCAGTGGGTCCGCCGTGTTATCGGCTGATGCTATCTTTTAGAGAAACAATTTTCTTTTTCCAACAATTTCTTTAGATAATATGATAATGCCTTTCCTTATATTCGGATAAGTTGTGAGACCCAGTTTCCTTTGCTATGGCAGTAGCACCATTGTGGTCGCAGAAAAGAGGAACTGTCGACTTAATGGAAGAAACCGTACTTAGTTCTATTAAGAACTATTTTATCCAAACACCTTCTATTACAACATCTCATGCCATAATATACTCGACTTCTATAATGGAATATGGAGTTGATTCTTGCTTAGAACACTTCTAGCTCACTACTCCTTCATTATAGATAAATATGAATCTGGAGATAGACTCTCTATTATCCATATCTGATTATTAATCAAAATCTGTAAAACGGTCTACTTAAAAATCTCGTTCTCCATTTGTTAATACCATATCTTTAGTTCTATAAAAGTACTTAAAGATACCTTTAACATCCATCCAATGTTCTCAACATAGATTGGATTAAAACCGATTAGTCCCACTAACCGCATAGACAATTTCTAGCTTTGTATGTGGCAACACATACCTCACACTACCAATTGCCGAAGCTTATGGTATCTTTGCTAGATTGTTTCTTTCTTCAGAAGTTTCGGAAGACACTCCCTTTGAAAGATTTATTTTATGCCTAACTAGTATCAATCCTCTCTTAGAACTTCCATATTGAACTACTTCAATATCTTTTCTAAGAAGAGCCTTTAGGAGAAACCAATTATTCTCTTAGATCTATCTATATAGAGTCTAATACTGAGAATTTAGGCTACCTCTTCGTGGTCTTTGATGGAGTACGTATTAGATAAACCAAAGTTTTACAAAAGTTAACATTCCTATATTATTATTTATTAGTAATAAGTTATCTACATACAAGATCATGAAAGTGAGTCTGCTCCCACTAACCTTCTTGTAAACATTGGGTTTATCATCGTTTTTAATAAATTCGTAACTCCTTACGGCTTTATCAAGACGACGAATCTCGAAACTTTGTTTCCATCCACTAGGGATCATTTTAGCTTACACGCCTCAGAACCTTCTTCGGATTCAAAATCCTCGGCTTGTTCCATATAGATATACTCCTTAATTTAACTATTAAGGAATATGGTTCTTACATCAACATGTCCAACCATAGAATCTACATATGTAGCTATGGCAAGAAGAATCTGGATGGACTTAAGCATGGCTACCAGCGAGAAAGTGTATTCACAATACAACTTCTTGCCTCTAGCAAAAATCTTTTGCAACAAGCCTAGCTTTAAAGGTCGCCACCTTTCCATTAGTACAAATTTTACACATGAAGATCCATTTAATCCTTATCGGTATAATACCTTCGGATGGATCGACTAGCTCCCAAAATTTGGTTACTATAAATGGAATCCATTTCAGATTTTATTGCTTCAAACCATTTTTTTTCTTTTCAGAATCTATATCATATATAGTTTCCAAATAAGTAGAGGGATCAACATTTGATCTTTTTCTCCATGACTAAACGACTTTTGTTTATCATGTGGGAAAACCATATCTCTCTGGTTGACGAGATACTCTACTTTATCTTCGAGATGTTAATGTAGATACATCTTTTACTAACTCCGGCTTTTAGTGGGTTTGATCAATCTTCATTGATTCATTATTTTGTTGGTAACTAGATGACTCCTCATCTAATTCTATATTCCTTTCTTAGTGTCCCTCTTGAATAAACGCTTTATTAAGAAAGACTACCACCGTTAAACAACGATTGTTTGTTCGGTTCGAATATAGAAACAATATCCTAAACTGTCTTTAGGATATCCAACATAACCTTTCCATGATTGATTTTGATTCCAAATTTATCGGATATCAGTTTCCTGATATGTTCCGAAAACCCTCAAATCTTAACATCCTTAAGACTTGATTCCATACCATATCTCATAAGGTATCTATGGTGCAAATTTAGTTGGAATTTAATTTAGAATTTTATTTGCGGTAAGAAGTGCTTGACCCTATAACGAGATGGATAAGTCAGTATATAGCTCATTATTGATCGTATCATTTCCCACAATATACGATACGTCCTTCTTGACAGACGCACCATTCAACCATGGTGTTCCCAAAGAGTAAGTTGAAAAATAATACCACATTCCTTTTAGGAACATACCAAATTCTGTAGTCAAGTATTCTTCCCTTTTCGATCACATCGTAAAGTATTAATACCTTTTCCAATTTGGTTTTCTACTTCATTCTTGAAGTCATTTGAACATTTCAAAATCTTCATGTTTGTTCTTCATAAGACAAACTTAACTATATCGTGATAAATCATCGATGTAGAAAATGAAGTATAAGTATCTACCTTGGTCCGTTTCTTTAAACGTACCATATACATCACTATGTATGATCTCTTAAACGGCTTTAGCTATACCTCTTTGTCCCACAAAGAATAATCAGGCCATGTTGCCTTTAAGATACGACTCACAAATCGAAAAAGATGCAAAATCTTGATTGCTCAAGATTCCCATCCTATCTAACTTGTTGTCTATCTTTTGCAATATGTCCTAATTATAAATGCCAAAGTTGTTTAGAAGTTTGATAACTTATGGTATTAATTTCCAAAACATCGTTTGCATTAAACATCTTTATTCAAGTCATAAAGAACATTTTGTACATATCCATACCCAACTCCGTATTATCAAACATAATACTACAAACATCCTTTGTAAATAGAAAATCAACTACCAAATATGTCATACAAATTCAGATATGATATTTCTATATATATTGGGTGAGTACAAAAAACTTGTTTAAGTACAACTTATGTTTATTTAAGAAAATTGAAGTTGATCCTATAGCTCTTGTCGCAACGCTTGCGTCATTCCCGAGATTTAAGATTACTTCATCTTTTTCCTTTCTTTCTCACTTTTACTAAATCCATAAAAGATAAACAAATGTGAGAATGAGCATCGGTATTCAATATCCGAGCTTTTAAATGAGCAATTGACATTGGAACATGAGATAGACACATGTTCTTGATGGAGTTGTTCCTCCAGTCATTGCCCTTTAAGTATTCACAATACTTAATGCAATTTCCATTTCAATGTCTTACGGTTTGACAAAAGAAACACTTTCTTTTATTGACCGAACCGCCTTTCAAATATTCCAAATATTTCCGGCAATGACTTATATTGTCCTACATTTTAACAAATGAAAACATTTTCCTTTGTTAACCGATGTGCATTTCTTTTTCGCAATAGCCTTGGAGGCATCTAAATATTTTAATCAAATAAAAATGATTTTAAACCACTAGCCGATTACTATCGTGAATGTCACTTAAAAGGATTCTATTTAATCTTATTATTCTTTAGATAGCAAAAATCTCTAATTAGTATTCGTGTTATTTTGTATATTTAACCATAATGATTTGGTCTCTATCAAAATGGCCTCCCACTATCTTTTTCGAATCCTACACTTCCAAAATAGGAAACGTGAATCTTTGTTGGAAAAGATTTCAAGCGGGTGATTGAATTCTTATACTCATTTATCTTTCCCTCAAGTACTTAATGCTATTCTTGGGATCAAAATGATATATAAGTGAACAACTACTTGTTCATCATATCTCATATGAGGTTCAATCATTTCCGGCTCCTAATGCTTTCACCCTCAAGTACTTAATGCTATTCTTGGGTTTCCACATTAGTTAAGTTTAACCCATTGAATCAACTAAGATGTATCGATTTGAATAATATACGACTCAGGTACGCCTAATTGCCTTTCTCGCCGTATATTATATCGACTACACCCGCAACATCGCATGCTTAACAATAAACTCGACAACATCTCTTGACGATATCATCTCACCCCTATGTATCCATAGCCGACAAGATGATAACTCAAAGCGTGTTAGTTTATTGCTCCAATGGAGAGCCATTGATAAATCAATTTAATGATTAATCAATATAAACTTAATCCTTTTACTTTTAGGAAGATTTCTTAGGGTTTTAAGTTATTCCGGTCTCACTAAGCCCACAACACATTTTAGCATGCATCTCATACATATTAAAGCTAAAATGAATCATGCAATCACACATGTATGATCATGGACTTCCTAGGTCTTATTCTTTAGCCACAAAAGAATGAGCAAAATATTATTTGTTCCGCATGTTTTGTTGACGACAACATAATGCACAAGCGAGTCACGTATTGTGTTAAATAATCACATTAGAAAAATTCCCAGGATAGATTGGAGGGTCACGAGCGGACCACTTAAGTACCAATCTCCTAGACAGAATTTAATCAAATGTAATTAATGTCACAATATTGTTTGCTCGTTTTCGCAAACAAGACCTAAGCCCTCGGAATTATAAATTACATGCCAATTAATAATTCCTAAGTCCATGATTATTAATACATGCATTCAATCGTAAAGCTTTAATACTTGCTGATACGGTGGCTCTGATACCACTGTTGGTGCAGCGGGACGTGAGGGTCCGAATCGTATATTTCAATTCAAAATTGGAATTCCAACAATTCGGATCCAGAAATTGATCATATCAATAACAAATGGATCGTCGTATCATCTAGTAATTAAAGCACGTATCTAGAAACCGTAAGAAGAATACCTATGTCGATTCTCCAACGATTCTTGTAGTCCCGATAGTACGGCGACCTCAAGCTCGTCCACACGAGTATGCGTCCGATTGAAGGGCATCGTATTATCCCGGAAAGATTGTCACCTCTGTTTATTCTCCTGATTAGTAAGGAGTTACTAATTATAGGAAGTAGTGAGTCTCATACTACTTGATGGAGATCAGGATAAACATGTGGACACTCAAGATGTTGAGTGGGTTGAACAAGTGACGCTAGATGACTTATACATGGTATTTCATCAAAGTCAATTTAATGTCATCTAGTTCATAATTGTACATATGTCCTTTGACTTGCGGTGACACTATCTTGTATATAGGTGATTAGAGTTTGATACTCCTTATCCCTAGATCTTTCATGAGCTAGGGTCGCGGGATGTGTTGGCTCTAGTTAGTTGTATATGGAGATAGGGGTTTAACCAAGAGAGGATTTATCACTCCGGATGAACGGAGAAAAGATTCTATGCTATCTCAAATTGTTCTTGATGGATGATAAAACCTGCGCGGGTGTATATGACTTACTTAGAAAGTTGTTTCTAGTGGAAGTCATATTTATCAAGAATAAGAACTGAGATGAGGTCATATGATTAAGACAAACAGTGTTTGACTTAACCGTGACACTAGTCGAGATCGGAATCTTAGATGAAGGGAATTTTGAGTGTACGGTAATTATGAACATTGGTTCATAAAGAATGCATCGAAACATTCATATCTATTTGGGGGTCGTGATATGTTGCTAGACGTCACTCACGATCTACGAGAATTAATAATTAATGGGATTTAATTATTTAATATAAGAAAGGCGTTTCTTATGACTCTCGTTGCCATATAGATGTGAACCTAGTTAGTCACACACAATAGGGTGTGCAACCGATTGAGTTTACGAGAGATCGATTTCATATAGATACTAGCATATCTCGGAAATTAATCTAAGATGAAAAACAAGTATAAATTAGGGACTAATTTGTAAGAGTTATAAATTAGTAGGCACCTAATTGTATTTTATCCAAGTTAATATGATGATGCCACGATGATGTCATGTGATGATGTCACGATGATGTCATGTGATGATGTCACGATGATGTCATGTGATGATGTCACGATGATGTCATGTGATGATGTCACGATGATGTCATGTGATGATGTCACGATGATGTCATGTGATGATGTCACGATGATGTCATATGATGATGTCACGTGATGATGTCATGTATGTCTCTGTGTGTGACACCTAGCATCCGACGTGTCAGAAGGTGGCAACACCTATGCTTGATGTGTGACACCTAGCATATGATGTGTCGAATGGTGGCAACACCTATGCTTGGTGTGTGACACCTAGCATGTGAGGTGTCGAATGGTGGCAACACCTTTGCTTGGCGTGTGACACCTAGCATGTGAGGTGTTGCATTCTTAAGCAAAGCTCTACCCTATAAATAGAGGTTGCCTTTGCTCATTCTAAACACACCACACTTAAGAGACAATATTTGAAGGAGTTCAAGTAGTCATCAATCACAGAAAAGCTTGGAGAAAGTTTTTTATACATCCCAGCAAAGACGTAATCGAGGCAAGAGTTTGAGCTTAGGGTTGCTCGGCAAGAGGAACTCTTACAGATTACTTCAAGGCGAGGATTCAATCGGACGCATACTCGTGTGGACGAGCTTGAGGTCGCCGTACTATCGGGACTACAAGAATCGTTGGAGAATCGACATAGGTATTCTTCTTACGGTTTCTAGATGCGTGCTTTAATTACTAGATGATACGACGATCCATTTGTTATTGATATGATCAATTTCTGGATCCGAATTGTTGGAATTCCAACGATCATGAACTGTTATTTAGATCACATGTATAATAAAATCTGTAACTCATATTCTTAACACCTTAAGAATAGATTCTATCACAATGTGATAAGGACAATACGTAATAAATGAACACTTAGTTGATGAGACACTTAGTTCAATTAGAACATATATATCTTTGCCATTGGGATTAGTTCTACAAATATACATGATCAAATGGCCCTAGGGCACATACTACTAACACTAACCATGCTTAGGTAATTGGAACGATGCGTTAAATAGACTTGAGACGCGATATACTAATCAATTGTCATCTTTCACGCACACTTTACGTAATATAACCTAACCATGCTTAGGTAATCAGAACAATGCGTTAGAGAGACTTCTACGCGACATAAGCATGGTAACTGATACAACGCGTTAAAGAGACTTGAGATGCGCCGTATTAATCTAGCGTCGCTTTTAACACACACATTGTGTAACATAACTTAACCATGCTTAGGAAATCAAAACGACGCGTTAGAGAGACTTGAGACACGACATACTAATCTAAAGTAACTTTTCACGCACACTTTGCGTAATATAACCTAACCATGCTTAGGTAATCGAAACGACGCGTTAAAAAGACTTGTGACGCGACATACTATAACCAAACCATCCTTAGGTAATCCGAACGACACGTCAAAGAGACTTAAGATGCGACATACTAGTCTATTGTTACTTTTCACGCACACTTTGCATAATATAACCTAACCATGGTTAGTTAATCGGAACGACGCGTTATAAAGACTTCTGACGCGACATACTAATCTAGCATTACTTTTTCACGCCTACTTTACGTAATATGACCAAACAATGCTTAGGTAATCGGAACGACGCGTTAAAGACACTTGAGACGCGACATACTAATCTAGCATTACTTTTTCGCGCCTACTTTACGTAATATGACCAAACAATGCTTAGGTAATCAGAACGACGCGTTAAAGACACTTGAGACGCGACATGCTAATCTAGCGTCAGTTTTCACACACACTTTGCGTAATATAAACCTAAGCCTAGGTAATCGGAACGACGCGTTAAATAGACTTGAGAAGCAACATTATATAACCTAACCATGCTTAGGTAATTAGAACGACGTGTTAAAGAGACTTGAGCCGCGACATACTAATCTATTGTTACTTTTCACGCACCCTTTGCGTAGTATAACCTAACAATGCTTTAGTAATCGGAACGATGCGTTAGAGAGACTTGTGACGCGACATAAGAATGGTAATCGAAACGACGCGTTAAAGATACTTGAGACGCGACATACTAATCTAGCGTCACTTTTCAGGCAAACTTTGCATAATTTAACCTAGCCATGTAAGGTAATCGGAACGACGCGTAAAACAGCCTTGAGATGCGACATACTAATCTAGCGTCACTTTTCACGCACACTTAGCGTAATATAACAAAACCATGCTTAGTTAATCGTAACGACGTGTTAAATAGACATGCGACGCGACATTCTAATCAATTGTAATTTTTCAATCACACTCTGCGCAATATAACCTAACCATGCTTTAGTAATTAGAACGACACGTTAGAGAAAGTTGTCAAGCGACATATGCATGGAAATCGAAACGACGCTTTAAATAAACTTAAGACGCGTCATACTAATCTATCATCACTTTTTACGCACACTTGCGTAATATAACCTAACCACGCTTAGGAAATTAGAACGACGTGTTAAAGAGAGTTGAGACGTCACATACTAATCTAGCGTCACTTTTCACGCACACTTTGCGTAATATAACCTAACCATGCTAAGGTAATCGGAACGACGAGTTAGATAGACTTAAGTCGCGACATACTAATCTATTGTCATTTTTCACGCACACTTTGCGTAATAAAACCTAACCATGCTTAGGTAATCGGAACGACTTGTTAAATAGACTTAAGACGCTATATTACGCAATGTGTGCGTATAAAGTGACGCTAGATTAATATGGCGCGTCTCAAGTCTTTTTAATGCGTCGTTTCGATTACCATGCTTATGTCGCATCACAAGTCTCTCTAACGCGTCGTTCTGATTACCAAAGTGTGCGTGAAAAATGACAATTGATTAGTATTTCGCGACTCAAGTCCATTTAACGAGTCGTTCCAACTACTTAAGCATGGCTAGGTTATATTACGCAAAGTGTGCGTGAAAAATGACAATAGATTAGTATGTCGCGACTTAAGTCTATCTAACTCTTCATTCCGATTACCTTAGCATGGTTAGATTATATTATGCAATGTGCACGTGAAAAGTATTACTAGATTAGTAGGTCGCGTCTCAAGTCTCTTTAACGCGTTGTTTTGATTACCATGCTTATGTCTTGTCACAAGTCTCTCTAATGGGCCAATCCGATTACCAAAGAATGGTTAGGTTATATTACGCAGAGTGTGCGTGAAAATTAACAATTGATTAGTATGTCGCGTCTCAAGTCTCTTTAACGCATCGTTCCGGTTATCCTAGAATGGTTAGGTTATATTACGCAAAGTGTGCGAGAGAAGTAATGCTAGATTAGTATGTCGCGTCTCAAGTCTTTTTAATTCGTCGTTCCGATAACCTAAGCATGGTTAGGTTATATTACGCAAGGTGTGCGTGAAAGGTGACGCTAGATTAGAATGTCCCGTCTCAAGGCACTTTAATGCGTCGTTCCGATTACCTATGTATGGTTGTTATATTACGCAAAGTTTAAATGAAAAGTGACGCTAGATTAGTATGTCGCGTCTCAACTGTCTTTAACTCGTCGTTTCGATTACCATGCTTATGTCACGTCACAAGCCTCTCTAACGCGTCATTCCGATTACCTTAAGCATGCTTAGGTTATAGTACGCAAAGTGTGCGTGAAAAGTAACAATAGATTACTATGTCATGTCTCAAGTCTCTTTAACGCGTCGTTACGATTACCTAAGCATGGTTAGGTTATACTACGCAAAGTGTGCGTAAAAAGTGACTAGATTAGTATGTCGCATCTCAAGTTTATTTAACGCGTCGTTCCGATTACCTAATCATGGTTAGGTTATATTACGCAAAGGGTGCGTGAAAAGTGGCGCTAGATTAGTATGTCGCATCTCAAATCTCTTTAACGCGTCGTTCCGATTACCTATGCATATGGTTAGGTTATTTACGCAAAGCGTGTGTCAAAAGTGACGCTAAATTATTATGACGCGTCTCAAGTCTGTTAAACGAGTCGATCGGATTACCTAAGCATGGCTAAGTTATATTACGCAAAGTGTGCGTGAAAAGTGACGCTAGATTAGTATGTCGCGTCTCAAGTCTCTTTAACGCGTCGTTTCGATTACCTAAGCATGGTTCCGTTATGTTACATAAAGTGTGCGTAAAAAGTGACGCTAGATTAGTATGGCGTGTCTCAAGTCTTTTAAACGCGTCGTTTCGATTACCATGCTTATGTCGAGTCACAAGTCTCTTTAACGCGTCGTTCCGGTTACCTAAGCATGGTTAGGTTATATTACGCAAGGTGTGCTCTTTAATGCGTCGTTCCGATTACCTAAGTCTGCTTGTTATATTATGCAAAGTTTACGTGAAAAGTGATGCTAGATTAGTATGTCGCGTCTCAAATGTCTTTAACGCGTCGTTTCGATTACCATGCTTATGTCGCGTCACAAGTCTCTCTGACGCGTCGTTCCGATTACCTTATGCATGGTTAGGTAATAGTACGCAAAGTGTGCGTGAAAAGAAACAATAGATTAGTACGTCATGTCTCAAGTCCCTTTAACGCGTCGCTACGAATACCTAAGAATGGTTAGGTTATATTACGCAAACGGTGCGTGAAAAGTGACGCTAGATTAGTATGTCGCATCTCAAATCTCTTTAACGCGGTGTTACGATTACCTAAGCATGGTTAGGTTATTTAAGCAAAGCGTGTGTCAAAAGTGACGCTAGATTATTATGCCGCGTCTCAAGTCTGTTTAGCGTGTCGATCGGATTACCTAACCATGGCTAGGTTATATTACACAAAGTGTGCGTGAAAAAGTGACGCTAGATTAGTATGTCGCGTCTCAAGTCTCTTTAACGCGTCGTTCCGATTACCTAAGCATGGTTAGGTCATATTACGCAAAGTGTGCGTAAAAAGTGATGCTGGATTAGTATGGCTTGTCTTAAGTCTCTTTAACGCTTTGTTTTGATTACCATGCTTATGTCGCGTCACAAGTCTCTCTAACGCGTTGTTCCGATTACCTAAGCATGCTTAGGTTATATTACGCAAAGTGTGCGTAAGAAATGACAATAGATTAGTATGTCGTGTCTCAAGTCTATTTAACGAGTCGTTCCGATTACCTAAGCATGGTTAGGTTATATATTACGCAAAGTGTGCGTGATAAATGACAATAGATTAATATGTCGTGCCTTAAGTCTATCTAACGCGTTGTTCCGATTACCTATGCATGGTTAGGTTATATTATGCAACGTATGCGTGAAAAGAGATGCTAGATTAATATGTCGCGTCTCAAGGCTCTTTAATGCGTCGTTCCGATTACCTAAGCATGGTTAGGTTATATTATGCAAAGTTTGCGTAACAAGTGACGCTAGATTAGTATGTCGTGTCACAAGTCTCTTAAACGCATCGTTTCGATTTCCATGCTTAGGTCGCGTCACACGTCACTCTAAGGCGTCGTTCCAATTACCTAAGCATGGTTAGGTTAAATTATGCAAAGTGTGCATAAAAGTGACGCTAGAATAGTATGTCCAATCTCAATTCTCATTAACGCGTCGTTTCGATTATCTAAGCATGGTTAGGTTATATTACGCAAAGTGTGCGTGATAAATGACAATAGATTAATATGTCGTGCCTTAAGTCTATCTAACGCGTTGTTCCGATTACCTATGCATGGTTAGGTTATATTATGCAACGTATGCGTGAAAAGAGATGCTAGATTAATATGTCGCGTCTCAAGGCTCTTTAATGCGTCGTTCCGATTACCTAAGCATGGTTAGGTTATATTACGCAAAGTGTGTGTTAGTATGATTCGTCTCAAGTCTCTTTAAAGCGTCGTTTCGATTACCATGCTTATCTCGCGTCACAAGTCTCTTTAATGCGTTGTTCTGATTACCTAATCTTGGTTAGGTTATATTACGCAAAGTTTGCGTGAAAAGTGACGTTAAATCAGTATGTCGCGTCTAATGTCTCTCTAACGCGTCGTTTCAATTTCCGAAGCATGGTTATATTACGTAAAGTGTGCGTGAAAAGCGACACCAGAGTAGTATGTCGCGTCTCAAGTCTCTCTAACGCGTCGTTCCGATTTCCTATGTATTGTGAGGTTATATTACGCAAAGTGTGCATAAAAAGTGACGCTAGATTAATATGACGCGTCTCAAGTATTTTTAACGCGTCGTTTCGATTACCATGCTTATGTCGCATCACAAGTCTCACTAACGCGTCGTTCCGATTACCAAAGTGTGCGTGAAAAATGACAATAGATTAGTATGTTGCGACTCAAGTCCATTTAAAGAGTCGTTCCAATTACTTAACCATGGTTAGGTTATATTACGCAAAGTTTGCGTGAAAAATGACAATGGATTAGTATGTCGCGACTTAAGTCTATCTAACTCGTCGTTCCGATTACCTTAGCATGGTTAGGTTATACTACGCAAAGTGTGCGTGAAAAGTAACAATAAATTATTATGTCGCGTCTGAAGTCTTTTTAACGCGTCGTTACGATTACCCAAGAATGGTTAGGTTATATTACGCAAAGTGTGCGTGAAAAGTGACTAGATTAGTTTGTCGCATCTCAAGTCTATTGAACGCGTCGTTCCGATTACCTAAGCATGGTTAGGTTATATTACGCAAAGGGTGCGTGAAAAGTGACGCAAGATTAGTATGTCGCGTCTCAAATCTCATTAACGCGTTGTTCCGATTACCTAAGCATGGTTAGGTTATTCATGCAAAGCGTGTGTCAAAAGTGACGCTAGATTATTATGACGCGTCTCAAGTCTGTTTAAAGTGTCGATCGGATTACCTAAGCATGGCTACGCTATATTACACAAAGTGTGCGTGAAAAGTGACGCTAGATTAGTATGTCGCGTCTCAAGTCTCTTTAACGCGTCGTTCCGATTACCTAAGCATGGTTAGGTTATATTACGCAAAGTGTGCGTAAAAAGTGACGCTAGATTAGTATGGCGCGTCTCAAGTCTCTTTAACGCGTCGTTTCGATTACCATGCTTATGTCGCGTCACAAGTCTCTTTAGCGCGTTGTTCTGATTACCTAAGCATGGTTAGCTTATATTAAGCAAAGTGTGCATAAAAAATGACAGCAGATTAGTATGTCGCATCTCAAGTCGATTTACGCGTCATTCCGATTACTTAAGCATGGTTAGGTTGTGCGTGAAAAAAGACAATAGATAAGTATGTCGCGTCTTAAGTCTATCTAATGCATCGTTCTAATTACCTAAGTCTTGTTAGGTTATTTTACGCAAGGTGTGCGTGGAAAGTGACGCTAGATTAGTATGTCGTGTCTCAAGTCTCTTTAACGCATCATTTCGATTACCATGCTTAGGTCGCGTCACACGTCTCTTTAACGCGTCGTTCCGTTTACCTAAACAGGGTTAGGTTATATTACGCAAAGTGTGCGTGAAAAGTGACGCTAGAATAGTATGTCCAATCTCAAATCTATTTAACGCGTCGTTTCGATTATCTAAGCATGGTTAGGTTATATTACGCAAAGTGTGTGTTAGCATGATTCGTCTCAAGTCTCTTTAAAGCGTCGTTTCGATTACAATGCTTATCTCGCGTCACAAGTCTCTTTAACGCGTTGTTCCGATTACCTATGCATGGTTAGTTATATTACGCAAAGTTTGCATGAAAAGTGACATTAAATCAGCATGTCGCGTCTATTGTCTCTCTAACGCGTTGTTTCAATTTCCTAAGCATGGTTAGGTTATATTACGTAAAGTGTGCGTGAAAAGTGACACGAGAGTATAGTATGTCGCGTCTCAATTCTCTCTAACGCGTTGTTCTGATTTCCTAAGCATGGTTAGGTTATATTACGCAAAGTGTGCGTAAAAAGTGACGCTAGAATAATATGGCGCGTCTCTAGTCTTTTTAACGCGTCGATTCGATTACTATGCTTATGTCGCATAACAAGTCTCTCTAACGCGTCGTTCCAATTACCAAAGTGTGCGTAAAAAATAAAAATAGATTAGTATGTTGCGACTCAAGTCCATTTAAAGAGTCGTTCCAATCACTTAAGCATGGTTAGGTTATTTTATGCAAAGTTTGCGTGAAAAATGACAATAGATTAGTATGTCGCGACTTAAGTCTATCTAACTCGTCATTCCGATTACCTTAACATGGTTAGGTTATATTATGCAATGTGTACGTGAAAAGTGACGCTAGATTGGATTACCTAAGCATGGCTAGGTTATATTACGCAAATTCTGCGTGAAAAGTGACGCTAGATTAGTATGTCGTGTCTCAAGTCTCTTTAACGCATCGTTCCGATTATCCAAGAATGGTTAGGTTATATTACGCAAAGTGTGCGAGGGAAGTAATGCTAGATTAGTATGTTGCATCTCAAGTCTATTTAACGCGTCGTTCCGATTACCTAAGCATGGTTAGGTTATATTACGCAAGGTGTGCGTGAAAGGTGACGCTAGATTAGAATGTCCCGTCTTAAGGCTCTTTAATGCGTCGTTCCGATTACCTAAGTATGGTTGTTATATTATGCAAAGTTTACATGAAAAGTGACGCTAGATTAGTATGTGGCGTCTCCACCGACTTTAATGCAACGTTTCTATTACCATGCTTATGTCGCGTCACAAGTCTCTCTAACGCGCCGTTCCGATTACCTTAAGCATGGTTAGGTTATAGTACGCAAAGTGTGTGTGACAAGTAACAATAGATTAGTATGTCACGTCTAATGTCTCTTTAGCGCATCGTTACGATTACCTAAGCATGGTTGGGTTATATTACGCAAAGTCTGCGTGAAAAGTGACTAGCTTAGTATGTCGCATCTCAAGTCTATTTAACGCGTCGTTCCGATTACCTAAGCATGGTTAGGTTACATTACGCAAAGGGTGCGTGAAAAGTGACGCTAGATTAGTATGTCACGTCTCAAATCTCTTAAACGCGTCGTTCCGATTACCTAAGCATGGTTAGGTTATTTACACAAAGCGTGTGTCAAAAGTGACGCTAGATTATTATACCGTGTCTAAAGTCTATTTAACGCGTCGATCGGATTACCTAAGCATGGCTGGGTTATATTACGCAAATTGTGCGTGAAAAGTGACGTAGTATGTCGCGTCTTAAGTCTCTTTAATGCGACGTTCCTATTACCTATGCATGGTTAGGTTATATTACGCAAAGTGTGCGCAAAGAGTGACGCTAGATTAGTATGGCGCGTCTCAAGTCTCTTTAACGCGTCGTCGATTACCATACTTATGTCGTGTCACAAGTCTATTTTACGCGTTGTTCCGATTACCTAAGCATGGTTAGGTTATATTACGCAAAATGTGCGTGAAAAGTAACAATAGATTAGTATGCCGCGTCTGAAGTCTCTTTAACGCGTCGTTACGATTACCCAATCATGGTTAGGTTATATTACGCAAAGGGTGCGTGAAAAGTGACGCTAGATTAGTATGTCGCGTCTCAAATCTGTGTTGTTCTGATTACCTAAGCATGGGTATGTTATTTACGCAAAGCAAAGCGTGTGTCAAAAGTGACGCTAGATTATTATGTCGCGTCTCAAGTCTGTTTAACGTGTCGATCCGATTACCTAAACATGGCTAGGTTATATTATACAAAGTGTGCGTGAAAAGTGACGCTAGATTAGTATGCCGCGTCTTCTCTTTAACGCGTCGTTCCGATTACCTAAGCATGGTTAGGTTATATTACGCAAAGTGTGCGTAAAAGTTGACGCTAGATTAGTATGGCGCGTCTCAAGTCTCTTTAACACGTCGTTTCGATTACCATGCTTATGTCGCGTCACAAGTCTCTTTAACGCGTTGTTCCGATTACCTAAGCATGGTTAGGCTATATTACGCAAAGTGTGCATAAAAAATGACAATAGATTAGTATGTCGCATCTTAAGTCTATTTACGCGTCGTTCAGATTACTTAACCATGGTTAGGTTGTGCGTGAAAAAAGACAATTGATATGTATGTCGCGTCTTAAGTCTATCTAACGCGTCGTTCTGATTACCTAAGCCTTGTTAGGTTATTATACGCAAGGTGTGCGTGAAAAGTGACGCTAGATTAGTATGTCATGTCTCAAGTCTCACACAACATTTCGATTACCATGCTTAGGTCGCGTCACACGATTCTCTAACGCGTCGTTCCGTTTACCTAAGCAGGGTTAGGTTATATTACGCAAAGTGTGCGTGAAAAGTGACGCTAGAATAGTATGTCCAATCTCAAGTCTCTTTAATGCGTCGTTTCGATTATCTAGGCATGGTTAGGTTATATTACGGAAAGTGTGTGTTAGTATGATTCGTCCCAAGTCTCTTTGATGCGTCGTTTTGATTACCATGCTTATCTCGCTTCACAAGTCTCTTTAATGCATTGTTCCGATTACCTATGCATGGCTAGGTTATATTACGCAAAGTTTGCATGAAAAAGTGACGCTAGATTAGTATGTCCAGTCTCAATTCTCATTAACGCGTCGTTTAGATTATCTAAGCATGGTTAGGTTGTAATACACAAAGTGTGCGTAAGAAGTGACGCTAGATTAGTATGATTCGTGTCAAGTCTCTTTAAAGTGTCGTTTCGATTACCATGCTTATCTCGCGTCACAAGTCTCTTGAACGCGTTGTTCCGATTACATAATCATGGCTAGGTTATATTACGCAAAATGTGCGTGAAAAGTGACGTTAGATCAGTATGTCGCGTCTCAAGTCTTTCTAAAACGTCGTTTCAATTTCCTAAGCATGGTTAGGTTATATTACGCAAAATGTGCGTGAAAAGTGACGCTAGATTAGTATGTCGCATCCCAAGTATCCTTAACGTGTCGTTTCGATTACCTAAGAATGGTTAGGTTATATTACACAAAATGTGCGTAAAAAGTGACGCTAGATTAGTATGGCACGTCTCAAGATTTTTTAACGCGTCGTTTCGATTACAATGCTTATGTCGCGTCACAAGTCTCTTTAACGCGTTGTTCCGATTAGCAAAGCATGATTAGTATGTCGTGTCTCAAGTCTATTTACGCGTCGTTCCGATTAGCTAAGCATGGTTATATAACGCAGAGTGTGTTTTAAAAGTGTTGCTAGTTTAGTATGTCGCATCTCAAGTCTCTTTGACGCATCATTCCGATTACCTAGGCATGGTTAGGATATATTTTGCAAAGGGTGAGTTTAAAGTGACACTAGATTAGTATGTCATGTAATGTGTGCGTGAAAAGCGACGCTATATAAGTATGTCGCATCACAAGTCTCTTTAACGCGTCGTTCCGATTATCTAAGCACGGTTAGGTTATATTACGCTGTGTGTGTTAAAAGTGACTAGATTAATATGCCGCATTACAAGTCTCGTTAACGCGTCATTCTGATTACCTAAAAATGGTTTGGTTATATTACGCAGTGTGCTTGAAAAGTGATGCTATATAAGTATGTCTCGTCACAAGTCTCTTTAACTCGTCGTTCAGATTACCTAAGCATGTTTAGGTTATATTAAGAAAAGTGTGCGTGAAAAGTGACGCTATATAAGTAAGCCGCGTAACAACTCTCTTTAACGCGTCGTTCCGATTACCTAAGCATGGTTAGGTTACATTACACAAAGTGTGCGTTAAAAGTGAGGCTAGATTAGTATATCGCATCACAAGTGTATTTAACGCGTTTGCCGATTACCTATGCATGGTTAGGTTATATTATGCCAAGTGTGCGTGAAAAGGGACGCTATATAATTATGTCGCTTCAGAAGTCTCTTCAACGCGTCGTTCCAATTACCTATGCATGGTTAGTTTATATTATGCAAGTGTGCGCTAAAAGTAACGCTATATAAGTATGTTGCGTCTTAAGTTAACGCGTCGTTCCGATTACCTAAGCATGGTTCGGTTATGTTACGCAAAGTGTGCGTTAAAAGTGACGTTAGATTAGTATGTCGCGTGTAAAGTCTCTTTAACACGTCGTTCCGATTACCTAAGCATGGCTAGGTTATATTACGCTAAGTGTGCATTAAATGTGATGCTATATACAAGTCTCTTTAACGCGTCGTTCTGATTACCTAAGCATGGTTAGGTTATTGTTTGCAAAGTGTGCGGTAGATAAGTATGTCGCGTCACAAGTCTCTTTAATGGGACGTTCCGATTAGCTATAAGCATGGTTAGGCTATATTACGCAAAGTCGGCGTTAAAAGTGACGCTAGATTATTATGTCGAGTCAAAAGTCTCTTTATCGCTCCGTTCCAATTACCTATGCATGGCTAGGTTATATTACGCAAAGTGTGCGTGAAAAGTGAATTTAGATCACTATGTCCCGTCACAAGTCTATTCAACGAGTCGTTCCGATTACCTTGGCATGGGTAGGTTATATAACGCAAAGTGTGAGTTAAAAGTGACGGTAGATTAGTAGTATGTCTCGTCTTAAATCTCTTTAACGTGTCATTTCGATTTCTTAAGCGAGATTAGGTTATATCACATGTGTGCGTGAAAAGTAATGCTAGATTAGTAGTATGTCGCGTCTCAAGTTTCTTTAACGCGTCGTTCCGATTACCTAAGCGTGGTTAGGTTATATGACCCAAAGTGTGCATTTAAAGTGACGCTAGATTAGTATGTCGCGTCACAAGTCTTTTTAAGGCGTCGTACCGACCTAACAATGGTTAGGTTATATTACGTAAATTGTGCGTGAAAAGTGACGCTATATAACTATGTCGCATCACAAATCTTTTTAACACGTTGTTCCGATTACCTAAACATGGTTAGATTATATTACGCAAAGTGTACGTTATAAGTGACGCTATATTAGTATGTCGCGTCTCAAGTCTCTTTAACGCATCGTTCCGATTGCCTAAGCTTGTGTTTTGAAAGTGTCGCTAGATTAGTATGTCGCGTCTCAAGTCTCTTTGTCGCATCGTTCCGATTACCTAAGCATGGTTAGGTTATATTACGCGAAGGGTGCATGAAAAGTGACGCAATAAAAGTATATCGCGTAACAAGTCTCTTTAACGCTTCGTTCCAATTACCTAAGCATGGTTAGGTTATATTACGCAAAGTGTGCGTGAATAGTTACGCTAGATTAGTATGTCGTGTCTCAAGTCTGTCTAACGCGTCATTTCGATTACCTAAGCATGGTTATGTTATATTAGGAAAAGTAAGCGTGAAAAGTGACGCTGGATTAGTATGTCGAGTTCAAGTCTCTTTAACGCGTCGTATCGATGTTGCTTATGTCGCGTTAGAAGTCTCTCTAACGCGTCGTTCTGATTACCTAAGCATGGTTAGGTTATATTACGCAAAGTGTGCGTGAAAAGTGACGCTAGATTAGTATGTAGTGTCTCAAGTCTATTTGATGTATCATTCCGATTACTTAAGCATCGTTTGGTTATATTACGCAAAGTTTGCGTGAAAAGTGATGTTAGATTAGTATGACGCGTCTCCATTCTCTTCAACGCATTGTTCCGATTACCTAAGCATGGTTAGGTTATATTACGCAAAGCGTGCGTCAAAAGTGACGCTAAATTAGTAAGTTGCGCCTCAAGTTTGTTTAACACGTTGTTCCGATTACCTAAGCATGGTTAGGTTATATTAGGAAAAGTGTGCGTGAAAAATGACGCTAGATAAGTAAGTCGCGTCTCAAGTCTCTTTAACGCGTCGTTCCGATTACTTAAGGATGGTTATGCAAAGTGTGTGTAAACAGTGACGCTAGATTAGTATGGCGTGTCTCAAGTCTATTAAACGCGTTGTTTCGATTACCAAGCTTATGTCGCGTCACAAGTCTCTCTAACACGTCGTTCTGATTATCTAAGCATGGTTAGGTTATATCACGCAAAGTGTGCGTGAAAAATGACAATTGGTTAGGATGTCGCGTTTCAAGTCCATTTAATGCGTCGTTCCTATTACCTAAGAATGGTTAGGTTATATTACGCAAGGGGTGCGTAAAACGTGACGCTAGATTAATTTGTCGCGTCTCAATTCTCTTTAACGCATCGTTCCGAATGCCTAAGCATGGTTTGGTTATAATACACAAAGTTTGCGTGGAAAGTGATGCTAGATTAGTACGTCGCGTCTCAAGTGTCCGTAACGCTTCTTTTCGATTACCATGCTTATGTCGTGTCACAAGTCTCTCTAACGCGTCGTTCCGATTACCTATCCATGGTTAGATTATAGTACACAAAGCGTGCATGAAAAGGATCAATAGATTAGTATGTCGCGTTACAAGTCTCGTTAACGCGCCGTTCCGATTATCTAAGCATGGTTAGGTTATATTATGCAAAATGTGCGTGAAAAGTGACGCTAGATTAGTATGTCCAGTCTGAAGAGTCTTTAACGCGTCGTTCCGATTACCTAAGCAAGGTTAAGTTATCTTACGCGAAGTGTGCGTAAAAAGTGACCCTATATGAGTATGTTTCGTCTCAAGTCTCTTTAATGCGTAGTTCCGATTACCATGCTTATGTCGCGTCAGAAGTCTCTCAAACGCATCGTTCGGATTACCTAAGCATGGGTAGGTTATATTACGCAAAGTGTGCGTGAAAAATGACAATAGATTAGTATATCGCATCTCAAGTCTATTTAAAGTGTGGTTCCAGTTACTTAAGCATGGTTTGGTTATATTATTACGCAAAGTGTGCGTGTAAAATGACAATAGATTAGTATGCCGGGTATTAAGTGTATCTAACGCGTCGTTCCGATTACCTAAGCATGGTTAGGTTATATTATGCAAAGTGTGCAGGAATAGTGACGCTAGATTAGTAAGTCGCATCTCAATTATCTTTAACGCGTTGTTCCGATTACCTAAGCATGCTTAGGTTATATTACGCAAAGCGTGCATGAAAAGTGACGCTAGATTAGTATGTCTCCTCTCATGTCTATTTAACGCGTAGTTCCGATTACCTAAGAATGGTTAGGTTATTAGGCAAAGTGTGCGTGAAAAGTAATGCTAGATTAGTATGTCGCGTCTCAAGTCTATTTAACGCGTTGTTTCGATTACCATTCTTATGTCGCGTCACAAGTCTCTCTAACACGTCGCTTCGCTTACCTAAGCATGGTTAGGTTATATTACGTAAAGTGTGCGTTTTCAGTGACGCTAGATTAGTATGCCGCGTCTTAAGTCTCTTTAACGTGTCGTTCCAATTACCTAAGCATGGTTAGGTTATATTACGCAAAGTGTTCTTGAAAAGTGACGCTAGATTAATTTGACACGTCTTAATTCTCTTTAACGCGTTGTTCCGACTACCTAAGCATGGTTAGGTTATATTACGCAAAGTTTGCGTGAAAAGTGACGCTAGATTAGTATGTCGCCTCTCAAGTATCTTTAACGCGTTGTTTCGATTACCATGCTTATGTCGCGTCATAAGTCTCTCTAACGCGGCGTTCCAATTCCCTAAGCATGGTTAGGTTATAGTACGCAAAGTGTGCGTGAAAAGGATCAATAGATTAGTATGTCGCATCTCAAGTCTCTTTAACCCGTCGTTCCGATTACCTAAGCATGGTTAGGTATATTTTGCAAAATGTGCATGAAAAGTGACGCTAGATTAGTATGTCCAATCTCAAGTCTCTTTAATGTGTTGTTCCGATTACCTAAGAATCGTTAGGTATACTACGCAAAGTGTGCGTAAATAGTGACCCTAGATTAGTATGTTTCGTCACAAGTCTATTTAACGCGTCGTTTCGATTACAATGCTTATGTCGCGTCACAAGTCTCTCTAACGTGTCGTTTTGATTACCTAAATATGGTTAGGTTATATTACGAAAAGTGTGCATGAAAAGTGACGTTAGATTAGTATGCCGCGTCTCAAGTCTCTTTAGCGCTTCGTTCCGATTACCTAAGCATGGTTAGGTTATATTACGCAAAGTGTGCTTGAAAAGTGAGGCTAGATTAATTTGTCGCGTCTCAAGTCTCTCTAACGTGTCGTTCCGGTTTCCTAAGCATGGTTAGGTTATATTATGCGAAGTGTGCGTAAAAAGTGACGCTAGTTAATATCGCGTGTCTCAAGTATCTTTAACGCATCATATCGATTACCATGCATATGTCTCGTCAGAAGTCTCTCTAATGCGTTGTTCTGATTACCTAAGCATGGTTAGGTTATATTACGCAAAGTGCGCATGAAAAATGACAATAGATTAGTATATCGCGTCTCATGTCTATTTAACGCGTCGTTCCAATTACCTAAGCATTGTTAGGTTATAATGCGCAGCGCGTGCGTGAAAAGTGACGCTAGATTAGTATGGCGTTTAATGCGTTAAAAAGACTGGAGACGAAACATACTAATCTAGCGTCAATTTTCATGCACACTTTGCGTAATATAACCTAACTATGCTTAGGTAATTGGAACGACGCGTTAAAGAGACTTGAGACGCAACATACTAATCTAGTGTCACCTTTTATGCACACTTTGCGTAATATAACATAACCATGCTTAGATAGTCGGAAAAACACGTTAAAGAGACTTGAGAGGCGACATACTAATCTAGCGTCACTTTTCAAGCACACTCTGTGTAATATATCCTAACCAAGCTTAGGTAATCGGAACGACGCATTAAAGAGATTTGAGACGCGACATACTCATCTAGCGTCACATTTCATTTACACTTTGAGTAAAACAACCTAACCATGCTTAGGTAATCGGAATGACGCGTTAAAGATACGTATGACGCGTCATGCTAATCTAGCGTCACTATTCTCACACTCTTTGTGTAATGTAACCTAACCACTGTTAGGTAATCGGAACGACGCGTGAAAGAGACTTAAGAAGCGACATACTGATCTAGCGTTACTTTTTACGCGCACTTTGCGTAATATAACTAACCATGCTTAGGTAGTTGGAACGACGTGTTAGAGAGACTTATGACACGAAATAAGCATGGTAATCGAAACGCGTCAAAGATACTTGAGACGTTCCATACTAATCTAGCGTCACTTTTTACGCACACTTTGTGAAATATAACCTAACCATGCTTAGGTAATCGAAACGGTGCGTTAAAGAGACTTGAGACGCGAGATACTAATCTAGCGTCAGTTTTCACGCACACTTTTCTTAATATAACCTAACCATTCTTAGGGAATCAGAAGACGCGTTAAAGAGACTTGAGACGCGACATACTAATCTTGCGTCACTTTTCACGCACACTTTGCGTAAAATAACCTAACCATGCTTAGGTAATCGGAACGACGCGTTAGAGATACTTGTGACTCGACATATTAATCTAGCGTGACTTTTCACGCACACTTCTCGTAATATTAGCTAACCATGCTTAGGTAATCGGAAAGACACGTCAAAGAGACTTGGCACGCGACATACTAATCTAGCGGCACTTTTAACGCACGCTCTGCGTAATATAACCAAACCATGCTTAGGTAATCGGAACGACACATTGTAGATACTCGAGACGCGACTTACTAATCTTCTGCCACTTTTCACGCACTATTTGCTTAATATAACCTAACATTGCTTAGGTAATCGTAACGACACGTTAGAGAGACTTGTGACGCGTCACAAGGATTGTAATCGAAACGACGCGTGAAAGAGACTTATGACGCTTACTAATTTAGCGTCACTTTTTACGCGCACTTTGCATAATATAACATAACCATGCTTAGATAATCGGAACGACGCGTTAAAGAGACTTGAGAGGCGACATACCAATCTAGAGTCACTTTTCACGCACACTTTGCGTAATATGACCTAACTATGCTTAGGAAATCAGAACGACACGTTAAAAAGAATTGAGACGCGACATACTTATCTAGCGTCAGTTTTCACGCACATTTTTCATAATATAACCTAACCATCCTTAGGTAATCAGAACGACTCGTTAAAGAGACTTGAGACGCGACATACTAATCTTTAGTTACTTTTCATGCACACTTTGTGTAATATAACCTAACCATACTTATGTAGTCAGAACGACGCGTTAGAGAGACTTGTGACGCGACATACTAATCTAGCATCACTATTCACGCACTCTTTGCGTAATTGACTTAACCATGCTTAGGTAATCGGAACGACGCGTTAAAGAGACTAAGGACAAAACATACTAATCAATTGTTATTTTTCACGAACGACGCGTTAGAGAGACTTGTGACGCGACATAAGCATGGTAATCGATACGACGCGATAAAGAGACTTTAGACATGACATACTTATCTAGCGGCATTTTTCACGCAAACTTTGCGTATTATGACCTAGTCATGCTTATGTAATTGGAACGATGCGATAGAGAGACTTGAGGCGCGACATACTAATCTAGCGTCACTTTTCATGCACACTTTTCATAATATAACCTGACCATGCTTAAGTAATCAGAACAACGCGTTAAAGAGACTTGAGACGCGACATACTAATCTAGCGTTACTTTGCACTTTGCATAAAATAACCTAACCATGCTTAGGTAATCGAAACGACGCGTTCAAGAGACTTGTGACGCTATGGTGACTTTTCACGCACACTTTGTATAATATAACCTAACTTTGCTTAGGTAATCAGAACGATGCGTTAGAGAGACTTATGAAGCGACATGTAATCTAGCGTCACTTTTCACGCATACTATAACTTTTACCATGCTTAGGTAATCAAAATGACGTATTTATGAAACTTAAGACGCAACATACTAATCTAGGATCATTTTTCACGCACATGTTGCGTAATATAACCTAACCATGCATAGGTAATCAGAACTTAAAGAGACGTGAGACGCGACATACTAATCTAGCTTCCCTTTTCACGCACATTTTGCATAATATAACCTAACCATGCTTAGGTAATCGGAACGACGGGTTAAAGTGACTTGAGACGCGACATACTAATCTAGCGTCACTTTTCATGCACACTTTGCGTAAAATAACCTAACCATGCTTAGGTAATCGAAAAGACGCGATAAAGAGACTTGAGCCATGACATACTAATCTTCTGTGACTTTTGACGTACACTTTGTGTAATATAACCTAACCATGCTTAGGTAATCGGAACGATGTGTTAGAGAGACTTGTGACGCTGTATAAGCATGGTAACCGAACTGACGCGTTAGAGAGACTTGAGACGCGCCATACTAATCTAGCGAAACGTTTAAAGCGCACTAGGCGTTATATACCCTAACCATGCTTAGGTAATTGGAACGACACGTTAAAGAGACTTGAGACACGACATACTAATCTAGCGTCACTATTCACGCACGCTTTGCGTAATATAGCCTAACCATGCTTAGATAATTGGAATGACGCGTTAAAGAGACTTGAGACACGACATACTAATCTATTGTTACTTTTCATGCACACTTCGCGTAATATAACCTAACCAAGCTTAGGTATTCGGAACGACGCTTTAGAGAAACTTGTGACGCGACATAAGCATGTCTATCGAAAGGACGCGATAAAGAGACTTGAGACACGACATACTTATCTAGCGTCACTTTTCACGCACACTTTGCGTAAAATAACCTAACCATACTTAGGTAATCGGAACGACGCATTAAAGAGACTAAATATGTGACATACTAATCTAGTGTCACTTTTCACACACACTTCATGTAATATAACCTACCATACTTAGGTAATTAGAATGACGCGTTAAAGTGACTTGAGAGGCGATATACTAATAATCTTTTGTCACTTTTCATACACACTTTGCGTAATATAACCAAACCATGCATAGGTAATCGGAACGACACGTTAAGGAAACTTGAGACGCGACATACAAATCTAGCGTCACTTTTCACGCACACTTGCGTAACATAACCTAACCATAATTAGGTTATCGGAACGACGCATTAAAGAGAATTGAGACGCGACATACTAATCTAGCGTCACTTTTCACGCACACTATGTGTAATATAACCTAACAAAGCTTAGGTAATGGAACGACGCGTTAGAGAGACTTGTGACGCGACATACTAACCTAGCGACACTTTCAACGCGCACTTGGCGTAATATAACCTAACCATGCTTAGGTAATCAGAACGATGCGATAAAGACACTTGAGACGCAACATACTATTTTAGCGGCACTTTTCGCGCACACTTTGCGTAATATAACCTAACCATGCTTAGGTAATAGGAACGACGCGTGAAAGAGACTTGAAACGCGACATACTAATCTAGCGTCACTTTTCCCGCACACTTTGAGTAATAACCTAACCATGATGCTTAGGTAATCAGATCGACGTGTTAGAGAGACTTGAGATGCGACATAAACATGGTTATCAAAACGACGCGTTACAGAGACTTGAGACCCGACATACTAATCTAGCGTCACTTTTCATGCACATTTTGTGTAATATAACCTAACCATGCTTAGGTAATCAGAACGACACGTTAAAGAGACTTGAGACGCGACATACTAATCTGGCATCACTTTTCACGCACTCTTTGCCTTATATAATCTAAGCATGCTTAGGTAATCAGAACGACGCGTTAAATAGAATTGATACGCAACATACTAATCTATTGTTACTTTTCATGCACGCTTTACGTAATATAACCTAACCATGCTTAGGTAATATGAACGACGCGTTAGAGAGACTTGTGACGCAACATAAGCATGATAATCGGAACGATGCGTCAAAGACACTTGAGCCGCGACATACAAATCTAATGTCCCTTTTCACGCGTATTTTGCGTAATATAACCTAACCATGTATAGGTAATCGGAACGATGTGTTAGATAGACTTGAGACGTGACATACTAATCTATTGTCATTTTTCACACACACTTTGCATAATATAACCTAACCATGCTTAGGTAATCGTAACGACGTGTGAAATAGACTTGGCACGCGACATAATAATCCATTATCATTTTTCACGCACACTATGCGTAATATATAACCTAACCATGCTTAGGTAATCGGAACAACGCGCTAGAGAGAATTGAGACGCGACATAGTAATCTAGTGTCACTTTTCACGTACACTTTGCGTTATATAACCAAACCATGCCTAGGAAATCGGAACAACGCATTAGAGAACTTAAGACGCGACATACTAATCTAGCGTCACCTTTTAGGCACACTTTGCGTAATATATCCTGACCATGTTTAGGAGATCGGAACGACGCGCTGAAGAGACTTGAGATGCAATATACTAATCTAGCGTCACTCATTACACACACTTTGCTTAATATAACATAACCATGGTTAGGTAATCGGAAAAACGCGTTAAAGAGAATTTAGACGCGGCATAATAATTTAGTGTCACTTTTCAAGCACACTTTGCGTAATATAACCTAACCATGCTTAGGTAATCAGAACGATGCGTTAGATAGACTTGAGAAGCGACATACTAATCTATTGTCATTTTTCACGAACACTTTGCATAATATAACCTAACCATGTTAATCGAAACAACGCATTAAAGAGACTTGAAACTCGCCATACTAATCTAGCATCACCTTAAACGCACACTTTGCGTAATATAACCTATCCATGCTTAGAAAATCGGAACGACGCATTTGAGAACTAGGGACGCGACATACTAATCCAGCGCCTCTTTTCACGCACTCTTTGCTTAATATAACCTAACCATGCTTAGGTAATTGTAACGACGCGTTAACCAAACTTATGACGCAAGATAAGCATGGTAATTGAAACGACGCGTTAAAGAGACTTGAGATGCGACATACTAATCTAGCGTCACTTTTCAGGCACACTTTGCCTAATATTACCTAACCATGCTTAGGTAATCGGAACGATGAATAGAGAGACTTGTGACGCGACATAAGCATGGTAATCGAAATGACGCGTTAAAGAGACTTGAGACGCGTAATACTAATCTAGCGTCACTTTTTACGCACACTTTGCGTAATATTAGCTAACCATGCTTAGGAAATCGGAACGACTCGTTAGAGAGACTTGATACGCGACATGCTAATCTAGCATCACTTTTCACGCACATTTTGCGTAATATAACCTAGCCATGCTTAGGTAGTTGGAAAAACGTGTTAGAGAGACTTGAGACGCGTCGTACTAATCTAGTGTCACTTTTTCACACACTTTGTGTAATATAACCTAACCATGCTTAGGTAATCGGAACGACGCGTTAGAGAGACTTGTGACGCGACTTACTAATCTAGTGTCACTTTTCACGCACACTTTGCGTAATATAACCTAACCATGCTTAGGTTATCGGAACGACGAGTTAAAGTGACTTGAGACGCGACATACTAATCTAGCGTCACTTTTCACGCACACTTTGCGTAATATAACCTAACTATGCTTAGGTAATCGGAACGACGCGTTAAAGAGACTTGAGACGCGACGTACTAATCTGGCATCACTTTTCACGCACACTTTGCGTAATATAACCTAACCATGCTTAGGTAATCAGAATGACGCGTTAAAGAGACTTGAGACGCGACATACTAATCTGGCATCACTTTTCACGCACACTTTGCGTAATACAACCTAACCATGCTTGGGTTATCAGAACGACGCGTTAAAGAGACTTGAGACGAGACATACTAATCAAGCGTCACTTTTCATGCACACTTTGCGTATAAAAACCTAACCATTCTTGGGTAATCAGAACGACGCATTAAAGAGACTTGAGACAGGACATAATAATCTAGCATCACTTTTCACGCACAATTTTCTTAATATAACCTAACCATGCTTAAGTAAACGGAATGACTCTTTAAAAACACTTGTGACGCGACATACTAATCTAGCGGCACTTTTAACGCACACTTTGTGTATTGTAACATAACCATGCTTAGGTAATTGGAACGTTGCGTTAAAGAGACTTAAGACGCGACTTACTAATCTATTGTCACTTTTCACGCTAACTTTGCATAATATAACCTAACCATGCTTAGGTAATCGGAATGACGCGTTAGAGAGACTTGTGACGTAACATACTAATCTAGCGTCACTTTTCACGTACACTTTGCGTAATATTAGATAACCATGCTTATAGGTAATCAGAACAACGCGTTAAAGAGAGACTTGTAACGTGACACAAGCATGGAAATCGAAATAACGCGTTAAAGAGACTTGAGAAGCGACATACTAATATAGCGTCACTTTTCACGACACTTTGCGTAATATAACCTAACCATGCTTAGGTAATCGGAACGACGCGTTAAAGAGACTTGTGATGTGACATACTAATCTAGCGGCACTTTTAACGCACACTTTGCATAATATAACCTAACCATACTTAGGTAATCGGAACGACGCGTTAAAGAGACTTGAGACGCGGCTTACTAATCTAACGTCACTTTTCACGCACACTTTTGATTATATAACCTAACCATGCTTAGGTAATCAGTATAACGCGTTAAACAGACATGAGACACGACTTACTAATCTAGCGTCACATTTCAAGCAGACTTTTCGTTATATGACCTAACTATGCTTAGGATATTGGAACGACGCGTTAGAGAGACTTGTGACGCGACATAAGCATGGTAATCGAAATGACGCGTTAAAGAGACTTGAGACGCTACATACTACTCTAGCGTCACTTTTCACGCATACTTTGCGTAACATAACCTTCTTAGGTATTCAGAATGACGCGTTAGAGAGACTTGTTAGGCGACATTCTAATCTAGCGTCACTTTTCACACACACTTTGCGTAATATAACCTAACCATTCTTAGGTAATCGGAACGACGCGTTAAAGAGACTCTAGACACGACATACTAATCTAGCGTCACTATTCATGCACTCTTTGCGTAATATAACCTAACCATGCTTAGGTAATCGGAACGACACGTTAGAGAGACTTGTGACGCGACTTACTAATCTAGCGTCACTTTTCACGCACACCTTGCGTAATATAACCTAACCATGCTTAGGTAATCGGAACGACACTTTAGAGAGACTTTTGATGCAACATACAAATCTAGCGGCACTTATATCGCACACATTGCGTAATATATAACCATGCTTAGGTAATTGTAACGACGCGTTAGAGAGACTTTTGACGCGACATAAGCATATGACAATCAAAACGACGCGTTATAGAGACTTGAGACGCGCCATACTAATCTAGCGTCACTTTTCACGTTCACTTTGCGTAATATAACCTAACCATGCTTAGATACACTTAACGACGCGTTAAAGAGACTTGAGACGCGACATACTAATCTAGCGTCCCTTTTCACGCACACTTTGCATAATATAATCCAATAATGCTTAATTAATAGAAACGACGCGTTAAAGAGACTTGAGACGCGTTATAATAGTCTAGCGTCACTTTTCACGCACATTTTGCGTAAAACAACCTAACCATGCATAGGTAATCGGAACGACGCGTTAAATAGACTTGAGACGCGACATACTAGTCTAGCGTAACTTTTCACGCACACATTGCGTAATTTAAACTAACCATGCTTAGGTAATCGGAACGACGAGTTAAAGGGACTTGTGACACGACATACTAATCGAGCGGCACTTTCAACGCACACTTTGCTTAATATTACATAACCATGCTTAGGTAATCGGAACAACGCGTTAAAGAGACTCGAGACGTGACTTACTAACCTAGTGTCACTTTTCACGCACTATTTGCGTATTATATCCTAACCATGCTTTGGTAATTAGAACGCACGTTAGAGAGACTTGTGACGCAACATACTAATCTAGCATCAATTTGTTTGCACACTTTCCGTAATATAACCGAACAATGCTTAGGTAATCAGAACGACGCATTAGAAAGACTTGTGACACGACATAAGGATGGTAATCGAAACGACGCGTTAAAGAGACTTAAGACGCGCCTTACTAATCTACCGTCACTTTTACCCAAATTTTGCGTAATATAACATAACCATGCTCAGATAATCTGAACGATGCGTTAAATAGACTTGAGAGGCGACATACTAATCTAGCGTAACTTTTCACGCACAGTTTGCGTAATATAACTAAAAAATGCTTAGGCAATCGGAACAACGCGTTAAAGAGACTTGAGGCGTGACATACTTATCTAGCGTCAGTTTTCACGCACACTTTGCATAATATAACTAAACCATCCCTAGGTAATTGGAACGACGTGTTAAAGATACTTGAGACGCGACATACTAATCTAGCGAATTTTTGCGAAAACTTTGAGTAATATAAACTAACCATGCTTAAGGTAATCGGAACGACGCGTTAGAGACACTTGTGACGTGACATACTAATCTAGCGTCGCTTTTAACGCACACTTTGCATAATATAACCTAACCATGGATAGGTAATCGAAACGACGCATATGAGAGACTTGTTGCGCAACATAAGCATTGTAATAGAAACGACCTGTTAGAGACACTTGAGACGCGGCATACTAATCAAGCGACTCTTTGCGCAAACTTTTAGTAATATAGCCTAACCATGGTTAGGTAATCGGAACGACGCGTTATAGAGACTTGAGACGCGACTTACTAACTTAGTGTCACTTTTCACGCACTATTTGCGTAATATAATCTAACCATGCATAGGCAATCAAAACGATGCGTTAAATAGACTTGAGACGCGCCACACTAATCTAGCGTCACTTTTTACGCACACTTTGCATAATATAACCTAACCATTCTTAGGTAATCAGAACAACGCGTTAAAGAGACTCTAGACGCGACGTACTAATCTAGCGTCACTTTTCATGCACACTTTGCGTAATATAACCTAACCATGCTTAGGTAATCGGTACAACGCATTAAAGAGACTGGAGACGGAAAATACTAGTTTAACGTCACATTTCACGCACACTTTACGTAAAATAATCTAACCATGCGTAGGTAATCGGTACGACGAGTTATAGAGACTTAAGACGCGACATACTAAGCTAGCGTAACTTTTCACGCAGACTTCGCGTAATATAAACTAACCAAGCTGAGTTAATCAGAACGACGCGTTAAAGAGACTTGTGACGAGACACACTAATCTAGCGGCACTTTTGACGCACACTTTGCGTAATATAACCTAACCATGCTTAGGTAATCGGAACGACGCGTTAAAGAGACTTGAGACGCGTCTTACTAATCTAGCGTCACTTTTCATGCACACTTTTGATAATATAACCTAACCATGCTTAGGTAATTAGAACGAAGCTTTAGAGAGACTTGAGAAATGACATACTAATATGTTGTCCCTTTTCACGCACACTTTGCGTAATATAACATAACCATACCTAGGTAATCGGAACGACGCGTCAAAGAGACTTGAGACGCGACATACTTATCTAGCGTCAGTTTTCACGCACACTTTGAGTAATATAACCTAGCCATGGTAATCAGACCGACGCGATAAAGAGACTTCAGACGCGACATACTAATCTAGCGTCACTTTTCACGCACACTTTGCGTAATATAAGATAACCATGCTTAGGTAATATTACGAGAGGTGTGTATGAAAAGTGATGCAATTTAACTATGTCGCATCACAAGTCTCTGTAACACGTCTTTCCGATTACCTAAGCATGGTTAGGCTATATTAAAAGTGTGCGTTAAAAGTGACACTAGAATAGTATGTCGCGTCACAAGTCTCTTTAACGCGTCGTTCCAATTACCTATGCATGGTTAGGTTATTTTATGCAAAGTGTGCGTGAATAGGGACGCTATATAAGTATGTCGCATCACAAGTCTTATTAAATCGTCGTTCCGATTACCATGATTATCTCGCGTCACAAGTCTCTTTAACGCGTCGTTCCGATTACCATGATTATCTCGCGTCACAAGTCTCTTTAACGCATCGTTCCGATTACCTCTAAGCATGGTTATATTACGCAAAGTATCCTTGAAAAGTGACTTTAGATCAGTATGTCGCGTCTCAAGTCTCTCTAACGCGTCATTCCGATTTCCTAAGCATGGTCAGGTTATATTACGCAAAATGTGCGTGAAAAGTGAAACTAGATTAGTATGGGCGTCTCAAGTCTCTCTAACGCGTCGTTCCAATTTCCCCAGCATGGTTCGGTTATATTATGCAAAGTGTACGTACAAACTGACACTAGATTAATATGGCGCATCTAATGTCTTTTTAACGCATCGTTCCGATTAGCTAAGCATGGTTAGGTTATATCACGCAGAGTGTGCAAGAAAAATGACAATCGCGGCTTAAGTGCATTAAACGAGTCGTTCCAATTACCTAAGCATGGTTAGGTAATATTACGCAAAGTGTGCGTGAAAAATGACAGTAGATTAGTATGTCGCATCTTAGGTCAATCTAACTCATCGATCCGATTACCTAAGCATTGTTAGGCTATATTATGCAAGGTGTACGTGAAAAGTGACGCTAGATTAGTATATCGCGTCTCAAGTCTCTTTAACGCGTCGTTTTGATTACCATGCTTATGTCGCGTCACAAGTCTCTCTAACGGGTCGTTCCGATTTCGTAAGCATGGTTACGTTATATTATGCAAAGTGTGCGTACAAAGTGACGCTAGATTAATATGGCGCGTCTAAAGTGTTTTTAACGCGTCTTTTCAATTACCATGCTTATGTCGCGTCAGAAGTATCTCTAACACATCGTTCCGATTACCTAAGCATGGTTTGGGTATGTTACCCAAAGGGTGCGTGAAAAATGACAATTGATTAGTATGTCGCGTCTCAAGTCCATTTAACGCGTCATTCCAACTACTTAAGCATGGCTAGGTAATATTACGCAATGTGTGCGTGAAAAATGACAATAGATTAGTATGTCGCGTGTGAGGTCAATCTAACGCGACGTTCCAATTACCTAAGCATGGTTAGGTTATATTATGCAATGTGCACGTGAAAATTGACACTAGATTGGTATATCGCGTCACAAGTCTCTTTAACGCGTCGTTTTGATTACCATGCTATGTCACGTCACAAGTCTCTCTAACGGGTCGTTCCGATTACCTAACAATGGTTAGGTTATATTACGCAAAGCGTGCGTGAAAAGTAAAAATAGATCAGTATGTCGCGTCTCAAGTCTCTTTAACACGTCGTTCCGATTACCCAAGAATGGTTAGGTTATATTGCGCAAAGTGTGCGAGAAAAGTAATGCTAGATTAGTATGTCGCGTCTCCAGTCTCTTTAACGTGTCGTTCCGATTACCTAAGCATGGTTGCGTTATATTACGCAAAATGTTCGTGAAAAGTGAAACTAGATTAGTATGGGCGTCTCAAGTCTCTCTGACGCGTCGTTCCAATTTCCTCACCATGGTTAGGTTATATTACGCAAAGTGTGCGTACAAACTGACGCTAGATTAATATGGCGCGTCTAATGTCTTTTTAACGCATCGTTCCGATTACCTAAGCATGGTTAGGTTATATCACGCAGAGTGTGTAAGAAAAATGACTATATATTAGTATGTCGCATCTTACGTCAATCTAACTCATCGATCCGATTATCTAAGCATTGGTAGGCTATATTTTGCAATGTATACGTGAAAACTGATGCTAGATTAGTATATCACGTCTCAAGTCTCTTTAACGCGTCGTTTTGATTACCATGCTTATGTCGCGTCACAAGTCTCTCGAACGGGTCGTTCCGATTACCTAAGAATGGTTAGGTTATAGTACGCACAGTGTGCGTGAAAAGTAACAATAGATTAGTATGTCGCATCTCAAGTCTCTTTAACACGTCGTTCCGATTACCCAAAAATGGTTAGGTTATATTACGCAAAGTGTGCGAGAAAAGTAATGCTAGATTAGTATGTCGCCTCTCAAGTCTCTTTAACGTGTCATTCCGATTACCTAAGCATGGTTAGGTTGTATTACGCAAGGTGTGCGTGAAAGGTGATGCTAGATTAGAATGTCCCGTATCAAGGCTCTTTTAGGCGTCGTTCCGATTTCCTAAGCATGGTTAGGTTATATTATGCAAAGTGTGAGTGAAAAGTGAAACTAGATTAGTATAGGCGTCTCAAGTCTCTCTAACGCGTCATTCCAATTTCCTAAGCATGGTTACGTTATATTACGTAAAGTGTGCGTACAAAGTGACGCTAGATTAATATGGCGCGTCTAATCTCTTTTTAACGCGTCTTTTCAATTACCGTGCTTATGTCGCGTCAGAAGTATCTCTAACACATCGTTCCGATTACCTAAGCATGGTTTGGTTTTGTTACCCAAAGGGTGCGTGAAAAATGACAATTGATTAGTATGTCGCGTCTCAAGTCCATTTAACGCGTCATTCCAACTACTTAAGCATGGCTAGGTAATATTACGCAATGTGTGCGTGAAAAGTGACAATAGATTAGTATGTCGCGTGTTAGGTCAATCTAACTCGTCGTTCCAATTACCTAAGCATGGTTAGGTTATATTATGCAATGTGCACGTGAAAATTGACACTAGATTGGTATATCACGTCTCAAGTCTCTTTAACGCGTCGTTTTGATTACCATGCTTATGTCGCGTCACAAGTCTCTCTAACGGGTCGTTCCGATTACCTAACAATGGTTAGATTATATTACGCAAAGCGTGCGTGAAAAGTAAAAATAGATCAGTATGTCGCGTCTCAAATCTCTTTAACACGTCGTTCCGATTACCCAAGAATGGCTAGGTTATATTGCGCAAAGTGTGCGAGAAAAGTAATGCTATATTAGTATGTCGCTTCTCCAGTCTCTTTAACGTGTCGTTCCGATTACCTAAGCATGGCTGCGTTATATTACGCAAAATGTGCGTTAAAAGTGAAACTTGATTAGTATGGGCGTCTCAAGTCTCTCTGACGCGTCGTTCCAATTTCCTCAGCATGGTTAGGTTATATTACGCAAAGTGTGCGTACAAAATGACGCTAGATTAATATGGCGCGTCTAGTGTCTTTTTAATGCATCGTTCCGATTACCTAAGCATGGTTAGGTTATATCACGCAGAGTGTGCAAGAAAAATGACAATAGATTAGTATGTCGCATCTTACGTCAATCTAACTCATCGATCCGATTACCTAAGCATTGTTAGGCTATATTATGCAATGTGTACGTGAAAAGTGATGCTAGATTAGTATATCACGTCTCAAGTCTCTTTAACGCGTCGTTTTGATTACCATGCTTATGTCGCGTCACAAGTCTCTCGAACGGGTCGTTCCGATTACCTAAGAATGGTTAGGTTATATTACGCACAGTGTGCGTGAAAAGTAACAATTGATTAGTATGTCGCATCTCAAGTTTCTTTAATGCGTCGTTCCGATTACCCAAAAATGGTTAGGTTATATTACGCAAAGTGTGCGAGAAAAGTAATGCTAGATTAGTATGTCGCCTCTCAAGTCTCTTTAACGTGTCGTTCGGATTACCTAAGCATGGTTAGGTTATATTACGCAAGGTGTGCGTGAAAGGTGATGCTAGATTAGAATGTCCCGTATCAAGGCTCTTTTATGCGTCGTTCCGATTTCCTAAGCATGGTTAGGTTATATTATGCGAAGTGTGAGTGAAAAGTGAAACTAGATTAGTATAGGCGTCTCAAGTCTCTCTAACGCGTCATTCCAATTTCCTAAGCATGGTTACGTTATATTACGCAAAGTGTGCGTACAAAGTGACGCTAAATTAATATGGCGCGTCTAATGTCTTTTTAACGCGTCTTTTCAATTACCATGCTTATGTCGCGTCAGAAGTATCTCTAACACATCGTTCCGATTACCTAAGCATGGTTTGGTTATGTTACCCAAAGGGTGCGTGCAAAATGACAATTGATTAGTTTGTCGCGTCTCAAGTCCATTTAATGCGTCATTCCAACTACTTAAGCATGGCTAGGTAATATTACGCAATGTGTGCGTGAAAAATGACAATAGACTAGTATGTCGCGTGTTAGGTCAATCTAACTCGTCGTTCCAATTACCTAAGCATGGTTCGGTTTTATTATGCAATGTGTACGTGAAAATTGACACTAGATTGGTATATCGCGTCTCAAGTCTCTTTAACGCGTCGTTTTGATTACCATGCTTATGTCGCGTCACAAGTCTCTCGAACGGGTTGTTCCGTTTACCTAAGAATGGTTAGGTTATATTACGCACAGTGTGCGTGAAAAGTAACAATAGATTAGTATGTCGCATCTCAAGTCTCTTTAACGCGTCGTTCCGATTACCCAAAAATTGTTAGGTTATATTACGCAAAGTGCGCGAGAAAAGTAATGCTAGATTAGTATGTCGCTCTCAAGTCTCTTTAACGTGTCGTTCGGATTACCTAAGCATGGTTAGGTTATATTACGCAAGGTGTGCGTGAAAGGTGATGCTAGATTAGAATGTCCCGTATCAAGGCTCCTTTATGCGTCGTTCCGATTTCCTAATTATGGTTAGGTTATATTATGCAAAGTGTGAGTGAAAAGTGAAAATAGATTAGTATGGGCGTCTCAAGTCTCTCTAACGCGTCATTCCAATTTCCTAAGCATGGTTACGTTATATTACGCAAAGTGTGCGTACAAAGTGACGCTAGATTAATATGGCGCGTCTAAAGTCTTTTTAACGCGTCTTTTCAATTACCATGCTTATGTCGCGTCAGAAGTATCTCTAACACATCGTTCCGATTACCTAAGCATGGTTTGGTTTTGTTACCCAAAGGGTGCGTGAAAAATGACAATTGATTAGTATGTCGCGTCTCAAGTCCATTTAACGCGTCATTCCAACTACTTAAGCATGGCTAGGTAATATTACGCAATGTGTGCGTGAAAAATGACAATAGATTAGTATGTCGCGTGTTAGGTCAATCTAACTCGTCGTTCCAATTACCTAAGCATGGTTAGGTTATATTATGCAATGTGCACGTGAAAATTGACACTAGATTGGTATATCGCGTCTCAAGTCTCTTTAACGCTTCGTTTTGATTACCATGCTTATGTCGCGTCACAAGTCTCTCTAACGGGTCGTTCCGATTACCTAACAATGGTTAGGTTATATTACGCAAGCGTGCGTGAAAAGTAAAAATAGATCAGTATGTCGCGTCTCAAATCTCTTTAACACGTCGTTCCGATTACCCAAGAATGGTTAGGTTATATTGCGCAAAGTGTGCGAGAAAAGTAATGCTAGATTAGTATGTCGCGTCTCCAGTCTCTTTAACGTGTCGTTCCGATTACCTAAGCATGGTTGCGTTATAATACGCAAAATGTGGGTGAAAAGTGAAACTAGATTAGTATGGGCGTCTCAAGTCTCTCTGACGCGTCGTTCCAATTTCCTCAGCATGGTTAGGTTATATTACGCAAAGTGTGCGTACAAACTGACGCTAGATTAATATGGCGCGTCTAATGTCTTTTTAACGCATCGTTCCGATTACCTAAGCATGGTTAGGTTATATCACGCAGAGTGTGCAAGAAAAATGACAATTGATTAGTATGTCGCATCTTAGGTCAATGTAACTCATCGATATGATTACCTAAGCATTGTTAGGCTATATTATGCAATGTGTACGTGAAAAGTGATGCTAGATTAGTATATCACGTCTCAAGTCTCTTTAACGCGTCGTTTTGATTACCATGCTTATGTCGCGTCACAAGTCTCTCCAACGGGTCGTTCCGATTACCTAAGAATGGTTAGGTTATATTACGCACAGTGTGCGTGAAAAGTAACAATTGATTAGTATGTCGCATCTCAAGTCTCTTTAACGCGTCGTTCCGATTACCCAAAAATGGTTAGGTTATATTACGCAAAGTGTGCGAGAAAAGTAATGCTAGATTAGTATGTCGCCTCTCAAGTCTCTTTAACGTGTCGTTCGGATTACCTAAGCATGGTTAGGTTATATTACGCAAGGTGTGCGTGAAAGGTGATGCTAGATTAGAATGTCCCGTATCAAGGCTCTTTTATGCGTCGTTCCGATTTCCTAAGCATGGTTAGGTTATATTATGCGAAGTGTGAGTGAAAAGTGAAACTAGATTAGTATAGGTGTCTCAAGTCTCTCTAACGCGTCATTCCAATTTCCTAAGCATGGTTACGTTATATTACGCAAAGTGTGCGTACAAAGTGACGCTAAATTAATATGGCGCGTCTAATGTCTTTTTAACGCGTCTTTTCAATTACCATGCTTATGTCGCGTCAGAAGTATCTCTAACACATCGTTCCGATTACCTAAGCATGGTTTGGTTATGTTACCCAAAGGGTGCGTGCAAAATGACAATTGATTAGTATGTCGCGTCTCAAGTCCATTTAATGCGTCATTCCAACTACTTAAGCATGGCTAGGTAATATTACGCAATGTGTGCGTGAAAAATGACAATAGACTAGTATGTCGCGTGTTAGGTCAATCTAACTCGTCGTTCCAATTACCTAAGCATGGTTCGGTTTTATTATGCAATGTGTACGTGAAAATTGACACTAGATTGGTATATCGCGTCTCAAGTCTCTTTAACGCGTCGTTTTGATTACCATGCTTATGTCGCGTCACAAGTCTCTCGAACGGGTTGTTCCGTTTACCTAAGAATGGTTAGGTTATATTACGCACAGTGTGCGTGAAAAGTAACAATAGATTAGTATGTCGCATCTCAAGTCTCTTTAACGCGTCGTTCCGATTACCCAAAAATGGTTAGGTTATATTACGCAAAGTGTGCGAGAAAAGTAATGCTAGATTAGTATGTCGCCTCTCAAGTCTCTTTAACGTGTCGTTCGGATTACCTAAGCATGGTTAGGTTATATTACGCAAGGTGTGCGTGAAAGGTGATGCTAGATTAGAATGTCCCGTATCAAGGCTCCTTTATGCGTCGTTCCGATTTCCTAAGCATGGTTAGGTTATATTATGCAAAGTGTGAGTGAAAAGTGAAAATAGATTAGTATGGGCGTCTCAAGTCTCTCTAACGCGTCATTCCAATTTCCTAAGCATCGTTACGTTATATTACGCAAAGTGTGCGTACAAAGTGACGCTAGATTAATATGGCGCGTCTAAAGTCTTTTTAACGCGTCTTTTCAATTACCATGCTTATGTCGCGTCAGAAGTATCTCTAACACATCGTTCCGATTACCTAAGCATGGTTTGGTTTTGTTACCCAAAGGGTGCGTGAAAAATGACAATTGATTAGTATGTCGCGTCTCAAGTCCATTTAACGCGTCATTCCAACTACTTATGCATGGCTAGGTAATATTACGCAATGTGTGCGTGAAAAATGACAATTGATTAGTATGTCGCGTGTTAGGTCAATCTAACTCGTCGTTCCAATTACCTAAGCATGGTTAGGTTATATTATGCAATGTGCACGTGAAAATTGACACTAGATTGGTATATCGCGTCTCAAGTCTCTTTAACGCTTCGTTTTGATTACCATGCTTATGTCGCGTCACAAGTCTCTCTAACGGGTCGTTCCGATTACCTAACAATGGTTAGGTTATATTACGCAAGCGTGCGTGAAAAGTAAAAATAGATCAGTATGTCGCGTCTCAAATCTCTTTAACACGTCGTTCCGATTACCCAAGAATGGTTAGGTTATATTGCGCAAAGTGTGCGAGAAAAGTAATGCTAGATTAGTATGTCGCGTCTCCAGTCTCTTTAACGTGTCGTTCCGATTACCTAAGCATGGTTGCGTTATAATACGCAAAATGTGGGTGAAAAGTGAAACTAGATTAGTATGGGCGTCTCAAGTCTCTCTGACGCGTCGTTCCAATTTCCTCAGCATGGTTAGGTTATATTACGCAAAGTGTGCGTACAAACTGACGCTAGATTAATATGGCGCGTCTAATGTCTTTTTAACGCATCGTTCCGATTACCTAAGCATGGTTAGGTTATATCACGCAGAGTGTGCAAGAAAAATGACAATTGATTAGTATGTCGCATCTTAGGTCAATGTAACTCATCGATATGATTACCTAAGCATTGTTAGGCTATATTATGCAATGTGTACGTGAAAAGTGATGCTAGATTAGTATATCACGTCTCAAGTCTCTTTAACGCGTCGTTTTGATTACCATGCTTATGTCGCGTCACAAGTCTCTCCAACGGGTCGTTCCGATTACCTAAGAATGGTTAGGTTATATTACGCACAGTGTGCGTGAAAAGTAACAATTGATTAGTATGTCGCATCTCAAGTCTCTTTAACGCGTCGTTCCGATTACCCAAAAATGGTTAGGTTATATTACGCAAAGTGTGCGAGAAAAGTAATGCTAGATTAGTATGTCGCCTCTCAAGTCTCTTTAACGTGTCGTTCGGATTACCTAAGCATGGTTAGGTTATATTACGCAAGGTGTGCGTGAAAGGTGATGCTAGATTAGAATGTCCCGTATCAAGGCTCTTTTATGCGTCGTTCCGATTTCCTAAGCATGGTTAGGTTATATTATGCGAAGTGTGAGTGAAAAGTGAAACTAGATTAGTATAGGTGTCTCAAGTCTCTCTAACGCGTCATTCCAATTTCCTAAGCATGGTTACGTTATATTACGCAAAGTGTGCGTACAAAGTGACGCTAAATTAATATGGCGCGTCTAATGTCTTTTTAACGCGTCTTTTCAATTACCATGCTTATGTCGCGTCAGAAGTATCTCTAACACATCGTTCCGATTACCTAAGCATGGTTTGGTTATGTTACCCAAAGGGTGCGTGCAAAATGACAATTGATTAGTATGTCGCGTCTCAAGTCCATTTAATGCGTCATTCCAACTACTTAAGCATGGCTAGGTAATATTACGCAATGTGTGCGTGAAAATGACAATAGACTAGTATGTCGCGTGTTAGGTCAATCTAACTCGTCGTTCCAATTACCTAAGCATGGTTCGGTTTTATTATGCAATGTGTACGTGAAAATTGACACTAGATTGGTATATCGCGTCTCAAGTCTCTTTAACGCGTCGTTTTGATTACCATGCTTATGTCGCGTCACAAGTCTCTCGAACGGGTTGTTCCGTTTACCTAAGAATGGTTAGGTTATATTACGCACAGTGTGCGTGAAAAGTAACAATAGATTAGTATGTCGCATCTCAAGTCTCTTTAACGCGTCGTTCCGATTACCCAAAAATGGTTAGGTTATATTACGCAAAGTGTGCGAGAAAAGTAATGCTAGATTAGTATGTCGCCTCTCAAGTCTCTTTAACGTGTCGTTCGGATTACCTAAGCATGGTTAGGTTATATTACGCAAGGTGTGCGTGAAAGGTGATGCTAGATTAGAATGTCCCGTATCAAGGCTCCTTTATGCGTCGTTCCGATTTCCTAAGCATGGTTAGGTTATATTATGCAAAGTGTGAGTGAAAAGTGAAAATAGATTAGTATGGGCGTCTCAAGTCTCTCTAACGCGTCATTCCAATTTCCTAAGCATCGTTACGTTATATTACGCAAAGTGTGCGTACAAAGTGACGCTAGATTAATATGGCGCGTCTAAAGTCTTTTTAACGCGTCTTTTCAATTACCATGCTTATGTCGCGTCAGAAGTATCTCTAACACATCGTTCCGATTACCTAAGCATGGTTTGGTTTTGTTACCCAAAGGGTGCGTGAAAAATGACAATTGATTAGTATGTCGCGTCTCAAGTCCATTTAACGCGTCATTCCAACTACTTATGCATGGCTAGGTAATATTACGCAATGTGTGCGTGAAAAATGACAATTGATTAGTATGTCGCGTGTTAGGTCAATCTAACTCGTCGTTCCAATTACCTAAGCATGGTTAGGTTATATTATGCAATGTGTACGTGAAAATTGACACTAGATTGGTATATCGCGTCTCAAGTCTCTTTAACGCGTCGTTTTGATTACCATGCTTATGTCGCGTCACAAGTCTCTCTAACGGGTCGTTCCGATTACCTAACAATGGTTAGGTTATATTACGCAAAGCGTGCGTGAAAAGTAAAAATAGATCAGTATGTCGCGTCTCAAATCTCTTTAACACGTCGTTCCGAATACCCAAGAATGGTTAGGTTATATTGCGCAAAGTGTGCGAGAAAAGTAATGCTAGATTAGTATGTCGCGTCTCCAGTCTCTTTAACGTGTCGTTCCGATTACCTAAGCATGGTTGCGTTATATTACGCAAAATGTTCGTGAAAAGTGAAACTAGATTAGTATGGGCGTCTCAAGTCTCTCTGACGCGTTGTTCCAATTTCCTCACCATGGTTAGGTTATATTACGCAAAGTGTGCGTACAAACTGACGCTAGATTAATATGGCGCGTCTAATGTCTTTTTAACGCATCGTTCCGATTACCTAAGCATGGTTAGGTTATATCACGCAGAGTGTGCAAGAAAAATGACAATAAATTAGTATGTCGCATCTTACGTCAATCTAACTCATCGATCCGATTACCTAAGCATTGTTAGGCTATATTATGCAATGTGTACGTGAAAAGTGATGCTAGATTAGTATATCAAGTCTCAAGTCTCTTTAACGCGTCGTTTTGATTACCATGCTTATGTCGCGTCACAAGTCTCTCGAACGGGTCGTTCCGATTACCTAAGAATGGTTAGGTTATATTACGCACAGTGTGCGTGAAAAGTAACAATTAATTAGTATGTCGCATCTCAAGTCTCTTTAACGCGTCGTTCCGATTACCTAAAAATGGTTAGGTTATATTACGCAAAGTGTGCGAGAAAAGTAATGCTAGATTAGTATGTCGCCTCTCAAGTCTCTTTAACGTGTCGTTCGGATTACCTAAGCATGGTTAGGTTATATTACGCAAGGTGTGCGTGAAAGGTGATGCTAGATTAGAATGTCCCGTATCAAGGCTCTTTTATGCGTCGTTCCGATTTCCTAAGCATGGTTAGGTTATATTATGCGAAGTGTGAGTGAAAAGTGAAACTAGATTAGTATAGGCGTCTCAAGTCTCTCTAACGCGTCATTCCAATTTCCTAAGCATGGTTACGTTATATTACGCAAAGTGTGCGTACAAAGTGACGCTAAATTAATATGGCGCGTCTAAAGTCTTTTTAACGCGTCTTTTCAATTACCATGCTTATGTCGCGTCAGAAGTATCTCTAACACATCGTTCCGATTACCTAAGCATGGTTTGGTTATGTTACCCAAAGGGTGCGTGCAAAATGACAATTGATTAGTATGTCGCGTCTCAAGTCCATTTAATGCGTCATTCCAACTACTTAAGCATGGCTAGGTAATATTACACAATGTGTGCGTGAAAAATGACAATTGACTTGTATGTCGCGTGTTAGGTCAATCTAACTCGTCGTTCCAATTACCTAAGCATGGTTCGGTTTTATTATGCAATGTGTACGTGAAAATTGACACTAGATTGGTATATCGCGTCTCAAGTCTCTTTAACGCGTCGTTTTGATTACCATGCTTATGTCGCGTCACAAGTCTCTCGAACGGGTTGTTCCGTTTACCTAAGAATGGTTAGGTTATATTACGCACAGTGTGCGTGAAAAGTAACAATAGATTAGTATGTCGCATCTCAAGTCTCTTTAACGCGTCGTTCCGATTACCCAAAAATGGTTAGGTTATATTACGCAAAGTGTGCGAGAAAAGTAATGCTAGATTAGTATGTCGCCTCTCAAGTCTCTTTAACGTGTCGTTCGGATTACCTAAGCATGGTTAGGTTATATTACGCAAGGTGTGCGTGAAAGGTGATGCTAGATTAGAATGTCCCGTATCAAGGCTCCTTTATGCGTCGTTCCGATTTCCAAAGCATAGTTAGGTTATATTATGCGAAGTGTGAGTGAAAAGTGAAACTAGATTAGTATAGGCGTCTCAAGTCTCTCTAACGCGTCATTCCAATTTCCTAAGCATGGTTACGTTATATTACGCAAAGTGTGCGTACAAAGTGACGCTAAATTAATATGGCGCGTCTAATGTCTTTTTAACGCGTCTTTTCAATTACCATGCTTATGTCGCGTCAGAAGTATCTCTAACACATCGTTCCGATTACCTAAGCATGGTTTGGTTATGTTACCCAAAGGGTGCGTGCAAAATGACAATTGATTAGTATGTCGCGTCTCAAGTCCATTTAATGCGTCATTCCAACTACTTAAGCATGGCTAGGTAATATTACACAATGTGTGCGTGAAAAATGACAATTGACTAGTATGTCGCGTGTTAGGTCAATCTAACTCGTCGTTCCAATTACCTAAGCATGGTTCGGTTTTATTATGCAATGTGTACGTGAAAATTGACACTAGATTGGTATATCGCGTCTCAAGTCTCTTTAACGCGTCGTTTTGATTACCATGCTTATGTCGCGTCACAAGTCTCTCGAACGGGTTGTTCCGTTTACCTAAGAATGGTTAGGTTATATTACGCACAGTGTGCGTGAAAAGTAACAATAGATTAGTATGTCGCATCTCAAGTCTCTTTAACGCGTCGTTCCGATTACCCAAAAATGGTTAGGTTATATTACGCAAAGTGTGCGAGAAAAGTAATGCTAGATTAGTATGTCGCCTCTCAAGTCTCTTTAACGTGTCGTTCGGATTACCTAAGCATGGTTAGGTTATATTACGCAAGGTGTGCGTGAAAGGTGATGCTAGATTAGAATGTCCCGTATCAAGGCTCCTTTATGCGTCGTTCCGATTTCCAAAGCATAGTTAGGTTATATTATGCAAAGTGTGAGTGAAAAGTGAAAATAGATTAGTATGGGCGTCTCAAGTCTCTTTAACGCGTCATTCCAATTTCCTAAGCATGGTTACGTTATATTACGCAAAGTGTGCGTACAAAGTGACGCTAGATTAATATGGCGCGTCTAAAGTCTTTTTAACGCGTCTTTTCAATTACCATGCTTATGTCGCGTCAGAAGTATCTCTAACACATCGTTCCGATTACCTAAGCATGGTTTGGTTTTGTTACCCAAAGGGTGCGTGAAAAATGAAAATTGATTAGTATGTCGCGTCTCAAGTCCATTTAACGCGTCATTCCAACTACTTAAGCATGGCTAGGTAATATTACGCAATGTGTGCGTGAAAAATGACAATAGATTAGTATGTCGCGTGTTAGGTCAATCTAACTCGTCGTTCGGATTACCTAAGCATGGTTAGGTTATATTATGCAATGTGTACGTGAAAATTGACACTAGATTGGTATATCGCGTCTCAAGTCTCTTTAACGCGTCGTTTTGATTACCATGCTTATGTCGCGTCACAAGTCTCTCTAACGGGTCGTTCCGATTACCTAACAATGGTTAGGTTATATTACGCAAAGCGTGCGTGAAAAGTAAAAATAGATCAGTATGTCGCGTCTCAAATCTCTTTAACACGTCGTTCCGATTACCCAAGAATGGTTAGGTTATATTGCGCAAAGTGTGCGAGAAAAGTAATGCTAGATTAGTATGTCGCGTCTCCAGTCTCTTTAACGTGTCGTTCCGATTACCTAAGCATGGTTGCGTTATATTACGCAAAATGTGCGTGAAAAGTGAAACTAGATTAGTATGGGCGTCTCAAGTCTCTCTGACGCGTCGTTCCAATTTCCTCAGCATGGTTAGGTTATATTACGCAAAGTGTGCGTACAAACTGACGCTAGATTAATATGGCGCGTCTAATGTCTTTTTAACGCATCGTTCCGATTACCTAAGCATGGTTAGGTTATATCACGCAGAGTGTGCAAGAAAAATGACAATAGATTAGTATGTCGCATCTTACGTCAATCTAACTCATCGATCCGATTACCTAAGCATTGTTAGGCTATATTATGCAATGTGTACGTGAAAAGTGATGCTAGATTAGTATATCACGTCTCAAGTCTCTTTAACGCGTCGTTTTGATTACCATGCTTATGTCGCGTCACAAGTCTCTCGAACGGGTCGTTCCGATTACCTAAGAATGGTTAGGTTATATTACGCACAGTGTGCGTGAAAAGTAACAATTGATTAGTATGTCGCATCTCAAGTCTCTTTAACGCGTCGTTCCGATTACCCAAAAATGGTTAGGTTATATTACGCAAAGTGTGCGAGAAAAGTAATGCTAGATTAGTATGTCGCCTCTCAAGTCTCTTTAACGTGTCGTTCCGATTACCTAAGCATGGTTAGGTTATATTATGCAAGGTGTGCGTGAAAGGTGATGCTAGATTAGACTGTCCCGTATCAAGGCTCTTTTATGCGTCGTTCCGATTTCCTAAGCATGGTTAGGTTATATTATGCAAAGTGTGAGTGAAAAGTGAAACTAGATTAGTATAGGCGTCTCAAGTCTCTCTAACGCGTCATTCCAATTTCCTAAGCATGGTTACGTTATATTACGCAAAGTGTGCGTACAAAGTGACGCTAGATTAATATGGCGCGTCTAATGTCTTTTTAAAGCGTCTTTTCAATTACCATGCTTATGTCGCGTCAGAAGTATCTCTAACACATCGTTCCGATTACCTAAGCATGGTTTGGTTATGTTACCCAAAGGGTGCGTGCAAAATGACAATTGATTAGTATGTCGCGTCTCAAGTCCATTTAATGCGTCATTCCCACTACTTAAGCATGGCTAGGTAATATTACGCAATGTGTGCGTGAAAAATGAGAATAGATTAGTATGTCGCGTGTTAGGTCAATCTAACTCGTCGTTCCAATTACCTAAGCATGGTTAGGTTATATTATGAAATGTGTACGTGAAAATTGACACTAGATTGGTATATCGCGTCTCAAGTCTCTTTAAGGCGTCGTTTTGATTACCATGCATATGTCGCGTCACAAGTCTCTCGAACGGGTCGTTCCGTTTACCTAAGATTGGTTAGGTTATATTACGCACAGTGCGCGTGAAAAGTAACAATTGATTAGTATGTCGCATCTCAAGTCTCTTTAATGCGTCGTTCCAATTACCCAAAAATGGTTTGGTTATATTACGCAAAGTGTGCGAGAAAAGTAATGCTAGATTAGTGTCACGACCCAATCTCAGAGCCGAGACCGGCGCTAGGGAATGGGAGTGGTTGCTCCGAAACCCGTAGCAAGCATAAAACGTAAAATAATTTTTCGCAAAACACAAACGTCATGCATGACATAAGCAATCACGTGTCATGCAGAAGCACACATGCCAGGTACACATATCCTCTGGCAGTCACAATATATATAACGCAGCAAGCGTAAAACGTTTAGAACTTTAAGACGTTAAAGTTATATTTACAGAAAACTATACATACAAGCTGACTGGCCAAAATACTTATCTACTGCAGCTCTAAGAGTAAAGTACTGTTTCTTTACATACTCAAAAATACAGACTTCTGGAAGTAGGATAGAAGTCCGTTGCTTCAAAGCGTCTTTATCCTGAAAGGAAATCTGTGAGGGGTCAGTATATGGGAATATACTGAGTGAGTTCATACATTTACTGATAAGTATTCAAATAAAACATAAAGTCGTAATCAATCATATGCAGCCAAGTACAAGATCCGATTGAAACCCTAATCCTCAAATATGTTAACCGTATATACTCAGAGGAAGACTTATCCAATAGTCCGACCCGGGAGTATTCACACACTACCACGTCAGTCGCGACACTTCTCTTAATCCCAGTGGTGGGTTTAACCCACTAGATACGGGGCTCAGGTTACACTGTAACCGAGTTCACTCTCGTATCACAATCATACATCTACCTTCAGAATTCATGTACTTAATCATATTCACAGCTGTATCAAATCAAAACTGGTGATCACACAGTCCTATTGCCGCTCAATAGGTAGCACGTTCCATCGGATCAATACTGGTTTCAAATCAAGCATATGTGCAACTCACTTAAAGATTTAATATATAAATCATGCAATTCAAATATAAAGCAATATAAAATAATTGCTTAATTAAATACTTTAAAAGCAAATCGTATAAACTCACAGAAAACGCTTATCCAAAAATACGTCGGGGCTTTAGAACGTCAAGCTTCCCGAACTCCTGGTCCAGCTCCTTCTTGCCTCGCTGGATCTAAAACAATTTCAAAACATTTGACTCACATCAGAATCCTATTCTAAGATTGACTCTAGACTCGAGACACGACAAGACACAAAACATTGTGCTTCAAACGTAATCTTTTCCGATAAACGAATCATTCTTCTCTCATTTCTTACTACTTCTCAATTCAATTCTCAATAGAGAATATAGGTTTTCTCAATGAAACCAATTGATATCCATAAACTAACTTATCCCAAACAACTAGTCATAATTTACTCGTTTTACGTCCGAATCTCGCATTTTCGGAGTCCGGGAGTCGATATCAGGATGGGGAATCGTCAAATTAGGTTTTTAGGGTCATTCCGTTCAAAAGAGGGGTGGTGCACGTCGTGCACCCCCCTTGTGCACGTCGTGCACCTTGGGTGCACGTCGTGCACCTCACTGGTGCACGTCGTGCCCCTGCACGACGTGCACTGTGTTGTGCACGTCGTGCCCCCTTCGTGGGCACGACCCTGGCCACTGAAAAAGGCCCTCCCGACATGCTAAATCGATCCCAAATCATCCAAATCACCAAAACATCAATCAAGCTAGTCGGAAACACGAGAAAAACGCTTAAAACGAATCGAATACGTAATCACGATTCGGTTTCGCCGTAACCTATCGTTTAAAATCGTTTTTCCATCAAATATACTCAAATAAACGGAAAACACGACTTGCTTACCGTGATTGCCCTTCGGAATACGATCGATTCGAGTTATAGAACGTCGAAAACGGACGAGAAACGGAGATCGTACGAGAGAAACGGCGTTGATCGTTAAGAAAGAAAAGAAATGAAACTGAAGGCTCTGGATCCTTCATTTCATCATTCTGATCTTATATATATAATGGCTAACTTGCACTTTGGTCCTTGAAACTTTTCAAAATTTTCAATTTAGCCCAAAACCTATCCGCGTCCAAAATTTAAACGGTCTCTGATTGACTCGAAACTTTTACCACTAATACTATAAATTATTTCGCGAACTTTGGCGAAATAAAATCCATTACGGGATTTATATTTTATTTTATATTAATTTATGAAGTTAAATCCTCAAATCCCGCTAACTAACTTATTAAAATTTATTCTAAATTCCCGATATAATTAAACTAAATTCTCCTTAATTTAATTTATCGGAAATCTTGACACGTGGCACGACGTAATTATCTTAAAATATTTTGGGGTATTACATTCACCCCCCCTTAAAATAAATTCGTCCTCGAATTTAAAATTTAGCCACGTACCTTGAGTGAAAAGATATGGGTACTTCTGCCTCATATCCTCTTCTGTCTCCCACGTGCATTCTTCTACGGATTGACTTCTCCAAAGAACTTTCACCATTGGAATCCTCTTTGTTCGTAATTGTCGTATCTGCGTGTCGACAATCTGCACTGGTCGTTCTTCGTAAGTCAGTTCTTCGCTCACGTCCACCACTTGTGGTTGAATTATTCGAGAAGGGTCTGGTACATATTTCCGGAGCATGGAAATATGGAAGACAGGATGAACTTGCGACATCTCTGGTGGCAAATCCAGCTTATAGGCAACTAAGCCTATGCGTTCTACGATCTGGTAAGGTCCGACATATCTCGGTGCCAATTTACCCTTCTTTCCAAAATGAATTACTCCCTTCATCGGTGATACTTGAGAAACACGTAGTCTCCGATCTGAAATTTGATATCCTTCCTCTTGGGGTCCGCGTAACTTTTCTGTCAACTGGAAGCAGTAGTCAAATGCTGCTTTATCAATGGCACTTTTTCTGACGTAATCTGGATGATCTCTGCTCCAGTGAGCTTTCGTTCACCGACTTCGTCCCAACAAATAGGGGATCGACACTTGCGACCGTATAATGCTTCGTAAGGAGCCATCTCGATGCTTGAATGATAGCTGTTGTTGTAGGAAAACTCGACTAGAGGTAGGTACGTATCCCAACTACCTCCAAAGTCTAATACGCAAAGTCGAAGCATATCTTCTAACGTTTGAATCGTCCGCTCAGACTGACCGTCTGTCTGAGGGTGAAACGCAGTGCTGAAATTCAATCGTGTTCCTAACGCGTCTTGTAAGCTCTTCCAAAAATGAGAGGTAAATACGGAACCTCTATCTGAAACGATTGACACGGGAACTCCGTGTAGGCTCACGATCTTATCGATATAAATCTCCGCCAACTTTGCTGCAGAATAAGTCGTCTTTATAGGAATGAAGTGCGCTGACTTCGTCAAACGATCCACGATTACCCAAATAGAGTCAAAACCTTTCTGCGTCTTGGGCAATCCAATTATGAAATCCATCGTAATTTGCTCCCACTTCCACTCTGGAATGGGTAAGGGCTGAAGAAAACCGTATGGTCGCTGATGCTCTAACTTGACTTGTTGACAAGTCGGGCATTTCGCCACGAACTCTGCGATATCTTTCTTCATTCCGCTCCACCAGTACGTTGTCTTAATGTCGTGATACATCTTCGTGGAACCAGGATGAACGCTATACATCGTTCCATGAGTCTCTTCTATGATCTTCTGTCTTAAGTCTTCCACGTCTGGAACGCACATTCGACTGCCGTATTTCAGCATTCCGTTAACGATACTGAAATCTTGACTCTTTCCTTGTTGAACTTCCTCAATTAGATGCTTTAATTGAGGGTCGTCTGCTTGCAACTCTTTGATCTGATCTATCAACGTCGATCGTATCGTTAGTTGAGCCATTAGGTTTTCGAGAGATGAAATCTCGAACTCCACTCCTTGGCTAAACATCGTATGAATCTCGTTGATTAATGGTCTCCGCCATGTCGTTGTAACGTGCGCGAGACTTCCTGCCGACTTCCTGCTTAAGGCATCCGCCACTACGTTGGCCTTGCCTGGATGGTATTGTATCGTGCAGTCGTAATTTTTAGTAGCTCCATCCATCTCCGCTGTCTGAGGTTTAACTCTCGTTGGTCAAAAATGTACTTCAAGCTTTTATGATCTGTAAAGATCTCGCACGTAGCGCCGTATAAATAATGTCTCCAGATCTTTAGCGCGAAAATCACCGCTGCTAGCTCCAGATCATGCGTCGGGTAGTTCGTTTCGTGCTTCTTAAGCTGTCGCGAAGCGTATGCAATCACTCTACCGTGTTGCATAAGGACGCATCCCAGTCCAACTCTTGAGGCATCACAGTAAACTGTGAATCCTTCCGTTCCTTCTGGTAGCGCTAAGACTGGTGCTGTCGTCAGACACTCTTTCAGTTTTAGAAAACTGAGTTCACACTGGTCCGTCCAGTTGAATTTCGCGTTTTTCTGAGTTAACTTCGTCAAAGGTACAGCGATCTTCGAAAAGTCCTGTACAAATCGTCTATAATATCCTGCCAAACCAAGGAAACTTCTAACTTCCGTAACTGATTCAGGTCGTTTCCATTCTATCACAGCTTCAATCTTCTTTGGATCAACCTTAATGCCGCTTTGTGAAACCACGTGACCTAAGAAAGCCACTTCCGTTAGCCAAAATTCACATTTAGAGAATTTGGCGTAAAGCTGATGCTCTTTTAGCGTCTGTAGTACTATCCGCAAATGTTGTGCATGCTCTTCTTCTGAACGTGAATAGATCAAAATATCGTCGATAAACACGATCACGAACTGATCCAAGTACGGTTTGAATATTCTATTCATCAAATCCATGAAGGCTGCTGGGGCGTTCGTCAATCCGAATGACATAACGAGAAATTCGTAATGACCGTATCGAGTTCGAAAAGCAGTCTTCTGAACATCATCATCGCGAATCTTCAGTTGATGATAACCTGATCTCAGATCAATCTTGGAGAAATACTTTGCTCCTTGCAACTGGTCGAATAAATCGTCGATTCTAGGTAACGGATACTTATTCTTGATCGTCACCTTATTCAGCTGTCGATAATCGATACATAGTCGAAGCGATCCATCCTTCTTTTTCACAAATAGCACTGGTGCACCCCATGGGGATACACTCGGTCTGATGAAACCACGATCAAACAATTTTTCTAGCTGATCCTTAAGTTCTTTAAGCTCTGCTGGCGCCATACGATAAGGAGGTATCGATATCGGCTTTGTGCCAGGAGCCAATTCGATACAAAATTCAATCTCACGATCTGGGGGTAATCCAGGTAATTCCTCTGGAAAAACGTCTGGGTACTCCGACACCACTGGTACATTACTTAAGTTTACACTTTTCTTCTCCACGTCTCGTACTATCGCTAAGAATCCTTGACATCCCTTCTTCAACATGCGACAAGCTTTAATAGCTGAGATAATACTCGCAGAAGATTCCATCTTATCACCTTGAATTGAAACCGCTTCAATTCCAGGCGTGTTAAACGTTACCGTCTTCTTCCGGCAATCCACATTGGCATAGTGCTGAGCTAGCCAATCCATTCCTAATATGACGTCAAAAGCTAATACTTCGAGTAAAATCAAGTCAACTAACAAATCTCGTCCTTGAACTTTCACAGGACAGGACGGATAAACGATACTAACTTCCACACTTTCTCCGACTGGGGTAGCTACTAACAAAGGATTCCTAAGGTACGCTGGTTGCACTCCTAACTTACTAGCAAAACTAGGCGAAACAAACGAATGCGTAGCGCCCGGATCAAATAAAATTAATGCGTCTTGAGAAGCGATAGGAAAGGTACCTTGCACCACTGCATTGGAAGCCTGAGCCTCCTGAGGATTCAGTGCAAAGACCCTAGCCTGACTTCCGCCAGTCTGCGAAGTCTGACCAGTACCGCGTCCTCCGCCATTTCTGCCTCCTCGATTTGCGTAACCACGGCCTCTCTGGCCAGTGAAGGTACTCCCTGTCTGATCATATCCTGACGCTGCCTGATGTGCAGTCCTCTGCTGCTGATAAGAAGGCTGTACTACTGTAGTCATCGAACCCTGGGGCATCTGCCTCGGACAGTCTTTAGCAAAGTGACCTCGTTGACCACAGTTAAAACATGCTCCATTAGCAGTGTAACACGCGCCATAGTGCCTCCTATTACAGTTCAAACATAAAGGAACTCCACCTCCCATGTCACTCATCGATCTGGCACTAAATCCGGTGCCTGAGGTACTAACTCGTGTTCCGCGTCGAGGTCTTTTGCGTTCTCGCTGGCGTTGTGTATATCGAGAATAATTCCCAACATATGACTGAGTAGGCGCACTCTGTACGCTACGAAACGTATTATCTCTCACAGGTGCAACATTGGAAGGGTCAGGAATTCTTCCAAAACGGATCAGAGAAACTTCCATTTGCCTAGCGCTATCAATCAATTGCACTAGGGTTCTTCCGATATCAGACGTCAGACTCACAAATTCAGCTCCTAGACCCTCTACAAACCTTGAGTTCACTCTAACCGGGTCTGTAGTCAGGTCTGATGCAAACCTACTCACTCTGGTGAACTCCGTCACATACTCTTGCACAGACCGGTTGCCTCTACTCAGGGTCAACCACTGACTACGATAACTCTCCGTCACCGCATAGGGTAAAAAGTATTCCCTAAAGTGGTTTGCAAATTCAGCCCAGGTCATAGTGTCCATGGTTGGCTGAATATGCTGCTGAAACCAATCTTTCGCAGGTCCTTTCAATGACATTTCCACCATAATGATGGTCTGTCTCTCATTAGCTTGCAGGCGTCGAGCGTTACGTTCTACTTCTTCGAGGAAATCGAGAGCATCGCCTGTACTGTCAAACTTAGTTGGTTTGAGACGCATATAAGCCAAGACGATATCTCGATCGGTGAAAGCCACATTACGTAACTGTTGCTGCTGTAGTTGCTCACGATGCATATTCTGCACCTCAGCCTGATTGGCTTGCATAGCCGCAATTCCCGTAAGAAACTGATTCAGATCAAAACCCACAACATTAGGTTGTTGGGCTTGCGCTTGCACTCCAGGTGCCTGCGCCTGGGCCTCTTGGCCACCTCCTCCTCCCTGAACAGAAGACTCATCTTGAGCTTCTGGATGGACGTCATGCGCCCCTTCTATAACATTTCGTGCTACAGCGGCAGCTCGCTCGACTTCTTGTCGTTGGTCAGACATCCTGACCAAGACAAACAGCGTTACTTAACCACATAATCACATATTATCGCAAACGCATACCGTATAAAACGCGCATCTCATCACATGCGAACACACACGTAAGACAGACTCACAACCTAGAGGGAAAGCTGAAAGTTTGAAAATCAAATGAATACGTAACAAAGACAAGATTCGAATCCTATGTGCTGCAGTAGAATCCTAGGAAAATCAATCACTCTTCTGACATAAGCAATGGTAACTGGACCATGCTCTGATACCAACATTGTCACGACCCAATCTCAGAGCCGAGACCGGCGCTAGGGAATGGGAGTGGTTGCTCCGAAACCCGTAGCAAGCATAAAACGTAAAATAATTTTTCGCAAAACACAAACGTCATGCATGACATAAGCAATCACGTGTCATGCAGAAGCACACATGCCAGGTACACATATCCTCTGGCAGTCACAATATATATAACGCAGCAAGCGTAAAACGTTTAGAACTTTAAGACGTTAAAGTTATATTTACAGAAAACTATACATACAAGCTGACTGGCCAAAATACTTATCTACTGCAGCTCTAAGAGTAAAGTACTGTTTCTTTACATACTCAAAAATACAGACTTCTGGAAGTAGGATAGAAGTCCGTTGCTTCAAAGCGTCTTTATCCTGAAAGGAAATCTGTGAGGGGTCAGTATATGGGAATATACTGAGTGAGTTCATACATTTACTGATAAGTATTCAAATAAAACATAAAGTCGTAATCAATCATATGCAGCCAAGTACAAGATCCGATTGAAACCCTAATCCTCAAATATGTTAACCGTATATACTCAGAGGAAGACTTATCCAATAGTCCGACCCGGGAGTATTCACACACTACCACGTCAGTCGCAACACTTCTCTTAATCCCAGTGGTGGGTTTAACCCACTAGATACGGGGCTCAGGTTACACTGTAACCGAGTTCACTCTCGTATCACAATCATACATCTACCTTCAGAATTCATGTACTTAATCATATTCACAGCTGTATCAAATCAAAACTGGTGATCACACAGTCCTATTGCCGCTCAATAGGTAGCACGTTCCATCGGATCAATACTGGTTTCAAATCAAGCATATGTGCAACTCACTTAAAGATTTAATATATAAATCATGCAATTCAAATATAAAGCAATATAAAATAATTGCTTAATTAAATACTTTAAAAGCAAATCGTATAAACTCACAGAAAACGCTTATCCAAAAATACGTCGGGGCTTTAGAACGTCAAGCTTCCCGAACTCCTGGTCCAGCTCCTTCTTGCCTCGCTGGATCTAAAACAATTTCAAAACATTTGACTCACATCAGAATCCTATTCTAAGATTGACTCTAGACTCGAGACACGACAAGACACAAAACATTGTGCTTCAAACGTAATCTTTTCCGATAAACGAATCATTCTTCTCTCATTTCTTACTACTTCTCAATTCAATTCTCAATAGAGAATATAGGTTTTCTCAATGAAACCAATTGATATCCATAAACTAACTTATCCCAAACAACTAGTCATAATTTACTCGTTTTACGTCCGAATCTCGCATTTTCGGAGTCCGGGAGTCGATATCGGGATGGGGAATCGTCAAATTAGGTTTTTAGGGTCATTCCGTTCAAAAGAGGGGTGGTGCACGTCGTGCACCCCCCTTGTGCACGTCGTGCACCTTGGGTGCACGTCGTGCACCTCACTGGTGCACGTCGTGCCCCTGCACGACGTGCACTGTGTTGTGCACGTCGTGCCCCCTTCGTGGGCACGACCCTGGCCACTGAAAAAGGCCCTCCCGACATGCTAAATCGATCCCAAATCATCCAAATCACCAAAACATCAATCAAGCTAGTCGGAAACACGAGAAAAACGCTTAAAACGAATCGAATACGTAATCACGATTCGGTTTCGCCGTAACCTATCGTTTAAAATCGTTTTTCCATCAAATATACTCAAATAAACGGAAAAAACGACTTGCTTACCGTGATTGCCCTTCGGAATACGATCGATTCGAGTTATAGAACGTCGAAAACGGACGAGAAACGGAGATCGTACGAGAGAAACGGCGTTGATCGTTAAGAAAGAAAAGAAATGAAACTGAAGGCTCTGGATCCTTCATTTCATCATTCTGATCTTATATATATAATGGCTAACTTGCACTTTGGTCCTTGAAACTTTTCAAAATTTTCAATTTAGCCCAAAACCTATCCGCGTCCAAAATTTAAACGGTCTCTGATTGACTCGAAACTTTTACCACTAATACTATAAATTATTTTGCGAACTTTGGCGAAATAAAATCCATTACGGGATTTATATTTTATTTTATATTAATTTCTGAAGTTAAATCCTCAAATCCCGCTAACTAACTTATTAAAATTTATTCTAAATTCCCGATATAATTAAACTAAATTCTCCTTAATTTAATTTATCGGAAATCTTGACACGTGGCACGACGTAATTATCTTAAAATATTTTGGGGTATTACAATTAGTATGTCGCCTCTCAAGTCTCTTTAACGTGTCGTTCGGATTACCTAAGCATGGTTAGGTTATATTACGCAAGGTGTGCGTGAAAGGTGATGCTAGATTAGAATGTCCCGTATCAAGGCTCTTTTATGCATCGTTCTGATTTCCTAAGCATGGTTTGGTTATATTATGCAAAGTGTAAGTGAAAAGTGAAACTAGATTTGTATGGGCGTCTCAAGTCTCTCTAACGCGTCATTCCAATTTCCTAAGCATGGTTACGTTATATTACGCAAAGTGTGTGTACAAAGTGACGCTAGATTAATATGGCGCGTCTAAAGTCTTTTTAACGCGTCTTTTCAATTACCATGCTTATGTCGCGTCAGAAGTATCTCTAACACATCGTTCCGATTACCTAAGCATAGTTTGGTTATGTTACCCAAAGGGTGCGTGAAAAATGACAATTGATTAGTATGTCGCGTCTCAAGTCCATTTAACGCGTCATTCCAACTACTTAAGCATGGCTAGGTAATATTACGCAATGTGTGCGTGAAAAATGACAATAGATTAGTATGTCGCGTGTTAGGTCAATCTAACTCGTCGTTCCAATTACCTAAGCATGGTTAGGTTATATTATGCAATGTGTACGTGAAAATTGACACTAGATTGGTATATCGCGTCTCAAGTCTCCTTAACGAGTCGTTCCGATTAACTAACAATGGTTAGGTTATATTACGCAAAGCATGCGTGAAAAGTAAAAATAGATCAGTATGTCGCGTCTCAATTCTCTTTAACACGTCGTTCCGATTACCCAAGAATGGTTAGGTTATATTGCGCAAAGTGTACGAGAAAAGTAATGCTAGATTAGTATGTCGCGTCTCCAGTCTCTTTAACGCATCGTTCCGATTACCTAAGCATGGTTAGGTTATATCACGCAGAGTGTGCAAGAAAAATGACAATAGATTAGTATGTCGCGTCTTAAGTGCATTTAACGCGTCGTTCCAATTACGTAAGCATGGTTAGGTAATATTACGGAAAGTGTGCGTGAAAAATGACAATAGATTAGTATGTCGCATCTTAGGTCAATGTAACTCATCGATCCGATTACCTAAGCATTGTTAGGCTATATTATGCAATGTGTACGTGAAAAGTGACGCTAGATTAGTATATCACGTCTCAAGTCTCTTTAACGCGTCGTTTTGATTACCATGCTTATGTCGCGTCACAAGTCTCTCTAACGGGTCGTTCCGATTACCTAAGAATGGTTAGGTTATATTACGCACAGTGTGCGTGAAAAGTAACAATAGATTAGTATGTCGCATCTCAAGTCTCTTTAACGCGTCTTTCCGATTACTCGAGAATGGTTAGGTTATAGTACGCAAAGTGTGCGAGAAAAGTAATGCTAGATTAGTATGTCGCCTCTCAAGTCTCTTTAACGTGTCGTTTCGATTACCTAAGCATGGTTAGGTTATATTACGCAAGGTGTGCGTGAAAGGTGATGCTAGATTAGAATGTCCCGTCTCAAGGCTCTTTTATGCGTCGTTCTGATTTCCTAAGCATGGTTAGGTTATATTATGCAAAGTGTGAATGAAAAGTTAAACTAGATTAGTATGGGCGTCTCAAGTCTCTCTAACGCGTCATTCCAATTTTCTAAGCATGGTTACGTTATATTACGCAAAGTGTGTGTACAAAGTGACGCTAGATTAATATGGCGCGTCTAAAGTCTTTTTAACGCGTCTTTTCAATTACCATGCTTATGTCGCGTCAGAAGTCTCTCTAACACATCATTCCGATTACCTAAGCATGGTTTGGTTATATTACCCAAAGGATGCGTGAAAAATGAAAATAGATTAGTATGTCGCGTCTCAAGTCCATTTAACGCGTCATTCCAACTACTTAAGCATGGTTAAGTAATATTACGCAATGTGTGCGTGAAAAATGAAAATAGATTAGTATGTCGCGTCTTAGGTCAATCAAACTCGTCGTTCCAATTACCTAAGCATGGTTAGGTTTTATTATGCAATGTGTACGTGAAAATTGACACTAGATTGGTATATCGCGTCTCAAGTCTCTTTAACGTGTCGTTTTGATTACCATGCTTATGTCGCGTCACAAGTCTCTCTAACGGGTCGTTCCGATTAACTAACAATGGTTACGTTATATTACGCAAAGAGTGCATGAAAAGTAAAAATAGATTAGTATGTCGCGTCTCAAGTCTCTTTAACGCGTCGTTCCGATTACCCAAGAATGGTTAGGTTATATTGGGCAAAGTGTGCGAAAAAAGTAATGCTAGATTAGTATGTCGCGTCTCCAGTCTCTTTAACGCGTCCTTCTGATTACCTAAGCATGGTTACGTTATATTACGCTAGGTGTGCGTGAAAGGTGACGCTAGATTAGTATGTTGCGTCTCAAGGCTCTTTAATGCGTCGTTTCGATACCTGATCATGGTTGTTATATTATGCAAAATTTGCGTGAAAAGTGATGCTAGATTAGTATGTCGCGTCTTAAGTATCTCTAACACGTCGTTTCAATTTACCATGATTATGTCGCGTCACAAGTCTCTCTTACGCGTCGTTCCGATTACCTTATGCATGGTTAGATTATAGTATGCAAAGTGTGCGTGAAAAGTAACAATAGATTAGTATGTCGCGTCTGAAGTCTCTTTAACGCGTCGTTACCATTACCCAAGCATGGTTAGGTTATATTACCCAAAGTGTGCGTGAAAAGTGACTAGATTAGTATGTCGTATCTCAAGTCTATTAAACGCGTTGTTCCGATTACCTAAGCATGGTTAGGTTATTTACGCAAAGCGTGTGTCAAAAGTGGCGCTATATTATTATGCCGCGTCTCAAGTTTGTTTAACGTGTCGATCAGATTACTTAATCATGGCTAGGTTATATTACACAAAGTGTGCGTGAAAAGTGATGCTAGATTAGTATGTCCTGTCTCAAGTCTCTTTAACGCGTCATTCCGATTACCTAAGCATGGTTAGGTTATATTACTCAAAGTGTGCGTAAAAAGTGACGCTAGATTAGTATGGCGCGTCTCAAGTCTCTTTAACGCATTGTTTCGATTACCATGCTTATGTCGCGTCACAAGTCTCTTTAACGCGTTGTTCCGATTACCTAAGCATGGTTAGGCTATATTACGCAAAGTGTGGATAAAAAATGACAATAGATTAGTATGTCGCATCTCAAGTCTATTTACGCGTCGTTCAGATCACTTAAGCATGGTTAGGTTGTGCGTGAAAAAAGACAATTGATATGTATGTCGCGTCTTAAGTCTATCTAACGTGTCGTTCTGATTACCTAAGCCTTGTTAGGTTATTTTACGCAAGGTGTGCGTGAAAAATGACGCTAGATTAGTATGTCGTGTCTCAAGTCTCTGTAACGCATCATTTCGATGACCATGCTTATGTCGCGTCTCAACTGTCTTTAACGCGTCGTTTCGATTACCATGCTTATGTCGCGTCACAAGTCTCTCAAACGCGCCGTGTGACAAGTAACAATAGATTAATATGTCACGTCTAAAGTCTCTTTAGCGCATCGTTACGATTACCTAAGCATGGTTAGGTTATATTACGCAAAGTGTGCTTGAAAAGTGACTAGCTTAGTATGTTGCATCTCAAGTCTATTTAACGCGTCGTTCTGATTACCTAAGCATGGTTAGGTTATATTACGCAAAGGGTGCGTGAAAAGAGACGCTAGATTAGTATGTCGCGTCTCAAATCTCTTTAACGCTTCGTTACGATTACCTAAGTATGGTTAGGTTATTTACACAAAGAGTGTGTCAAAAGTGACGCTAGATTATTATGCCGGGTCTCAAGTTGTTTAACGCGTCGATCGGATTACCTAAGTATGGCTAGGTTATATTACGCAAATTGGGCGTGAAAAGTGACTCTAGATTAGTATGTCGCGTCTCAAGTCTCTTTAACGCGTCGTTCTGATTACCTAAGCATGGTTAGGTTATATTACGAAAAGTGTGCGTAAAAAGTGACGCTAGATTAGTATGGCGTGTCTCAAGTCTCTTTAACCCGCCGTTCCGATTACCATGCTTATGTCACGTCACAAGTTTCTTTAACGCGTTGTTCCGATTACCTAAGCATGGTTAGGTTATATTATGCAAAGTGTGCATAAAAAATGACAATAGATAACTATGTCGCATCTCAAGTCTATTTACGCGTCGTTCAGATTACTTAAGCATGGTTAGGTTGTGCGTGAAAAAAGAAAATAGATAAGTATGTCGCGTCTTAAGTCTATCTAACGCGTCGTTCTGATTACCAAAGCCTTGTTAGGTTATTTTACGCAAGGTGTGCGTGAAAAATGACGCTAGATTAGTATGTCGTGTCTCAAGTCTCTGTAACGCATCATTTCGATGACCATGCTTAGGTCGCGTCACACGTCTCTAACGCGTCGTCCCGTGTTCCTAAGCAGGGTTAGGTTATATTACCCAAAGTGTGCGTGAAAAGTGACGCTAGAATAGTATGTCCAATCTCAAGTCTCTTTAACGCGTCGTTTCGATTATCTAAACATGGTTTGGTTATATTATGCAAAGTGTGTGTTAGTATGATTCGTCTCAAGTCTCTTTAAAGCGTCGTTTCGATTACCATTCTTATCTCGCGTCACAAGTCTCTTTAATGCGTTGTTCCGATTACATAATCTTAGGTAGTGTGCGTGAAAAGTTACGTTAGATCAGTATGTCGCGTCTCAAGTCTTTCTAACACGTCGTTTCAATTTCCTAAGCATGGTTAGGTTATATTACGCAAAATGTGCGTGAAAAGTGACACTAGAGTATATAGTATGTCAAGTCTCAAGTCTCTCTAACGTGTCGTTCCGATTTCCTAAGCATGGTTAGGTTATATTACGCAAAGTGTGCGTAAAAAGTGACGCTAGATTAAAATGGCGCGTCTCAAGTCTCTCTAACGCGTCGTTCCGTATACCTAAGCAGGGTTAGGTTATATTACGCAAAGTGTGCGTGAAAAGTAACGCTAGAATAGTATGTCCAATCTCAAGTCTCTTTAACGCGTCGTTTCGATTATCTAAGCATGGTTAGGTTATATTATGCAAAGTGTGTGTTAGTATGATTCGTCTCAAGTCTCTTTAAAGCGTCGTTTCGATTACCATGCTTATCTCGCGTCACAAGTCTCTTTAACGCGTTGCTCCGTTTACCTATGCATGCTTAGGTTATATTACGCAAAATTTGCGTGAAAAGTGACGTTAAATCAGTATGTCGCGTCTAATGTCTCCCTAACGCGTCGTTTCAATTTCCTAAGCATGGTTAGGTTATATTACGGAAAGTGTGCGTGAAAAGTGACACTAGAGTATAGTGTCGCGTCTCAATTCTCTCTAACACGTCGTTCCGATTTCCTAAGCATGGTTAGGTTATATTACGCAACGTGTGCGTAATAAGTGACGCTAGATTAATATGGCGAGTTTCAAGTCTTTGTCACGCGTCGTTTCGAATACCATGCTTATGTCGCATCACAAGTCTCTCTAACGCGTCGTTCCGATTACCAAAGTGTGCGTGAAAAATGACAATAGATTAGTATGTTGCGACTTAAGTCTATCTAACTAGTTGTTCCGATTACCTTAGCATGGTTAGGTTATATTATGCAATGTGTACGTGAAAAGTGATGCTAGATTATGTTGCGTCTCAAATCTCTTTATCGCGTCGTTTCGATTACCTAAGCATGGTTAGGTTATTTACACAAAGCGTGTGTCAAAAGTGACGCTAGATTAGAATGCCGGGTCTCAAGTCTCTTTAACGCATTGTTTCGATTACCATGCTTATGTCGCGTCACAAGTCTCTTTAACGCGTTGTTCCGATTACCTAAGCATGGTTAGGCTATATTACGCAAAGTGTGGATAAAAAATGACAATAGATTAGTATGTCGCATCTCAAGTCTATTTACGCGTCGTTCAGATCACTTAAGCATGGTTAGGTTGTGCGTGAAAAAAGACAATTGATATGTATGTCGCGTCTTAAGTCTATCTAACGTGTCGTTCTGATTACCTAAGCCTTGTTAGGTTATTTTACGCAAGGTGTGCGTGAAAAGTGACGCTAGATTAGTATGTCGTGTCTCAAGTCTCTTTAACGCATCATTTCGATTACCATGCTTAGGTCGCGTCAAACGTCTCTCTAGCGCGTCGTTCGTTTACCTAAGCAGAGTTAGGTTATATTACGCAAAGTGTGCGTGAAAAGTGACGCTAGAATAGTGTGTCCAATACCAAGTCTCTTTAACGCGTCGTTTCGATTATCTAAGCATGGTTAGGTTATATTACGCAAAGTGTGTGTTAGTATGATTCGTCTCAAGTCTCTTTAAAGCGTCGTTTCGATTACCAAGCTTATCTCGCGCCACAAGTCTCTTTAACGCGTTGTTCCGATTACCTATGCATGGTTAGGTTATATTACGCAAAGTTAGCGTGAAAAGTGACGTTAAATCAGTATGTCGCGTCTAATGTCTCTCTAACCCGTCGTTTCAATTACTTAAGCATGGTTTGGTTATATTATGCAAAGTTTGCGTGAAAAATGACAATGGAATAGTATGTCGCAACTTAAGTCTATCTACCTCGTCGTTCTGATTACCTTAGCATATGGTTAGGTTATATTACGCAAAGTGTGCGTGAAAAGTAACAATAGATTAGTATGTCGCGTCTGAAGTCTCTTTAACGCGTCGTTACGATTACCCAAGCATGGTTAGGTTATATTACGCAAAGTGTGCGTGAAAAGTGACTAGATTAGTATGTCGCATCTCAAGTCTATTGAACGCGTCGTTCCGATTACCTAAGCATGGTTAGGTTATATTACGCAAAGGGTGCGTGAAAAGTGACGCTAGATTAGTATGTCGCGTCTCAAATCTCCTTAACGCGTTGTTCCGATTACCTAAGCATGGTTAGGTTATTTACGCAAAGCGTGTGTCAAAAGTGACGCTATATTATTATGCCGCGTCTCAAGTCTGTTTAACGTGTCGATCGGATTACCTAAGCATGGCTAGGTTATATTACACAAAGTGTGCGTGAAAAGTGACGCTAGATTAGTATGTCGCGTCTCAAGTCTCTTTAACGCGTCGTTCCGATTACCATGCTTATGTCGCGTCACAAGTCTCTTTAACGCGTCGTTTCGATTACCATGCTTATGTCGCGTCACAAGTCTCTTTAACGCGTTGTTCCGATTACCTAAGCATGGTTAGTCTATATTATGCAAAGTGTGCATAAAAAATGACAATAGATTAGTATGTCGCATCTTAAGTCTATTTACGCGTCGTTCAGATGACTTAAGCATGGTTAGGTTGTGCGTGAAAAAAGACAATTGATATGTATGTCGCGTGTTAAGTCTATCTAACGCGTCGTTCTGATTACCTAAGCCTTGTTAGGTTATTTTACGCAAGGTGTGCGTGAAAAGTGACGCTAGATTAGTATGTCGTGTCTCAAGTCTCTTTAACGCATCATTTCGATTACCATGCTTAGGTCGCGTCACACGTCTCTCTAACTCGTCGTTCTGTTTACCTAAGCAGGATTAGGTTATATTACGCAAAGTGTGCGTGAAAAGTGACGCTAGAATAGTATGTCCATTCTCAAGTCTCTTTAACGCGTCGTTTCGATTATCTAAGCATGGTTATGTTATATTACACAAAGTGTGTGTTAGTATGATTTGTCTCAAGTCTCTTTAAAGCGTCGTTTCGATTACCATGCTTATCTCGCGTCACAAGTATCTTTAACGCGCTGTTCCGATTACCTATGCATGGTTAGGTTATATTACGCAAAGTTTCCGTGAAAAGTGACGTTAAATCAGCATGTCGCGTCTAATGTCTCTCTAACGCGTCGTTTCAATTTCCTAAGCATTGTTAGGTTATATTACGTAATGTGTCCGTGAAAAGTGACACTAGAGTATATGTCGCGTCTCAAGTCTCTCTAACGCGTCGTTCCGATTTCCTAACCATGGTTAGCTTTTACTACGCAAAGTTTGCGTAAAAAGTGACGCTTGATAAATATGGCGCGTCTCAAGTCTTTTTAACGCGTCGTTTCGGTTACCATGCTTATGTTGCATCACAAGTCTATCTAACGCGAAAAATGACAATAGATTAGTATGGTGCGACTCAAGTCCATTTAAAGAGTCGTTCCAATTGCTTAAGCATGGTTAGGTTATATTACGCAAAGTGTGCGTGAACAATGACAATAGATTAGTATGTCGCGACTTAAGTCTATCTAACTCGTCGTTCCGATTACCTTAGCATGGTTAGGTTATATTATGCAATGTGTGCGTGAAAAGTGATGCTAGATTAGTATGTCGCGTCTCAAATCTCTTTAACGCGTCGTTCCGATTACCTAAGCATGGTTAGGTTATTTACACAAAGCCTGTGTCAAAAGTGACGCTAGATTATTATGCTGGGTCTCAAGTCTGTTTAACGCGTCGATCGGATTACCTAAGCATGGCTAGGTTATATTATGCAAATTGTGCGTGAAAAGTGATGCTAGATTAGTATGTTGCATCTCCAGTCTATTTAACGTGTCGTTCCGATTACCTAAGCATGGTTAGGTTATATTACACAAGGTGTGCGTGAAAGTCCTAGATTAGAATGTCCCGTCTCAAGGATCTTTAATGCGTCGTTCCGATTACCTAAGTATGGTTGTTATATTATGCAAAGTTTACATGAAAAGTGATGCTAAATTAGTATGTCGCGTCTCAACTGTCTTTAACGCGTCGTTTCGATTACCATGCTTATGTCGCGTCACAAGTCTCTCAAACGCGCCGTGTGACAAGTAACAATAGATTAATATGTCACGTCTAAAGTCTCTTTAGCGCATCGTTACGATTACCTAAGCATGGTTAGGTTATATTACGCAAAGTGTGCTTGAAAAGTGACTAGCTTAGTATGTTGCATCTCAAGTCTATTTAACGCGTCGTTCTGATTACCTAAGCATGGTTAGGTTATATTACGCAAAGGGTGCGTGAAAAGAGACGCTAGATTAGTATGTCGCGTCTCAAATCTCTTTAACGCTTCGTTACGATTACCTAAGTATGGTTAGGTTATTTACACAAAGAGTGTGTCAAAAGTGACGCTAGATTATTATGCCGGGTCTCAAGTTGTTTAACGCGTCGATCGGATTACCTAAGTATGGCTAGGTTATATTACGCAAATTGGGCGTGAAAAGTGACTCTAGATTAGTATGTCGCGTCTCAAGTCTCTTTAACGCGTCGTTCCGATTACCTAAGCATGGTTAGGTTATATTACGAAAAGTGTGCGTAAAAAGTGACGCTAGATTAGTATGGCGTGTCTCAAGTCTCTTTAACCCGCCGTTCCGATTACCATGCTTATGTCACGTCACAAGTTTCTTTAACGCGTTGTTCCGATTACCTAAGCATGGTTAGGTTATATTATGCAAAGTGTGCATAAAAAATGACAATAGATAACTATGTCGCATCTCAAGTCTATTTACGCGTCGTTCAGATTACTTAAGCATGGTTAGGTTGTGCGTGAAAAAAGAAAATAGATAAGTATGTCGCGTCTTAAGTCTATCTAACGCGTCGTTCTGATTACCAAAGCCTTGTTAGGTTATTTTACGCAAGGTGTGCGTGAAAAATGACGCTAGATTAGTATGTCGTGTCTCAAGTCTCTGTAACGCATCATTTCGATGACCATGCTTAGGTCGCGTCACACGTCTCTAACGCGTCGTCCCGTGTTCCTAAGCAGGGTTAGGTTATATTACCCAAAGTGTGCGTGAAAAGTGACGCTAGAATAGTATGTCCAATCTCAAGTCTCTTTAACGCGTCGTTTCGATTATCTAAACATTGTTTGGTTATATTATGCAAAGTGTGTGTTAGTATGATTCGTCTCAAGTCTCTTTAAAGCGTCGTTTCGATTACCATTCTTATCTCGCGTCACAAGTCTCTTTAATGCGTTGTTCCGATTACATAATCTTAGGTAGTGTGCGTGAAAAGTTACGTTAGATCAGTATGTCGCGTCTCAAGTCTTTCTAACACGTCGTTTCAATTTCCTAAGCATGGTTAGGTTATATTACGCAAAATGTGCGTGAAAAGTGACACTAGAGTATATAGTATGTCAAGTCTCAAGTCTCTCTAACGTGTCGTTCCGATTTCCTAAGCATGGTTAGGTTATATTACGCAAAGTGTGCGTAAAAAGTGACGCTAGATTAAAATGGCGCGTCTCAAGTCTCTCTAACGCGTCGTTCCGTATACCTAAGCAGGGTTAGGTTATATTACGCAAAGTGTGCGTGAAAAGTAACGCTAGAATAGTATGTCCAATCTCAAGTCTCTTTAACGCGTCGTTTCGATTATCTAAGCATGGTTAGGTTATATTATGCAAAGTGTGTGTTAGTATGATTCGTCTCAAGTTTCTTTAAAGCGTCGTTTCGATTACCATGCTTATCTCGCGTCACAAGTCTCTTTAACGCGTTGCTCCGTTTACCTATGCATGCTTAGGTTATATTACGCAAAATTTGCGTGAAAAGTGACGTTAAATCAGTATGTCGCGTCTAATGTCTCCCTAACGCGTCGTTTCAATTTCCTAAGCATGGTTAGGTTATATTACGGAAAGTGTGCGTGAAAAGTGACACTAGAGTATAGTGTCGCGTCTCAATTCTCTCTAACACGTCGTTCCGATTTCCTAAGCATGGTTAGGTTATATTACGCAACGTGTGCGTAATAAGTGACGCTAGATTAATATGGCGCATTTCAAGTCTTTGTCACGCGTCGTTTCGAATACCATGCTTATGTCGCATCACAAGTCTCTCTAACGCGTCGTTCCGATTACCAAAGTGTGCGTGAAAAATGACAATAGATTAGTATGTTGCGACTTAAGTCTATCTAACTAGTTGTTCCGATTACCTTAGCATGGTTAGGTTATATTATGCAATGTGTACGTGAAAAGTGATGCTAGATTATGTTGCGTCTCAAATCTCTTTATCGCGTCGTTTCGATTACCTAAGCATGGTCAGGTTATTTACACAAAGCGTGTGTCAAAAGTGACGCTAGATTAGAATGCCGGGTCTCAAGTCAGTTTAACTCGTCGATCGGATTACCTAAGCATGGCTAGGTTATATTACGCAAATTGTGCATGAAAAGTGACGCTAAATTAGTATGCCGCGTCTTAAGTCTCTTTAACGCATCGTTGCTATTATCCAAGAATGGTTAGGTTATATTACGCAAAGTGTGCGAGAGAAGTAATGCTAGATTAGTATGTCGCATCTCAAGTCTATTTAACGCGTCGTTCCGATTACGTAAGCATGGTTAGGTTATATTAAGCAAGGTGTGCGTGAAAGGTGACGCTAGATTAGAATGTCCCGTCTCAAGGCTCTTTAATGTGTCTTTCTGATTACCTATGTATGGTTGTTATATTATCCAAAGTTTACGTGAAAAGTGACGCTAGATTAGTATGTCGCTTCTCAACTGTGTTTAACGCGTCGTTTCGATTACCATGCTTATGTCGCGTCACAAGTCTCTCTAACGCGCTGTTCCGATTACCTTAAGCATGGTTAGGTTATAGTACGCAAAGTGTGCGTGACAAGTAACAATAGATTAGTATGTCATGTCTAAAGTCTCTTTAGCGCATCGTCACGATTACCTAAGCATGGTTAGGTTATATTACGCAAAGTGTGCGTGAAAAGTGACTAGTTTAGTATGTCGCATCTCAAGTCTATTTAACGCGTCATTCCGATTACCTAAGCATGGTTAGGTTATATTACGCAAAGGGTGCGTGAAAAGAGACGCTAGATTAGTATGTCGCGTCTCAAATCTCTTTAACGCATGGTTAGGTTATTTACACAAAGCGTGTGTCAAAAGTGACGCCAGATTATTTTACCGGGTCTCAAGTCTGTTTAACGCGTCGATCGGATTACCTAAGCATGGCTAGGTTATATTACGCAAATTGTGCGTGAAAAGTGACGCTAGATTAGTATGTTGCGTCTCAAGTCTCTTTAACGCGTCGTTCCGATTACCTAAGCTAGTTAGGTTATATTACGCAAAGTGTGCGTAAAAAGTGACGCTAGATTAGTATGGCGCGTCTCAAGTCTCTTTAATGCGTCGTTTCGATTACCATGCTTATGTCGCGTCACAAGTCTCTTTTACGCGTTGTTCCGATTACCTAAGCATGGTTAGGTTATATTACTCAAAGTGTGCATAAAAAATGACAATAGATTAGTATGTCGCATCTCAAGTCTATTTACGCGTCATTCCGATTACTTAATCATGGTTAGGTTGTGCGTGAAAAAAGACAATAGATTAGTATGTCGCGTCTTATGTCTATCTAACGCGTCGTTCTGATTACCTAATCCTTGTTAGGTTATTTTACGCAAGGTGTGCGTGAAAAGTGACATTAGATTAGTATGTCGTGTCTCAAGTCTCTTTAACGCATCATTTCGATTACCATGCTTAGGTCGCGTCACACGTCTCTCTAACGTGTCGTTCCGATTACCTAAGCAGGGTTAGGTTATATTACGCAAAGTGAGCGTGAAAAGTGACGCTAGAATAGTATGTCAAATCTCAAGTCTCTTTAACGCGTCGTGTGAATATCTAAGCATGGTTAGGTTATATTACGCAAAGTGTGTGTAAAAAGTGACGCTAGATTAGTATGATCCGTCTCAAGTCTCTTTAAAGCGTCGTTTCGATTATCATGCTTATCTCGCGTCACAAGTCTCTTTAACGTGTTGTTCCGATTACCTATGCATGCTTAGGTTATATTACGCAAAGTTTGCGTGTAAAGTGACGTTAAATCAGTATGTCACGTCTAAAGTTTCTCTAACGCGTCGTTTCAATTTCCTAAGCATGGATAGGTTATATTACGTAAAGTGTGCGTGAAAAGTGACATTAGAGTAGTATGTCGCGTCTCAAGTCTCTCTAACGCGTCGTTCCGATTTACTAAGCATGGTTAGGTTATATTACGCAAAGTGTGCGTAAAGAGTGACGCTAGATTAATATGGAGCGTCTCAAGTCTTTTTAACGCGTCGTTTCGATTACCATGCTTATGTTGCATCACAATTCTCTCTAACACGTCGTTCCGATTACCAAAGTGTGCGTGAAAAATGACAAAAGATTAGTATGTCGCGACTCAAGTCCATTTAGCGAGCTGTTCCAATTACTTAAGCATGGTTTGGTTATATTACGCAAAGTGTGCGTGAAAAATGACAATTGATTAGTATGTCACGACTTAAGTCTATCTAACTCGTCGTTCCGATTACCTTAGCATGGTTAGAATATATTATGCAATGTGTACGTGAAAAGTGATGCTAGATTAGTATGTCGAGTCTCAAGTCTCTTGAACGCGTTGTTTTGATTACCATGCTTATATCGTGTCACAAGTCTCTCTAATGGGTCGTTCCGATTACCTAAGAATGGTTAGGTTATATTAAGCAGAGTGTGCGTGAAAATTAACAATTGATTAGTATGTCGCGTCTCAAGTCTCTTGTTCCGATTATCCAAGCATGGTTCGGTTATATTACGCAAGGTGTGCGTGAAAGGTGACGCTAGATTAGAATGTCCCGTCTCAAGGCTTTTTAATGCGTCGTTCCGATAACCTAAGTATGGTTGTTATATTATGCAAAGTTAACGTGAAAAGTGACGCTAGATTAGTATGTCGCGTCTTAACTGTCTTTAACGCGTCGTTTTGAATACCATGCTTATGTCGCGTCACAAGTCTCTCTAACGTGTCGTTCCGATAAACTTAAGCATGGTTAGGTTATAGTACATAAAGTGTGCGTGCAAAGTAACAATAGATTAGTATGTCACATCTCAAGTCTCTTTAACGCGTCGTTACGATTACCTAAGCATGGTTAGGTATATTACGCAAAGTGTTTGTGAAAAGTAACAATAGATTAGTATGTCGCATCTCAAGACTATTTAACGCGTCTTTCCGATTACCTAAGCATGGTTAGGTTATATTACGCAAAGGGTGCGTGAAAAGTGACGCTAGATTAGTATGTCACGTCTCAGATCTCTTTAACGCGTCGTTTTGATTACCTAAGCATGGTTAGGTTATTTACGCAAAGCGTGTGTCAAAAGTGACGCTAGATTAGTATGTTGCGTCTCAAGCTTGTTTAACGAGTCATTCCAATTACCTAAGCATGCTTAGGTTAGATTAAGCAAAGTGTGCGTGAAAAGGGACACTAGATTAGTATATCGCGTCTCAAGTCTCTTCAACGCGTCATTCCGATTACCTAAGTATGGATAGGTTATATTACGCAAAGTGTGCGTAAAAAGTGATGCTAGATTAGTATGGCGCGTCTCAAGTCTCTTTAACGCTTTGTTTCAATTACCATGCTTATGTCGCCTCACAAGTCTCTCTAACGCGTTGTTCCGATTACCTAAGCATGCTTAGGTTATATTACGCAAAGTGTGCGTAAAAAATGACAATAGATTAGTATGTTGTGTCTCAAGTCTATTTAAGTCGTTCCGATTACCTAAGCATGGTTAGGTTATATTACGCAAAGTGTGCGTGAAAAATGACAATAGATTAGTATGTCGCGTCTTAAGTCTATCTAACGCGTCGGTCTGATTACCTAAGCATGGTTAGGTTATATTATGTAAAGTTTAAGTAACAAGTGACGCTAGATTACCATGCTTAGGTTGCGTCACACGACTATCTAAGGCGTCGTTCCGATTACCTAAGCATGGTTAGTTTAAATTACCCAAAGTGTGCGTGAAAAGTGACACTAGATTAGTATGTCCTGTCTCAATTCTCATTAACGCGTCGTTTCGATTATCTAAACATGGTTAGGTTGTAATACGCAAAGTGTGCGTAAAAAGTGACGCTAGATTAGTATGATTCGTCTCAAGTCTCTTTAAAGTGTCGTTTCGATTACCATGCTTATCTCGCGTCACAAGTCTCTTGAACGCGTTGTTCCGATTACATAATCATGGTTAGGTAGTGTGCGTGAAAAGTGACGTTAGATCAGTATGTCGCGTCTCAAGTCTTTCTAACACGTCGTTTCAATTTCCTAAGCATGGTTAGGTTATATTACGCAAAATGTGCGTAAAAAGTGACGCTAGAATAGTATGGCGCGTCTCAAGTTTCTTTAACGCGTCGTTTCAATTACCATGCTTATGTCGCGTCACAAGTCTCTTTAGCACGTTTTTCCGATTACCAAAGCATGTTTAGGTTATACTACGCAAAGTTCGCGTAAAAAATAACAATTGATTAGTATTTCGCGTCTCACGGCTATTTACGCGTCGTTCCGATTAGCTAAGCATGGTTAGGCTATATAACGCAGAGTGTGTTTTAAAAGTGTTGCTAGTTTAGTATGTCGCGTCTCAAGTCTCTTTGACGCATCGTTCCGATTACCTAAGCATGGTTAGGTTATATTACGCAAAGGATACGTTAAATGTGACACTAGATTAGTATGTCCCGTCACAAGTCTCTTTGACGCGTCATTTTGATTACCTAACAATGGTTAGGTTATTTTATGAAAAGTGTGCGTGAAAAGCGACGCTATATAAGTATGTCGCATCACAAGTCTCATTAACGCGGCATTCCGATTATCTAAGCACAGTTAGGTTATATTACGCTAAGTGTGTGTTAAAAGTGACTAGAGTAATATGTCGCGGTACAAGTCTCTTTAGCGCGTCATTCTGATTACCTAACAATGGTTTGGTTATATTACGCAGTGTGCGTGAAAAGTGACGCTATATAAGTATGTCTCGTCACAAGTCTCTTTAACTCGTCGTTCCGATTGCCTAAGCTTGTGTTTTAAAAGTGTCGCTAGATTAGTATGTCGCGTCTCAAGTCTCTTTGTCACATCGTTCCGATTACCTAAACTTGGTTAGGTTATATATTACGCGAAGGGTGCATGAAAAGTAACGCAATAAAAGTATATCGCGTAACAAGTCCCTTTAGCGCTTCGTTCTAATTACCTATGCATGGTTAGGTTATATATTACACAAAGTGTGCTTTAAAAGTGACGCTATATAAGTATGTTGCGTCTTAAGTCTCATTAACGCGTCGTTGCGGTTACCTAAGTATAATTCGGTTATATTATGCAAAGTGTGCGTTAAAAGTGACGCTAGATTAGTATGTCGCGTCTCAAGTCTCTTTAACGCAAAGTGTACGTTAAATGTGACGCTAGATACAAGTCTCTTTAACGCGTCATTCCGATTACCTAATCATGGTTAGGTTATATTACGCAAAGTGCGCGTGAAAAGTGATGCTAGATAAGTATGTCGCGCACAAGTCTCTTTAACGCGTCGTTCTGAATATCAAAGCATGGTTAGGCTATATTACGCAAAGTGTGCGTTGAAAGTGACGATCGATTTTTCAGTCGCATCACAAGTCTCTTTAACGCGCCGTTCCGATTAGCTATGCATGGTTAGGTTATATTACGCAAAGTGTGCGTGAAAAGTGACTATATATTACTATGTCCCATCACAAGTCTATTCAACGAGTTGTTCCGATTACCTAGGCATGGTTAGGTTATATAACGCAAAGTGTGCATTAAAAGTGACGCTATATAAGTATGTCGCGTCACAAGTCTCTTTAAGGCGTCATTCCAATTACCTATGCATTGTTTGGTTATATTACGCAAAGTGTGCGTTAAAAGTGACGCTATATAAGTATGTCGCGTCTTAAGTCTCTTTAACGCGTCGTTTCTGTTACATAAGCATGGTCGGTTATATTACGCAAAGTGTGCGTTAAAAGTGATGCTAGATTAGTATGTCGCGTCTCAAGTCTCTTTAACGGGTTGTTCTGATTACCTATGGTTTGGTTATATTACGCTAAGTTTGCATGAAAAGTGACGCTATATAATGTCGCGTCACAAGTCTCTTTAACGCGTTGTTCCGATTACCTAAGCATGGTTAGGTTATATTACGCAAAGTGTGCGTGAAAAGTGACGCTATATAAGTAAGTCGCGACACAAGTCTCTTTAACGCGTCGTTCCGATTACCAAAGTATGGTTAGGTTATATTATGCAAAGCGAGCGTGAAAAGGGACGCTATATAAGTATGTCGCGTCACAAGTCTCTTTAAGGCGTCGTTCCAATTACCTATACTTTGTTAGGTTATATTACGCAAAGTGTGCGTTAAAAGTGACACTATATAAGTATATCGCGTCTTAAGTCTCTTTCACGCGTCGTTTCGATTACCTAAGCATGGTTTGGTTATATTATGCAAAGTGTGCGTTAAAAGTGATGCTAGATTAGTATGTCGCGTCTCAAGTCTCTTTAACGGGTTGTTCTGATTACCTAAGCATGGTTAGGTTATATTACGCTAAAGGTGCGCTAAAAGTGACGCTAGATTATTATGTCGTTTCACAAGTCTCTTTAATGCGTCGTTTCGATTACCTATGCATGGTTAGATTATATAACGCAAAGTGTGCGTTAAAAGTGATGCTACATTAGTAGTATGTCGCGTCACAAGTCTCTTTAACATGTCGTTTTAATTACCTAAGCATGGTTAGGTTACGCAAAGTGTGCGTGAAAAGTGATGCTAGATTAGTATGTCGCTTCTCAAGTCTCTTTAGCACGTCGTTCCGATTACCTAACCATGGTTAGGTTATATTATGCGAAGTGTGCGTTAAAGAGTGACACTAGAATAGTATGTCGTGTCAGAAGTCTCTTTAACGCGTCGTTCTAATTACCTAACAATGGTTATGTTATATTACGTAAAGTACGCGTGAAATGTGACGCTATATAATTAAGTCGCGTCACAAGTGTCTTTAACGCGTCGTTCCAATTACCTAAGCATGGTTAGGTTATATTACACACACTTTAACGCGTCGTTTCGATTACCATGCTTATGTCGCGTCACAAGTCACTCTAACCCGTCGTTCCGGTTATCTAAGCATGGTTAGGTTATAGTACGCAAAGTGTGCGTGAAAGGATCAATAGAATAGTATGTAGCGTCTCAAATCTCTTTAACGCATCGTTCCGATTACCTAAGCATGGCTAGGTTATATTACGCACAGTGTGCATGAAAAGTGACGCTATATAAGTATGTCGCATCTCAAGTCTCTTTAACGCGTCGTTCCGATTACCCAAGAATGGCTAGGTTGTATTACGCAAAGTGTGCGAGAAAAGTAACAATAGATTAGTATGTCGTCTCTCAAGTCTCTTTAACGTGTCGTTCCTATTACCTAAGCATGGTTATGTTATATTACGCAAAGTGTGCGTACAAAGTGACGCTAGATTAATATGGCGCGTCTAAAGTCTTTTTAACGCGTCTTTTCAATTACCATGCTTATGTCGCGTGAGAAATCTCTCCAACACATAGTTCCGATTACCTAAGCATGGTTAGGTTATATTACCCAAAGTGTGCGTGAAAAATGACAATAGATTAGTATGTCACGTCTCAAGTCCATTTAACTCGTCGTTCCAATTACTCAAGCATGGTTAGGTAATATTACGCAATGTGTGCGTGAAAAATGACAATAGATTAGCATGTCTCGTCTTAGGTCAATCTAACTTGTCGTTCCAATTACCTGAGCATGGTTAGGTTATATGATGCAATGTGTACGTGAAAATTGACACTAGATTAGTATATCGCGTCTCAAGTCTCTTTAACGCGTCGTTTTGATTACCATGCTTATGTCGCGTCACAAGTCTCTCTAACGGGTCGTCCCGATTACCTAAGAATGGTTAGGTTATATTACGCAAAGCGTGCGTGAAAAGTAACAGTAGATTAGTATGTCGCGTATCAAGTCTCTTTAACGCGTCGTTCCGATTACCCAAGAATGGTTAGGTTATATTGCGCAAAGTGTGAGAGAAAAGTAATGCTAGATTAGTATGTCGCGTCTCCAGTCTCTTTAACGCGTCGTTCCGATTACCTATGCATGGTTACGTTATATTACGCAAGGTGTGCGTGAAAGGTGACGCTAGATTAGTATGTCAGGTCTCAAGGTTCTTTAATGCGTCGTTCCGATACCTAATCAAGGTTGTTATATTATGCAAAGTTTGCGTGAAAAGTGATGCTAGATTAGTATGTCGTGTCTCAAGTCTCTTTAACGAATCATTCGATTACCATGCTTAGGTCGCATCACAAGTCTCTCTAACGCGTCGTTCCGATTACCTAAGCAGGGTTAGGTTATATTACGCAAAGTTTGCGTGAAAAGTGACGCTAGAATAGTATGTCCAATCTAATGTCTCTTTAACGCGTCGTTTCGATTATCTACGCATGGTTAGGTTATATTACGCAAAATGTGTGTAAAAAAGTGACGCTAGATTAGTATGATTCGTCTCAAGTCTCTTTAAAGCGTCGTTTTGATTACCATGCTTATCTCGCGTCACAAGTCCTTTAACGTGTTGTTCCAATTACCTATGCATGGTTAGATTATATTATGCAAAGTTTGCGTTACAAGTGACTTTAAATCAGTATGTCGCGTCTAAAGTCTCTCTAACGCGTCGTTTCAATTTCCTAAGCATGGTTAGGTTATATTACATAAACTGTGTGTGAAAAGTGACACTAGAGTAGTATGTCGCATCTCAAGTCTCTCTAACGCGTCGTACCGATTTTCTAAGAATGGTCAGGTTATATTACGCAAAGTGTGCGTTAAAAGTGACGCTTAATTAATATGGCGCGTCTCAAGTCTTTTTAACGCGTCGTTTCGATTACCATGCTTATGTCGCATCACAAGTCTCTTTAACGCCTCGTTCCGATTACCAAAGTGTGCGTGAAAAATGACAATATATTAGTATGTCGCGACTCAAGTCTATTTAACGAGTCGTTCAAATTACTTAAACATGGTTAGGTTATATTACGCAAAGTGTGCGTGAAAAATGACAATAGATTAGTATGTCGCGACTTAAGTCTATCTAACTCGTCGTTCCGATTACCTTAGCATGATAAGGTTATATTATGCAATGTGTACGTGAAAAGTGATGCTAGATTAGTATGTCGCGTCTCAAGTCTCTTTAATGCGTTGTTTTGATTACCATGCTTATGTCGTGTCACAAGTCTCTCTAATGGGTCTTTCCGATTACCTAAGAATAATTAGGTTATAATACGCATAGTGTGCATGAAAATTAACAATTGATCAGTATGTCGGGTCTCAAGTCTCTTTTACGCATCGTTCCGATTATCCAAGAATGGTTAGGTTATATTACGCAAAGTGTGCGAGAGAAGTAATGCTAGATTAGTATGTCGCGTCTCAATTTTATTTAACGCATCATTCCGATTACCTAAGCATGGTTAGGTTATATTACGCAAGGTGTGTGTGAAAGGTGACGCTAGATAAGAATGTCCCGTCTCAAAGCTCTTTAATGCGTCGTTCCGATTACCTAAGTATGGTTTTTATATTATGCAAAGTTTACGTGAAAGTGACTCTAATTAGTATGTCGCGTCTCAACTGTCTTTAACGCGTCGTTTCGATTACCATGCTTATGTCGCGTCACAAGTCTCTCTAACGAGTCGTTCCGATTACCATAAGCATGGTTAGGTTATAGTACGCAAAGTGTGCGTGAAAAGTAACAATAGATTAGTATGTCACGTCTCAAGTCTCTTTAACGCGCCGTTACGATCACCTAAGCCTGGTTAGGTTATATTACGCAAAGTATGCGTGAAAATCGACTAGATTAATATGTCACATCTCAAGTCTATTTAACGCGTCGTTCCGATTACCTAAGCGGTTAGGTTATATTACGCAAAGGGTGCGTGAAAAGTGACGCTAGATTAGTATGTCGCGTCTCAAATCTCTGTAACGCGTCGTTCCGATTACCTAAGCATGGTTAAAGGTTATTTACGCAAAGCGTGTGTCAAAAGTGACGCTAGATTATTATGCCGCGTCTCAAGTCAGTTTAACGCGTCGATCAGATTACCTAAGCATGGCTAGGTTATATTACGCAAAGTGTGCGTGAAAAGTGACGCTAGATTAGTATGTCGCGTCTCAAGTCTATTTAACGCGTCGTTCCGATTACCTAAGCATGGTTAGGTTATATTACGCAAAGGGTGCGTGAAAAGTGACGCCAGAGTAGTATGTCGTATCTCAAGTCCTTTTTAATGCGTCGTTCCAATTACCTAAGCATGGTTAGGTTATTTACGCAAAACGTGCGTGAAAAGTGACGCTAGATTAGTATGTCACGTCTCAAGTCTGTTTAACGCGTCATTCCGATTACCTAAGCATGGTTAGGTTTGATTAAGCAAAGTGTGCGTGAAAAGGGACACTAGATTAGTATGTCGCGTCTCAAGTCTCTTTAACGCGTCATTCCGATTACCTAAGCATGGTAGGTTATATTACGCAAAGTGTGCGTAAACAGTGATGCTACATTAGTATGGCGCGTCTCAAGTCTCTTTAACCCTTTGTTTTGATTACCATGCTTATGTCGCGTCACAAGTCTCTCTAAGGCGCTTTTCCGATTACCTAAGCATGCTTAGGTTATATAACGCAAAGTGTGCGTAAAAAATGACAATTGATTAGTATGTCGTGTCTCAAGTCTATTTAACGCGTCGTTCCGATTACCTAAGCATGGTTAGGTTATATTACGCAAAGTGTGCATGATAAATGACAATGGATTAGTATGTCGTGTCTTAAGTCTATCTAACGCGTTGTTCCGATTATCTATGCATGGTTAGGCTATATTACGCCAGGTGTGCGTGAAAAGAGACGCTATATTAATATGTCACGTCTCAAGGCTCTTTAATGCGTCGTTCCGATTTACTTAAGCATGGTTAGGTTTTGCTTAAAAAGTGACGTTAGATTAGTATGTCGTGTCACAAGTCTCTTAAACGCATCGTTTCGATTACCATGCTTATGTCGCGTCACACGTCTCTCTAAGGCGTCGTTCCGATTACCTAAGCATGGTTAGGTTAAATTACCCAAAGTATGCGTGAAAAGTGACGCTAGATTAGTATGTCCAATCTCAATTCTCTTTAACGCGTCGTTTCGATTATCTAAGCATGGTTAGGTTGTGCTATACGCAAAGTGTGCAAAAGTGACGCTAGATTAGTATGATTCGTCTCAAGTCTCTTTAAAATGTCGTTTCGATCACCATGCTTATCTCGCGTCACAAGTCTCTTTAACGCGTTGTTCCGATTACATAATCATGGTTAGGTTATATTACGCAAAATGTACGTGAAAAGTGATGTTAGATCAGTATGTCACGTCTCAAGTCTTTCTAACACGTTGTTTCAATTTCCTAAGCATGGTTAGGTTATATTGCGCAAAATATGCGTGAAAAGTGACGCTAGATTAGTATGTCGCGTCTCAAGTCTCTTTAACGCGTCGTTTTGATTACCATGCTTATGTCGCGTCACAAGTCTCTTTAATTCGTTATTCCGATTACCAAAGCATGGTTAGGTTATATTACGCAAAGTGTGAGTTAAAAATAACAGTTGATTAGTATGTCGCGTCAAGTCTATTTACGCGTCGTTCCGATTACTTAAGCATGGTTAGGTATTACGCAAAGTGTGCGTGAAAAATGACAATTAATTAGTATGTCGCGTCTTAAGTCTATCTAACGCGTCGCTCTGATTACCTAAGCATGGTTAGGTTACTTTACGCAAGGTGTGCGTCAAAAGTGACGCTCGATTAAAATGTCACGTCTCACAGCTCTTTAATGCGTCGTTCCGATTACCTAAGCATGGTTAGGTCATATTATGCAAAGTTTGCGTAAAAAGTGACGCTAGATTAGTATATCGTGTCTCAAGTCTCTTTTACGCATCATTTCGATTACCATGCTTAGGTCACATCACACGTCTCTCTAACGCGTCGTTCCGATTACCTATGTAGGGTTAGGTTATATTACGCAAAGTGTGCATGAAAAGTGACGTTAGACATACTCTTTAACGCGTCGTTTCGATTATCTAGGCATGGTTTGGTTATATTATGCAAAGTGTGCGTAAAAAGTGACTCTAGATTAGTATGATACGTCTCAAGTCTCTTAAAAGCGTCGTTTCGATTACCATTCTTATCTCGGGTCACAATTCTCTTCAACACGTTGTTCCGATTACCTATACATGGTTAGGTTATATTACGCAAAGTTTGCGTGAAAAGTGACATTAGAATAGTATGTCGCGTCTCAAGTTACTCTAACGCGTCGTTTCAATTTCCTTAGCATGGTTACGTTATATTACGCAAAGTGTGCGTGAAAAGTGACACTAGATTAATATGGCGCGTCACAAGTCTTTTTAACGCGTCATTTCGATTACAATGCTTATGTCGCGTCAGAAGTCCCTCCAAACGCGTCGTTCCGATTAACTAAGCATGGTTAGGTTATATTACGCAAAGTGTGCGTGAAAAATGACAATAGATTGTATGTCGCGATTCAAGTCCATTTAACGAGTCGTTCCAATTACTTAAGCATAGTTAGGTTATATTACGCAAAGTGTGCGTGAAAAATGACAATAGATTAGTATGTCGCGTCTTAAGTCTATCTAACTCGTCGTTCTGATTACTTTAGCGTGGTTAGGTTATATTATGCAATGTATACGTGAAAAGTGATTCTAGATTAGTATGTCGCATCTCAAGTCTCTTTAGCGCGTCGTTTTGATTACCATGCTTATGTCGCGTCACAAGTCTCTCTAATGGGTAGTACCGATTACCTAAGAATGGTTAGGTTATATTACGCAGGGTGTGCGTGAAAATTAAAAATTGATTAGTATGTCGCGTCTCAAGTCTCTTTAACGCGTCGTTCTGATTACCCAAGAGTGGTTAGGTTATATTACGTAAAGTGTGCGAGAAAAGTAATGCTAGATTAGTATGTCGAGTCTCCAGTCTCTTTAACGCGTCGTTCCGATTAGCTAAGCTTGGTTAGGTTATATTAACAAGGTGTGCGTGAAAGGTGACGCTAGATTAGAATGTCCCGTCTCAAGGCTCTTTAATGCATCGTTCCGATTACCTAAGAGCGGTTGTTATATTATGCAAAGTTTGCGTGAAAAGTGACGCTAGATTAGTATGTCGCGTCTCAAGTCTCTTTAACGCGTCGTTTCGATTACCATGCTTATGTCGCGTCACAAGTCTCTCTAACGCGTTGTTCTGATTACCTAAGCATGGTTAGCTTATAATACGTAAAGTGTGCGTGAAAAGTAACAATAGATTAGTATGTCGCGTCTCAAGTCTCTTTATAGCGTCATTCCGATTACCTAAGCATGGTTAGGTTAAATTATGAAAGTGTGTGTGAAAAGTGACAATAATATGTCGCATCTCAAGTCTATTTAACGCGTCGTTCCGACTACCTAAGCATGGTCAGGTCATATTTCACAGAGTGTGCGTGAAAAGTGACCTTAGATTAGTATGTCGCGTCTCAAATCTCATTAACGCGTCATTCCGATTACCTAAGCATGGTTAGGTTATTTATGCAAAGCCTGCGTGAAAAGTAACGCTAGATTAGTATGTCGCGTCTCAGGTTTGTTTAACGCGTCATTCCGATTACCTAAGCATGTTTAGGTTATATTAAGCAAAGTGTTCGTGAAAATTGACGCTAGATTAGTATGTCCCGTCTCATGTCTCTTTAACGTGTCGTTCCAACTAAGCATGGTTAGGTTATATTACGCAAAGTGTGCGTAAAAAGTGACGCTAGATTAGTATGGCCCGTCTCAAGTCTCCTTGACGCGTCGTAAGGATTACCAAGCTTAAGTCGCGTCATAAGTCTCTTTAACGCGTTGTGCCGATTACCTAAGCATGGTTAGGTTATATTACGTAAAGTGTGCCTAAAAAATGACAATAGATTAGTATGTCGCCTGCCAAGTCTCTTTAACGCGTCGTTCCGATTACCTAAGCATGGTTAGGTTATATTACGCAAAGTGTGCGTGAAAAATGACAATTGATTAGTATGTCGCGTTTTAAGTCTATCTAACGCGTCGGTCTGATTACCTAAGCATGGTTAGGTTATATTACGCAAGTTGTGCGTGAAAAGTGACGCTAGATTAATATGTCGCGTCTCAAGGCTCTTTAATGCGTCGTTCCGATTACCTAAGCATGGTATTATGCATAGTTTGCGTTCAAAGTGACACTAGATTAATATGTCACGTCTCACGGCTCTTTAATGCGTCGTTCCAATTACACCTAAGCATGGTTGGGTAATATTAACCCAAGTGTGCGTTAAAAGTGCTGCTAGATTAGTATGTCACGTCCCAAGTCTCTTTAACGCGTCATTTCGATTACCTAAAGGTTATATTACGCAAATTGTGCGTGAAACGTGATGCTAGATTAGTACGTCGCGTCTAACGCGTTGTTCTATTACCTAATCATTGTTAGGTTATATTACGCAAAGTGTGCGTGAAAAGTGACGCTAGATTAGTATGTTGCATCTCAACTCTCTTTAACGCGTCATTCCAATTACCTAAGCATGGTTATATTACGCAACGTGAGCATGAAAAATGACGCTAGATTAGTATGCCGGGTCTCAAGTCTGTTTAACGCGTCATTTCGATAACCATGTTTATGTCGCGTCACAAGTCTCTCTATTTGCGTGAAAAGTAACGCTAGATTAGTATATCACGTCACCAATTTCTCTAACGCGTCGTTCCATTACCTAAGCATGGTTAGGTTATATTATGCAAAGTGTGCGTGAAAAGTGACGCTAGATTAGAATGTTGCTACTCAATTCTCTTTAACGCGTCGTTCCGATTACCTAAGCATGGTTACGTTAGGTTTCACGAAGTGTGCGTAAGAAGTGACGCTAGATTAGTTTGGCGCGTCTCAAGTCTCTTTTATGCGGCATGCTTATGTCGCGTCACAAGTCTCTCTAACGCGTCGTTCCGATTAACTAAGCATGGTTAGGTTTTATTACGCAAAGTGTGCGTAAAAAGTGACGCTAGATTGGTATGTCACGTCTCAAGTCTCTTTAACGCGTCATACCGATTACCTAAGCATGGTTAGGTTATATTACGCAAAGTGTTTGTAAAAAGTGACGCTAGATTAGTATGGCGCGTCTACAGTCTCTATAACACGTCGTTTCAATTACCATGCTTATGTTGTGTCACAAGTCACTCTAACTCGCCGTTCCAATTACCTAAGCATGTTTACGTTATAACTTTTCAACAAAGTGTGCGTGAAAAGTGACGCAAGATTAGTATTTCACATCACAAGCCTCTCTAACGCCTTGTTCCGATTAGTTACGCATGGTTAGGTTATATTACGGAAAGTGTGCGTGAAAAGTTACAATAGATTAGTATGTCGCGTCACAAGTCTCTTTAACGAGTCGTTCCGATTGCCTAAGCATTGTTAGGTTATAAGCAAAGAGTGCGAGAATAATGACGCTAGATTAGTATGTCGCGTCTTAAGTCTCTTTAACGCGTCATTCCGATTACCTAAGAATGGTTAGGTTATATTATGCAAAGTGTGCGTGAAAAGTGACGCTAGATTAGAATGGTGCTACTCAATTCTCTTTAACGCGTCGTTCCGATTACCTAAGCATGGTTAGGTTAGGTTTCCCGAAGTGTGCGTAAGAAGTGACGCTAGATTAGTTTGGCGCGTCTCAAGTCTCTTTTATGCGGCATGCTTATGTCGCGTCACAAGTCTCTCTAACGCGTCGTTCCGATTAACTAAGCATGGTTAGGTTTTATTACGCAAAGTGTGCGTAAAAAGTGACGCTAGATTGGTATGTCACGTCTCAAGTCTCTTTAACGCGTCATACCGATTACCTAAGCATGGTTAGGTTATATTACGCAAAGTGTTTGTAAAAAGTGACGCTAGATTAGTATGGCGCGTCTACAGTCTCTATAACACGTCGTTTCGATTACCATGCTTAAGTTGTGTCACAAGTCACTCTAACTCGCCGTTCCAATTACCTAAGCATGTTTAGGTTATAACTTTTCAACAAAGTGTTCGTGAAAAGTGACGCAAGATTAGTATATCACATCACAAGCCTCTCTAACGCCTTGTTCCGATTAGTTAAGCATGGTTAGGTTATATTACGGAAAGTGTGCGTGAAAAGTTACAATAGATTAGTATGTCGCGTCACAAGTCTCTTTAACGAGTCGTTCCGATTGCCTAAGCATTTTTAGGTTATAAGCAAAGAGTGCGAGAATAATGACGCTAGATTAGTATGTCGCGTCTTAAGTCTCTTTAACGCGTCATTCCGATTAAGCATGGTAATCGAAACGACGCTTTAAAGAGACTTGAGACGAATCATACTAACACACACTTTGCGTAATATAACCTAACCATGCTTAGATAATCGAAACGACGCGTTAAAGAGACTTGAGATTGGACATACTATTCTAGCGTTACTTTTCACGCACACTTTGCGTAATATAACCTAACCCTGCTTAGGTATACGGAACGACGCGTTAGAGAGACGTGTGACGCGACCTAAGCATGGTAATCGAAATAATGCGTTAAAGAGACTTGAGACACGACATACTAATCTAGCGTCACTTTTCACGCACACCTTGCGTAAAATAACCTAACAAGGCTTAGGTAATCAGAACGACGCGTTAGATAGGCTTAAGACGCGACATACATATCAATTGTCTTTTTTCACGCACAACCTAACCATGCTTAAGTAATCTGAACGACGCGTAAATAGACTTGAGATGCGACATACTAATCTATTGTCATTTTTTATGCACACTTTGCGTAATATAGCCTAACCATGCTTAGGTAATCGAAACAACGCGTTAAAGAGACTTGTGACGCGACATAAGCATGGTAATCGAAATGACGCGTTAAAGAGACTTGAGACGCGCCATACTAATCTACCGTCACTTTTTAAGCACACTTTGCGTAATATAACCTAACCATGCTTAGGTAATCGGAACGACGCGTTAAAGAGACTTGAGACGCGACATACTAATCTAGCGTCACTTTTCACGCACACTTTGTGTAATATAACCTAGCCATGCTTAGGTAATCTGATTGACACGTTAAACAGACTTGAGACGCGACATAATAATCTAGTGTCACTTTTGACACACGCTTTGCGTAAATAACCTAACCATGCTTAGGTAATAAGAACAACGCGTTAAAGAGATTTGAGACGCGTGATACTAATCTAGCGTCGCTTTTCACGCACCCTTTGCGTAATATAACCTAACCATGCTTAGGTAATCGGAACGACGCGTTCAATAGACTTGAGATGCGACATACTAATCTAGTCACTTTTCACGCACACTTTACGTAATATAACCTAACCATGCTTGGGTAATCATAACTACGCGTTAAAGAGACTTCAGACGCGACATACTAATCTATTGTTACTTTTCACGCACACTTTACGTAATATAACCTAACCATGCGAAGGTAATCGGAACGACGAGTTAGATAGACTTAAGTCGCGACATACTAATCTATTGTAATTTTTCACCCAAACATTGCGTAATATAACCTAACCATGCTTAAGTAATTGGAACGACTCTTTAAATGGACTTGAGTCGCAACATACTAATCTATTGTCAATTTTCACGCACACTTTGGTAATTGGAACGACGCGTTAGAGAGACTTGGGATGCGACATAAGCATGGTATTCGAAACGACGTATTAAAAAGACTTGAGACGCGCCATATTAATCTAGCGTCACTTTTTACGCACACGTTCCGTAATATAACCTACCCATGCTTAGGAAATCGGAACTACGCGTTAGAGAGACTTAAGACGCGACATACTATACTATAGTGTCACTTTTCACGCACACTTTACGTAATATAACCTAACCATGCTTAAGAAATTGAAACAACGCGTTAGAGAGACATTAGATGCGACATACTGATTTAACGTCACTTTTCACGCAAACTTTGCGTAATATAACCTAACCATGCATAGGTAATCGGAACAACGCGTTAAAGAGACTTGTGACGCGAGATAAGCATGGTAATCGAAACGACGCTTTAATGAGACTTGAGACGAATCATACTAACACACACTTTGCGTAATATAACCTAACCATGCTTAGATAATCGAAACGACGCGTTAAAGAGACTTGAGATTGGACATACTATTCTAGCGTTACTTTTCACGCACACTTTGCGTAATATAACCTAACCATGCTTAGGTAAACGGAACGACGCGTTAGAGAGACGTGTGACGCGACCTAAGCATGGTAATTAAAATGATGCGCTAAAGAGACTTGAGACACGACATACTAATCTAGCGTCACTTTTCACGCACACCTTGCGTAAAATAACCTAACAAGGCTTAGGTAATAAGAACGACGCGTTAGATAGACTTAAGACGCGACATACATATCAATTTTTTTTTCACGCACAACCTAACCATGCTTAAGTAATCTGAACGACGCGTAAATAGACTTGAGATGCGACATACTAATCTATTGTCATTTTTTATGCACACTTTGTGTAAAATAGCCTAACCATGCTTAGGTAATCGGAACAACGCTTTAAAGAGCCTTGTGACGCGACATAAGCATGGTAATCAAAACGATGCGTTAAAGAGACTTGAGACGCGCCATACTAATCTAGCGTCACTTTTTACGCACACTTTGCGTAATATAACCTACCATGCTTAGGTAATCGGAATGAGGCGTTAAAGAGACAAGACGCGACATACTAATCTAGCGTCACTTTTCACGCACACTTTGTGTAATATAACCTAGCCATGCTTAGGTCATCCGATCGACACGTTAAACAGACTTGAGACGGGACATAATAATCTAGCGTCACTTTTGACACACGCTTTGCGTAAATAACCTAACCATGCTTAGGTAATCGGAACAACGCGTTAAATACTAATCTAGCGTCACTTTTCACGCACTTTTTGCGTAATATAACCTAACCATGCTTAGGTAATCGGAACGACGCGTTCAATAGACTTGAGATGCGACATACTAATCTAGTCACTTTTCACGCACACTTTGCGTAATATAACCTAACCATGCTTGGGTAATTGTAATGACGCGTTAAAGAGACTTCAAACGCGACATACTAATCTACTGTTACTTTTCACGCACACTTTGCGTATTATAACCTAACCATGCTAAGGTAATCGGAACGACGAGTTAGATAGACTTAAGTCGCGACATGCTAATCTATTGTCATTTTTCACGCAAACTTTGTGTAATATAACCTAACCATGCTTAGGTAATTGGAAGGACTCTTTAAATGGACTTGAGTCGCAACATACTAATTTATTGTCATTTTTCACGCACACTTTGGTAATCGGAACGACGCGTTAGAGAGACTTGTGATGCGACATAAGCATGGTAATCGAAACGACGTGCTAAAAAGACTTGAGACGAGCCATATTAATCTAGCGTCACTTTTTACGCACACTTTGCGTAATATAACCTAACCATGCTTAGAAAATCGGAACGACGCGTTAGAGAGACTTGAGACGCGACATACTATACTCTAGTGTCACTTTTCACGCACACTCTACGTAATATAACCTAACCATGCTTAGGAAACTGAAACGACGCGTTAGAGAGACATTAGACGCGACATACTGATTTAACGTCACTTTTCAAGCAAACTTTTCGAAATATAACCTAACCATGCATAGGTAATCGGAACAACGCGTTAAAGAGACTTGTGACGCGAGATAATTATGGTAATCGAAACGAGACGCTTTAAAGAGTCTTGAGACGAATCATACTAACACACACTTTGCGTAATATAACCTAACCATGCTTAGATAATCGAAACGACGCGTTAAAGAGACATGAGATTGGACATACTATTCTAGCGTCACTTTTCACGCACACTTTGGGTAATATAATCTAACCATGCATAGGTAAAAGGAACGACGAGTTAGAGAGACGTGTGACGCGACCTAAGCATGGTCATCGAAATGATGCGTTACAGAGACTTGAGACACGACATACTAATCTAGCGTCACTTTTCACGCACACCTTGCGTAAAATAACCTAACAAGGCTTAGGTAATCAGAACGACGCGTTAGATAGACTTAAGACGCGACATACTTATCTATTTTCTTTTTTCACGCACAACCTAACCATGCTTAAGTAATCTGAACGACGCGTAAATAGACTTGAGATGCGACATACTTATCTATTGTCATTTTTTATGCACACTTTGCATAATATAACCTAACCATGCTTAGGTAATCGGAACAACCGTTAAAGAGACTTGTGACGTGACATAAGCATGGTAATCGAAACGACGCGTTAAATAGTCTTGAGACACCCGTACTAATCTAGCGTCACTTTTTACGCACACTTTTCGTAATATAACCTAACCATGCTTAGGTAATCGGAACGACGCGTTAAAGAGACTTGAGACGCGACATACTAATCTAGCGTCACTTTTCACGCCCAATTTGCGTAATATAACCTAGCCATGCTTAGGTAATCCGATCGACGCGTTAAACAGACTTGAGACCCGGCATAATAATCTAGCGTCACTTTTGACACACACTTTGTGTAAATAACCTAACCATGTTTAGGTAATCGGAACGACGCGTTAAAGAGATTTGAGACGCGACATACTAATCTAGCGTCACTTTTCACGCCCAAATTGCGTAATATAACCTAGCCATGCTTAGGTAATCCGATCGATGCATTAAACAGACTTGAGACCCGGCATAATAATCTAGCGTCACTTTTGACACACGCTTTGTGTAAATAACCTAACCATGCTTAGGTAATCGGAACGACGCGTTAAAGAGATTTGAGACACGACATACTAATCTAGCGTCTCTTTTCACGCACCCTTTGCGTAATATAACCTAACCATGCTTAGGTAATCGGAACGACGCGTTAAATAGACTTGAGATGCGACATACTAAGCTAGTCACTTTTCACGCACACTTTGCGTAATATAATCTAACCATGCTTAGGTAATCGTAACGATGCGCTAGAGAGTTAAGACGTGACATATTAATCTATTGTTACTTGTCACACACACTTTGCGTACTATAACCTAACCATGCTTAAGGTAATCGGAATGACGCGTTTGAGAGACTTGTGACGCGACATACTAATTTAGCGTCACTTTTCACGTAAACTTTGCATAATATAACAACCATACTTAGGTAATCGGAACGACGCATTAAAGATCCTTGAGACGGGACATTCTAATCTAGGACTTTCACGCACACCTTGCGTAATAAAACCTAACCATGCTTAGGTCATCGGAACGACACGTTAAATAGACTTGAGATGCGACATACTAATCCAGCCTTACCTCTCTCGCATACTTTGCGTAATATAACCTAACCATTCTGGGATAATCGGAACGATGCGTTAAAGAGACTTGAGACGCGACATACTAATCTAGCGTCACTTTTAACGCACAATTTGCGTAATATAACCTAGCCATGCTTAGAAATGGTTAGGTTATATTACTCCAAGTGCGCGTTAAAAGTGCTGCTAGATTAGTATGTCACGTCACAAGTCTCTTTAACGCGTCGTTCTGATTACCTATGCATGGTTTCATTATATTAAGCAAAGTGTGCGTGAAAATTGGCGCTAGATTAGTATGTCGCGTCTTAAGTCTCTTTAACGCGTCGTTCCGATTACCTAAGCATGGTTAGGTTATATTACGCAAAGAGTACGAGAATAGTGACGCTATATTAGTATGCCGCGTCACAAGTCTCTCTAACGCGTCATTCTGATTAGCTACGCATGGATAGGTTATATTACGAAAGGTGTGCGTGAAAAGTAATGCTAGATTTGTAAATTGCGTCACAACTCTCTCTAACGCGTCATTCTGATTACCTAAGTATGGTTAGGTTCTATTACGCAAAGTGTGGTGGAAAAGTGACGGTAGATTATTAAGCCGCGTCTTAAGTCTCTTTAACGCGTCGTTCCGATTACCTAAGCATGGTTATGTTACATTGCGCAAAGTGTGCATGAAAAGTGACGCTAGATTAGCATGTCACTTCTCAAGTCTCTTTAACGCGTCGTCCCGATTACATAAGTATGGTTGGGTTATTTTACGCAAAGTATGCATGGAAAGTATTGCTAGATTAGTATATCGCATCTCAAGTCACTTTAACACGTCGTTCCGATTACCTCAGCATCGTTATGTTATATTACGCAAAGTGTCCGTGAAAAGTGACGCTAGATTAGTATGTCGCGTCTCAAGTCTCTTTAACGCGTCGTTTATATCGCCTCACAACTTTCTCTATCACGTCGTTCCAATTACCAAAGCATGGTTAGGTTATATTACGCAGAGTGTGAATTAAAAATTTCAATTGATTAAAATGTCGCGTCGCAAGTCTATTTAACGCGTCGTTACGATTACAATGCTTATCTCGCGTCACAAGTCTGTCTAACGCGTCGTTTCGATTTCCTAATAGGGTTAGGTTATTGTACGCAAAGTGTGTGTGAAAAGTACCAGTAGATTAGAATGTCGTGTCTCAAGCCTCTTTAACGCGTCGTTCCGATTACCTAAGCATGGTTAGGTTATATTACGCAAAGTGTATGTGAAAAGTGACAATAGATTAGCATGTTGCGTCTCAAGTTTATTTAACGCGTTGTTCCGATTACCTAAGCATGGTTTCTATTATAGTACGAAAAGTGTGCATGATATGTCGCGTCTCAATTATCTTTATCGCGTTATTCCTATTACCTAAGCATGGTTAGGTTATATTACGGAAAGCGTGAGTGAAAAGTGACGATAGATTAGTATGTTGCGTCTCAAGTCTCTTTAACGCGTCGTTCCGATTATCAATGCATGGTTAAGTTATATTATGCAAAGTGTACGTGAAAAGTGACCCTAGAATAGTATGTCGCGTCTAAAGTCTCTTTAACACGTCGTTCCGATTACCTAAGCGTGGTTAGGTTATATTAAACAAAGTGTGCGTAAAATGCGACTCAAGAATCGTATGACGTGTTTCAAGTCTCTTTAACGCGTCGTTTCAATTACCATGCTTATGTCGAGTTACAAGTCTTTCTTACGCGTCGTTCCGATTACCTAAGCATGGTTAGGTACACAAATTGTGCGTGAAAAATGACAATAAATTAGTATGGCGCGTCTCAAGTCTATTTAACGTGTTGTTCCTATTACCTAAGCATGGTTAGGTTATATTACGCAGGGTGTGCGTAAAAAGTGACGCTAGATTAGTATGTCGCGTCTCAAGGCTCTTTAATGCGTCGTTCCGATTAACTAAGCATGGTTAGGTTATATTACGCAATGTTTGCGTGAAAAGTGACGCTAGATTAGTATGTCGCGTCTCAAGTCTCTTTAACGCGTCATTTCAATTACCATGCTTATGTCGCGTCACCAGTCTCTCTAACGCGTCGTTCTGATTACCTAAGCATGGTTAGTTTATAGTATGCAAAGTGCGCGTGAAAAGGAATAGATTAGTATGTCGCGTCTCAAGTCTCTTTAACGCGTCGTTCCGATTACCTAAGCATGGTTAGGTTATATTACGCAAAGTGTGCATGATAAATGACGATAGTCTCAAGCCTATTTAACGCGTCCTTCCGATTACCTAAGCATGCTTATTTTATATTACGCAAAGTGTGCGTGAAAAGTGACGTAGATTAGTATGTCGCCTCTCAATTCTCTTTTCCATGTTATTCCGATTACCTAAGCATGGTTAAGGTTATATTACGCAAAGTGTGCGTGAAAAGTGACGCTAGATTAGTATGTCGCGTCTCAAGTCTGTCTAACGAGTCGTTCCGATTACCTAAGAATGGTTAGGTTATATTAGGAAAATTAAGCGTGAATAGTGACGCTGGATTAGTATGTCGCGTCCAAGTCTCTTTAACGCGTCGTATCAATGTTGCTTATGTCGCGTTTGAAGTCTCTCTAACGCCTCGTTCAGATTACCTAAGCATGGTTAGGTTATATTACGCAAAGTGTGCGTGAAAAGTGAGGCTAGATTAGTATGTAGTGTCTCAAGTCTATTTAACGTATGGTTCCGATTACTTAAGAATCGTTAGGTTATATTACGCAAAGTTTGCGTGAAAAGTGATGCTAGATTAGTATGACGCATCTCCATTCTCTTCAACGCATTGTTTCGATTACCTAAGCATGGTTAGGTTATATTACGCAAAGCGTGCGTCAAAAGTGACGATAGATTAGTAAGTCGCGCCTCAAGTTTGTTTAACGCGTTGTTCCGATTACCTAAGCATGGTTAGGTTATATTAGGGAAAGTGTGCGTGAAAAGTGACGCTAGATAAGTAAGTCGCGTCTCAAGTCTCTTTAACGCGTCGTCCCGATTACTTAAGGATGGTTATGCAAACTGTGTGTAAACAGTGACGCTAGATTAGTATGGCGCGTCTCAAGTTTATTTAACGCGTTGCTTCGATTACCAAGCTTATGTCGCGTCACAAGTCTCTCTAACACGTCGTTCTGATTACCTAAGCATGGTTAGGTTATATTACGCAAAGTGTGCGTGAAAAATGACAATTGGTTAGGATGTCTCGTTTCAAGTCTATTTAACGCGTCGTTCCAATTACCTAAGCATGGTTAGGTTATATTACTCAAGGTGTGCGTAAAACGCGACGCTAGATTAATTTGTCGCGTCAATTCTCTTTAACTCATCGTTCCGATTGCCTAAGCATGGTTAGGTTATATTACACAAAGTTTGCGTGGAAAGTGATGCTATATTCGTATGTCGCGTCTCAAGTGTCCGTAACGCTTCTTTTCGATTACCATGCTTATGTCGCGTCACAAATTTCTGTAACGCGTCGTTCCGATTGCCTAAGCATGGTTAGGTTATAGTACACAAAGCGTGCATGAAAAGGATCAATAGATTAGTATGTCGCGTTACAAGTCTCTTTAACGCGCCGTTCCGATTACCTAAGTATTGTTAGGTTATTTTACGCATGGTGTGCGTCAAAAGTGACGCTCGATTAAAATGCCACGTCTCACGGCTCTTTAATGCGTCGTTCCGATTACCTAAGCATGGTTAGGTCATATTATGCAAAGTTTGCGTAAAAAGTGACGCTAGATTAGTATATCGTGTCTCAAGTCTCTTTTACGCATCATTTCGATTACCATGCTTAGGTCACGTCACACGTCTCTCTAACGCGTCGTTCCGATTAACTATGTAGGGTTAGGTTATATTACGCAAAGTGTGCGTGAAAAGTGACGCTAGACATACTCTTTAACGCGTCGTTTCGATTATCTAGGCATGGTTTGGTTATATTACGCAAAGTGTGCGTAAAAAGTGACGCTAGATTAGTATGATACGTCTCAAGTCTCTTAAAAGCGTCGTTTTGATTACCATTCTTATCTCGGGTCACAATTCTCTTTAACACGTTGTTCCGATTACCTATGCATGGTTAGGTTATATTACGCAAAGTTTGCGTGAAAAGTGACATTAGATCAGTATGTCGCGTCTCAAGTCACTCTAACGTGTCGTTTCAATTTCCTTAGCATGGTTACGTTATATTACGCAAAGTGTGCGTGAAAAGTGACACTAGATTAATATGGCGCGTCGCAAGTCTTTTTAACGTGTCGTTTCGATTACCATGCTTATGTCGCGTCAGAAGTCCCTCCAAACGCGTCGTTCCGATTAACTAAGCATGGTTAGGTTATATTACGCAAAGTGTGCGTGAAAAATGACAATAGATTGTATGTCGCGACTCAAGTCCATTTAACGAGTCGTTCCAATTACTTAAGCATAGTTAGGTTATATTACGCAAAGTGTGCGTGAAAAATGACAATAGATTAGTATGTCGCGTCTTAAGTCTATCTAACTCGTCGTTCTGATTACTTTAGCGTGGTTAGGTTATATTATGCAATGTATACGTGAAAAGTGATGCTAGATTAGTATGTCGCGTCTCAAGTCTCTTTAGCGCGTCGTTTTGATTACCATGCTTATGTCGCGTCACAAGTCTCTCTAATGGGTAGTTCCTATTACCAAAGAATGGTTAGGTTATATTACGCAGGGTGTGCGTGAAAATTAATAATTGATTAGTATGTCGCGTCTCAAGTCTCTTTAACGCGTCGTTCTGATTACCCAAGAGTGGTTAGGTTATATTACGTAAAGTGTGCGAGAAAAGTAATGCTAGATTAGTATGTCGAGTCTCCAGTCTCTTTAACGCGTCGTTCTGATTAGCTAAGCTTGGTTAGGTTATATTAACAAGGTGTGCGTGAAAAGTTACGCTAGATTAGAATGTCCCGTCTCAAGGCTCTTTAATGCATCGTTCCGATTACCTAAGGGCGGTTGTTATATTATGCAAAGTTTGCGTGAAAAGTGACATAGTATGTCGCGTCTTAAGTCTCTTTAACGCGTCGTTTCGATTACCATGCTTATGTCGCGTCACAAGTCTCTCTAACGCGTTGTTCTGATTACTTGAGCATGGTTAGCTTATAATACGCAAAGTGTGCGTGAAAAGAAACAATAGATTAGTATGTCGCGTCCCAAGTCTCTTTATAGCGTCATTCCGATTAACTAAGCATGGTTAGGTTATATTATGAAAGTGTGCGTGAAAAGTGACAATAGTATGTCGCATCTCAAGTCTATTTAACGCGTCGTTCCGACTACCTAAGCATGGTCAGGTTATATTTCGCAGAGTGTGCGTGAAAAGTGACATTAGATTAGTATGTTGCGTCTCAAATCTCACTAACGCGTCATTCCGATTACCTAAGCATGGTTAGGTTATTTACACAAAGCCTGCGTGAAAAGTGACGCTAGATTAGTATGTCGCGTCTCGGGTTTGTTTAACGCGTCATTCCGATTACCTAAGCATGGTTAGGTTATATTAAGCAAAGTGTTCGTGAAAAGTGACGCTAGATTAGTATGTCCCGTCTCATGTCTCTTTAACGCGTCGTTCCTATTACCTAAGAATGGTTAGGTTATATTACGCAAAGTGTGCGTAAAAAGTGACGCTAGATTAGTATGGCCCGTCTCAAGTCTCTTTGAAGCGTCGTTTCGATTACCAAGCTTAAGTCGCGTCATAAGTCTCTTTAACGCGTTATGCCGATTACCTAAGCATGGTTAGGTTATATTACGTAAAGTGTGCCTAAAAAATGACAATAGATTAGTAAGTCGCCTGTCAAGTCTATTTAACGCGTCGTTCCGATTACCTAAGCAGCATGTTGCGTCTTAAGTCTCTTTAACGCGTCGTTGCGGTTACCTAAGTATAATTCGGTTATATTACGCAAAGTGTGCGTTAAAAGTGAAGCTAGATTAGTATGTCGCGTCTCAAGTCTCTTTAACGCGTCGTTCCGATTACCTAAGCATTGTTAGGTTATATTACGCTAAGTGTGCGTTAAATGTGACGCGAGATACAAGTCTTTTAACGCGTCGTTCCGATTACCTAAGTATGGTTAGGTTATATTACGCAAAGTGTGCGTGAAAAGTGATGCTAGATAAGTATGTCGCGCACAAGTCTCTTTAACGCGTCATTCAGAATACCAAAGCATGGTTAGGCTATATTACGCAAAGTGTGCGTTAAAAGTGACGCTCGATTTTTCAGTCGCATCACAAGTCTCTTTAACACGCCATTCCGATTAGCTATGCATGGTTTGGTTATATTACGCAAAGTGTGCGTGAAAAGTGACTCTATATTACTATGTCCCATCACAAGTCTATTCAACGAGTTGTTCCGATTACCTAGGCATGGTTAGGTTATATAACGCAAAGTGTGCGTGAAAAGTGACTCTATATTACTATGTCCCATCACAAGTCTATTCAACGAGTTGTTCCGATTACCTAGGCATGGATAGGTTATATAACGCAAAGTGTGCATTAAAAGTGACGCTAGTTTAGTAGTATATCGCGTATGAAATCTCTTTAACGTGTCATTCTGATTACCTTAGCGTGGTTAGGTTATATTACGCAAAGTGTGGGTGAAAAGTGATACTAGGTTAGTAGTATGTCGCGTCTCAAGTCTCTTTAACACGTCGTTCAGATTACCTAAGCGTGGTTAGGTTATATGATGCAAAGTGTACATTAAAAGTGACACTAGATTAGTATGTCGCATCACAAGTCTTTTTAACACGTCGTTCTGATTACCTAAGCATGGATAGGTTATATTATGCAAAGTATGCGTTATAAGTGACTTTAGATTAGTATGTCGCGCCTCAAGTCTCTTTAATGCGTCATTCCGATTACCTAAGCATGGTTAGGTTATATAACGCAAAGTGTGTTTTAAAATTGTCACTAGATTAGTATGTCGCGTCTCAAGTCTCTTTGTTGCATCATTCTGATTACCTAAGCATGGTTAGGTTATTTTACGCGAAGGGTGCGTTAAAAGTGACACTAGATTAGTATATCGGGTCACAAGTCTCTTTAACTTGTCGTTCTGATTACCTATCAGTGGTTGGGTAATTTTACGTAAAGTGTGCGTGAAAAGTGACACTATATAAGTATGTCGCATCACAAGTCTCTTTAACGCTTTGTTTCGATTATCTAAGCATGGCTAGATTATATTACCCTAAGTGTGCGTTAAAAATGACGCTAGATTAATATGTCGCGATACAAATCTCTTTAACGCGTCGTTCTGATTAACTAACAATGGTTTGGTTATATTACGCAAAGTTTGCGTGAAAAGTGACGCTATATAAGTATGTCACGTCACAAGTCTCTTTAACGTGTTGTTCCGATTACCTAAGCATGGTTTGGTTATATTACGCAAAGTGTGCGTTAAAAGTGACGCTATATAAGTATGTCGTGACACAAGTCTCTTTAACGCGTCGTTCCGATTACCAAAGCATGGTTAGGTTATATTAAGCAAAGTGTGAGTTAAAAGTGAGGCTAGATTAGAATGTCGCGTCACAAGTCTCATTAACGCGTCGGCTGATTACCTATGCATGGTTAGGCTATATTATGCAAAGTGAGCGTGAAAAGGGACGCTATAGTATGTCGCGTCACAAGTCTCTTTAAGGCGTCATTCCAATTACCTATGCATTTTTTGGTTATATTACGCAAAGTGTGCGTTAAAAGTGACGCTATATAAGTATGTCGCGTCATAAGTCTCTTTTACGCGTCGTTTCTATTACATAAGCATGGTTCGGTTATATTACGCAAAGTGTGCGTTAAAAGTGATGCTAGATTAGTATGTCGCGTCTAAAGTCTCTTTAACAAGTTGTTCTGATTACCTATGGTTTGGTTATATTACGCTAAGTTTGTGTGAAAAGTGACGCTATATAATGTCGCGTCACAAGTCTCTTTATCGCGTTGTTCCGATTACCTAAGCATGGTTAGGTTATATTACGCAAAGTGTGCGTGAAAAGTGACGCTTTATAAGTATGTCGCGACACCAGTCTCTTTAACGCGTCGTTCCGATTACCAAAGCATGGTTAGGTTATATTGCGTAAAGTGTGCGTTAAAAGTGAGGCTAGATTAGTATGTCGCGTCACAAGTCTCATTAACTCCTCGGCCGATTACCTATGCATGGTTAGGTTATATTATGCAAAGTGAGCGTGTAAAGGGACGCTATATAAGTATGTTGCGTCACAAGTCTCTTTAAGGCGTCGTTCCATGCTTAGGTAATACGAATGACGCGTTAGTTACTAAGCATGGTAATCGAAAACGACGCATTAAAGAGACTTGAGATACACTAATCTAGCGTCACTTTTCACGGACAAATTGCGTGATATATCCTAACCATGCTTAGGTAATCGGAAAGGAGCCTTGAGATACGACATACTAATCTAGCGTCGCTTTTTCACGCAAAATTTTCGTAACATAACCTAACCATGCTTAGTTAATCGGAACAACGCGATAAAGAGACTTGTGAAGCAAGATAAGCATGGTAATCCAAACGACGCGTTAAAGAGACGTGAGAAGCAACATACTAATCTAGCGTCACTTTTCACGCACACTTTGTGTAAAATAACCTAGCCATGCTTGGGTAATTTGAACGACTCATTAAAGAGACCTAAGACGCGACATAGTAATTTATAGTCACTTTTCACGCAGACTTTGCGAAATATAGTCGAACGACGTGTTACAAAGACTTGAGATGCGAAATACTAATCTAGCGTCACTTTTCATGCACACTTTGCGTAAAATAACCTAAAGTTTAGGTAATCGGAACAACGCATTAAAGAGCCTTGCGACGCGACACACTAATCTAGTGTCACTTTTCACGCACACTTTGCGTAATATAACATAACCATGCTTAGCTAATTGTAACGACGTGTTAAATAGACTTGCGACGCGACATTCTAATCAATTGTAATTTTTCAGTCACACTCTGCGTAATATAACCTAACCATGCTTTAGTAATTAGAACGACGCGTTAGAGAAAGGTGTCACGCGACATAAGCATGGCAATCGAAACGACGCGTTAAATAGACTTAATACGCGCCATACTAATCCATCATCACTTTTTACACACACTTGGGTAATATAACCTAACCATGCTTAGGAAATTAGAACGACGTGTTAAAGAGACTTGAGACGTCACATACTAATTTAGCGTCACTTTTCACGCACACTTTGCGTAATATAACCTAACCATGTGAAGGTAATCGTAACGACGCGCTATAGAAACCTGAAACGCGACATTCTAATCTAGCGTCTCTTTTCACGCACACTTTGCTTAATATAACCTAACCATGCTGAGGTTATCAGAATGACGCGTTAAAGAGACTTGAGACACGGCATACTAATCTAGCGTCACTTTTCACGCACATTTTACGTAATATAACCTAACCATGCGTAGGTAATCGGAACGACGCGTTAGAGAGCCTTGTGACGCGATATAAGCATGGTAATCGAAACGACGCGTTAAACAGATTTGAGACACGCCATATTAATCTAGCGTCAATTTTTACACACACTTTGCCTAATATATAACCTAACCAAGCTTATTTAATCGGAACGACGCGTTAAAGAGACTTAAGACGCGACATACTAATCTAGCATCAGTTTTCTCGCACACTTTACCTAAAATTACCTAACCATGCTTGGGTACTTGGAACGACGCGTTAAATAGACTTGAGAGGAAGCATATTAATCTATTGTTACTTTTCTGCACGCACACTTTGCGTAATATAACCTAACCATGCTTAGGTAATCGGAACGACGCGTTAAAGAGACTTGAGACGCAACATACAAATCTAGTGTTCCTTTTCACACACACTTTGCCTAATATAACCTAACTTAGGTAATCGGAACGACGCTTTAAACAGACTTGAGATGCGACATACTAATCTAGCGTCACCGTAATATGACCTAACCATGCTTAGGTAATTGGAACGATGCGTTAAATAGACTTGAGACGCGATATACTAATCTATTGTCATCTTTCACGCACACTTTACGTAATATAACCTAACCATACTTAGGTAATCAGAACAATGCGTTAGAGAGACTTCTGACACGACATAAGCATGGTAACTGATACGACGCGTTAAAGAGACTTGAGATGCGCCATATTAATCTAGCGTCGCTTTTGACACCCACATTGTGTAACATAACTTAACCATGCTTAGGAAATCGAAACGACGCGTTAGAGAGACTTGAGACGCGACATACTAATCTAAAGTAACTTTTCACGCACACTTTCCGTAATATAACCTAACGATGCTTAGGTAATCGAAACGACGCGTTAAAAAGACTTGTGACGCGACATAGTATAACCAAACCATGCTTAGGTAATCCGAACGACACGTTAAAGAGACTTAAGATACGACATACTAATCTATTGTTACTTTTCACGCACACTTTGCATAATATAACCTAACCATGGTTAGTTAATCGGAACGACGCGTTACAAAGACTTCTGACGAGACATACTAATCTAGCATTACTTTTTCACGCCTACTTTACGTAATATGACCAAACAATGCTTAGGTAATCGGAACGACGCGTTAAAGACACTTGAGACGCGACATACTAATCTAGCATTACTTTTTCGCGCCTACTTTATGTAATATGACCAAACAATGCTTAGGTAATCAGAACGACGCCTAAAAGACACTTGAGACGCGACATACTAATCTAGCGTCAGTTTTCACGCACACTTTGCGTAATATAAACCTAAGCCTAGGTAATCGGAACGACGCGTTAAATAGACTTGAGAAGCAACATACTAATCTATAGTCACTTTTCACACACACTTTGGGTAATATAACCTAACCATGCTTAGGTAATCAGAACGACGTGTTAAAGAGACTTGAGCCGCGACATACTAATCTATTGTTACTTTTCACGCACCCTTTGCGTAGTATAACCTAACAATGCTTTGGTAATCGGAACGATGCGTTAGAGAGACTTGTGACGCGACATAAGAATGGTAATCGAAACGACGCGTTAAAGATACTTGAGACGCGACATACTAATCTAGCGTCACTTTTCATGCAAACTTTGCATAATTTAACCTAACCATGTAAGGTAATCGGAACGACGCGTAAAAGAGCCTTGAGACGCGAGATACTAATCTAGCGTCACTTTTCACGCACACTTTGCGTAATATAACAAAACCATGCTTAGCTAATCGTAACGACGTGTTAAATAGAATTGCGACGCGACATTCTAATCAATTGTAATTTTTCAGTCACACTCTGCGCAATATAACCTAACCATGCTTTAGTAATTAGAACGACACGTTAGAGAAAGTTCTCAAGCGACATATGCATGGAAATCGAAACGACGCGTTAAATAAACTTAAGACGCGCCATACTAATCTATCATCATTTTTTACGCACACTTGCGTAATATAACCTAACCACGCTTAGGAAATTAGAACGACGTGTTAAAGAGACTTGAGACGTCACATACTAATCTAGCGTCACTTTTCACGAACACTTTGCGTAATATAACCTAACCATGCTAAGGTAATCGTAACGACGCGTTACAGAGACCTGAAACGCGACATACTAATCTAGCGTATCTTTTCACGCACACTTTTCTTAATATAACCTAACCAAACTTAGGTAATCAGAACGACGCGTTAAAGAGAATTGAGACGCGACAAATTAATCTACCGTCACATTTCAAACACACTTTGCGTAATATAACATAACCATGCTTAGGTAATCAGAACGACGCCATAAAGAGACTTAAGATGCGACATACTAACTAGCATCACTTTTCACGTACACATTGCATAATATAATCTAACCATGCTAAGGTAATCGGAACGACGAGTTAGATAGACTTAAGTCGCGACATACTAATCTATTGTCATTTTTCACGCACACTTTGCGTAATAAAACCTAACCATGCTTAGGTAATCGGAACGACTTGTTAAATAGACTTAAGACGCTATATTACGCAAAGTGTGCGTATAAAGTGACGCTAGATTAATATGGCGGGTCTCAAGTCTTTTTAATGCGTCGTTTCGATTACCATGCTTATGTCGCATCACAAGTCTCTCTAACGCGTCGTTCTAATTACAAAAGTGTGCGTGAAAAATGACAATAGATTAGTATTTCGCGACTCAAGTCCATTTAACGAGTCGTTCCAACTACTTAAGCATGGTTATGTTATATTACACAAAGTGCGTGAAAAATGACAATAGATTAGTATGTCGCGACTTAAGTGTATCTAACTCGTCGTTCCGATTACCTTAGCATGGTTAGATTATATTATGCAATGTGTACGTGAAAAGTGATACTAGATTAGTAGGTCGCGTCTCAAGTCTCTTTAACGCGTTGTTTTGATTACCATGCTTATGTCTTGTCACAAGTCTCTCTAATGGGCCAATACGATTACCAAAGAATGGTTAGGTTATATTACGCAGAGTGTGCGTGAAAATTAACAATTGATTAGTATGTCGCGTCTCAAGTCTCTTTAACGCATCGTTCCGATTATCCAAGAATGGTTAGGTTATATTACGCAAAGTGTGCGAGAGAAGTAATGCTAGATTAGTATGTCGCATCTTAAGTCTCTTTAATGCGTCGTTCCGATAACCTAAGCATGGTTAGGTTATATTACGCAAGGTGTGCGTGAAAGGTGACGCTAGATTAGAATGTCCCGTCTCAAGGCACTTTAATGCGTCGTTCCGATTACCTAAGTATGGTTGTTATATTATGCAAAGTTTACATGAAAAGTGACGCTAGATTAGTATGTCGCGTCTCAACTGTCTTTAACTCGTCGTTTCGATTACCATGCTTATGTCGCGTCACAAGCCTCTCTAACGCGTCATTCCGATTACCTTAAGCATGCTTAGGTTATAGTACGCAAAGTGTGCGTGAAAAGTAACAATAGATTACTATGTCACGTCTCAAGTCTCTTTAACGCGTCGTTACGATTACCTAAGCATGGTTAGGTTATACTACGCAAAGTGTGCGTAAAAAGTAAATAGATTAGTATGTCGCATCTCAAGTTTATTTAACGCGTCGTTCCGATTACCTAATCATGGTTAGGTTATATTACGCAAAGGGTGCGTGAAAAGTGGCGCTAGATTAGTATGTCGCATCTCAATTCTCTTAAACGCGTCGTTCCGATTACCTATGCATATTGTTAGGTTATTTACGCAAAGCGTGTGTCAAAAGTGACGCTAAATTATTATGACGCGTCTCTAGTCTGTTAAACGAGTCGATCGGATTACCTAAGCATGGCTAGGTTATATTACGCAAAGTATGCGTGAAAAGTGACGCTAGATTAGTATGTCGCGTCTCAAGTCTCTTTAACGCGTCGTTTCGATTACCTAAGCATGGTTCGGTTATATTACGTAAAGTGTGCGTAAAAAGTGACGCTAGATTAGTATGGCGCGTCTAGAGTCTCTTTAACGCGTCGTTCCGATTACCATGCTTATGTCGAGTCACAAGTCTCTTTAACGCGTCGTTCCGGTTACCTAAGCATGGTTAGGTTATATTACGCAAGGTGTGCTCTTTAATGCGTCGTTCCGATTACCTAAGTCTGCTTGTTATATTATGTAAAGTTTACGTGAAAAGTGATGCTAGATTAGTATGTCGCGTCTCAACTGTCTTTAACGCGTCGTTTCGATTACCATGCTTATGTCGCGTCACAAGTCTCTCTGACGCGTCGTTCAGATTACCTTATGCATGGTTAGGTTATAGTATGCAAAGTGTGCGTGAAAAGTAACAATAGATTTGTACGTCATGTCTCAAGTCCCTTTAACGCGTCGTTACGAATACCTAAGAATGGTTAGGTTATATTACGCAAACGGTGCGTGAAAAGTGACGCTAGATTAGTATGTCGCATCTCAAATCTCTTTAACGCGGTATTCCGATTACCTAAGCATGGTTAGGTTATTTAAACAAAGCGTGTGTCAAAAGTGACGCTAGATTATTATGCCGTGTCTCAAGTCTGTTTAGCGTGTCGATCGGATTACCTAACCATGGCTAGGTTATATTACACAAAGTGTGCGTGAAAAAGTGATGCTAGATTAGTATGTCGCGTCTCAAGTCTCTTTCACGCGTCGTTCCGATTACCTAAGCATGGTTAGGTCATATTACGCAAAGTGTGCGTAAAAAGTGATGCTGAGGATTAGTATGGCTTGTCTCAAGTCTCTTTAACGCTTTGTTTTGATTACCATGCTTATGTCGCGTCACAAGTCTCTCTAACGCGTTGTTCCGATTACCTAAGCATGCTTAGGTTATATTACGCAAAGTGTGCGTAAAAAATGACAATAGATTAGTATGTCGTGTCTCAAGTCTATTTAACGAGTCGTTCCGATTACCTAAGCATGGTTAGGTTATATTACGCAAAGTGTGCGTGATAAATGACAATAGATTAATATGTCGTGCCTTAAGTCTATCTAACGCGTTGTTCCGATTACCTATGCATGGTTAGGTTATATTATGCAACGTATGCGTGAAAAGAGATGCTAGATTAATATGTCGCGTCTCAAGGCTCTTTAATGCATCGTTCCGATTACCTAAGCATGGTTAGGTTATATTATGCAAAGTTGCGTAACAAGTGACGCTAGATTAATATGTCGTGTCACAAGTCTCTTAAACGCATCGTTTCGATTTCCATGCTTAGGTCGCGTCACACGTCACTCTAAGGCGTCGTTTCGATTACCTAAGCATGGTTAGGTTAAATTACCCAAAGTGTGCATAAAAAGTGACGCTAGATTAGTATGTCCAATCTCAATTCTCATTAACGCGTCGTTTCGATTATCTAAGCATGGTTAGGTTGTAATACGCAAAGTGTGCGTAAAAAGTGGCGTTAGATTAGTATGATTTGTCTCAAGTCTCTTTAACGCGTTGTTCCGATTACATAATCATGGTTAGGTTATATTACGCAAAGTGTGCGTGAAAAGTGACGTTAGATCAGTATGTCGCGTCTCAAGTCTTTCTAACACGTCGTTTCAGTTTCCTAAGCATGGTTAGATTATATTACGCAAAATGTGCGTGAAAGGTGACACTAGATTAGTATGACGCGTTTCAAGTCTCTTTAACGCGTCGTTTCGATTACCTAAGCATGTTAGGTTATATTACACAAAATGTGCGTAAAAGTGACGCTAGATTAGTATGGCGCGTCTCAAGTTTCTTTAATGCCTCGTTTCGATTACCATGCTTATGTCGCGTCACAAGTCTCTTTTACAAGTTGTTCCGATTACCAAAGCATGGTTAGGTTATATTACGGAAAGTGTGCGTACTAAATAAAAATTGATTAGCATGTCGCGTCTCAAGTCTAGTTACGCGTCGTTCCTATTAGCTAAGCATGGTTAGGTTATATAACGCAGAGTGTGTTTTAAAAGTGTTGCTACTTTAGTATGTCGCGTCTCAAGTCCCTTTGACGCATCGTTCCGATTACCTAAACATGGTTAGGTTATATTAAGCAAAGGGTGCGTTAAAAGTGACACTAGATTAGTATGTCACGTCACAAGTCTCTTTGATGCGTCATTTTGATTACCAAACAATGGTTAGGTTATTTTATGTAAAGTGTGCGTGATAAGCGACGCTATATAAGTTTGTTGCATCACAAGTCTCTTGAACGCGTCGTTCCGATTATCTAAGGACGGTTAGGTTATATTATGCTAAGTGTGCGTTAAAAGTGACTAGATTAATATGCCGCGTTACAAGTCTCTTTAACGCGTCGTTCTTATTACCTAACAATGGTTTGGTTATATTATGCAGTGTGCGTGAAAAGTGACGCTATATAAGTATGTCTCGTCACAAGTCTCTTTAACTCGTCGTTCCAATTACCTAAGCATGTTTAGGTTATATTAAGCAAAGTGTGCGTGAAAAGTGACGCTATATAAGTAAGTGGCGTAACAACTCTCTTTAACGCGTCGTTCCGATTACCTAAGCATGGTTAGGTTACATTACGCAAAGTGTGCGTTAAAAGTGAGGCTAGATTAGTATATCACGTCACAAGTGTCTTTAACGCGTTTGCCGATTACCTATGCATGGTTAGGTCATATTATGCAAAGTGTGCGTGAAAAGGGTTGCTATATAAGTATGTCGCTTCAGAAGTCTCTTGAACGCGTCTTTCCAATTACCTATGCATGGTTAGTTTATATTACGCAAATGTGCGTTAAAAGTAACGCTATATAAGTATGTTGCGTTTTATGTCACTTTAACGCGTCGTTCCAATTACCTAAGCATGGTTCAGTTATGTTGCGCAAAGTGTGCGTTAAAAGTGACGCTAGATTAGTATGTCGCGTCTAAAGTCTCTTTAACGCGTCGTTCCGATTACCTACGCATGGCTAGGTTATATTACACTAAGTGTGCATTAAATGTGATGCTAGAAACAAGTCTCTTTAACGCGTCGTTCCGATTACCTAAGCATGGTTAGGTTATATTACGCAAAGTGTGCGGTAGATAAGTATGTCGCGTCACAAGTCTCTTTAATGCGACGTTCCGATTAGATATAAGCATGGTTAGGCTATATTACGCAAAGTGGGCGTTAAAAGTGACGCTAGATTTTTATGTCGCGTCACAAGTCTCTTTAACGCTCCGTTCCAATTACATATGCATGGCTAGGTTATATTACGCAAAGTGTGCGTGAAAAGTGAATTTAGATTACTATGTCCCGTCACAAGTCTATTCAATGAGTCGCTCCGATTACCTAAGCATGGTTAGGTTATATAATGCAAAGTGTGAGTTAAAAGTGACGGTAGATTAGTAGTATGTCGCGTCTGAAATGTCTTTAACGTGTCATTCCAATTTCCAAAGCGTGGTTAGGTTATATTATGCAATGTGTGCATGAAAAGTGATGCTAGATTAGTAGTATGTCGCGTCTCAAGTCTCTTTAACGCGTCGTTCCGATTACCTAAGCGTGGTTAGGTTATATGACCCAAAGTGTGCGTTTAAAGTGACGCTAGATTAGTATGTCGCGTCACAAGTCTTATTAATGCGTCATTCTGTCCTAACAATGGTTAGGTTATATTACGTAAACTGTGCGTGAAAAGTGCCCTATATAAGTATGTCGCATCACAAGTCTTTTTAACACGTCTTTCCGATTACCTAAGCATGGTTAGGTTATATTAGGCAAAGTGTGCGTTATAAGTGACGCTATATTAGTATGTCGCGTCTCAAGTCTCTTTAACGCATCGTTCTAATTGCCTAAGCTTGTGTTTTAAAAGTGTCGCTAGATTAGTATGTCGCGTCTCAAGTCTCTTTGTCGCATCGTTAAGATTACCTAAGCATGGTTAGGTTATATTACGCGAAGGGTGCATGAAAAGTGACGCAATAAAAGTATATCGCTTCACAAGTCTCTTTAACGCTTCGTTCCAATTACCTATGCATGGTTAGGTTATATTACACAAAGTGTGCGTTAAAGTGACGCTTTATAAGTATGTTGCGTCTTAAGTCTCTTTAACGCGTCGTTGCGATTACCTAAGTATAATTCGGTTATATTACGCAAAGTGGCGTCAAAAGTGACGCTAGATTAGTATGTCGCGTCTCAAGTCTCTTGAACGCGTTGTTCCGATTACCTAAGCATGGTTAGGTTATATTACGCTAAGTGTGCGTTAAATGTGACGCTAGATACAAGTCTCTTTAACGCGCCGTTCCGATTACCTAAGCATGGTTAGGTTATATTACGCAAAGTGTGCGTGAAAAGTGATGCTAGATAAGTATGTCGCGCACAAGTCTCTTTATTGCGTTGTTTTGAATACCAAAGCATGGTTAGGCTATATTACGCAAAGTGTTCGTTAAAAGTGACGCTCGATTATTCTTTTGCATCACAAGTCTCTTTAACGCACCGTTCCGATTAGCTATGCATGGTTAGGTTATATTACGCAAAGTGTGCGTGAAAAGTGACTCTATATTACTATGTCCCATCACAAGTCTATTCAACGAGTTGTTCCGATTACCTAGGCATGGTTAGGTTATATAATGCAAAGTGTACATTAAAAGTGACACTCGATTAGAATGTCGCGTCACAAGTCTTTTTAACTCATCGTTCTGACCTAACAATGGTTAGGTTATATTACATAAAGTGTGTGTGACAAGTGATGCTAGATAAGTATGTCACATCACCAGTCTTTTTAACACGTCGTTCCGATTACCTAAGTATGCGTTATAAGTGATGCTAGATTAGTATGTCGCGTCTCAAGTCTCTTTTACGCATCGTTCCGATTACTTAAGCATGGTTAGGTTATATAACGCAAAGTGTGTTTTAAAAGTGCCACTAGATTAGTAGGTCGCATCTCAAGTCTCTTTGTTGCATCATTCCGATTACCTAAGCATGGTTAGGTTATTTTACGCGAAGGGTGAGTTAAAAGTGACACTACATTAGTATATCGGATCACAAGTCTCTTTAACTCTTCGTTCTGGTATAACACAGTGGTTGGGTTATTTTATGTAAAGTGTGCGTGAAAAGTGACGCTATATAAGTATGTTGCATCACAAGTCTCTTTAACGCTTCATTTTGATTATCTAAGCATGGTTAGGTTATATTACGCTAAGTGTGCGTTAAAATGACGCTAGATTAATATGTTGCGATACAAGTCTCTTTAACGCGTCGTTCTGATTAGCTAACAATGTTTTGGCTATATTACGCAAAGTTTGCGTGAAAAGTGACGCTATATAAGTATGTCGCGTCACCAGTCTCTTTAACGCGTTGTTCCGATTACCTAAGTATGGTTAGGTTATATTACGCAAAGTGTGCGTGAAACGTGACGCTATATAAGTATGTCGCGACACAAGTCTCTTTAACGCGTCGTTCCGATTACCAAAGCATGGTTAGGTTATATTACGCAAAGTGTGCGTTAAAAGTGAGGCTAGATTAGTATGTCGCGTCACAAGTCTCATTAACGCGTCGGCCGATTACCTATGCATGGTTAGGTTATATTATGCAAAGTGAGCGTGAAAAGGGACGCTATATAAGTATGTCGCGTCACAAGTCTCTTTAAGACGTCGTTCCAATTACCTATGCATTGTTAGGTTATATTAAGCAAAGTGTGCGTTAAAATTGGCGCTATATAAGTATGTCGCGTCTTAAGTCTCTTTAACGGGTCGTTTCTATTGCCTAAGCATGATTCGGTTATATTACGCAAAGTGTGCGTTAAAAGTGATGCTAGATTAGTATGTCGCATCTCAAGTCTCTTTAACGGGTTGTTATGATTACCTATGGTTTGGTTATATTACGCTAAGTTTGCGTGAAAAGTGACGCTATATAATGTCGCGTCACAAGTATCTTTAACGCGTTGTTCCGATTACCTAAGCATGCTTAGGTTATATTGCGCAAAGTGTGCGTGAAAAGTGACGCTATATAAGTATGTCGCAACACAAGTCTCTTTAACCCGTCGTTCCGATTACCATAGCATGGTTAGGTTATATTACGCAAAGTGTGCGTTAAAAGTGAGGCTAGATTAGTATGTCGCGTCACAAGTCTCATTAAGGCGTCGGCTGATTACCTATGCATGGTTAGGTTATATTATGCAAAGTGAGCGTGAAAAGGGATGCTATATAAGTATGTCGCGTCTCTCTTTAAGGTGTCGTTCCAATTACCTATGCATTGTTAGGTAATATTACGCAAAGTGTGCGTTATAAGAGACGCTATATAAGTATGTCTCGTCTTAAGTCTCTTTAAAGCGTCGTCTCGATTACCTAAGCATGGTTCAGTTATATTACGCAAAGTGTGCGTTAAAAGTGATGCTAGATTAGTATATTGCGTCTCAAGTCTCTTTAACGGGTTGTTCTGATTACCTAAGCATGGTTAGGTTATATTACGCTAAGTGTGCGCTAAAAGTGACGCTAGATTATTATGTCGTGTCACAAGTCTCTTTAACGCGTCATTCCGATTACCTATGCATGGTTAGATTATATAACGCAAAGTGTGCGTTAAAAGTGACGCTAAATTAGTAGTATGTCGCGTCACAAGTCTTTTTAATGCGTCGTTTTGATTACGTAAGCATGGTTAGGTTATATTACGCAAAGTGTGCATGAAAACTGATTCTAGATTAGTACGTCGCTTCTCAAGTCTCTTTAACACGTCGTTCCGATTACCTAAGCATGGTTAGGTTATATTACCCAAAGTGTGCGTTAAAGAGTGACGCTAGATTAGTATGTCGTGTCACAAGTCTCATTAACGCATCGTTCTGATTACCTAACAATGGTTATGTTATATTATTACGTAAAGTGTGCGTGAAAAATGACGCTATATAAGTAAGTCGCGTCACAAGTCTCTTTAACGCGTCGTTCCAATTACCGAAGCATGGTTAGGTTATATTACGCACAGTGCGCGTTAAAGTGCTACTAGATTAGTATGTTGCGTCTCAAGTCTCTTTAACGCGTCGTTTCGATTACCATGCTTATGTCGCGTCACAAGTCACTCTAACCCGTCGTTACGGTTACCTAAGCATGGTTAGATTATAGTACGCAAAGTTTGCGTGAAAGGAGATTAGTATGTAGCGTCTCAAATCTCTTTAACGCATCGTTCCGATTATCTAAGCATGGCTAGGTTATATTAGGCGAAGTGTGCGTGAAAAGTGACGCTATATAAGTATGTCGTGTCACAAGACTCTTTAACGCGTCGTTCTGATTAACTAAGCATGGCTAGGTTATATTACGCAAAGTGTGCATTAAAAATGAGGCTAGATTAGTATGTCGCGTCACAAGTCTCTTTAACGCGTCGTTCTGATTACCTAAGCATGGCTAGGTTATATTACGCAAAGTGTGCATTAAAAGTGAGGCTAGATTAGTATGTCGCGTCACAAGTCTCTTTAAAGCGTCGTTCCGATTACTATGAATGGTTAGGTTATATTATGCAAAGTGTGCGTGAATAGGGACGCTATATAGTTATGTCGTGTCACAAGTCTCGTTAACGCGTCGTTTCAATTACCTATGCATAGTTAGGTTATTCTACGCAAAGTGTGCGTCAAAAGTGACGCTATATATGTCGCATCTAAATTTTCTTTAACGCGTCGTTCCAATTACCTAAGCATGGTTAGGATGCTTGAAAAGTGATGCAATTTAAGTATGTCGCATCACAAGACTCTGTAACGCATCGTTCCGATTACCTAAGCATGGTTAGGTTATATTACGCAAAGTGTGCGTTAAAAGTGACACTTGAATTGTATGTCGCGTCACAAGTCTCTTTAACGCGTCGTTCCGATTACCTATGCATGGTTAGGTTATTTTATGCAAAGTGTGCGTGAATAGAGTCGCTATATAAGTATGTCGCATCTCAAGTCTTATTAAATCGTCGTTCTGATTACCATGATTATCTCGCGTCACAAGTCTCTTTAACGCGTCGTTTCGATTACCTCTAAGCATGGTAATATTACGCACAGTGTCCTTGAAAAGTGACTTTAGATCAGTATGTCGCGTCTCAAGTCTCTCTAACGCTTCGTTCCGATTTCCTAAGCATGGTCAGGTTATATTACGCAAAATGTGCGTGAAAAGTGAAACTAGATTAGTATGGGCGTCTCAAGTCTCTCTAGCGCTTCGTTCCAATTTCCTTAGCATGGTTAGGGTATATTATGCAAAGTGTGCGTACAAAGTGACGCTAGATTAATACGGCGCGTCTAATGTCTTTTTAACGCATCGTTCCGATTACCTAAGCATGGTTAGGTTATATCACGCAGAGTGTGCAAGAAAAATGACAATAGATTAGTATGTCGCGTCTTAAGTGCATTTAATGCGTCGTTCCAATTACATAAGCATGGTTAGGTAATATTACGCAAAGTGTGCGTGAAAAATGATAATAGATTAGTATGTCGCATCTTAGGTCAATCTAACTCATCGTTCCGATTACCTAAGCATTGTTAGGTTATATTATGCAATGTATACGTGAAAAGTGACGCTAGATTATCACGTCTCAAGTCTCTTTAACGCGTCGTTTTGATTACCATGCTTATGTCACGTCACAAGTCTCTCTAACAGGACTTTCCGATTACCTAAGAATGGTTAGGTTATGTTACGCACAGTGTGCGTGAAAAGTAACGATAGATTAGTATGTCGCATCTCAAGTCTCTTTAACGCATCGTTCTGATTACCCAAGAATGGTTAGGTTATATTACGCAAGGTGTGCGTGAAATGTGATGCTAGATTAGAATGTCCCGTCTCAAGGCTCTTTTATGCGTCGTTCCGATTTCCTAAGCATGTTTATGTTATATTATGCAAATTGTGAGTGAAAAGTGAAACTAGATTAGTATGGGCGTCTCAAGTCTCTCTAACGCGTCATTCCGATTTTCTGAAGTATGGTTACGTTTTATTACGCAAAGTGTGCGTACAAAGTGACGTTAGATTAATATGGCATGTCTTAAGTCTTTTTAACGCGTCTTTTCAATTACCATGCTTATGTTGCGTCAGAAGTCTCTCTAACACATCGTTCTGAATACCTAAGCATGGTTAGATTATATTACACAAAGGGTGCGTGAAAAATGACAATAGATTAGTATGTCGCGTCTCAAGTCCATTTAACGCGTCGTTCCAATTACTTAAGCATGGTAAGGTAATATTACGCAATGTGTGCGTGAAAAATGACAATAGATTAGTATGTCACGTCTTAGGTCAATCTAACTCGTCGTTTCAATTACCTAAGCATGGTTAGGTTTTGTTATGCAATGTGTACGTGAAAATTGACACTAGATTAGTATATTACGTCTCAAGTCTCTTTAACGCGTCGTTTTGATTACCATGCTTATGTCGCGTCACAAGTCTCTCTAACGGGTCATTCCGATTACCTATGAATGGTTAGGTTATATTACGCAAAGCGTGCGTGAAAAGTAAAAATAGATTAGTATATCGCGTCTCAAGTCTCTTTAACGCGTCGTTCCGATTACCCGAGAATGGTTAGGTTATATTGCGCAAAGTGTGCGAGAAAAGTAATGCTAGACTAGTATGTCGCGTCTGCAGTCTCGTTAACACGTCGTTCCGATTACCTAAGCATGGTTACGTTATATTACGCAAGGTGTGCGTGAAAGGTGACGCTAGATTAGTATGTCGCGTCTCAAGGCTCTTTAATGCATCGTTCTGATACCTAATCATGGTTGTTATATTATGCAAAGTTTGCGTGAATAGTGATGCTAGATTAGTATGTCGCGTCTCAAGTATCTTTAACACGTCGTTTTGATTACCATGCTTATGTCGCGTCACAAGTCTCTCTAACGCGTCGTTCCGATTACTTTAAGCATGGTTAGATTATAGTACGCAAAGTGTGCGTGAAAAGTAACAATAGATTAGTATGTCGCATCTGAAGTCTCTTTAACGCGTCGTTACGATTACCCAAGCATGGTTAGGTTATATTACACAAAGTGTGCGTGAAAAGTGACTAGATTAGTTTGTCGCATCTCAAGTCTATTGAACGCGTCGTTCCGATTACCTAAGCATGGTTAGGTTATATTACGCAAAGGGTGCGTGAAAAGTGACGCGAGATTAGTATGTCGCGCCTCAAATCTCATTAACGCGTTGTTCCGATTACCTAAGCATGGTTTGGTTATTTACGAAAAGCGTGTGTCAAAAGTGACGCTGGATTATTATGTCGCGTCTCAAGTGTGTTTAACGTGTCGATCGGATTACCTAAGCATGGCTAGGTTATATTACACAAAGTGTGCGTGAAAATAACAATAGATTAGTATGTCGCATCTCAAGTCTATTTACGCGTTCGTTCAGATTACTTAAGCATGGTTAGGTTATGCGTGAAAAAAGACAATTGATAAGTATGTCGCGTCTTAAGTCTATCTAACGCGTCGTTCTGATTCCCTAAGCCTTGTTAGGTTATTTTACGCAAGGTGTGCATGAAAAGTGACGCTAGATTAGTATGTCGTGTCTCAAGTCTCTTTAGCACATCATTTCGATTTGCGTCGTCCCGTTTACCTAAGCAGGGTTAGGTTATATTACGCAAAGTGTGCGTGAAAAGTGACGCTAGAATAGTATGTCCAATCTCAAGTCTTTTTAACGCGTCGTTTCGATTATCTATGCATGGTTAGGTTATATTACGGAAAGTGTGTGTTAGTATGATTCGTCTCAAGTCTCTTTAAAGCGTCGTTTCGATTACCATGCTTATCTCGCGTCACAAGTCTCTTTAATGCGTTGTTCTGATTACCTAAACTTGGTAAGGTTATATTACGCAAAGTTTGCGTGAAAAGTGACGTTAAATCAGTATGTCGCATCTAATGTCTCTCTAACGCGTCGTTTCAATTTACTAAGCATGGTTATATTACGTAAAGTATGCGTGAAAAGCAACACCAGGGTAGTATGTCGCGTCTCAAGTCTCTCTAACGCGTCGTTCCAATTTCCTAAGTATTGTTTGGTTATATTACGCAAAGTGTGCGTAAAAAGTGACGCTAGATTAATATGACGCGTCTCAAGTATTTTTAACGCGTCGTTTCGATTACCATGCTTATGTCGCATCACAAGTCTCACTAACGCGTCGTTCCGATTACCAAAGTGTGCGTGAAAAATGACAATAGATTAGTATGTTGCGACTCAAGTCCATTTAAAGAGTCGTTCCAATTACTTAAGCATGGTTAGGTTATATTACGCAAAGTTTGCGTGAAAAATGACAATGGATTAGTATGTCGCGACTTAAGTCTATCTAACTCGTCGTTCCGATTACCTTAGCATGGTTAGGTTATATTACGCAAAGGGTGCGTGAAAAGTGACGCAAGATTAGTATGTCGCGTCTCAAATCTCATTAACGCGTTGTTCCGATTACCTAAGCATGGTTAGGTTATTCATGCAAAGCGTGTGTCAAAAGTGACGCTAGATTATTATGACGCGTCTCAAATCTGTTTAACGTGTCGATCGGATTACCTAAGCATGGCTACGCTATATTACACAAAGTGTGCGTGAAAAGTGACGCTAGATTAGTATGTCGCGTCTCAAGTCTCTTTAACGCGTCGTTCCGACTACCTAATCATGGTTAGGTTATATTACGCAAAGTGTGCGTAAAAAGTGACGCTAGATTAGTATGGCGCATCTCAAGTCTATTTACGCGTCGTTCAGATTACTTAAGCATGGTTAGGTTGTGCGTGAAAAAAGACAATTGATATGTATGTCGCGTCTTAAGTCTATCTAACGCGTCGTTCTGATTACCTAAGCCTTGTTAGGTTATTTTACGCAAGGTATGCGTGAAAAGTGACGCTAGATTAGTATGTCGTGTCTCAAGTCTCTTTAACGCATCATTTAGATTACTATGCTTAGGTCGTGTCACACGTCTCTCTAACGCGTCGTTTCGTTTATCTAAACAGGGTTAGGTTATATTACGCAAAGTGTGCGTGAAAAGTGACGCTAGAATAGTATGTCCAATCTCAAGTCTCTTTAGCGCGTCGTTTCGATTATCTAAGCATGGTTAGGTTATATTACGCAAAGTGTGTGTTAGCATGATTCGTCTCAAGTCTCTTTAAAGCGTCGTTTCGATTATAATGCTTATCTCGCGTCACAAGTCTCTTTAACGCGTTGTTCCGATTACCTATGCATGGTTAGTTATATTACGCAAAGTTTGCGTGAAAAGTGACATTAAATCAGCATGTCGCGTCTATTGTCTCTCTAACGCGTTGTTTCAATTTCCTAAGCATGGTTAGGTTATATTACGTAAAGTGTGCGTGAAAAGTGACACTAGAGTATAGTATGTCGCGTCTCAAGTCTCTCTAACGCGTCGTTCTGATTTTCTAAGCATGGTTAGGTTATATTACGCAAAGTGTGCGTAAAAAGTGACGCTAGATTAATATGGCGCGTCTCTAGTCTTTTTAACGCGTCGATTCGATTACCATGCTTATGTCGCATCACAAGTCTCTCTAACGCGTCGTTCCGATTACCAAAGTGTGCGTAAAAAATAAAAATAGATTAGTATGTTGCGACTCAAGTCCATTTAAAGAGTCGTTCCAATTACTTAAGCATGGTTAGGTTATATTACGCAAAGTTTGCGTGAAAAATGACAATTGATTAGTATGTCGCGACTTAAGTCTATCTAACTCGTCGTTCCGATTACCTTAACATGGTAAGGTTATATTATGCAACGTGTACGTGAAAAGTGATGCTAGATTAGTATGTCGCATCTCAAATCTCTTTAACGCGTTGTTCCGATTACCTAAGCATGGTTAGGTTATTTACACAAAGCGTGTGTCCAAAGTGACGCTAGATTATTATGCCGGGTCTCAATTCTGTTTAACGCGTCGATTGGATTACCTAAGCATGGCTAGGTCATATTACGCAAATTCTGCGTGAAAAGTGACGCTAGATTAGTATGTCGTGTCTCAAGTCTCTTTAACGCATCGTTCCGATTATCCAAGAATGGTTAGGTTATATTACGCAAAGTGTGCGAGAGAAGTAATGCTAGATTAGTATGTTGCATCTCAAGTCTATTTAACGCGTCGTTCCGATTACCCAAGCATGGTTAGGTTATATTACGCAAGGTGTGCGTGAAAGGTGACGCTAGATTAGAATGTCCCGTCTTAAGGCTCTCTCATGCGTCGTTCCGATTACCTAAGTATGGTTGTTATATTATGCAAAGTTTACGTGAAAAGTGACGCTAGATTAGTATGTCGCGTCTCAACTGACTTTAATGCAACGTTTCTATTACCATGCTTATGTCGCGTCACAAGTCTCTCTAACGCGCCGTTCCGATTACCTTAAGCATGGTTAGGTTATAGTACGCAAAGTGTGCGTGACAAGTAACAATAGATTAGTATGTCACGTCTAAAGTCACTTTAGCGCATCGTTACGATTACCTAAGCATGGTTAGGTTATATTACGCAAAGTCTGCGTGAAAAGTGACTAGCTTAGTATGTCGCATCTCAAGTCTATTTAACGCGTCGTTCCGATTACCTAAGCATGGTTAGGTTATATTACGCAAAGGGTGCGTGAAAAGAGACGCTAGATTAGTATGTCGCGTCTCAAATCTCTTAAACGCGTCGTTCCGATTACCTAAGCATGGTTAGGTTATTTACACAAAGCGTGTGTCAAAAGTGACGCTAGATTATTATACCGTGTCTCAAGTCTGTTTAACGCGTCGATCGGATTACCTAAGCATGGCTGGGTTATATTACGCAAATTGTGCGTGAAAAGTGACGCTAGATTAGTATGTCGCGTCGTAAGTCTCTTTAACGCGACGTACCGATTACCTATGCATGGTTAGGTTATATTACGCAAAGTGTGCGTAAAAAGTGACGCTAGATTAGTATGGCGCGTCTCAAGTCTCATTACCATGCTTATGTCGCGTCACAAGTCTCTTTTACGCGTTGTTCCGATTACCTAAGCATGGTTAGGTTATATTACGCAAAATGTGCGTGAAAAGTAACAATAGATTAGTATGCCGCATCTGAAGTCTCTTTAACGCGTCGTTACGATTACCCAAGCACGGTTAGGTTATATTACGCAAAGGGTGCGTGAAAAGTGACGCTAGATTAGTATGTCGCGTCCCAAATCTGCGTTGTTCCGATTACCTAAGCATGGGTAGGTTATTTACGCAAAGCAAAGCGTGTGTCAAAAGTGACACTAGATTATTATGTCTCGTCTCAAGTCTGTTTAACGTGTCGATCCGATTACCTAAACATGGCTAGGTTATATTATACAAAGTGTGCGTGAAAAGTGACGCTAGATTGGTATGTCGCGTCTTCTCTTTAACGCGTCGTTCCGATTACCTAAGCATGGTTAGGTTATATTACGCAAAGTGTGCGTAAAAGTTGACGCTAGATTAGTATGGCGCGTCTCAAGTCTCTTTAACGCGTCGTTTCGATTACCATGCTTATGTCGCGTCACAAGTCTCTTTAACGCGTTGTTCCGATTACCTAAGCATGGTTAGGCTATATTACGCAAAGTGTGCATAAAAAATGACAATAGATTAGTATGTCGCATCTTAAGTCTATTTACGCGTCGTGCAGATTACTTAAGCATGGTTAGGTTGTGCGTGAAAAAAGACAATTGATATGTATGTCGCGTCTTAAGTCTATCTAACGCGTCGTTCTGATTACCTAAGCCTTGTTAGGTTATTATACGCAAGGTGTGCGTGAAAAGTGACGCTAGATTAGTATGTCGTGTATCAAGTCTCACACAACATTTCGATTACCATGCTTAGGTCGCGTCACACGATTCTCTAATGCGTCGTTTCGATTATCTAAGCATGGTTAGGTTATATTACGCAAAATGTGCGTAAAAGGTGACGCTAGATTAGTATGATTCGTGTCAAGTCTCTTTAAAGTGTCGTTTCGATTACCATGCTTATCTCGCGTCACAAGTCTCTTGAACGCGTTGTTCCGATTGCATGATCATGGCTAGGTTATATTACGCAAAATGTGCGTGAAAAGTGACGTTAGATCAGTATGTCGCGTCTCAAGTCTTTCTAAAACGTCGTTTCAATTTCCTAAGCATGGTTAGGTTATATTACGCAAATTGTGCGTGAAAAGTGACGCTAGATTAGTATGTCGCATCTCAAGTATCTTCAACGTGTCGTTTCGATTACCTAAGCATGGTTAGGTTATATTACACAAAATGTGCGTAAAAAGTGACGCTAGATTAGTATGGCACGTCTCAAGTTTCTTTAACGCGTCGTTTCGATTACAATGCTTATGTCGCGTCACAAGTCTCTTTAACGCGTTGTTCCGATTACCAAAGCATGATTAGTATGTCGCGTCTCAAGTCTATTTACGCGTCGTTCCGATTAGGTAAGCATGGTTAGGTTATATAATGCAGAGTGTGTTTTACAAGTGTTGCTAGTTTAGTATGTCGCATCTCAAGTCTCTTTGACGCATCGTTCCGATTACCTAAGCATGGTTAGGATATATTTCGCAAAGGGTGCGTTTAAAGTGACACTAGATTAGTATGTCATGTAAAGTGTGCGTGAAGAGCGACGCTATATAAGTATGTCGCATCACAAGTCTCTTTAACGCGTCGTTCCGATTATCTAAGCACGGTTAGGTTATATTACGCTAAGTGTGTGCTAAAAGTGACTAGATTAATATGTCGTATTACAAGTCTCTTTAACGCATCATTCTGATTACCTAACAATGGTTTGGTTATATTACGCAGTGTGCGTGAAAAGTGATGCTATATAAGTATGTCTCGTTTACAAGTCTCTTTAACTCGTCGTTCAGATTACCTAAGCATGTTTAGGTTATATTAAGAAAAGTGTGAGTGAAAAGTGACGCTATATAAGTAAACCGCGTAACAACTCTCTTTAACGCGTCGTTCCGATTACCTAAGCATGGTTAGGTTACATTACGCAAAGTGTGCGTTAAAAGTGAGGCTAGATTAGTATATCGCATTACAAGTGTCATTAACGCGTTTGCCGATTACCTATGCATGGTTAGGTTATATTATGCCAAGTGTGCGTGAAAAGGGACGCTATATAATTATGTCGCTTCAGAAGTCTCTTCAACGCGTCGTTCCAATTACCTATGCATGGTTAGTTTATATTACGCAAGTGTGCGCTAAAAGTAACGCTATATAAGTATGTTGCGTCTTAAGTTAACGCGTCGTTCCGATTACCTAAGCATGGTTCGGTTATGTTACGCAAAGTGTGCGTTAAAAGTTACGCTAGATTAGTATGTCGCGTGTAAAGTCTCTTTAACACGTCGTTCCGATTACCTAAGCATGGCTAGGTTATATTACGCTACGTGTGCATTAAATGTGATGCTAGATACAAGTCTCTTTAATGCGTCGTTCTGATTACCTAAGCATGGTTAGGTTATAGTTTGCAAAGTGTGCGGTAGATAAGTATGTCGCGTCACAAGTCTCTTTAATGCGACGTTCCGATTAGCTATAAGCATGGTTAGGCTATATTACACAAAGTCGGCGTTAAAAGTGACGCTAGATTATTATGTCGCGTCAAAAGTCTCTTTAACGCTCCGTTCCGATTACCTATGCATGGCTAGGTTATATTACGCAAAGTGTGCGTGAAAAGTGAATTTAGATTACTATGTCCCGTCACAAGTCTATTCAACGAGTCGTTCCGATTACCTAGGCATGGTTAGGTTATATAACGCAAAGTGTGAGTTAAAAGTGACGGTAGATTAGTAGTATGTCTCGTCTCAAATCTCTTTAACGTGTCATTCCGATTTCCTAAGCGAGATTAGGTTATATCACATGTGTGCATGAAAAGTAATACTAGATTAGTAGTATGTCGCGTCTCAAGTCTCATTAACGCGTCGTTCCGATTACCTAAGCGTGGTTAGGTTATATGACCCAAAGTATGCGTTTAAAGTGACGCTAGATTAGTATGTCGCGTCACAAGTCTTTTTAACGCGTCGTTCCGACCTAACAATGGTTAGGTTATATTACGTAAATTGTGCGTGAAAAGTGACGCTATATAACTATGTCGCATCACAAATCTTTTTAACACGTCGTTCCGATTACCTAAGCATGGTTAGATTATATTACGCAAAGTGTGCGTTATAAGTGACGCTATATTAGTATGTCGCGTCTCAAGTCTCTCTAACGCGTCGTTCCGATTGCCTAAGCTTGTGTTTTAAAAGTGTCGCTAGATTAGTATGTCGCTTCTCAAGTCTCTTTGTCGCATCGTTCCGATTACCTAAGCATGGTTTGGTTATATTACGCGAAGGGTGCATGAAAAGTGACGCAATAAAAGTATATCGCGTAACAAGTCTCTTTAACGCTTCGTTCCAATTACCTATGCATGGTTAGGTTATATTACACAAAGTGTCCGTTAAAAGTGACGCTATATAAGCATGTTGCGTCTTAAGTCTCTTTAACGCGTCGTTGCGGTTACCTAAGTATAATTCGGTTATATTACGCAAAGTGTGCGTTAAAAGTGACGCTAGATTAGTATGTCCTGTCTCAAGTCTCTTTAACGCGTCGTTCCGATTACCTAAGCATTGTTAGGTTATATTACGCTAAGTGTGCGTTAAATGTGACGCTAGATACAGGTCTCTTTAACGCGTCGTTCCGATTACCTAAGTATGGTTAGGTTATATTACGCAAAGTGTGCGTGAAAAGTGATGCTAGATAAGTATGTCGCGCACAAGTCTCTTTAACGCATCATTCAGAGGTTATATTATGCAAAGTATGCGTTATAAGTGACTTTAGATTAGTATGTCACGCCTCAAGTCTCTTTAACGCGTCGTTCCGATTACCTAAGCATGGTTAGGTTATATAACGCAAAGTGTGTTTTAAAAGTGTCACTAGATTAGTATGTCGCGTCTCAAGTCTCTTTGTTGCATCATTCTGATTACCTAAGCATGGTTAGGTTATTTTACGCGAAGGGTGCGTTAAAAGTGACACTAGATTAGTATATCGGGTCACAAGTCTCTTTAACTCGTCGTTCTGATTACCTATCAGTGGTTGGATAATTTTACGTAAAGTGTGCGTGAAAAGTGACACTATATAAGTATGTCGCATCACAAGTCTCTTTAACGCTTTTTTTCGATTATCTAAGCATGGTTTGGTTATATTACGCTAAGTGTGCGTTAAAAATGACGCTAGATTAATATGTCGCGATACAAATCTCTTTAACGCGTCGTTCTGATTAACTAACAATGGTTTGTGGTTATATTACGCAAAGTTTGCGTGAAAAGTGATGCTATATAAGTATGTCGCGTCACAAGTCTCTTAAACGTGTTGTTCCGATTACCTAAGCATGGTTAGGTTATATTACGCAAAGTGTGCGTGAAAAGTGACGCTATATAAGTATATCGTGACACAAGTCTCTTTAACGCGTTGTTCCGATTACCAATGCATGGTTCGGTTATATTGCGCAAAGTGTGAGTTAAAAGTGAGGCTAGATTAGAATGTCGCGTCACAAGTCTCATTAACGCGTCGGCTGATTACCTATGCATGGTTAGGTTATATTATGCAAAGTGAGCGTGAAAAGCGACGTTATATAAGTATGTCGCGTCACAAGTCTCTTTAAGGCGTCATTCCAATTACCTATGCATTTTTTGGTTATATTACGCAAAGTGTGCGTTAAAAGTGACGCTATATAAGTATGTCGCGTCTTAAGTCTCTTTAACGCGTCGTTTCTATTACATAAGCATGGTTCGGTTATATTACGCAAAGTGTGCGTTAAAAGTGATGCTAGATTAGTATGTCGCGTCTAAAGTCTCTTTAACAAGTTGTTCTGATTACCTATGGTTTGGTTATATTACGCTAAGTTTGCGTGAAAAGTGACGCTATATAATGTCGCGTCACAAGTCTCTTTATCGCGTTGTTACGATTACCTAAGCATGGTTAGGTTATATTACGCAAAGTGTGCGTGAAAAGTGACGCTATATAAGTATGTCGCGACACAAGTCTCTTTAACGCGTCGTTCCGATTACCAAAGCATGGTTAGGTTATATTACGTAAAGTGTGCGTTAAAAGTGAGGCTAGATTAGTATGTCGCGTCACAAGTCTCATTAACTCCTCGGCCGATTACTTATGCATGGTTAGGTTATATTATGCAAAGTGAGCGTGAAAAGGGACGCTATATAAGTATGTCGTGTCACAAGTCTCTTTAGGGCGTCGTTCCAATTACCTATGCATTGTTAGGTTATATTACGCAAAGTGTGCGTTAAAAGTGACACTATGTAAGTATGTCGCGACTTAAGTCTCTTTAACGCGTCGTTTCGATTACCTAAGCATGGTTCGGTTATATTATACAAAGTGTGCGTTAAAAGTGATTCTAGATTAGTATGTCGCGTCTCAAGTCTCTTTAACAGGTTGTTCTGATTACCTAACCATGGTTAGGTTATATTACGCTAAGTGTGCGCTAAAAGTGACGCTAGATTATTATGTCGTTTCACAAGTCTCTTTAATGCGTCCTTCTGATTACCTATGCATGGTTAGATTATATAACGCAAAGTGTGCGTGAAAAGTGACGCTAAATTAGTAGTATGTCACGTCACAAGTCTCTTTAACGCGTAGTTTTGATTACCTAAGCATGGTTAGGTTATATTACGCATAGTGTGCGTGAAAAGTGATGCTAGATTAGTATGTCGCTTCTCAAGTCTCTTTAACACGTCGTTCCGATTACCTAAGCATGGTTAGGTTATATTACGCAAAGTGTGTGTTAAAGAGTGACACTAGATTAGTATGTTGTGTCACCAGTCTCTTTAACGCGTCGTTCTGATTACCTAACAATGGTTATGTTATATTACGAAAAGTGTGCGTGAAAAGTGACGCTAAATAAGTAAGTCGTGTCACAAGTCTCTTTAACGCGTCGTTCCGATTACCTGAGCGTGGTTAGGTTATATTACGCACAGTGCGCGTTAAAGTGACACTAGATTAGTATGTCGTTTCGATTACTATGCTTATGTCGCGTCACAAGTCACTCTAACCCGTCGTTCCGGTTACCTAAGCATGGTGAGGTTATAGTACGCAAAGTGTGCGTGAAAGGATCAATAGAATAGTATGTAGCGTCTCAAATCTCTTTAACGCATCGTTCCGATTACCTAAGCATGGCTAGGTTATATTACGCGAAGTGTGCGTGAAAAGTGACGCTAGATAAGTATGTCGTGTCACAAGACTCTTTAACGAGTCGTTCAGATTACCTAAGCATGGCTAAGTTATATTACGCAAAGTATGCGTTAAAAGTGAGGCTAGATTAGTATGTCGAGTCATAAGTTTCTTTAACGCGTCGTTCCGATTACTATGAATGGTTAGGTTATATTATGCAAAGTGTGCGTGAAAAGGGACGCTATATAGTTATGTCATGTCACAAGTCTCTTTAACGCATTGTTCCAATTACCTATGCATAGTCAGGTTATATTACGCAAAGTGTGCGTTAATAGTGACGTTATATATGTCGCGTCTCAATTTTCTTTAACGCGTCGTTCCAATTACCTAAGCATGGTTAGGTTATATTACGCGAGGTGTGCTTGAAAAGTGATGCAATTTAAGTATGTCGCATCACAAGTCTCTGTAACGCGTCGTTCCGATTACCTAAGCATGGTTAGGTTATACAACGCAAAGTCTGCGTTAAAAGTGACACTAGATTAGTATGCCGCGTCACAAGTCTCTTTAACGCGTCGTTCTGATTACCTATGCATGGTTAGGTTATTTTATGCAAAGTGTGCGTGAATAGGGACGCTATATAAGTATATCGCATCACAAGTCTTATTAAAGCGTCGTTTCGATTACCATGATTATCTCGCGTCACAAGTCTCTTTAACGCGTCGTTCCGATTACCTCTAAACATGTTTATACTACGCATAGTGTCCTTGAAAAGTGACTTTAGATCAGTATGTCGCGTCTCAAGTCTCATTTCCTAAGCATTGTCAGGGTATATTACGCAAAATGTGCGTGAAAAGTGAAACTAGATTAGTATGGGCGTCTCAAGTCTCTCTAACGCGTCGTTCCGATTTCCTCAGCATGGTTAGGTTATATTACGCAAAGTTTGCATACAAAGTGACGCTAGATTAATATGGCGCGTCTAATGTCTTTTTAACGCGTCGTTCCGATTACCTAAGCATGGTTAGGTTATATTACGCAAAGTGTGCGTGAAAAATGACAATAGATTAGTATGTCGCGTCTTAAGTGCATTTAACGCGTCGTTCCAATTACTTAAGCATGGTTAGGTAATATTACGCAAAGTGTGCGTGAAAAATGACAATAGATTAGTATGTCGCATCATAGGTCAATCTAACTCATCGTTTCGATTACCTAAACATTGTTAGGCTATATTATGCAATATATACGTGAAAAGTGACGCTAGATTAGTATATCACGTCTCAATAGATTAGTATGTCGCATCTCAAGTCTCTTTAACGCGTCGTTCCAATTACCCAAGAATGGTTAGGTCATATTACGCAAAGTGTGCGAGAAAAGTAATGCGAGATTAGTATGTCGCCTCTCAAGTCTCTTTAACGTGTCGTTACGATTACCTAAGCATGGTTAGGTTATATTTCGCAAGGTGTGCGTGAAAGGTGACGCTAGATTAGAATGTCCCGTCTCAAGGCTGTTTTATGCGTCGTTCCGATTTCCTAAGCATGGTCAGGTTATATTATGCAAAGTGTGAGTGAAAAGTGAAACTAGATTAGTATGGGCGTCTCAAGTCTCTCTAACGCGTCATTCCGATTTCCTAAGCATGGTTACGATATATTACGCAAAGTGTGCGTACAAAGTGACGCTAGATTAATATGGCGCGTCTATAGTCTTTTTAACTCGCCTTTTCGATTACCATGCTTATGTCGCGTCAGAAGTCTCTCTAACGCATCGTTCCGATTACCTAATCATGGTTAGATTATATTACCGAAAGTGTGCGTGAAAAATGACAATATATTAGTATGTCGCGTCTCAAGTCCATTTAACGCTTCGTTCCAATTACTTAAGCATGGTTAGGTAATATTATGCAATGTGTGCGTGAAAAATGACAATAGATTAAGTATGTCGCGTCTTAGGTCAATCTAACTCGTCGTTCCAATTACCTAAGCATGGTTAGGTTATATTATGCAATGTGTACGTGAAAATTGACACTAGATTAGTATATCGCGTCTCAAGTCTCTTTAACGCGTCGTTTTGATTACTATGCTTATGTCGCGTCACAAGTCTCTCTAACTGGTCGTTGCGATTACCTAAGAATGGTTAGGTTATATTACGCAAAGCGTGCGTGAAAAATAACAGTAGATTAGTATGTCGCGTCTCCAGTCTCTTTTACGCGTCGTTCCGATTACCTAAGCATGGTTACGTTATATTATGCAAGGTGTGCATGAAAGGTGACGCTAGATTAGAATGTCCCGTCTCAAGGCTATTTAATGCGTCGTTTCGATACCTAATCATGGTTGTTATATTATGCAAAGTTTGCGTGAAAAGTGATGCTAGATTAGTATGTCTTGTCTCAAGTCTCTTTAACGAATCATTCCGATTACCTAAGCATGATTAGGTTATATTATGAAATGTGTACGTGAAAAGTGATGCTAGATTAGTATGTCGTGTCTCAAGTCTCTTTAACGCGTTGTTTTGATTACCATGCTTATGTCGTGTCACAAGTCTGTCTAATGGGTCGTTCCGATTACCTAAGAATGGTAAGGTTATATTACGCAGAGTGTGCGTGAAAATTAACAATTGATTAGTATGTCGCGTCTCAAGTCTCTTTAACGTATCGTTCCGATTATCTAAGAATGGTTAGGTTATATTACGCAAAGTGTGCGAGAGAGGTAATGCTAGATTAGTATGTCGCGTCTCAAGTCTCTCTAACGCTTCGTTCCGATTACCTAAGCATGGTTAGGTTATATTACGCAAGGTGTGCGTGAAAGATGACGCTAGATTAGAATGTCCCGTCTCAAGGCTCTTTAATGCGTCGTTCCGTTTACCTAAGTATGGTTGTTGTTTTTTTTAAGAAGATAAGTATGGTTGTTATATTATGCAAAGTTTACGTGAAAAGTGACGCTAGATTAGTATGTCGCGTTCCGATTACCTTCATTATGTTTAGGTTATAGTACGCAAAGTGTGCGTCAAAAGTAACGATAGATTAGTATGTCACGTCTCAAGTCTCTTTAACGCATCGTTACGATTACCTAAGCCTGGTTAGGTTATATTACGCAAAGTATGCATGAAAAGCGACTAGATTAATGTGTCACATCTCAAGTCTATTTAACGCGTCGTTCCGATTACCTAAGCATGGTTAGGTTATATTACGCAAAGGGTGCGTGAAAAGTGACGGTAGATTAGTATGTCGCGTCTCAAATTTCTTTAACGCGTCGTTCCGATTAACTAAGCATGGTTATAGGTTATTTACGCAAAGCGTGTGTCAAAAGTGACGCTAGATTATTATGCCGCGTCTCAAGTCTGTTTAACGCGTCGATCAGATTACCTAAGCATGGCTAGGTTATATTACGCAAAGTGTGCGTGAAAAGTGACGCTAGATTAGTATGTCGCATCTCAAGTCTCTTTAACGCGTCGTTCCGATTACCTAAGCATGGTTAAGTTATATTACGCAAAGTGTGCATAACAAGTGACGCTATATTAGTATGGCGCCTCTCAAGTCTCTTTAACGCGTCGTTTCGATTACCATGCATATGTCGCATCACAAGTCTCTCTAACGCGTCTTTCCAATTACCAAAGTGTACGTGAAAAATGACAATAGATTAGTATGTCGCGACTCAAGTCCATTTAACGAGTCATTCCAATTACTTAAGCATGGTTAGGTTATATTACGCAAAATGTGCGTGAATGACAATAGATTAGTATGTCGCGACTTAAGTCTATTTAACGCGTCGTTCCGATTACCTAAGCACGGTTAGGTTATATTACGCAAAGGGTGCGTGAAAAGTGATGCTAGATTAGTATGTCACGTCTTAAATCTCTTTAACGCGTTGTTCCGATTACCTAAGCATGGTTAGGTTATTTACGCAAAGCGTGTGTCAAAAGTGACGCTAGATTATTATGCCGTGTCTAAGTCTGTTTAACGTATCGATCGGATTACCTAAGCATGGCTAGGTTATATAGAAAAAGTGTGCGTGAAAAGTGACGCTAGATTAGTATGTTGCGTTTCAAGTCTCTTTAACGCGTTGTTCTGATTACCTAAGCATGCATAAAAAGTGATGCTAGATTAGTATGGCGCGTCTCAAGTCTCTTTAACGCTTTGTTTCGATTACCATGCTTATGTCGCGTCACAAGTCTCTCTAATGCGTTGTTCCTATTACCTAAGCATGCTTAGGTTATATTACGCAAAGTGTGCGTAAAAAATGACAATAGATTAGTATGTCGTGTCTCAAGTCTATTTAACGCGTCGTTCCGATTACCTAAGCATGGTTATGTTATATTTCGCAAAGTGTGCCTGATAAATGATAATAGATTAGTATGTCGTGTCTTAAGTCTATCTAACGCGTTGTTCCGATTACCTGTGCATGGTTAGGTTATATTACGCCAGGTGTGCGTGAAAAGAGACGCTAGATTAATATGTCGCGTCTCTAGGCTCTTTAATGCGTCGTTCCGATTACCTAAGCATGGTTAGGTTTTGCGTAAAAAGTGACCTTAGATTAGTATGTCGTGTCACAAGTCTCTTAAACGCATCGTTTCGATTACCATGCTTATGTCGCGTCACACGTCTCTATAAGGCGTTCCGATTACATAAGCATGGTTAGGTTAAATTACCCAAAGTGTGCGTGAAAAGTGACGCTATATTAGTATGTCCAGTCTCAGTTCTCTTTAACGCGTCGTTTCGATTATCTAAGCATGGTTAGGTTGTGCTATACGCAAAGTTTGCAAAAGTGACGCTAGATTAATATGATTCGTCTCAAGTCTCTTTAAAGTGTCGTTTTGATCACCATGCTTATCTCGCGTCACAAGTCTCTTTAACGCGTTGTTCCGATTACATAATCATGGTTAGCTTATATTACGCGAGTGTGCGTGAAAAGTGACGTTAGATGAGTATGTCGCGTCTCAAGTATTTATAACACGTCGTTTCAATTTCCTAAGCATGGTTAGGTTATATTACGCAAAATGTGCGTGAAAAGTGACGCTAGATTAGTATGTCGCGTCTCAAGTCTCTTTAACGCATCGTTTCTAAGCATGGTTAGGTTATATTATACAAAATGTGCGTGAAAAGTGACGCTAGATTAGTATGGCGTGTCTCAAGTTTCTTTAACGCGTCGTTTCGATTACCATGCTTATGTCGCGTCACAAATCTCTTTAACGCGTTGTTATGATTACCAAAGCATGGTTAGGTTATATTACGCAAAGTGTGCGTTAAAAATACAAATGATTAGTATGTCGCGTCTCAAGTCTATTTACGCGTCGTTCCGATTACATAAGCATGGTTAGGTATTACGCAAATTTTGCGTAAAAAGTGACGCTAGATTAGTATATCGTGTCTCAAGTCTCTTTTACGCATCATTTCGATTACCATGCCTAGGTCACGTCACACGTCTCTTTAACACGTCATTCCGATTACCTATGTAGGGTTAGGTTATATTACGCAAAGTGTGCGTGAAAAGTGACGTTAGACTATGTCTAGTGTCAAGTCTCTTTAACACGTCGTTTCGATTATCTAAGCATGGTTTGGTTATATTACGCAAAGTGTGCGTAAAAAGTGACTCTAGATTAGTATGATACGTCTCAAGTCTCTTTAAAGCGTCGTTTCAATTACCATTCTTATCTCGGGTCACAATTCTCTTAAACGCGTTGTTCCGATTACCTATGCATGGTTAGGTTATATTACGCAAAGTTTGCGTGAAAAGTGACATTAGATCAGTATGTCGCGTCTCAAGTCACTCTAACGCGTCGTTTCAATTTTCTTAGCATGGTTAGGTTATATTACGCAAAGTGTGCGTGAAAAGTGACACTAGATTAATATGGCGGGTCTCAAGTGTTTTTAACGCGTCGTTTCGATTACCATGCTTATGTCGCGTCTGAAGTCCCTCTAACGCGTCGTTCCGATTACCTAAGCATGGTTAGGTTATATTATGCAAAGTGTGCGTAAAAAATGACAATAGATTGTATGTCGCAACTCAAGTCCATTTAACGAGTCGTTCCAATTACTTAAGCATAGTTAGGTTATATTACACAAAGTGTGCGTGAAAAATGACAATAGATTAGTATGTCGCGTCTCAAGTCTATTTAATGCGTCATTCCTATTACCTAAGCATGGTTAGGTTATATTACGCAGGGTATGCGTAAAAAGTGACGCTAGATTAGTATGTCGCGTCTCAAGGCTCTTTAATGTGCCGTTCCGATTAACTAAGCATGGTTAGGTTATATTACGCAATGTTTGCGTGAAAAGTGACGCTTGATTAGTATGTCGCGTCTCAAGTCTCTTTAACGCGTCGTTTCGATTACCATGCTTATGTCGCGTCACAAGTCTCTCTAACGCGTCGTTCCGATTACCTAAGCATGGTTACTTTATAGTACGCAAAGTGTGCGTGAAAAGGATCAATAGATTAGTATGTCACGTCTCAAGTCTCTTTAACGCGTCGTTCCGATTACCTAAGCATGGTTAGGTTATATTACGCCAAGTGTGCATGATAAGTGACGATAGATTAGTATGTCGCATCTCAAGCCTATTTAACGCGTCCTTCCGATTACCTAAGCATGCTTAGTTTATATTACGCAAAGTGTGCGTGAAAAGTGACGCTAGATTAGTATGTCGCGTCTCAATTCTCTTTTCCGTGTTATTCCGATTACCTAAGCATGGTTAGGTTATATTACGCAAAGTGTGCGTGAATAGTGACGCTAGATTAGTATGTCGTGTCTCAAGTCTGTCTAACGCGTCGTTTCGATTACCTAAGCATGGTTATGTTATATAAGGAAAAGTAAGCGTGAAAAGTGACGCTGGATTAGTATGTCGCGTTCAAGTCTCTTTAACGAGTCGTATCGATGTTGCTTATGTCGCGTTAGAAGTCTCTCTAACGAGTCGTTCTAATTACCTAAGCATAATTAGGTTATATTACGCAAAGTGTGCGTGAAAAGTGACGCTAGATTCGTATGTAGCGTCTCAAGTCTATTTGATGTATCGTTCCGATTACTTAAGCATCGTTTGGTTATATTACGCAAAGTTTGCGTGAAAAGTGATGCTAGATTAGTATGACGCGTCTCCATTCTCTTCAACGCATTGTTCCGATTACCTAAGCATGGTTAGGTTATATTACGCAAAGCGTGCGTCAAAAGTGATGCTAAATTAGTAAATCGTGCCTCAAGTTTGTTTAACACGTTGTTCCGATTACCTAAGCATGGTTAGGTTATATTAGGAAAAGTGTGCGTGAAAAGTGACGCTAGATAAGTAAGTTGCATCTCAAGTCTCTTTAACGCGTCGTTCCGATTACTTAAGGATGGTTATGCAAAGTGTGTGTAAAAAGTGACGCTAGATTAGTATGGCGTGTCTCAAGTCTATTTAACGCGTTGTTTCGATTACCAAGCTTATGTCGCGTCACAAGTCTCTCTAACACGTCGTTCTGATTACCTAAGCATGGTTAGGTTATATTACGCAAGGTGTGCGTAAAACGTGATGCTAGATTAATTTGTCGCGTCTCAATTCTCTTTAACGCATCGTTCCGATTGCCTAATCATGGTTAGGTTATATTACACAAAGTTTGCGTGGAAAGTGATGCTAGATTAGTACGTCGCGTCTCAAGTGTCCGTAACGCTTCTTTTCGATTACCATGCTTATGTCGCGTCACAAGTCTCTCTAACGCGTCGTTCCGATTACCTAACCATGGTTAGGTTATAGTACACAAAGCGTGCATGAAAAGGATCAATAGATTAGTATGTCGCGTTACAAGTCTCTTTAACGCGTCGTTCCGATTATCTAAGCATGGTTAGGTTATATTATGCAAAATGTGCGTGAAAAGTGACGCTAGATTAGTATGTCCAGTCTGAAGAGTCTTTAACGCATCGTTCCAATTACCTAAGCAAGGTTAAGTTATCTTACGCGAAGTGTGCGTAAAAAGTGACCCTATATGAGTATGTTTCGTCTCAAGACTCTTTAATGCGTAGTTCCGATTACCATGCTTATGTCACGTCAGAAGTCTCTCAAACGCGTCGTTCGGATTACCTAAGCATGGTTAGGTTATATTACGCAAAGTGTGCGTGAAAAATGACAATAGATTAGTATATCGCATCTCAAGTCTATTTAAAGTGTGGTTCCAATTACTTAAGCATGGTTTGGTTATATTATTACGCAAAGTGTGCGTGTAAAATGACAATAGATTAGTATGTCGCGTATTAAGTGTATCTAACGCGTCGTTCGGATTACCTAAGCATGGTTAGGTTATATTACGCAAAGTGTGCGTGAAAAATGACAATAGATTAGTATATCGCATCTCAAGTCTATTTAAAGTGTGGTTCCAATTACTTAAGCATGGTTTGGTTATATTATTATGCAAAGTGTGCGTGTAAAATGACAATTGATTAGTATGTCGCGTATTAAGTGTATCTAACGCGTCGTTCCGATTACCTAAGCATGGTTAGGTTATATTATGCAAAGTCTGCAGGAATAGTGACGCTAGATTAGTAAGTCGCATCTCAATTCTCTTTAACGCGTTGTTCCGATTACCTAAGCATGCTTAGGTTATATTACGCAAAGCGTGCGTGAAAAGTGACGCTAGATTAGTATGTCTCCTCTCATGTCTATTTAATGCGTAGTTCCGATTACCTAAGAATGGTTAGGTTATTAGGCAAAGTGTGCGTGAAAAGTAATGCTAGATTAGTATGTCGTGTCTCAAGTCTATTTAACGCGTTGTTTCGATTACCATTCTTATGTCGCGTCACAAGTCTCTCTAACACGTCGCTTCGCTTACCTAAGCATGGTTAGGTTATATTACGTAAAGTGTGCGTTTTCAGTGACGCTAGATTAGTATGCCGCGTCTTAAGTCTCTTTAACGTGTCGTTCCGATTACCTAAGCATGGTTAGGTTATATTACGCAAAGTGTTCTTGAAAAGTGACGCTAGATTAATTTGTCACGTCTTAATTCTCTTTAACGCGTTGTTCCGACTACCTAAGCATGGTTAGGTTATATTACGCAAAGTTTGCGTGAAAAGTGACGCTAGATTAGTATGCCGCGTCTCAAGTATCTTTAACGCGTTGTTTCGATTACCATGTGTCGCGTCATAAGTCTCTCTAACGCGGCGTTCCAATTCCCTAAGCATGGTTAGGTTATAGTACGCAAAGTGTGCGTGAAAAGGATCAATAGATTAGTATGTCGCGTCTCAAGTCTCTTTAACCCGTCGTTCCGATTACCTAAGCATGGTTAGGTATATTTTGCAAAATGTGCATGAAAAGTGACGCTAGATTAGTATGTCCAATCTCAAGTCTCTTTAACGTGTTGTTCCGATTACCTAAGAATCGTTAGGTATACTACGCAAAGTGTGCGGAAAAAGTGACCCTAGATTAGTATGTTTCGTCACAAGTCTATTTAACGCGTCGTTTCGATTACAATGCTTATGTCGCGTCTCAAGTCTCTTTATAGCGTCGTCCCGATTACAAGCATGGTTAGGTTATATTATGAAAGTGTGCGTGAAAAGTGACAATAGTATGTCGCATCTCAAGTCTATTTAACGCGTCGTTCCGACTACCTAAGCATGGTTAGGTTATATTTCGCAGAGTGTGCGTGAAAAGTGACGCTAGATTAGTATGTCGCGTCTCAAATCTCATTAACGCGTCATTCCGATTACCTAAGCATGGTTAGGTTATTTACGCAAAGCCTGTGTGAAAAGTGACGCTAGATTAGTATGTCGCGTCTCAGGTTTGTTTAACGCGTCATTTCGATTATCTAACCATGGTTAAGTTATATTAAGCAAAGTGTTCGTGAAAAGTGACGCTAGATTAGTATGTTCCGTCTCAAGTCTCTTCAACGCGTCGTTCCGATTACCTAAGCATGGTTAGGTTATATTACGCAAAGTGTGCGTAAAAAGTGACGCTAGATTAGTATGGCCCGTCTGAAGTCTCTTTAACGCGTCGTTTCGACTACCAAGCTTAAGTTGCATCACAAGTCTCTTTAACGCGTTGTTCCGATTACCTAAGCATGGTTTGGTTATATTACGCAAAGTGTGCGTAAAAAATGACAATAGATTAGTATGTCGCCTCTCAAGTCTATTTAACGCGTCGTTACGATTACCTAAGCATGGTTAGGTTATATTACACAAAGTGTGCATGAAAAATGACAATAGATTAGTATGTCGCGTCTTAAGTCTATCTAACGCGCCGGTCTGATTACCTAAACATGGTTAGGTTATATTACACAAGGTGTGCATGAAAAGTGACGCTAGATTAATATGTCACGTCTCAAGGCTCTTTAATGCGTCGTTCCGATTACCTAAGCATGGTATTTTGCATAGTTTGCGTTCAAAGTGACACTAGATTAATATGTCACGTCTCACAGCTCTTTAATGCGTCGTTCCAATTACACCTAAGCATGGTTAGGTTATACTAACCCAAGTGTGCGTTAAAAGTGCTGTTAGATTAGTCGTGTCCCAAGTCTCTTTAACGCGTCATTTCGATTACCTAAAGGCTATATTACGCAAATTGTGCGTGAAACGTGATGCTAGATTAGTACGTCGCGTCTAACGCGTCGTTCCATTACCTAATCATTGTTAGGTTATATTACGGAAAGTGTGCGTGAAAAGTGACGCTAGATTAGTATGTCGCATCTCAAGTCTCTTCAACGCGCCATTCCAATTACCTAAGCATGGTTATATTATGCAACGTGAGCATGAAAAATGACGCTAGATTAGTATGCCAGGTCTCAAGTCTGTTTAACCCGTCATTTTGATAACCATATTTATGTCGCGTCACAAGTCTCTCTATTTGCGTTAAAAGTAACGCTAGATTAGTATATCACGTCACCAGTTTCTCTAACGCATCGTTCCATTACCTAAGCATCATGGTTAGGTTATATTATGCAAAGTGTGCGTGAAAAGTGACGCTAGATTAGTATGTTGCTACTCAATTCTCTTTAACGCGTCGCTCCGATTACCTAAGCATGGTTTGGTTAGGTTACACAAAGTGTGCGTAAGGAGTGACGCTAGATTAGTTTGGCGCGTCTCAAGTCTCTTTTATGCGCATGCTTATGTCGCGTCACAAGTCTCTCCAACGCGTCATTCCGATTAACTAAGCATGGCTAGGTTATATTACGCAAAGTGTGCGTAAAAAGTGACGCTAGATTGGTATGTCACGTCTCAAGTCTCTTTAACGCGTCATACCGATTACCTAAGCATGGTTAGGTTATATTACGCAAAGTGTTTGTAAAAAGTGACGCTAGATTAGTATGGCGCGTCTACAGTCTCTATAACGCGTCGTTTCGATTACCATGCTTATGTCGTGTCACAAGTCACTCTAACTCGTCGTTCCAATTACCTAAACATGTTTAGGCTATAACTTTTCAACAAAGTGTGCGTGAAAAGCGACGAAAAGATTAGTATATCACATCACAAGTCTCTCTAACGCCTTGTTCCGATTAGCTAAGCATAGTTAGGTTATATTACGCAAAGTGTGCGTGAAAAGTTACAATAGATTAGTATGTCGCGTCACAAGTCTCTTTAACGAGTCGTTCCGAATGCCTAAGCATTGTTAGGTTATAAGCAAAGAGTGCGAGAATAATGACGCTAGATTAGTATGTCGCGTCTTAAGTCTCTTTAACGCGTCGTTCCGATTACCTAAGAATGGTTATGTTATATTACTTCAAGTGCGCTTTAAAAGTGCTGCTAGATTAGTATGTCATGTTACAAGTCTCTTTAACGCGTCTTTCTGAATACCTATGCATGGTTTCATTTTATTAAGCAAAGTGTGCGTGAAAACTGGCGCTAGATTAGTATGTCGCGTCTCAAGTCTCTTTAACGCGTTGTTCCGATTACCTAAGCATGGTTAGGTTATATTATGCAAAGAGTACGAGAATAGTGACGCTATATTAGTATGCCGCGTCACAAGTCTCTCTAACGCGTCATTCAGATTAGCTACGCATGGATAGGTTATATTACGAAAAGTGTGCTTGAAAAGTAACGCTAGATTTGTAAATTGCGTCACAACTCTCTCTAACGCGTCATTCTAATTACCTAAGTATGGTTAGGTTCTATTACGCAAAGTGTGGTGGAAAAGTGACGGTAGATTATTAAGCCGCGTCTTAAGTCTCTTTAACGCGTCGTTCCGATTACCTAAGCATGGTTATGTTACATTGTGCAAAGTGTGCATGACAAGTGACGCTAGATTAGCATGTCACTTCTCAAGTCTCTTTAACGCGTCGTCCCGATTACATAAGCATGGTTGGGTTATTTTACGCAAAGTATGCATGAAAAGTATTGCTAGATTAGTATATCGCATCTCAAGTCTCTTTAACACGTCGTTCCGATTACCGCAGCATCGTTATGTTATATTACGCAAAGTGTCCGTGAAAAGTGACGCTAGATTAGTATGTCGCGTCTCAAGTCTCTTTAACGCGTCGTTTATGTCGCCTCACAACTTTCTCTAACACGTCGTTCCAATTACCAAAGCATGGTTAGGTTATATTACGCAGAGTGTGAATTTAAAATTACAATTGATTAGAATGTCGCGTCGCAAGTCTATTTAATGCGTCGTTACGATTACAATGCTTATGTCGTGTCACAAGTCTGTCTAACGCGTTGTTTCGATTACCTAACTATGGGTAGGTTATTGTACGCAAAGTGTATGTGAAAAGTACCAATAGATTAGTATGTCGTGTCTAAAGTCTCTTTAACGCGTCGTTCCGATTACCTAACCATGGTTAGGTTATATTACGCAAATTGTGTGTGAAAAGTGACAATTGATTAGTATGTTGCGTCTCAAGTCTATTTAACGCGTCGTTCCGATTACCTAAGCATGGTTTCTATTATAGTACGCAAAGTGTGTGAAAAGTCACGCTGGATTAGTGCGTTATTCCGATTACCTAAGCATGGTTAGGTTATATTACGGAAAGCGTGAGTGAAAAGTGACGATAGATTAGTATGTTGCGTCTCAAGTCTCTTTAACGCGTCGTTCCGATTATCAATGCATGGTTAAGTTATATTATGCAAAGTGTACGTGAAAAGTGATCCTAGATTAGTATGTCGCGTCGAACGTTTCTTTAACACGTCGTTTCGATTACCTAAGCGTAGTTAGGTTATATTAAACAAAGTGTGTGTAAAATGCTACTCAAGAATCGTATGATGTGTTTCAAGTCTCTTTAATGCGTCGTTTCAATTACCATGCTTATGTCGAGTCACAAGTCTTTCTTACGCGTCGTTCCGATTACCTAAGCATGGTTAGGTTATATTACACAAAGTGTGCGTGAAAAATGACAATAGATTAGTATGTCGCGTCTCAAGTCTATTTAATGCGTCATTCCTATTACCTAAGCATGGTTAGGTTATATTATGCAGGGTATGCGTAAAATGTGACGCTAGATTAGTATGTCGCGTCTCAAGGCTCTTTAATGTGCCGTTCCGATTAACTAAGCATGGTTAGGTTATATTACGCAATGTTTGCGTGAAAAGTGACGCTTGATTAGTATGTCGCGTCTCAAGTCTCTTTAACGCGTCGTTTCGATTACCATGCTTATGTCGCGTCACAAGTCTCTCTAACGCGTCGTTCCGATTACCTAAGCATGGTTATTTTATAGTACGCAAAGTGTGCGTGAAAAGGATCAATAGATTAGTATGTCACGTCTCAAGTCTCTTTAACGCGTCGTTCCGATTACCTAAGCATGGTTAGGTTATATTACGCCAAGTGTGCATGATAAGTGACGATAGATTAGTATGTCGCATCTCAAGCCTATTTAACGCGTCCTTCCAATTACCTAAGCATGCTTAGTTTATATTACGCAAAGTGTGCGTGAAAAGTGACGCTAGATTAGTATGTCGCGTCTCAATACTCTTTTCCGTGTTATTCCGATTACCTAAGCATGGTTAGGTTATATTACGCAAAGTGTGCGTGAATAGTGACGCTAGATTAGTATGGCGTGTCTCAAGTCTGTCTAACGCGTCGTTTCGATTACCTAAGCATGGTTATGTTATATAAGGAAAAGTAAGCGTGAAAAGTGACGCTGGATTAGTATGTCGCGTTCAAGTCTCTTTAACGCGTCGTATCGATGTTGCTTATGTCGCGTTAGAAGTCTCTCTAACGCGTCGTTCTAATTACTTAAGCATAATTAGGTTATATTACGCAAAGTGTGCGTGAAAAGTGACGCTAGATTCGTATGTAGCGTCTCAAGTCTATTTGATGTATCGTTCCGATTACTTAAGCATCGTTTGGTTATATTACGCAAAGTTTGCGTGAAAAGTGATGCTAGATTAGTATGACGCGCCTCCATTCTCTTCAACGCATTGTTCCGATTACCTAAGCATGGTTAGGTTATATTACGCAAAGCGTGCGTCAAAAGTGATGCTAAATTAGTAAGTCGTGCCTCAAGTTTGTTTTACACGTTGTTCCGATTACCTAAGCATGGTTAGGTTATATTAGGAAAAGTGTGCGTGAAAAGTGACGCTAGATAAGTAAGTTGCATCTCAAGTCTCTTTAACGCGTCGTTCCGATTACTTAAGGATGGTTATGCAAAGTGTGTGTAAAAAGTGACGCTAGATTAGTATGGCGTGTCTCAAGTCTATTTAACGCGTTGTTTCGATTACCAAGCTTATGTCGCGTCACAAGTCTCTCTAACACGTCGTTCTGATTACCTAAGCATGGTTAGGTTATATTACGCAAGGTGTGCGTAAAACGTGACGCTAGATTAATTTGTCGCGTCTCAATTCTCTTTGAACGCATCGTTCCGATTGCCTAATCATGGTTAGGTTATATTGCACAAAGTTTACGTGGAAAGTGATGCTAGATTAGTACGTCGCGTCTCAAGTGTCCGTAACGCTTCTTTTCGATTACCATGCTTATGTCGCGTCACAAGTCTCTCTAACGCGTCGTTCCGATTACCTAACCATGGTTAGGTTATAGTACACAAAGCGTGCATGAAAAGGATCAATGGATTAGTATGTCGCGTTACAAGTCTCTTTAACGCGCCGTTCCGATTATCTAAGCATGGTTAGGTTATATTATGCAAAATGTGCGTGAAAAGTGACGCTAGATTAGTATGTCCAGTCTGAAGAGTCTTTAACGCATCGTTTCGATTACCTAAGCAAGGTTAAGTTATCTTACGCGAAGTGTGCGTAAAAAGTGACCCTATATGAGTATGTTTCGTCTCAAGTCTCTTTAATGCGTAGTTACGATTACCATGCTTATGTCGCGTCAGAAGTCTCTCAAACGCGTCGTTCGGATTACCTAAGCATGGTTAGGTTATATTACGCAAAGTGTGCGTGAAAAATGACAATAGATTAGTATATCGCATCTCAAGTCTATTTAAAGTGTGGTTCCAATTACTTAAGCATGGTTTGGTTATATTATTATGCAAAGTGTGCGTGTAAAATGACAATTGATTAGTATGTCGCGTATTAAGTGTATCTAACGCGTCGTTCCGATTACCTAAGCATGGTTAGGTTATATTATGCAAAGTCTGCAGGAATAGTGACGCTAGATTAGTAAGTCGCATCTCAATTCTCTTTAACGCGTTGTTCCGATTACCTAAGCATGCTTAGGTTATATTACGCAAAGCGTGCGTGAAAAGTGACGCTAGATTAGTATGTCTCCTCTCATGTCTATTTAATGCGTAGTTCCGATTACCTAAGAATGGTTAGGTTATTAGGCAAAGTGTGCGTGAAAAGTAATGCTAGATTAGTATGTCGTGTCTCAAGTCTATTTAACGCGCTGTTTCGATTACCATTCTTATGTCGCGTCACAAGTCTCTCTAACACGTCGCTTCGCTTACCTAAGCATGGTTAGGTTATATTACGTAAAGTGTGCGTTTTCAGTGACGCTAGATTAGTATGCCGCGTCTTAAGTCTCTTTAACGTGTCGTTCCGATTACCTAAGCATGGTTAGGTTATATTACGCAAAGTGTTCTTGAAAAGTGACGCTAGATTAATTTGTCACGTCTTAATTCTCTTTAACGCGTTGTTTCGACTACCTAAGCATGGTTAGGTTATATTACGCAAAGTTTGCGTGAAAAGTGACGCTAGATTAGTATGCCGCGTCTCAAGTATCTTTAACGCGTTGTTTCGATTACCATGTGTCGCGTCATAAGTCTCTCTAACGCGGCGTTCCAATTCCCTAAGCATGGTTAGGTTATACTACGCAAAGTGTGCGTGAAAAGGATCAATAGATTAGTATGTCGCGTCTCAAGTCTCTTTAACCCGTCGTTCCGATTACCTAAGCATGGTTAGGTATATTTTGCAAAATGTGCATGAAAAGTGACGCTAGATTAGTATGTCCAATCTCAAGTCTCTTTAACGTGTTGTTCCGATTACCTAAGAATCGTTAGGTATACTACGCAAAGTGTGCGGAAAAAGTGACCCTAGATTAGTATGTTTCGTCACAAGTCTATTTAACGCGTCGTTTCGATTACAATGCTTATGTCGCGTCACAAGTCTCTCTAACGTGTCGTTTTGATTACCTAAATATGGTTAGGTTATATTACGAAAAGTGTGCGTGAAAAGTGACGTTAGATTAGTATGCCGCGTCTCAAGTCTCTTTAGCGCTTCGTTCCGATTACCTAAGCATGGTTAGGTTATATTACGCAAAGTGTGCTTGAAAAGTGAGGCTAGATTAATTTGTCGCGTCTCAAGTCTCTCTAACGTGTCGTTCCGAATTCCTAAGCATGGTTAGGTTATATTACGCGAAGTGTGCGTAAAAAGTGACGCTAGTTAATATCGCGTGTCTCAAGTCTCTTTAACGCGTCGTATCGATTACCATGCATATGTCTCGTCAGAAGTCTCTCTAATGCGTTGTTCTGATTACCTAAGCATGGTTAGGTTATATTACGCAAAGTGCGCATGAAAAATAACAATAGATTTAGTATATCGCGTCTCATGTCTATTTAACGCGTCGTTCCAATTACCTAAGCATTGTTAGGTTATAATGCGCAATGCGCGCGTGAAAAGTGACGCTAGATTAGTATGGCATTTAATGCGTTAAAAAGACTGGAGATGAAACATACTAATCTAGCGTCAATTTTCATGCACACTTTGCGTAATATAACCTAACTATGCTTAGGTAATTGGAACGACGCGTTAAAGAGACTTGAGACGCAACATACTAATCTAGTGTCACCTTTTTTGCACACTTTGCGTAATATAACATAACCGTGCTTAGATAGTCGGAACAACACGTTAAAGAGACTTGAGAGGCGACATACTAATCTAGCGTCACTTTTCAAGCACACTCTGCGTAATATATCCTAACCAAGCTTAGGTAATCGGAACGACGCGTTAAAGAGATTTGAGACGCGACATACTCATCTAGCGTCACATTTCATTTACACTTTGAGTAAAACAACCTAACCATGCTTAGGTAATCGGAATGACGCGTTAAAGATACGTATGACGCGTCATGCTAATCTAGCGTCACTATTCTCGCACTCTTTGTGTAATGTAACCTAGGTTAGGTAATCGGAACGACGCGTGAAAGAGACTTAAGACGCGACGTACTAATCTAGTGTCACTTTTTACGCTCACTTTGCGTAATATAACCTAACCATGCTTAGGTAGTTGGAACGACGCGTTAGAGAGACTTATGTCACGAAATAAGCATGGTAATTGAAACGCGTCAAAGATACTTGAGACGTGCCATACTAATCTAGCGTCACTTTTTACGCACACTTTGTGAAATATAAGCTAATCATGCTTAGGTAATCGGAACGGTGCGTTAAAGAGACTTGAGACGCGAGATACTAATCTAGCGTCAGTTTTCACGCACACTTTTCTTAATATAACCTAACCATTCTTAGGGAATCGGAAGACGCGTTAAAGAGACTTGAGACGCGACATACTAATCTTGTGTCACTTTTCACGCACACTTTGCGTAAAATAACCTAACCATGCTTAGGTAATCGGAACGACGCGTTAGAGAGACTTGTGACTCGACATACTAATCTAGCTTGACTTTTCACGCACACTTCTCGTAATATTAGCTAACCATGCTTAGGTAATCGGAACGACGCGTCAAAGAGACTTGGCACGCGACATACTAATCTAGCGGCACTTATAACGCACGCTTTGCGTAATATAACCAAACCATGCTTAGGAAATCGGAACGATACATTGTAGATACTTGAGACGCGACTTACTAATCTTCTGCCACTTTTCACGCACTATTTGCTTAATATAAACCTAACCATGCTTAGGTAATCATAACGACACGTTAGAGAGACTTGTGACGCGTCACAAGGATTGTAATCGAAACGACGCGTGAAAGAGACTTATGACGGGCCATACTAATTTAGCGTCACTTTTTACGCGCACTTTGCATAATATAACATAACCATGCTTAGATAATCGGAACGACGCGTTAAAGAGACTTGAGAGGCGACATACCAATCTAGCGTCACTTTTCACGCACACTTTGCGTAATATGACCTAACTATGCTTAGGAAATCAGAACGACACGTTAAAGAGAATTGAGACGCGACATACTTATCTAGTGTCAATTTTCACGCACATTTTTCATAATATAACCTAACCATCCTTAGGTAATCAGAACGACTCGTTAAAGAGACTTGAGACGCGACATACTAATCTTGCGTTACTTTTCATGCACACTTTGCGTAATATAACCTAACCATACTTATGTAGTCAGAACGACACGTTAGAAAGACTTGTGTCGCGACATACTAATCTAGCATCACTATTCACGCACTCTTTGCGTAATTGACTTAACCATGCTTAGGTAATCGGAACGACGCGTTAAATAGACTAAGGACAAAACATACTAATCAATTGTTATTTTTCACGAACGACGCGTTAGAGAGACTTGTGACGCGACATAAGCATGATAATCGATACGACGCGATAAAGAGACTTGAGACATGACATACTTATCTAGCGGCATTTTTCACGCAAACTTTGCGTAATATAACCTAGTCATGCTTATGTAATTGGAACGACGCGATAGAGAGACTTGAGGCACGACATACTAATCTAGCATCACTTTTCATGCACACTTTTGATAATATAACCTAACCATGCTTAAGTAATCAGAACAACGCGTTAAAGAGACTTGAGACGCGACATACTAATCTAGCGTTACTTTGCACTTTGCATAAAATAACCTAACCATGCTTAGGTAATCGGAACGACGTGTTCAATAGACTTGTGACGCTATGGTGACTTTTCACGCACACTTTGTATAATATAACCTAACTTTGCTTAGGTAATCAGAACGATGCGTTAGAGAGACTTATGAAGCGACATGTAATCTAGCGTCACTTTTCACGCATACTATAACTTTTACCATGCTTAGGTAATCAAAATGACGCATTTAAAAAACTTAAGACGCAACATACTAATCTAGCATCACTTTTCACGCACATGTTGCGTAATATAACCTAACCATGCATAGGTAATCAGAACGTAAAGAGACGTGAGATGCGACATACTAATCTAGCTTCCCTTTTCACGCACATTTTGCATAATATAACCTAACCATGCTTAGGTAATCGGAACGACGCGTTAAAGTGACTTGAGACACGACATACTAATCTAGCGTCACTTTTCATGCACACTTTGCGTAAAATAACCTAACAATGCTTAGGTAATCAAAAAGACGCGATAAAGAGACTTGAGACATGACATACTAATCTTTTGTGACTCTTTGCGTACACTTTGTGTAATATAACCTAACCATGCTTAGGTAATCGGAACGATGTGTTAGAGAGACTTGTGACGCTGCATAAGCATGGTAATCGAACTAACGCGTTAGAGAGACTTGAGACGCGCCATACTAATCTAGCAAAAAGTTTAAAGCGCACTTGGCGTAATATACCCTAACCATGCTTAGGTAATTGGAACGACGCGTTAAAGAGACTTGAGACACGACATACTAATCTAGCGTCACTATTCACGCACGCTTTGCGTAATATAGCCTAACCATGCTTAGATAATTGGAATGACGCGTTAAAGAGACTTGAGACACGACATACTAATCTATTGTTACTTTTCATGCACACTTCGCGTAATATAACCTAACCAAGCTTAGGTATTCGGAACGACGCTTTAGAGAAACTTGTGACGCGACATAAGCATGGCAATCGAAAGGACGCGATAAAGAGACTTGAGATGCGACATACTTATCTAGCGTCACTTTTCACGCACACTTTGCGTAAAATAACCTAACCATACTTAGGTAATCGGAACGACGCATTAAAGATACTAAATATGTGACATACTAATCTAGTGTCACTTTTCACGCACACTTCATGTAATATAACCTACCATACTTAGGTAATTAGAACGACGCGTTAAAGTGACTTGAGAGGCGACATACTAATAATCTTTTGTCACTTTTCATACACACTTTGCGTAATATAACCAAACCATGCTTAGGTAATCGGAACGACACGTTAAGGAAACTTGAGACGCGACATACAAATCTAGCGTCACTTTTCACGCACACTTGTGTAACATAACCTAACCATAATTAGGTAATCGGAACGACGCATTAAAGAGAATTGAGACGCGACATACTAATCTAGCGTCACTTTTCACGCACACTATGTGTAATATAACCTAACAAAGCTTAGGTAATGGAACGACGCGTTAGAGAGACTTGTGATGCGACATACTAACCTAGCGACACTTTCAACGCGCACTTGGCGTAATATAACCTAACCATGCTTAGGTGATCAGAACGACGCGTTAAAGAGACTTGAGACGCAACATACTATTTTAGCGGCACTTTTCGCGCACACTTTGCGTAATATAACCTAACCATGCTTAGGTAATAGGAACGACGCGTGAAAGAGACTTGAAACGCGACATACTAATCTATCGTCACTTTTCCCGCACACTTTGAGTAATAACCTAACCATGATGCTTAGGTAATCAGATCGACGTGTTAGAGAGACTTGAGATGCGACATAAACTTGGTTATCAAAACGATGCGTTACAGAGACTTGAGACCCGACATACTAATCTAGCGTCACTTTTCATGCGCACACTTTGTGTAATATAACCTAACCATGCTTAGGTAATCAGAACGACACGTTAAAGAGACTTGATACGCGACATACTAATCTGGCATCACTTTTCACGCACTCTTTGCCTTATATAACCTAAGCATGCTTAGGTAATCAGAACGACGCGTTAAATAGAATTGATACGCGACATACTAATCTATTGTTACTTTTCATGCACGCTTTACGTAATATAACCTAACCATGCTTAGGTAATCTGAACGACGCGTTAGAGAGACTTGTGACGCAACATAAGCATGATAATCGGAACGATGCGTCAAAGACACTTGAGCCGCGACGTACAAATCTAATGTCCCTTTTCACGCGTATTTTGCGTAATATAACCTAACCATGTATAGGTAATCGGAACGATGTGTTAGATAGACTTGAGACGCGACATACTAATCTATTGTCATTTTTCACACACACTTTGCATAATATAACCTAACCATGCTTAGATAATCGTAACGACGTGTTAAATAGACTTGACACGCGACATAATAATCCATTGTCATTTTTCACGCACACTATGCGTAATATATAACCTAACCATGCTTAGGTAATCGGAACAACGCGTTAGAGAGAATTGAGACGCGGCATAGTAATCTAGTGTCACTTTTCACGTACACTTTGCGTTATATAACCAAACCATGCCTAGGAAATCAGAACAACGCGTTAGAGAACTTAAGACGCGACATACTAATCTAGCGTCCCCTTTTAGGCACACTTTGCGTAGTATATCCTGACCATGTTTAGGAGATCGGAACGACGCGCTGAAGAGACTTGAGATGCGATCTACTAATCTAGCGTCACTCATTACACACACTTCGCATAATATAACATTACCATGGTTAGGTAATCGGAACAACGCGTTAAAGAGAATTTAGACGCGACATAATAATTTAGTGTCACTTTTCAAGCACACTTTGCGTAATATAACCTAACCATGCTTAGGTAATCGGAACGATGCGTTAGATAGACTTGAGAAGCGACATACTAATCTATTGTCATTTTTCACGAACACTTTGCATAATATAACCTAACCGTGCTTAGGTAATCGGAAAGACGCGTTAGAGAGACTTGCGACGCGAAATAAGCATGGTAATCGAAACAACGCATTAAAGAGATTTGAAACTCGCCATACTAATCTAGCATCACCTTAAACGCACACTTTGCGTAATATAACCTAACCATGCTTAGAAAATCGGAACGACGCGTTTGAGAACTAGGGACGCGACATACTAATCCAGCGCCTCTTTTCACGCACTCTTTGCTTAATATGACCTAACCATGCTTAGGTAATTGCAACGACGCGTTAACGAGACTTATGACGCGAGATAAGCATGGTAATTGAAACGACGCGTTAAAGAGACTTGAGATGCGACATACTAATCTAGCGTCACTTTTCAGGCACACTTTGCGTAATATTACCTAACCATGCTTAGGTAATCGGAACGATGAATAGAGAGACTTGTGACGCGACATAAGCATGGTAATCGAAATGACGCGTTAAAGAGACTTGAGACGCGCAATACTAATCTAGCGTCACTTTTTACGCACACTTTGCGTAATATTAGCTAACCATGCTTAGGAAATCGGAACGACTCGTTAGAGAGACTTGATACGCGACATGCTAATCTAGCATTACTTTTCACGCACATTTTGTGTAATATAACCTAGCCATGCTTAGGTAGTTATAAAAACGTGTAAAAGAGACTTGAGACGCGACGTACTAATCTAGTGTCACTTTTTCACACACTTTGTGTAATATAACCTAACCATGCTTAGGTAATCGGAACGACGCGTTAGAGAGACTTGTGACGCGACTTACTAATCTAGCGTCACTTTTCACGCACACTTTGCGTAATATAACCGAACCATGCTTAGGTTATCGGAACGACGAGTTAAAGTGACTTGAGACGCGACATACTAATCTAGCGTCACTTTTCACGCACACTTTGCGTAATATAACCTAACTATGCTTAGGTAATCGGAACGACGCGTTAAAGAGACTTGAGACGCGACGTACTAATCTGGCATCACTTTTCACGCACACTTTGCGTAATATAACCTAACAATGCTTAGGTAATCGGAACGACGCGTTAAAGAGACTTGAGACGCGATATACTAATCTGGCATCACTTTTCACGAACACTTTGCGTAATACAACCTAACCATGCTTGGGTTATCAGAACGACGCGTTAAAGAGACTTGAGACGCGACATATTAATCTGGCGTCACTTTTCATGCACACTTTGCGTATAAAAACCTAACCATGCTTGGGTAATCAGAACAACGCATTAAAGAGACTTGAGACAGGACATAATAATCTAGCATCACTTTTCACGCACAATTTTCTTAATATAACCTAACCATGCTTAGGTAAACGGAATGACTCTTTAAAAACACTTGTGACGCGACATACTAATCTAGCGGCACTTTTAACGCACACTTTGTGTATTGTAACCTAACCATGCTTAGGTAATTGGACACTTCGCGTAATATAACCTAACCAAGCTTAGGTATTCGGAACGACGCTTTAGAGAAACTTGTGACGCGACATAAGCATGGCAATCGAAAGGACGCGATAAAGAGACTTGAGATACGACATACTTATCTAGCGTCACTTTTCACGCACACTTTGCGTAAAATAACCTAACCATACTTAGGTAATCGGAACGACGCATTAAAGATACTAAATATGTGACATACTAATCTAGTGTCACTTTTCACGCACACTTCATGTAATATAACCTACCATACTTAGGTAATTAGAACGACGCGTTAAAGTGACTTGAGAGGCGACATACTAATAATCTTTTGTCACTTTTCATACACACTTTGCGTAATATAACCAAACCATGCTTAGGTAATCGGAACGACACGTTAAGGAAACTTGAGACGCGACATACAAATCTAGCGTCACTTTTCACGCACACTTGTGTAACATAACCTAACCATAATTAGGTAATCGGAACGACGCATTAAAGAGAATTGAGACGCGACATACTAATCTAGCGTCACTTTTCACGCACACTATGTGTAATATAACCTAACAAAGCTTAGGTAATGGAACGACGCGTTAGAGAGACTTGTGACGCGACATACTAACCTAGCGACACTTTCAACGCGCACTTGGCGTAATATAACCTAACCATGCTTAGGTGATCAGAACGACGCGTTAAAGAGACTTGAGACGCAACATACTATTTTAGCGGCACTTTTCGCGCACACTTTGCGTAATATAACCTAACCATGCTTAGGTAATAGGAACGACGCGTGAAAGAGACTTGAAACGCGACATACTAATCTATCGTCACTTTTCCCGCACACTTTGAGTAATAACCTAACCATGATGCTTAGGTAATCAGATCGACGTGTTAGAGAGACTTGAGATGCGACATAAACTTGGTTATCAAAACGATGCGTTACAGAGACTTGAGACCCGACATACTAATCTAGCGTCACTTTTCATGCGCACACTTTGTGTAATATAACCTAACCATGCTTAGGTAATCAGAACGACACGTTAAAGAGACTTGAGACGCGACATACTAATCTGGCATCACTTTTCACGCACTCTTTGCCTTATATAACCTAAGCATGCTTAGGTAATCAGAACGACGCGTTAAATAGAATTGATACGCGACATACTAATCTATTGTTACTTTTCATGCACGCTTTACGTAATATAACCTAACCATGCTTAGGTAATCTGAACGACGCGTTAGAGAGACTTGTGACGCAACATAAGCATGATAATCGGAACGATGCGTCAAAGACACTTGAGCCGCGACGTACAAATCTAATGTCCCTTTTCACGCGTATTTTGCGTAATATAACCTAACCATGTATAGGTAATCGGAACGATGTGTTAGATAGACTTGAGACGCGACATACTAATCTATTGTCATTTTTCACACACACTTTGCATAATATAACCTAACCATGCTTAGATAATCGTAACGACGTGTTAAATAGACTTGACACGCGACATAATAATCCATTGTCATTTTTCACGCACACTATGCGTAATATATAACCTAACCATGCTTAGGTAATCGGAACAACGCGTTAGAGAGAATTGAGACGCGGCATAGTAATCTAGTGTCACTTTTCACGTACACTTTGCGTTATATAACCAAACCATGCCTAGGAAATCGGAACAACGCGTTAGAGAACTTAAGACGCGACATACTAATCTAGCGTCCCCTTTTAGGCACACTTTGCGTAGTATATCCTGGCCATGTTTAGGAGATCGGAACGACGCGCTGAAGAGACTTGAGATGCGATCTACTAATCTAGCGTCACTCATTACACACACTTCGCATAATATAACATTACCATGGTTAGGTAATCGGAACAACGCGTTAAAGAGAATTTAGACGCGACATAATAATTTAGTGTCACTTTTCAAGCACACTTTGCGTAATATAACCTAACCATGCTTAGGTAATCGGAACGATGCGTTAGATAGACTTGAGAAGCGACATACTAATCTATTGTCATTTTTCACGAACACTTTGCATAATATAACCTAACCGTGCTTAGGTAATCGGAAAGACGCGTTAGAGAGACTTGCGACGCGAAATAAGCATGGTAATCGAAACAACGCATTAAAGAGATTTGAAACTCGCCATACTAATCTAGCATCACCTTAAACGCACACTTTGCGTAATATAACCTAACCATGCTTAGAAAATCGGAACGACGCGTTTGAGAACTAGGGACGCGACATACTAATCCAGCGCCTCTTTTCACGCACTCTTTGCTTAATATGACCTAACCATGCTTAGGTAATTGCAACGACGCGTTAACGAGACTTATGACGCGAGATAAGCATGGTAATTGAAACGACGCGTTAAAGAGACTTGAGATGCGACATACTAATCTAGCGTCACTTTTCAGGCACACTTTGCGTAATATTACCTAACCATGCTTAGGTAATCGGAACGATGAATAGAGAGACTTGTGACGCGACATAAGCATGGTAATCGAAATGACGCGTTAAAGAGACTTGAGACGCGCAATACTAATCTAGCGTCACTTTTTACGCACACTTTGCGTAATATTAGCTAACCATGCTTAGGAAATCGGAACGACTCGTTAGAGAGACTTGATACGCGACATGCTAATCTAGCATTACTTTTCACGCACATTTTGTGTAATATAACCTAGCCATGCTTAGGTAGTTATAAAAACGTGTAAAAGAGACTTGAGACGCGACGTACTAATCTAGTGTCACTTTTTCACACACTTTGTGTAATATAACCTAACCATGCTTAGGTAATCGGAACGACGCGTTAGAGAGACTTGTGACGCGACTTACTAATCTAGCGTCACTTTTCACGCACACTTTGCGTAATATAACCGAACCATGCTTAGGTTATCGGAACGACGAGTTAAAGTGACTTGAGACGCGACATACTAATCTAGCGTCACTTTTCACGCACACTTTGCGTAATATAACCTAACTATGCTTAGGTAATCGGAACGACGCGTTAAAGAGACTTGAGACGCGACGTACTAATCTGGCATCACTTTTCACGCACACTTTGCGTAATATAACCTAACCATGCTTAGGTAATCGGAACGACGCGTTAAAGAGACTTGAGACGCGATATACTAATCTGGCATCACTTTTCACGAACACTTTGCGTAATACAACCTAACCATGCTTGGGTTATCAGAACGACGCGTTAAAGAGACTTGAGACGCGACATATTAATCTGGCGTCACTTTTCATGCACACTTTGCGTATAAAAACCTAACCATGCTTGGGTAATCAGAACGACGCATTAAAGAGACTTGAGACAGGACATAATAATCTAGCATCACTTTTCACGCACAATTTTCTTAATATAACCTAACCATGCTTAGGTAAACGGAATGACTCTTTAAAAACACTTGTGACGCGACATACTAATCTAGCGGCACTTTTAACGCACACTTTGTGTATTGTAACCTAACCATGCTTAGGTAATTGGACACTTCGCGTAATATAACCTAACCAAGCTTAGGTATTCGGAACGACGCTTTAGAGAAACTTGTGACGCGACATAAGCATGGCAATCGAAAGGACGCGATAAAGAGACTTGAGATACGACATACTTATCTAGCGTCACTTTTCACGCACACTTTGCGTAAAATAACCTAACCATACTTAGGTAATCGGAACGACGCATTAAAGATACTAAATATGTGACATACTAATCTAGTGTCACTTTTCACGCACACTTCATGTAATATAACCTACCATACTTAGGTAATTAGAACGACGCGTTAAAGTGACTTGAGAGGCGACATACTAATAATCTTTTGTCACTTTTCATACACACTTTGCGTAATATAACCAAACCATGCTTAGGTAATCGGAACGACACGTTAAGGAAACTTGAGACGCGACATACAAATCTAGCGTCACTTTTCACGCACACTTGTGTAACATAACCTAACCATAATTAGGTAATCGGAACGACGCATTAAAGAGAATTGAGACGCGACATACTAATCTAGCGTCACTTTTCACGCACACTATGTGTAATATAACCTAACAAAGCTTAGGTAATGGAACGACGCGTTAGAGAGACTTGTGACGCGACATACTAACCTAGCGACACTTTCAACGCGCACTTGGCGTAATATAACCTAACCATGCTTAGGTGATCAGAACGACGCGTTAAAGAGACTTGAGACGCAACATACTATTTTAGCGGCACTTTTCGCGCACACTTTGCGTAATATAACCTAACCATGCTTAGGTAATAGGAACGACGCGTGAAAGAGACTTGAAACGCGACATACTAATCTATCGTCACTTTTCCCGCACACTTTGAGTAATAACCTAACCATGATGCTTAGGTAATCAGATCGACGTGTTAGAGAGACTTGAGATGCGACATAAACTTGGTTATCAAAACGATGCGTTACAGAGACTTGAGACCCGACATACTAATCTAGCGTCACTTTTCATGCGCACACTTTGTGTAATATAACCTAACCATGCTTAGGTAATCAGAACGACACGTTAAAGAGACTTGATACGCGACATACTAATCTGGCATCACTTTTCACGCACTCTTTGCCTTATATAACCTAAGCATGCTTAGGTAATCAGAACGACGCGTTAAATAGAATTGATACGCGACATACTAATCTATTGTTACTTTTCATGCACGCTTTACGTAATATAACCTAACCATGCTTAGGTAATCTGAACGACGCGTTAGAGAGACTTGTGACGCAACATAAGCATGATAATCGGAACGATGCGTCAAAGACACTTGAGCCGCGACGTACAAATCTAATGTCCCTTTTCACGCGTATTTTGCGTAATATAACCTAACCATGTATAGGTAATCGGAACGATGTGTTAGATAGACTTGAGACGCGACATACTAATCTATTGTCATTTTTCACACACACTTTGCATAATATAACCTAACCATGCTTAGATAATCGTAACGACGTGTTAAATAGACTTGACACGCGACATAATAATCCATTGTCATTTTTCACGCACACTATGCGTAATATATAACCTAACCATGCTTAGGTAATCGGAACAACGCGTTAGAGAGAATTGAGACGCGGCATAGTAATCTAGTGTCACTTTTCACGTACACTTTGCGTTATATAACCAAACCATGCCTAGGAAATCGGAACAACGCGTTAGAGAACTTAAGACGCGACATACTAATCTAGCGTCCCCTTTTAGGCACACTTTGCGTAGTATATCCTGACCATGTTTAGGAGATCGGAACGACGCGCTGAAGAGACTTGAGATGCGATCTACTAATCTAGCGTCACTCATTACACACACTTCGCATAATATAACATTACCATGGTTAGGTAATCGGAACAACGCGTTAAAGAGAATTTAGACGCGACATAATAATTTAGTGTCACTTTTCAAGCACACTTTGCGTAATATAACCTAACCATGCTTAGGTAATCGGAACGATGCGTTAGATAGACTTGAGAAGCGACATACTAATCTATTGTCATTTTTCACGAACACTTTGCATAATATAACCTAACCGTGCTTAGGTAATCGGAAAGACGCGTTAGAGAGACTTGCGACGCGAAATAAGCATGGTAATCGAAACAACGCATTAAAGAGATTTGAAACTCGCCATACTAATCTAGCATCACCTTAAACGCACACTTTGCGTAATATAACCTAACCATGCTTAGAAAATCGGAACGACGCGTTTGAGAACTAGGGACGCGACATACTAATCCAGCGCCTCTTTTCACGCACTCTTTGCTTAATATGACCTAACCATGCTTAGGTAATTGCAACGACGCGTTAACGAGACTTATGACGCGAGATAAGCATGGTAATTGAAACGACGCGTTAAAGAGACTTGAGATGCGACATACTAATCTAGCGTCACTTTTCAGGCACACTTTGCGTAATATTACCTAACCATGCTTAGGTAATCGGAACGATGAATAGAGAGACTTGTGACGCGACATAAGCATGGTAATCGAAATGACGCGTTAAAGAGACTTGAGACGCGCAATACTAATCTAGCGTCACTTTTTACGCACACTTTGCGTAATATTAGCTAACCATGCTTAGGAAATCGGAACGACTCGTTAGAGAGACTTGATACGCGACATGCTAATCTAGCATTACTTTTCACGCACATTTTGTGTAATATAACCTAGCCATGCTTAGGTAGTTATAAAAACGTGTAAAAGAGACTTGAGACGCGACGTACTAATCTAGTGTCACTTTTTCACACACTTTGTGTAATATAACCTAACCATGCTTAGGTAATCGGAACGACGCGTTAGAGAGACTTGTGACGCGACTTACTAATCTAGCGTCACTTTTCACGCACACTTTGCGTAATATAACCTAACCATGCTTAGGTTATCGGAACGACGAGTTAAAGTGACTTGAGACGCGACATACTAATCTAGCGTCACTTTTCACGCACACTTTGCGTAATATAACCTAACTATGCTTAGGTAATCGGAACGACGCGTTAAAGAGACTTGAAACGCGACGTACTAATCTGGCATCACTTTTCACGCACACTTTGCGTAATATAACCTAACCATGCTTAGGTAATCGGAACGACGCGTTAAAGAGACTTGAGACGCGATATACTAATCTGGCATCACTTTTCACGAACACTTTGCGTAATACAACCTAACCATGCTTGGGTTATCAGAACGACGCGTTAAAGAGACTTGAGACGCGACATATTAATCTGGCGTCACTTTTCATGCACACGTTGCGTATAAAAACCTAACCATGCTTGGGTAATCAGAACGACGCATTAAAGAGACTTGAGACAGGACATAATAATCTAGCATCACTTTTCACGCACAATTTTCTTAATATAACCTAACCATGCTTAGGTAAACGGAATGACTCTTTAAAAACACTTGTGACGCGACATACTAATCTAGCGGCACTTTTAACGCACACTTTGTGTATTGTAACCTAACCATGCTTAGGTAATTGGACACTTCGCGTAATATAACCTAACCAAGCTTAGGTATTCGGAACGACGCTTTAGAGAAACTTGTGACGCGACATAAGCATGGCAATCGAAAGGACGCGATAAAGAGACTTGAGATGCGACATACTTATCTAGCGTCACTTTTCACGCACACTTTGCGTAAAATAACCTAACCATACTTAGGTAATCGGAACGACGTATTAAAGAGACTAAATATGTGACATAATAATCTAGTGTCACTTTTCACGCACACTTCATGTAATATAACCTACCATACTTAGGTAATTAGAACGATGCGTTAAAGTGACTTGAGAGGCGACATACTAATAATCTTTTGTCACTTTTCATACACACTTTGTGTAATATAACCAAACCATGCTTAGGTAATCGGAACGACACGTTAAGGAAACTTGAGACGCGACATACAAATCTAGCGTCACTTTTCACGCACACTTGCGTAACATAACCTAACCATAATTAGGTAATCGGAAAGACGCATTAAAGAGAATTGAGACGCGACATACTAATCTAGAGTCACTTTTCACGCACACTATGTGTAATATAACCTAACAAAGCTTAGGTAATGGAACGACGCGTTAGAGAGACTTGTGACGCGACATACTAACCTAGCGACACTTTCAACGCGCACTTGGCGTAATATAACCTAACCATGCTTAGGTGATCAGAACGACGCGTTAAAGAGACTTGAGACGCAACATACTATTTTAGCGGCACTTTTCGCGCACACTTTGCGTAATATAACCTAACCATGCTTAGGTAATAGGAACGACGCGTGAAAGAGACTTGAAACGCGACATACTAATCTATCGTCACTTTTCCCGCACACTTTGAGTAATAACCTAACCATGATGCTTAGGTAATCAGATCGACGTGTTAGAGAGACTTGAGATGCGACATAAACATGGTTATCAAAACGACGCGTTACAGAGACTTGAGACCCGACATACTAATCTAGCGTCACTTTTCATGCACACTTTGTGTAATATAACCTAACCATGCTTAGGTAATCAGAACGACACGTTAAAGAGACTTGAGACGCGACATACTAAATTGGCATCACTTTTCACGCACTCTTTGCCTTATATAACCTAAGCATGCTTAGGTAATACGAACGACGCGTTAAATAGAATTGATACTCGACATACTAATCTATTGTTACTTTTCATGCACGCTTTACGTAATATAACCTAACCATGCTTAGGTAATCTGAACGACGCGTTAGAGAGACTTGTGACGCAACATAAGCATGATAATCGGAACGATGCGTCAAAGACACTTGAGCCGCGACATACAAATCTAATGTCCCTTTTCACGCGTATTTTGCGTAATATAACCTAACCATGTATAGGTAATCGGAACGATGTGTTAGATAGACTTGAGACGCGACATACTAATCTATTGTCATTTTTCACACACACTTTGCATAATATAACCTAACCATGCTTAGATAATCGTAACGACGTGTTAAATAGACTTGACACGCGACATAATAATCCATTGTCATTTTTCACGCACACTATGCGTAATATATAACCTAACCATGCTTAGGTAATCGGAACAACGCGTTAGAGAGAATTGAGACGCGACATAGTAATCTAGTGTCACTTTTCACGTACACTTTGCGTTATATAACCAAACCATGCCTAGGAAATCAGAACAACGCGTTAGAGAACTTAAGACGCGACATACTAATCTAGCGTCCCCTTTTAGGCACACTTTGCGTAGTATATCCTGACCATGTTTAGGAGATCGGAACGACGCGCTGAAGAGACTTGAGATGCGATATACTAATCTAGCGTCACTCATTACACACACTTCGCATAATATAACATAACCATGGTTAGGTAATCGGAACAACGCGTTAAAGAGAATTTAGACGCGACATAATAATTTAGTGTCACTTTTCAAGCACACTTTGCGTAATATAACCTAACCATGCTTAGGTAATCGGAACGATGCGTTAGATAGACTTGAGAAGCGACATACTAATCTATTGTCATTTTTCACGAACACTTTGCATAATATAACCTAACCGTGCTTAGGTAATCGGAAAGACGCGTTAGAGAGACTTGCGACGCGAAATAAGCATGGTAATCGAAACAACGCATTAAAGAGATTTGAAACTCGCCATACTAATCTAGCATCACCTTAAACGCACACTTTGCGTAATATAACCTAACCATGCTTAGAAAATCGGAACGACGCGTTTGAGAACTAGGGACGCGACATACTAATCCAGCGCCTCTTTTCACGCACTCTTTGCTTAATATAACCTAACCATGCTTAGGTAATTGCAACGACGCGTTAACGAGACTTATGACGCGAGATAAGCATGGTAATTGAAACGACGCGTTAAAGAGACTTGAGATGCGACATACTAATCTAGCGTCACTTTTCAGGCACACTTTGCGTAATATTACCTAACCATGCTTAGGTAATCGGAACGATGAATAGAGAGACTTGTGATGCGACATAAGCATGGTAATCGAAATGACGCGTTAAAGAGACTTGAGACGCGCAATACTAATCTAGCGTCACTTTTTACGCACACTTTGCGTAATATTAGCTAACCATGCTTAGGAAATCGGAACGACTCGTTAGAGAGACTTGATACGCGACATGCTAATCTAGCATTACTTTTCACGCACATTTTGTGTAATATAACCTAGCCATGCTTATGTAGTTATAAAAACGTGTTAGAGAGACTTGAGACGCGTCGTACTAATCTAGTGTCACTTTTTCACACACTTTCTGTAATATAACCTAACCATGCTTAGGTAATCGGAACGACGCGTTAGAGAGACTTGTGACGCGACTTACTAATCTAGCGTCACTTTTCACGCACACTTTGCGTAATATAACCTAACCATGCTTAGGTTATCGGAACGACGAGTTAAAGTGACTTGAGACGCGACATACTAATCTAGCGTCACTTTTCACGCACACTTTGCGTAATATAACCTAACTATGCTTAGGTAATCGGAACGACGCGTTAAAGAGACTTGAGACGCGACGTACTAATCTGGCATCACTTTTCACGCACACTTTGCGTAATATAACCTAACCATGCTTAGGTAATCGGAACGACGCGTTAAAGAGACTTGAGACGCGACATACTAATCTGGCATCACTTTTCACGAACACTTTGCGTGATACAACCTAACCATGCTTGGGTTATCAGAACGACGCGTTAAAGAGACTTGAGACGCGACATATTAATCTGGCGTCACTTTTCATGCACACTTTGCGTATAAAAACCTAACCATGCTTGGGTAATCAGAACGACGCATTAAAGAGACTTGAGACAGGACATAATAATCTAGCATCACTTTTCACGCACAATTTTCTTAATATAACCTAACCATCGTTCCGATTACCTAAGCATGGTTAGGTTATATCCAGCAGAGTGTGCAAGAAAAATGACAATAGATTAGTATGTCGCGTCTTAAGTGCATTTAACGCGTCGTTCCAATTACTTAAGCATGGTTAGGTAATATTACGCAAAGTGTGCGTGAAAAATGACAATAGATTAGTATGTCGCATCTTAGGTCAATGTAACTCATCGATCCGATTACCTAAGTATTGTTAGGCTATATTATGCAATGTGTACGTGAAAAGTGATGCTAGATCAGTATATCACGTCTCAAGTCTCTTTAACGCGTCGTTTTGATTACCATGCTTATGTCGCATCACAAGTCTCTTTAACGAGTCGTTCCGATTACCTAAGAATGGTTAGGTTATAATATTACACACAGTGTGCGTGAAAAGTAACAATAGATTAGTATGCCGCATCTCAAGTCTCTTTAACGCGTCGTTCCGATTACCCAAAAATGGTTAGGTTATATTACGCAAAGTGTGCGAGAAAAGTAATGCTAGATTAGTATGTCGCCTCTCAAGTCTCTTTAACGTGTCGTTCCGATTACCTAAGCATGGTTAGGTTATATTACGCATGGTGTGCGTGAAAGGTGATGCTAGATTAGAATGTCCCGTATCAAGGCTCTTTTATGCGTCGTTCCGATTTCCTAAGCATGGTTAGGTTATATTATGCAAAGTGTGAGTGAAAAGTGAAACTAGATTAGTATGGGCGTCTCAAGTCTCTCTAACGCGTCATTCCAATTTCCTAAGCATGGTTATGTTATATTACGCAAAGTGTGCGTACAAAGTGACGCTAGATTAATATGGCGCGTCTAAAGTCTTTTTAACGCGTCTTTTCTATTACCATGCTTATGTCGCGTCAGAAGTATCTCTAACACATCGTTCCGATTACCTAAGCATGGTTTGGTTATGTTACCCAAAGGGTGCATGAAAAATGACAATTGATTAGTATGTCGCGTCTCAAGTCCATTTAACCCGTCATTCCAACTACTTAAGCATGCCTAGGTAATATTACGCAATGTGTGCGTGAAAAATGACAATAGATTAGTATGTCGCGTGTTAGGTCAATCTAACTCGTCGTTCCAATTACCTAAGCATGGTTAGATTTTATTATGCAATGTGTACTTGAAAATTGACACTAGATTGGTATATCGCGTCTCAAGTCTCTTTAACGCGTCGTTTTGATTACCATGCTTATGTCGCGTCACTAGTCTCTCTAACGGGTCGTTCCGATTACTTAACAATGGTTAGGTTATATTACGCAAAGCGTGCGTGAAAAGTAAAAATAGATTAGTATGTCGCGTCTCAAGTCTCTTTAACGCGTCGTTCGGATTACCCATGAATGGTTATGTTATATTGCGCAAAGTGGGCGAGAAAGGTAATGCTAGATTAGTATGTCGCCTCTCAAGTCCCTTTAACGTATCATTCCGATTACCTAAGCATGGTTAGGTTATATTACGCAAGGTGTGCGTGAAAGGTGATGCTAGATTAGAATGTCCCGTATCAAGGCTCTTTTATGCGTCGTTCCGATTTCCTAAGCATGGTTAGGTTATATTATGCAAAGTGTGAGTGAAAAGTGAAACTAGATTAGTATGGGCGTCTCAAGTCTCTCTAACGCGTCATTCCAATTTCCTAAGCATGGTTACGTTATATTACGCAAAGTGTGCGTACAAAGTGACGCTAGATTAATATGGCGCGTCTAAAGTCTTTTTAACGCGTCTTTTCTATTACCATGCTTATGTCGCGTCAGAAGTATCTCTAACACATCGTTCTGATTACCTATGCATGGTTTGGTTTTGTTACCCAAAGGGTGCGTGAAAAATGACAATTGATTAGTATGTCGCGTCTCAAGTCCATTTAACGCGTCATTCCAACTACTTATGCATGGCTAGGTAATATTACGCAATGTGTGCGTGAAAAATGACAATTGATTAGTATGTCGCGTGTTAGGTCAATCTAACTCGTCGTTCCAATTACCTAAGCATGGTTAGGTTATATTATGCAATGTGTACGTTAAAATTGACACTAGATTGGTATATCGCGTCTCAAGTCTCTTTAACGCGTCGTTTTGATTACCATGCTTATGTCGCGTCACAAGTCTCTCTAACGGGTCGTTCCAATTACCTAACAATGGTTAGATTATATTACGCAAAGCGTGCATGAAAAGTAAAAATAGATCAGTATGTCGCGTCTCAAGTCTCTTTAACACGTCGTTCCGATTGCCCAAGAATGGTTAGGTTATATTGCGCAAAGTGTGCAAGAAAAGTAATGCTAGATTAGTATGTCGCGTCTCCAGTCTCTTTAACGTGTGGTTCCGATTACCTAAGCATGGTTGCGTTATATTACGCAAAATGTGCGTGAAAAGTGAAACTAGATTAGTATGGGCGTCTCAAGTCTCTCTGACGCGTCGTTCCAATTTCCTCAGCATGGTTAGGTTATATTACGCAAAGTGTGCGTACAAACTGACGCTAGATTAATATGGCGCGTCTAATGTCTTTTTAACGCATCGTTCTGATTACCTAAGCATGGTTAGGTTATATCACGCAGAGTGTGCAAGAAAAATGACAATAGATTAGTATGTCGCATCTTACGTCAATCTAACTCATCGATCCGATTACCTAAGCATTGTTAGGCTATATTACGCACAGTGTGCGTGAAAAGTAATGCTAGATTAGTATGTCGCATCTCAAGTCTCTTTAACGCGTCGTTCCGATTACCCAAAAATGGTTAGGTTATATTACGCAAAGTGTGCGAGAAAAGTAATGCTAGATTAGTATGTCGCCTCTCAAGTCTCTTTAACGTGTCGTTCGGATTACCTAAGCATGGTTAGGTTATATTACGCAAGGTGTGCGTGAAAGGTGATGCTAGATTAGAATGTCCCGTATCAAGGCTCTTTTATGCGTCGTTCCGATTTCCTAAGCATGGTTAGGTTATATTATGCGAAGTGTGAGTGAAAAGTGAAACTAGATTAGTATAGGCGTCTCAAGTCTCTCTAACGCGTCATTCCAATTTCCTAAGCATGGTTACGTTATATTACGCAAAGTGTGCGTACAAAGTGACGCTAGATTAATATGGCGCGTCTAATGTCTTTTTAACGCGTCTTTTCAATTACCATGCTTATGTCGCGTCAGAAGTATCTCTAACACATCGTTCCGATTACCTAAGCATGGTTTGGTTATGTTACCCAAAGGGTGCGTGCAAAATGACAATTGATTAGTATGTCGCGTCTCAAGTCCATTTAATGCGTCATTCCAACTACTTAAGCATGGCTAGGTAATATTACGCAATGTGTGCGTGAAAATGACAATAGATTAGTATGTCGCGTGTTAGGTCAATCTAACTCGTCGTTCCAATTACCTAAGCATGGTTAGGTTTTATTACGCAATGTGTACGTGAAAATTGACACTAGATTGGTATATCGCGTCTCAAGTCTTTTTAACGCGTCGTTTTGATTACCATGTTTATGTCGCGTCACAAGTCTCTCGAACGGGTCGTTCCGTTTACCTAAGAATGGTTAGGTTATATTACGCACAGTGTGCGTGAAAAGTAACAATAGATTAGTATGTCGCATCTCAAGTCTCTTTAACGCGTCGTTCCGATTACCCAAAAATGGTTAGGTTATATTACGCAAAGTGGGCGAGAAAGGTAATGCTAGATTAGTATGTCGCCTCTCAAGTCCCTTTAACGTGTCATTCCGATTACCTAAGCATGGTTAGGTTATATTACGCAAGGTGTGCGTGAAAGGTGATGCTAGATTAGAATGTCCCGTATCAAGGCTCTTTTATGCGTCGTTCCGATTTCCTAAGCATGGTTAGGTTATATTATGCAAAGTGTGAGTGAAAAGTGAAACTAGATTAGTATGGGCGTCTCAAGTCTCTCTAACGCGTCATTCCAATTTCCTAAGCATGGTTACGTTATATTACGCAAAGTGTGCGTACAAAGTGACGCTAGATTAATATGGCGCGTCTAAAGTCTTTTTAACGCGTCTTTTCTATTACCATGCTTATGTCGCGTCAGAAGTATCTCTAACACATCGTTCCGATTACCTAAGCATGGTTTGGTTATGTTACCCAAAGGGTGCATGAAAAATGACAATTGATTAGTATGTCGCGTCTCAAGTCCATTTAACCCGTCATTCCAACTACTTAAGCATGCCTAGGTAATATTACGCAATGTGTGCGTGAAAAATGACAATAGATTAGTATGTCGCGTGTTAGGTCAATCTAACTCGTCGTTCCAATTACCTAAGCATGGTTAGATTTTATTATGCAATGTGTACTTGAAAATTGACACTAGATTGGTATATCGCGTCTCAAGTCTCTTTGACGCGTCGTTTTGATTACCATGCTTATGTCGCGTCACAAGTCTCTCTAACGGGTCGTTCCGATTACCTAACAATGGTTAGATTATATTACGCAAAGCGTGCATGAAAAGTAAAAATAGATCAGTATGTCGCGTCTCAAGTCTCTTTAACACGTCGTTCCGATTGCCCAAGAATGGTTAGGTTATATTGCGCAAAGTGTGCAAGAAAAGTAATGCTAGATTAGTATGTCGCGTCTCCAGTCTCTTTAACGTGTCGTTCCGATTACCTAAGCATGGTTGCGTTATATTACGCAAAATGTGCGTGAAAAGTGAAACTAGATTAGTATGGGCGTCTCAAGTCTCTCTGACGCGTCGTTCCAATTTCCTCAGCATGGTTAGGTTATATTACGCAAAGTGTGCGTACAAACTGACGCTAGATTAATATGGCGCGTCTAATGTCTTTTTAACGCATCGTTCCGATTACCTAAGCGTGGTTAGGTTATATCACGCAGAGTGTGCAAGAAAAATGACAATAGATTAGTATGTCGCATCTTACGTCAATCTAACTCATCGATCCGATTACCTAAGCATTGTTAGGCTATATTGCGCACAGTGTGCGTGAAAAGTAATGCTAGATTAGTATGTCGCATCTCAAGTCTCTTTAACGCGTCGTTCCGATTACCCAAAAATGGTTAGGTTATATTACGCAAAGTGTGCGAGAAAAGTAATGCTAGATTAGTCTTTTTAACGCGTCTTTTCAATTACCATGCTTATGTCGCGTCAGAAGTATCTCTAACACATCGTTTCGATTACCTAAGCATGGTTTGGTTATGTTACGCAAAGGGTGCGTGAAAAATGACAATTGATTAGTATGTCGCGTCTCAAGTCCATTTAACGCGTCATTCCAACAACTTAAGCATGGCTAGGTAATATTACGCAATGTGTGCGTGAAAAATGACAATAGATTAGTATGTCGCGTGTTAGGTCAATCTAACTCGTCGTTCCAATTACCTAAGCATGGTTAGGTTTTATTATGCAATGTGTACGTGAAAATTGACACTAGATTGGTATATCGCGTCTCAAGTCTCTTTAACGCGTCGTTTTGATTACCATGCTTATGTCGCGTCACAAGTCTCTCTAACGGGTCGTTCCGATTACTTAACAATGGTTAGGTTATATTACGCAAAACGTGCGTGAAAAGTAAAAATAGATTAGTATGTCGCGTCTCCAGTCTCTTTAACGCGTCGTTCGGATTACCCAAGAATGGTTAGGTTATATTGCACAAAGTGTGCGAAAAAAGTAATGCTAGATTAGTATGTCGCGTCTCCAGTCTCTTTAACGCGTCCTTCTGATTACCTAAGCATGGTTACGTTATATTACGCAAGGTGTGCGTTAAAGGTGACGCTAGATTAGTATGTCGCGTCTCAAGGCTCTTTAATGCGTCGTTCCGATACCTGATCATGGCTGTTATATTATGCAAAGTTTGCGTGAAAAGTGATGCTAGATTAGTATGTCGCGTCTTAAGTATCTTTAACACGTCGTTTCGATTTACCATGCTTATGTCGCGTCACAAGTCTCTCTAACGCGTCGTTCCGATTACCTTATGCATGGTTAGATTATAGTATGCAAAGTGTGCGTGAAAAGTAACAATAGATTAGTATGTCGCGTCTGAAGTCTCTTTAACGCGTCGTTACCATTACCTTAGCATGGTTAGGTTATTTTACCCAAAGTGTGCGTGAAAAGTGACTAGATTAGTATGTCGCATCTCAAGTCTATTGAACGCGTTGTTCCGATTACCTAAGCATGGTTAAGTTATATTACGCAAAGGGTGCGTGAAAAGTGACGCTAGATTAGTATGCCGCGTCTCAAATCTCTTTAACGCGTTGTTCCGATTACCTAAGCATGGTTAGGTTATTTACGCAAAGCGTGTGTCAAAAGTGGCGCTATATTATTATGCCGCGTCTCAAGTTTGTTTAACGTGTCGATCAGATTACTTAAGCATGGCTAGGTTATATTACACAAAATGTGCGTGAAAAGTAATGCTAGATTCGTATGTCGCGTCTCAAGTCTCTTTAACGCGTCGTTCTGATTACCTAAGCATGGTTAGGTTATATTACTCAAAGTGTGCGTAAAAAGTGACGCTAGATTAGTATGGCGCATCTCAAGTCTCTTTAACGGTTGTTTTGATTACCATGCTTATGTCGCGTCACAAGTCTCTTTAACGTGTTGTTCCGATTACCTAAGCATGGTTAGGCTATATTACGCAAAGTGTGCATAAAAAATGACAATAGATTAGTATGTCGCATCTCAAGTCTATTTACGCGTCGTTCAGATCACTTAAGCATGGTTAGGTTGTGCGTGAAAAAAGACAATTGATATGTATGTCGCGTCTTAAGTCTATCTAACGCGTCGTTCTGATTACCTAAGCCTTGTTAGGTTATTTTACGCAAGGTGTGCGTGAAAAGTGACGCTAGATTAGTATGTCGTGTCTCAAGTCTCTTTAACGCAACATTTCGATTACCATGCTTAGGTCGGGTCACACGTCTCTCTGGCGCGTCGTTCCGTTTACCTAAGCAGGGTTAGGTTATATTACACGAAGTGTGCGTGAAAAGTGACGCTAGAATAGTATGTCCAATCCCAAGTCTCTTTAACGTGTCGTTTCGATTATTTAAGCATGGTTAGGTTATATTACGCAAAGTGTGTGTTAGTATGATTCGTCTCAAGTCTCTTTAAAGCGTCGTTTCGATTACCAAGCTTATCTCGCGCCACAAGTCTCTTTAACGCGTTGTTCCGATTACCTATGCATGGTTAGGTTATATTACGCAAAGTTAGCGTGAAAAGTGACGTTAAATCAGTATGTCGCGTCTAATGTCTCTCTAACGCGTCGTTTCAATTTCCTAAGCATGGTTAGGTTATATTATGTAAAGTGTGCGTGAAAAGTGACACTAGAGTATAGTATGTCGCGTCTCAAGTCTCTCTAACGCGTCGTTCCGATTTCCTAAGCATGGTTAGGTTATATTACGCAAAGTGTGCGTAAAAGGTGACGCTAGATTAATATGGCGCGTCTCAAGTCTTTTTAACGCGTCGTTTTGATTACCATGCTTATGTCGCATCACAAGTCTCTGTAACGCTTTGTTCCGATTACCAAAGTGTGCGTGAAAAATGACAATAGATTAGTATGTTGCGACTCAAGTCCATTTAAAGAGTCGTTCCAATTACTTAAGCATGGTTAGGTTATATTATGCAAAGTTTGCGTGAAAAATGACAATAGAATAGTATGTCACGACTTAAGTCTATCTAACTCGTCGTTCTGATTACCTTAGCATATGGTTAGGTTATATTACGCAAAGTGTGCGTGAAAAGTAACAATAGATTAGTATGTCGCGTCTGAAGTCTCTTTAACGCGTCGTTACGATTACCCAAGCATGGTTAGGTTATATAACGCAAAGTGTGCGTGAAAAGTGACTAGATTAGTATGTCGCATCTCAAGTCTATTGAACGCGTCATTCCGATTACCTAAGCATGGTTAGGTTATATTACGCAAAGGGTGCGTGAAAAGTGACGCTAGACTAGTATGTCGCGTCTCAAATCTCCTTAACGCGTTGTTCCAATTACCTAAGCATGGTTAGGTTATTTACGCAAAGCATGTGTCAAAAGTGACGCTATATTATTATGCCGCGTCTCAAGTCTGTTTAACGTGTAGATCGGATTACCTAAGCATGGCTACGTTACATTACACAAAGTGTGCGTGAAAAGTGACACTAGATTAGTATGTCGCGTCTCAAGTCTCTTTAACGCGTCGTTCCGATTACCTAAGCATGGTTAGGTTATATTACGCAAAGTGTGCGTAGAAAGTGACAGTAGATTAGTATGGCGCGTCTCAAGTCTCTTTAACGCGTCGTTTCGATTACCATGCTTATGTCGCGTCACAAGTCTCTTTAACGCGTTGTTCCGATTACCTAAGCATGGTTAGTCTATATTATGCAAAGTGTGCATAAAAAATGACAATAGATTAGTATGTCGCATCTCAAGTCTATTTACGCGTCGTTCAGATCACTTAAGCATGGTTAGGTTGTGCGTGAAAAAAGACAATTGATATGTATCTCGCGTCTTAAGTCTATCTAACGCGTCGTTCTGATTACCTAAGCCTTGTTAGGTTATTTTACGCAAGGTGTGCGTGAAAAGTGACGCTAGATTAGTATGTCGTGTATCAAGTCTCTTTAACGCATCATTTCGATTACCATGCTTAGGTCGCGTCACACGTCTCTCTAACTCGTCGTTCTGTTTACCTAAGCAGGGTTAGGTTATATTACGCAAAGTGTGCGTGAAAAGTGACGCTAGAATAGTATGTCCAATCTCAAGTTTCTTTAACGCGTCGTTTTGATTACCTAAGCAGGGTTAGGTTATATTACGCAAAGTGTGCGTGAAATGTGACGCTAGAATAGTATGTCCAATCTCAAGTCTCTTTAACGCGTCGTTTCGATTATCTAAGCATGGTTAGGTTATATTACGCAAAGTGTGTGTTAGTATGATTCGTCTCAAGTCTCTTTAAAGCGTCGTTTCGATTACCAAGCTTATCTCGTGCCACAAGTCTCTTTAACGCGTTGTTCCGATTACGCAAAGTTTGAGTGAAAAGTGACGTTAAATCAGTATGTCGCGTCTAATGTCTCTCTAACGCGTCGTTTCAATTTCCTAAGCATGGTTAGGTTATATTATGTAAAGTGTGCGTGAAAAGGGACACTAGAGTATAGTATGTCGCGTCTCAAGTCTCTCTAACGCGTCGTTCCGATTTCCTAAGCATGGTTAGGTTATATTACGCAAAGTGTGCGTAAAAGGTGACGCCAGATTATATGGCGCGTCTCAAGTCTTTTTAACGCGTCGTTTTGATTACCATGCTTATGTCGCATCACAAGTCTCTCTAACGCGTCGTTCCGATTACCAAAGTGTGCGTGAAAAATGACAATAGATTAGTATGTTGCGACTCAAGTCCATTTAAAGAGTCATTCCAATTACTTAAGCATGGTTAGGTTATATTATGCAAAGTTTGCGTGAAAAATGACAATAGATTAGTATGTCGCGACTTAAGTCTATCTAACTCGTCGTTCTGACTACCTTAGCATATGGTTAGGTTATATTACGCAAAGTGTGCGTGAAAAGTAACAATAGATTAGTATGTCGCGTCTGAAGTCTGTTTAACGCGTCGTTACAATTACCCAAGCATGGTTAGGTTATATTACGCAAAGTGTGTGTGAAAAGTGACTAGATTAGTATGTCGCGTCTCAAGTCTATTGAACGCGTCGTTCCGATTACCTAAGCATGGTTAGGTTATATTACGCAAAGGGTGCGTGAAAAGTGACGCTAGATTAGTATGTCGCGTCTCAAATCTCCTTAACGCGTTGTTCCGATTACCTAAGCATGGTTAGGTTATTTACGCAAAGCGTGTGTCAAAAGTGACGCTATATTATTATGTCACGTCTCAAGTCTGTTTAACGTGTCGATCTGATTACCTAAGCATGGCTAGGTTATATTACACAAAGTGTGCGTGAAAAGTGACGCTAGATTAGTATGTCGCGTCTCAAGTCTCTTTAACGCGTCGTTCCGATTACCTAAGCATGGTTATGTTATATTACGCAAAGTGTGCGTAACAAGTGACACTAGATTAGTATGGCGCGTCTCAAGTCTCTTTAACGCGTCGTTTCGATTACCATGCTTATGTCGCGTCACAAGTCTCTTTAACGCATTGTTCCGATTACCTAAGCATGGTTAGGCTATATTATGCAAAGTGTGCATAAAAAATGACAGTAGATTAGTATGTCGCATCTTTAGTCTATTTACGCGTCGTTCAGATGACTTAAGCATGGTTAGGTTGTGCGTGAAAAAAGACAATTGATATGTATGTCGCGTCTTAAGTCTATCTAACGCGTCGTTCTGATTACCTAAGCCTTGTTAGGTTATTTTACGCAAGGTGTGCGTGAAAAGTGACGCTAGATTAGTATGTCGTGTCATAAGTCTCTTTAACGCATCATTTCGATTACCATTCTTAGGTCGCGTCACACGTCTCTCTACCTCGTCGTTCCGTTTACCTAAGCAGGGTTAGTTTATATTACGCAAAGTGTGCATGAAAAGTGACACTAGAATAGTATGTCCAATCTCAAGTCTCTTTAACGCGTCGTTTCGATTATCTAAGCATGGTTAGGTTATATTACGCAAAGTGTGTGTTAGTATGATTCGTCTCAAGTCTCTTTAAAGCGTCGTTTCGATTACCATGCTTATCTCGCGTCACAAGTCTCTTTAACGCGTTGTTCCGATTACCTATGCATGGTTAGGTTATATTACGCAAAGTTTGCGTGAAAAGTGACGTTAAATCAGTATGTCGCGTCTAATGTCTCTCTAACGCGTCGTTTCAATTTCCTAAGCATTGTTAGGTTATATTACGTAATGTGTGCGTGAAAAGTGACACTAGAGTATATGTCGCGTCTAGAGTCTTTCTAACGCGTCGTTCCGATTTCCTAACCATGGTTAGGTTATATTACGCAAAGTGTGCGTAAAAAGTGACGCTAGATAAATATGGCGCGTCTCAAGTCTTTTTAACGCGTCGTTTCGGTTACCATGCTTATGTCGCATCACAAGTCTCTCTAACGCGAAAAATGACAATAGATTAGTATGGTGCGACTCAAGTCCATTTAAAGAGTCGTTCCAATTGCTTAAACATGGATAGGTTATATTACGCAAAGTGTGCGTGAACAATGACAATAGATTAGTATGTCGCGACTTAAGTCTATCTAACTCGTCGTTCCGATTACCTTAGCATGGTTAGGTTATATTATGCAATGTGTGCGTGAAAAGTGATGCTAGATTAGTATGTCGCGTCTCAAATCTCTTTAACGCATCGTTCCGATTACCTAAGCATGGTTAGGTTATTTACACAAAGCGTGTGTCAAAAGTGACGCTAGATTATTATGCCGGGTCTCAAGTCTGTTTAACGCGTCGATCGGATTACCTAAGCATGGCTAGGATATTACGCAAATTGTGCGTGAAAAGTGATGCTAGATTAATATGTCGCGTCTCAAGTCTCTTTAACGCATCGTTCCGATTATCCAAGAATGGTTAGGTTATATTACGCAAAGTATGCGAGAGAAGTAATGCTAGATTAGTATGTCGCATCTCAAGTCTATTTAACGTGTCGTTCTGATTACCTAAGCATGGTTAGGTTATATTACACAAGGTGTGCGTGAAAGTCCTAGATTAGAATGTCCCGTCATAAGGATCTTTAATGCATCGTTCCGATTACCTAAGTATGGTTGTTATATTATGCAAAGTTTACATGAAAAGTGATGCTAAATTAGTATGTCGCGTCTCAACTGTCTTTAACGCGTCGTTTCGATTACCATGCTTATGTCGCGTCACAAGTCTCTCAAACGCGCCGTGTGACAAGTAACAATAGATTAATATGTCACGTCTAAAGTCTCTTTAGCGCATCGTTACGATTACCTAAGCATGGTTAGGTTATATTACGCAAAGTGTGCGTGAAAAGTAACTAGCTTAGTATGTCGCATCTCAAGTCTATTTAACGCGTCGTTCCGATTACCTAAGCATGGTTAGGTTATATTACGCAAAGGGTGCGTGAAAAGAGACGCTAGATTAGTATGTCGCGTCTCAAATCTCTTTAACGCGTCGTTCCGATTACCTAAGTATGGTTAGGTTATTTACACAAAGAGTGTGTCAAAAGTGACGCTAGATTATTATGCCGGGTCTCAAGTTGTTTAACTCGTCGATCGGATTACTTAAGCATGGCTAGGTTATATTACACAAATTGGGCGTGAAAAGTGACGCTAGATTAGTATGTCGCGTCTCAAATCTCTTTAACGCGTCGTTCCGATTACCTAAGCATGGTTAGGTTATATTACGAAAAGTGTGCGTAAAAAGTGACGCTAGATTAGTATGGCGTGTCTCAAGTCTCTTTAACGCGTCGTTTCGATTACCATGCTTATGTCACGTCACAAGTCTCTTTAACGCGTTGTTCCGATTACCTAAGCATGGTTAGGTTATATTATGCAAAGTGTGCATAATAAATGACAATAGATAAGTATGTCGCATCTCAAGTCTATTTACGCGTCGTTCAGATTACTTAAGCATGGTTAGGTTGTGCGTGAAAAAAGAAAATAGATAAGTATGTCGCGTCTTAAGTCTATCTAACGCGTCGTTCTGATTACCAAAGCCTTGTTAGGTTATTTTACGCAAGGTGTGCGTGAAAAATGACGCTAGACTATGTCGTGTCTCAAGTCTCTGTAACGCATCATTTCGATGACCATGCTTAGGTTGCGTCACACGTCTCTAACGCGTCGTCCCGTGTACCTAAGCAGGCTTAGGTTATATTACCCAAAGTGTGCGTGAAAAGTGACGCTAGAATAGTATGTCCAATCTTAAGTCTCTTTAACGCGTCGTTTCGATTATCTAAGCATGGTTAGGTTATATTATGCAAAGTGTGTGTTAGTATGATTCGTCTCAAGTCTCTTTAAAGCATCGTTTCGATTACCATGCTTATCACGCGTCACAAGTCTCTTTAATGCGTTGTTCGGATTACATAATCATGGTTAGGTAGTGTGCGTGAAAAGTGACGTTAGATCAGTATGTCGCGTCTCAAGTCTTTCTAACATGTCGTTTCAATTTTCTAAGCATGGTTAGTTTATATTACGCAAAATGTGCGTAAAAAGTGACACTAGAGTATAGTATGTCGAGTCTCAAGTCTCTCTAACGCGTCGTTCCGATTTCCTAAGCATGGTTAGGTTATATTACGCAAAGTGTGCGTAAAAAGTGACGCTAGATTAATATGGCGCGTCTCAAGTCTCTCTAACGCGTCGTTCCGCATACCTAAGCAGGGTTAGGTTATATTACGCAAAGTGTGCGTGAAAAGTAACGCTAGAATAGTATGTCCAATCTCAAGTCTCCTTAACTCGTCGTTTCGATTATCTAAGCATGGTTAGTTTATATTACACAGAGTGTGTGTTAGTATGATTCGTCTCAAGTCTCTTTAAAGCATCGTTTCGATTACCATGCTTATCTCGCGTCAGAAGTCTCTTTAACGCGTTGCTCCGATTACCTATGCATGGTTAGGTTATATTACGCAAAGTTTGCCTGAAAAGTGACGTTAAATCAGTATGTCGCGTCTAATGTCTCCCTAACGCGTCGTTTCAATTTCCTAAGCATGGTTAGGTTTTATTACGGAAAGTGTGCGTGAAAAGTGACACTAGAGTATAGTGACGCGTCTCAATTCTCTCTAACACGTCGTTCCAATTTCCTAAGCATAGTTAGGTTATATTACGCAACGTGTGCGTAAAAAGTGACGCTGGATTAATATGGCGCGTTTCAAGTCTTTGTAACGCGTCGTTTCGAATACCATGCTTATGTCGCATCACAAGTCTCTCTAACGTGTCGTTCCGATTACCAAAGTGTGCGTGAAAAATGACAATAGATTAGTATGTTGCGACTCAAGTCCATGTAAAGAGTCGTTCCAATTACTTAAGCATGGTTAGGTTATAGTACACAAAGTTTGCATGAAAAATGACAATAGATTAGTATGTCGCGACCTAAGTCTATCTAACTAGTTTTTCCGATTACCTTAGCATGGTTAGGTTATATTATGCAATGTGTACGTGAAAAGTGATGCTAGATTATGTTGCGTCTCAAATCTCTTTATCGCGTCGTTCCGATTACCTAAGCATGGTTAGGTTATTTACACAAAGCGTGTGTCAAAAGTGACGCTAGATTAGAATGCCGGGTCTCAAGTCTGTTTAACTCGTCGATCGGATTACCTAAGCATGGCTAGGTTATATTACGCAAATTGTGCGTGAAAAGTGACGCTAAATTAGTATGTCGCGTCTCAAGTCTCTTTAACGCATCGTTCCGATTACGTAAGCATGGTTAGGTTATATTAAGCAAGGTGTGCGTGAAAGGTGACGCTAGATTAGAATGTCCCGTCTCAAGGCTCTTTAATGTGTCGTTCCGATTACCTAAGTATGGTTGTTATATTATCCAAAGTTTACGTGAAAAGTGACGCTAGATTAGTATGTCGCTTCTCAACTGTGTTTAACGCGTCGTTTCGATTACCATGCTTATGTCGTGTCACAAGTCTCTTAAACGCATCGTTTCGATTACCATGCTTAGGTCGCGTCACACGTCTATCTAAGGCGTCGTTCCGATTACCTAAGCATGGTTAGGTTAAATTACCCAAAGTGTGCGTGAAAAGTGACACTAGATTAGTATGTCCTGTCTTAATTCTCATTAACGCGTCGTTTCGATTATCTAAACATGGTTAGGTTGTAATACGCAAAGTGTGCGTAAAAAGTGACGCTAGATTAGTATGATTCGTCTCAAGTCTCTTTAAAGTGTCGTTTCGATTACCATGCTTATCTCGCGTCACAAAGTCTCTTGAACGCGTTGTTCCGATTACATAATCATGGTTAGGTAGTGTGCGTGAAAAGTGACGTTTGATCAGTATGTCGCGTCTCAAGTCTTTCTAACACGTCGTTTCAATTTCCTAAGCATGGTTAGGTTATATTACGCAAAATGTGCGTGAAAAGTGACGCTAGATTAGTATGTCGCGTCTCAAGTCTCTTTAACGCGTCGTTTCGATTACCTAAGCATGGTTAGGTTATATTACACAAAATGTGCGTAAAAAGTGACGCTAGATTAGTATGGCGCGTCTCAAGTTTCTTTAACGCGTCGTTTCAATTACCATGCTTATGTCGCGTCACAAGTCTCTTTAATGCGTTGTTCTGATTACCAAATCATGTTTAGGTTATACTACGCAAAGTTTGCGTTAAAAATAACAATTGATTAGTATGTCGCGTCTCACGTCTATTTACGCGTCGTTCCGATTAGCTAAGCATGGTTAGGCTATATAACGCAGAGTGTGTTTTAAAAGTGTTGCTAGTTTAGTATGTCGCGTCTCAAGTCTCTTTGACGCATCGTTCCGATTACCTAAGCATGGTTAGGTTATATTACGCAAAGGATCCGTTAAAAGTGACACTAGATTAGTATGTCCCGTCACAAGTCTCTTTGACGCGTCATTTTGATTACCTAACAATGGTTAGGTTATTTTATGTAAAGTGTGCGTGAAAAGCGACGCTATATAAGTATGTCGCCTCACAAGTCTCATTAACGCGTCGTTCCGATTATCTAAGCACAGTTAGGTTATATTACGCTAAGTGTGTGTTAAAAGTGACTAGATTAATATGTCGCGGTACAAGTCTCTTTAATGCGTCATTCTGATTACCTAACAATGGTTTGGTTATATAAGTATGTCTCGTCACAAGTCTCTTTAACTCGTCGTTCCGATTGCCTAAGCTTGTGTTTTAAAAGTGTCGCTAGATTAGTATGTCGCGTCTCAAGTCTCTTTGTCGCATCGTTCTGATTACCTAAACTTGGTTAGGTTATATATTACGTGAAGGGTGCATGAAAAGTAACGCAATAAAAGTATATCGCGTAACAAGTCCCTTTAGCGCTTCGTTCCAATTACTTATGCATGGTTAGGTTATATATTACACAAAGTGTGCCTTAAAAGTGACGCTATATAAGTATGCTGCGTCTTAAGTCTCTTTAACGCGTCGTTGCGGTTACCTAAGTATAATTCGGTTATATTACGCAAAGTGTGCGTTAAAAGTGACGCTAGATTAGTATGTTGCGTCTCAAGTCTCTTTAACGCAAAGTGTGCGTTAAATGTGACGCTAGATACAAGTCTCTTTAACGCGTCATTCCGATTACCTAATCATGGTTAGGTTATATTACGCAAAGTGTGCGTGAAAAGTGATGCTAGATAAGTATGTCGCGCACAAGATTCTTTAACGCGTCGTTCTGAATATCAAAGCATGGTTAGGCTATATTACGCAAAGTGTGCGTTGAAAGTGACGCTCGATTTTTCAGTCGCATCACAAGTCTCTTTAACGCGCCGTTCCGATTAGCTATGCATGGTTAGGTTATATTACGCAAAGTGTGCGTGAAAAGTGACTCTATATTACTATGTCCCATCACAAGTCTATTCAACGAGTTGTTCCGATTACCTAGGCATGGTTAGGTTATATAACGCAAAGTGTACATTAAAAGTGACGCTAGTTTAGTAGTATGTCGCGTATGAAATCTCTTTAACGTGTCATTTTGATACCTTAGCGTGGTTAAGTTATATTACGCAAAGTGTGGGTGAAAAGTGATGCTAGATTAGTAGTATGTCGCGTCTCAAGTCTCTTTAACGCGTCGTTCAGATTACCTAAGCGTGGTTAGGTTATATGATGCAAAGTGTACATTCAAAGTGACACTAGATTAGTATGTCGCGTCACAAGTCTTTTTAACGCATCGTTCTGACCTAACAATGGTTAGGTTATATTACATAAAGTGTGTGTGAAAAGTGACGCTAGATAAGTATGTCACATAACAAGTCTTTTTAACACGTCGTTCCGATTACCTAAGCATGGATAGGTTATATTACACAAAGTATGCGTTATAAGTGACGCTAGATTAGTATGCCGCGCCTCAAGTCTCTTTAAAGCGTCGTTCCAATTACCTAAGCATGGTTAGGTTATATAACGCAAAGTGTGTTTTAAAAGTGTCACTAGATTAGTATGTCGCGTCTCAAGTCTCTTTGTTGCATCATTCCGATTACCTAAGCATGGTTAGGTTTTTTTATGCGAAGGGTGCGTTAAAAGTGACACTAGATTAGTATTTCGGGTCACAAGTCTCTTTAACTCATTGTTCTGATTACCTATCAGTGGTTGGGTAATTTTACGTAAAGTGTGCGTGAAAAGTGACGCTATATATGTATGTCGCATCACAAGTCTCTTTAACGCTTTGTTTCGATTATCTAAGCATGATTAGGTTACATTACGCTAAGTGTGCGTTAAAAATGACGCTAGATTAATATGTCGCGATACAAGTCTCTTTAGCGCGTCGTTCTGATTAACTATCAATGGTTTGGTTATATTATGCAAAGTTTGAGTGAAAAGCGACGCTAAATAAGTATGTCGCATCACAAGTCTCTTGAACGCGTTGTTCCGATTACCTAAGCATGGTTAGGTTATATTACGCAAAGTGTGCGTGAAAAGTGACGCTATATAAGTATGTCACGACACAAGTCTCTTTAACGCGTCGTTCCGATTACCAAAGCATGGTTAGGTTATATTACGCGAAGTGTGGGTTAAAAGTGAGGCTAGATTCGAATGTCGCGTCACAAGTCTCATTAACGCGTCGACCGATTACCTATACATGGTTAGGTTATATTATGCAAAGTGAGCTTGAAAAGGGACGCTATATAAGTATGTCGCGTCACAAGTCTCTTTAAGGCGTCATTCCAATTACCTATGCATTGTTTGGTTATATTACGCAAAGTGTGCGTTAAAAGTGACGCTATATAAGTATGTCGCGTCTTAAGTCTCTTTAACGCGTCGTTTCTATTACATAAGCATGGTCGGTTATATTACGCAAAGTGTGCATTAAAAGTGATGCTAGATTAGTATGTCGCATCTCAAGTCTCTTTAACGGGTTGTTCTAATTACCTATGGTTTGGTTATATTACGCTAAGTTTGCATGAAAAGTGACGCTATATAATGTCGCATCACAAGTCTCTTTAACGCGTTGTTCCGATTACCTAAGCATGGTTAGGTTATATTACGCAAAGTGTGCGTGAAAAGTGACACTATATAAGTAAGTCGCGACACAAGTCTCTTTAACGCGTCGTTCCGATTACCAAATCATGGTTAGGTTATATTACGTAAAGTGTGTGTTAAAAGTGAGGCTAGATTAGTATGTCGCGTCACAAGTCTCATTAACGCGTCGGCCGATTACCTATGCATGGTTAGGTTATATTATGCAAAGTGAGCGTGAAAGGGACGCTATATAAGTATGTCGCGTCACAAGTCTCTTTAAGGCGTCGTTCCAATTACCTATACTTTGTTAGGTTATATTACGCAAAGTGTGCGTTAAAAGTGACACTATATAAGTATATCGCGTCTTAAGTCTCTTTCACGCGTCGTTTCGATTACCTAAGCATGGTTCGGTTATATTATGCAAAGTGTGCGTTAAAAGTGATGCTAGATTAGTATGTCGCGTCTCAAGTCTCTTTAACGGGTTGTTCTGATTACCTAAGCATGGTTAGGTTATATTACTCTAAGTGTGCGCTAAAAGTGACGCTAGATTATTATGTCGTTTCACAAGTCTCTTTAATGCGTCGTTTCGATTACCTATGCATGGTTAGATTATATAACGCAAAGTGTGCGTTAAAAGTGATGCTACATTAGTAGTATGTCGCGTCACAAGTCTCTTTAACGCGTCGTTTTAATTACCTAAGCATGGTTAGGTTACGCAAAGTGTGCGTGAAAAGTGATGCTAGATTAGTATGTCGCTTCTCAAGTCTCTTTAGCACGTCGTTCTGATTACCTAAGCATGGTTAGGTTATATTATGCGAAGTGTGCGATAAAGAGTGACACTAGAATAGTATGTCGTGTCACAAGTCTCTTTAACGCGTCGTTCTGATTACCTAACAATGGTTATGTTATATTGCGTAAAGTGCGCGTGAAAAGTGACGCTATATAAGTAAGTCGCGCCACAAGTGTCTTTAATGCGTCATTCCAATTACCTAAGCATGGTTAAGTTATATTACGCACACTTTAACGCGTCTTTTCGATTACCATGCTTATGTCGCGTCACAAGTCACTCTAACCCGTCGTTCCGGTTACCTAAGCATGGTTAGGTTATAGTACACAAAGTGTGCGTGAAAGGATCAATAGAATAGTATGTAGCGTCTCAAATCTCTTTAACGCATCGTTCCGATTACCTAAGCATGGCTAGGTTATATTACGCACAGTGTGCATGAAAAGTGACGCTATATAAGTATGTTGCATCTCAAGTCTCTTTAACGCGTCGTTCTGATTACCCAAGAATGGCTAGGTTATATTACGCAAAGTGTGCGAGAAAAGTAACAATAGATTAGTATGTCGTCTCTCAAGTCTCTTTAACGTGTCGTTCCTATTACCTAAGCATGGTTAGGTTATATTACGCAAGGTGTGCGTGAAAGGTGACGCTAGATTAGAATGTCCCGTCTCAAGGCTCTTTTATGCGTCGTTCCGATTTCCTAAGCATGGTCAGGTTGTGAGTGAAAAGTGAAACTAGATTAGTATGGGCGTCTCAAGTCTCTCTAACGCGTCATCCCGATTTCCTGAGCATGGTTACGTTATATTACGCAAAGTGTGCGTACAAAGTGACGCTAGATTAATATGGCGCGTCTAAAGTCTTTTTAACGCGTCTTTTTGATTACCATGCTTATGTCGCGTGAGAAGTCTCTCTAACACATAGTTCCGATTACCTAAGCATGGTTTGGTTATATTACCCAAAGTGTGCGTGAAAAATGACAATAGATTAGTATGTCACGTTTCAAGTCCATTTAACTCGTTGTTCCAATTACTTAAGCATGGTTAGGTAATATTACGCAATGTGTGCGTGAAAAATGACAATAGATTAGTATGTCGCGTCTTAGGTCAATCTAACTCGTCGTTCCAATTACCTGAGCATGGTTATGTAATATTATGCAATGTGTACGTGAAAATTTACTCTAGATTAATATATCGCGTCTCAAGTCTCTTTAACGCGTTGTTTTGATTACCATGCTTATGTCGCGTCACAAGTCTCTCTAACGGGTCGTCCCGATTACCTAAGAATGGTTAGGTTATATTACGCAAAGCGTGCGTGAGAAGTAACAGTAGATTAGTATGTCGCGTATCAAGTCTCTTTAACGCGTCGTTCCGATTACCCAAGAATGGTTAGGTTATATTGCGCAAAGTGTGCGAGAAAAGTAATGCTAGATTAGTATGTCGCGTCTCCAGTCTCTTTAACGCTTCGTTCCGATTACCTAAGCATGGTTACGTTATATTACGCAAGGTGTGCGTGAAAGGTGACGCTAGATTAGTATGTCAGGTCTCAAGGCTCTTTAATGCGTCGTTCGGATACCTAATCAAGGTTGTTATATTATGCAAAGTTTATGTGAAAAGTGATGCTAGATTAGTATGTCGTGTCTCAAGTCTCTTTAACGAATCATTTCGATTACCATGCTTAGGTCGCATCACAAGTCTCTTTAACGCGTCGTTCCGATTACCTAAGCAGGGTTAGGTTATATTACGCAAAGTGTGCGTGAAAAGTGACGCTAGAATAGTATGTCCAATCTAAAGTCTCTTTAACGCGTCGTTTCGATTATCTACGCATGGTTAGGTTATATGACGCAAAGTGTGTGTAAAAAAGTGACGCTAGATTAGTATGATTCGTCTCAAGTCTCTTTAAAGCGTCGTTTTAATTACCATGCTTATCTCGCGTCACAAGTCCTTTAACGTGTTGTTCCAATTACCTATGCATGGTTAGATTATATTATGCAAAGTTTGCGTGAAAAGTGACGCTAGAATAGTATGTCCAATCTAAAGTCTCTCTAACGCGTCGTTTCAATTTCCTAATCATGGTTAGGTTATATTACGTAAAGTGTGTGTGAAAAGTGACACTAGAGTAGTATGTCGCATCTCAAGTCTCTCTAACGCGTCGTACCGATTTTCTAAGAATGGTCAGGTTATATTACGCAAAGTGTGCGTAAAAAGTGACGCTTAATTAATATGGCGCGTCTCAAGTCTTTTTAACGCGTCGTTTCGATTACCATGCTTATGTCGCATCACAAGTCTCTCTAACGCCTCGTTCCGATTACCAAAGTGTGCGTGAAAAATGACAATAGATTAGTATGTCGCGACTTAAGTCTATCAAACTCGTCGTTCCGATTACCTTAGCATGATAAGGTTATATTATGCAATGTGTACGTGAAAAGTGATGCTAGATTAGTATGTCGCGTCTCAAGTCTCTTTAACGCGTTGTTTTGATGTCCGATTACCTAAGAATAATTAGGTTATATTACGCAGAGTGTGCGTGAAAATTAACAATTGATTAGTATGTCGGGTCTCAAGTCTCTTTTACGCATCATTCCGATTATCCAAGAATGGTTAGGTTATATTACGCAAAGTGTGCGAGAGAAGTAATGCTAGATTAGTACGTCGCGTCTCAATTCTATTTAACACGTCATTCCGATTACCTAAGCATGGTTAGGTTATATTACGCAAGGTGTGCGTGAAAGGTGACGCTAGATAAGAATGTCCCGTCTCAAGGCTCTTTAATGCGTCGTTCCGATTACCTAAGTATGGTTGTTATATTATGCAAAGTTTACGTGAAAGTGACTCTAGATTAGTATGTCCCGTCTCAACTGTCTTTAACGCGTCGTTTCGATTACCATGCTTATGTCGCGTCACAAGTCTCTCTAACGCGTCGTTCCGATTACCTTAAGCATGGTTAGGATATAGTACGCAAAGTGTGCGTGAAAAGTAACAATAGATTAGTATGTCACGTCTCAAGTCTCTTTAACGCGCCGTTACGATCACCTAAGCCTGGTTAGGTTATATTACGCAAAGTATGCGTGAAAATCGACTAGATTAATATGTCACATCTCAAGTCTATTTAACGCGTCGTTCCGATTACCTAAGCATGGTTAGGTTATATTACGCAAAGGGTGCGTGAAAAGTGACGCTAGATTAGTATGTCGCGTCTCAAATCTCTTTAACGCGTCGTTCCGATTACCTAAGCATGGTTAAAGGTTATTTACGCAAAGCGTGTGTCAAAAGTGACGCTAGATTATTATGCCGCGTCTCAAGTCAGTTTAACGCGTCGATCAGATTACCTAAGCATGGCTAGGTTATATTACGCAAAGTGTGCGTGAAAAGTGACGGTAGATTAGTATGTCGCGTCTCAAGTCTATTTAACGCGTCGTTCCGATTACCTAAGCATGGTTAGGTTATATTACGCAAAGGGTGCGTGAAAAGTGACGCAATAGTAGTATGTCGTATCTCAAGTCCTTTTTAATGCGTCTTTCCGATTACCTAAGCATGGTTAGGTTATTTACGCAAAACGTGCGTGAAAAGTGACGCTAGATTAGTATGTCGCGTCTCAAGTCTGTTTAACGCGTCATTCCGATTACCTAAGCATGGTTAGGTTTGATTAAGCAAAGTGTGCGTGAAAAGGGACACTAGATTAGTATGTCGCGTCTCAAGTCTATTTAACGCGTCGTTCCGATTACCTAAGCATGGTTAGGTTATATTACGCAAAGTGTGCGTGATAAATGACAATGGATTAGTATGTCGTGTCTTAAGTCTATCTAACGCGTTGTTCCGATTATCTATGCATGGTTAGGCTATATTACGCCAGGTGTGCGTGAAAAGAGACGCTAGATTAATATGTCACGTCTCAAGGCTCTTTAATGCGTCGTTCCGATTTATCTAAGCATGGTTAGGTTTTGCGTAAAAAGTGACGTTAGATTAGTATGTCGTGTCACAAGTCTCTTAAACGCATCGTATCGATTACCATGCTTATGTCGCGTCACACGTCTCTCTAAGGCGTCGTTCCGATTACCTAAGCATGGTTAGGTTAAATTACCCAAGGTGTGCGTGAAAAGTGACGCTAGATTAGTATGTCCAGTCTCAATTCTCTTTAACGCGTCGTTTCGATTATCTAAGCATGGTTAGGTTGTGCTATACGCAAAGTGTGCAAAAGTGACGCTAGATTAGTATGATTCGTCTCAAGTCTCTTTAAAATGTCGTTTCGATCACCATGCTTATCTCGCGTCACAAGTCTTTTTAACGCGTTGTTCCGATTACATAATCATGGTTAGGTTATATTACGCAAAGTGTACGTGAAAAATGACGTTAGATCAGTATGCCGCGTCTCAAGTCTTTCTAACACGTCGTTTCAATTTCCTAAGCATGGTTAGGTTATATTACGCAAAATGTGCGTGAAAAGTGACGCTAGATTAGTATGTTGCGTCTCAAGTCTCTTTAACGCGTCGTTTTGATTACCATGCTTATGTCGCGTCACAAGTCTCTTTAATGCGTTATTCCGATTACCAAAGCATGGTTAGGTTATATTACGCAAAGTGTGAGTTAAAAATAACAGTTGATCAGTATGTCGCGTCAAGTCTATTTACGCGTCGTTCCGATTACTTAAGCATGGTTAGGTATTACGCAAAGTGTGCGTGAAAAATGACAATTAATTAGTATGTCGCGTCTTAAGTCTATCTAACGCGTCGTTCTGATTACCTAAGCATGGTTAGGTTATTTTATGCAAGGTGTGCGTCAAAAGTGACGCTCGATTAAAATGTCACGTCTCACGGCTCTTTAATGCGTCGTTCCGATTACCTAAGCATGGTTAGGTCATATTATGCAAAGTTTGCGTAAAAAGTGACGCTAGATTAGAATATCGTGTCTCAAGTCTCTTTTACGCATCATTTCGATTACCATGCTTAGGTCACGTCACACGTCTCTCTAACGCGTCGTTCCGATTACCTATGTAGGGTTAGGTTATATTACGCAAAGTGTGCGTGAAAAGTGACGTTTGACATACTCTTTAACGCGTCGTTTCGATTATCTAGGCATGGTTTGGATATATTACGCAAAGTGTGCGTAAAAAGTGACGCTAGATTAGTATGATACGTCTCAAGTCTCTTAAAAGCGTCGTTTTGATTACCATTCTTATCTCGGGTCACAATTCTCTTCAACACGTTGTTCCGATTACCTATGCATGGTTAGGTTATATTACGCAAAGTTTGCGTGAAAAGTGACATTAGATCAGTATGTCGCGTCTCAAGTCACTCTAACGCGTCGTTTCAATTTCCTTAGCATGGTTACGTTATATTACGCAAAGTGTGCGTGAAAAGTGACACTAGATTAATATGGCGCGTCGCAAGTCTTTTTAACGTGTCGTTTCGATTACCATGCTTATGTCGCGTCAGAAGTCCCTCCAAAGGCGTCGTTCCGATTAACTAAGCATGGTTAGGTTATATTACGCAAAGTGTGCGTGAAAAATGATAATAGATTGTATGTCGCGACTCAAGTCCATTTAACGAGTCGTTCCAATTACTTAAGCATAGTTAGGTTATATTACGCAAAGTGTGCGTGAAAAATGACAATAGATTAGTATGTCGCGTCTTAAGTCTATCTAACTCGTCGTTCTGATTACTTTGGCGTGGTTAGGTTATATTATGCAATGTATACGTGAAAAGTGATGCTAGATTAGTATGTCGCGTCTCAAGTCTCTTTAGCGCGTCGTTTTGATTACCATGCTTATGTCGCGTCACAAGTCTCTCTAATGGGTAGTTCCTATTACCAAAGAATGGTTAGGTTATATTACGCAGGGTGTGCGTGAAAATTAATAATTGATTAGTATGTCGCGTCTCAAGTCTCTTTAACGCGTCGTTCTGATTACCCAAGAGTGGTTAGGTTATATTACGTAATAAAGTGTGCGAGAAAAGTAATGCTAGATTAGTATGTCGAGTCTCCAGTCTCTTTAACACGTCGTTCCGATTAGCTAAGCTTGGTTAGGTTATATTAACAAGGTGTGCGTGAAAGGTGACGCTAGATTAGAATGTCCCATCTCAAGGCTCTTTAATGCATCGTTCCGATTACCTAAGAGCGGTTGTTATATTATGCAAAGTTTGCGTGAAAAGTGACGCTAGATTAGTATGTCGCGTCTCAAGTCTCTTTAACGCGTCGTTTCGATTACCATGCTTATGTCGCGTCACAAGTCTCTCTAACGCGTTGTTCTGATTACCTGAGCATGGTTAGCTTATAATACGTAAAGTGTGCGTGAAAAGTAACAATAGATTAGTATGTCGCGTCTCAAGTCTCTTTATAGCGTCATTCCGATTACCTAAGCATGGTTAGATTATATTATGAAAGTGTGCGTGAAAAGTGACAATAGTATGTCGCATCTCAAGTCTATTTAACGCGTCGTTCCGACTACCTAAGCATGGTCAGGTTATATTTCGCAGAGTGTGCGTGAAAAGTGACCTTAGATTAGTATGTCGCGTCTCAAATCTCATTAACGCGTCATTCCGATTACCTAAGCATGGTTAGGTTATTTATGCAAAGCCTGCGTGAAAAGTGACGCTAGATTAGTATGTCGCGTCTCAGGTTTGTTTAACGCGTCATTCCGATTACCTAAGCATGGTTACGTTATATTAAGCAAAGTGTTCGTGAAAATTGACGCTAGATTAGTATGTCCCGTCTCATGTCTCTTTAACGCGTCGTTCCGATTATCTAAGCATGGTTAGGTTATATTACGCAAAGTGGGCGTAAAAAGTGACGCTAGATTAGTATGGCCCGTCTCAAGTCTCTTTGACGCGTCGTAAGGATTACCAAGCTTAAGTCGCGTCATAAGTCTCTTTATCGCGTTGTGCCGATTACCTAAGCATGGTTAGGCTATATTACGTAAAGTGTGCCTAAAAAATGACAATAAATTAGAATGTCGCCTGTCAAATCTATTTAACGCGTCGTTCCGATTACCTAAGCACGGTTAGGTTATATTACGCAAAGTGTGCGTGAAATATGACAATTGATTAGTATGTCGCGTTTTAAGTCTATCTAACGCGTCGGTCTGATTACCTAAGCATGGTTAGGTTATATTACGGAAGGTGTGCGTGAAAAGTGACGCTAGATTAATATGTCGCGTCTCAAGGCTCTTTAATGCGTCGTTCCGATTACCTAAGCATGGTATTATGCATAGTTTGCGTTCAAAGTGACACTAGATTAATATGTCACGTCTCACGGCTCTTTAATGCGTCGTTCCAATTACACCTAAGCATGGTTAGGTTATATTAACCCAAGTGTGCGTTAAAAGTGCTGCTAGATTAGTATGTCGTGTCCCAAGTCTCTTTAACGCGTCATTTCGATTACCTGAAGGTTATATTACGCAAAGTGTGCGTGAAAAGGGACTCTAGATTAGTATGTCGCATCTCAAGTCTCTTTAACGCGTCATTCCAATTACCTAAGCATGGTTATATTACGCAACGTGAGCATGAAAAATGACGCTAGATTAGTATGCCGGGTCTCAAGTCTGTTTAACGCGTCATTTCGATAACCATGTTTATGTCGCGTCACAAGTCTCTCTATTTGCGTGAAAAGTAACGCTAGATTAGTATATCACGTCACCAATTTCTCTAACTCGTCGTTCCATTACCTAAGCATGGTTAGGTTATATTATGCAAAGTGTGCGTGAAAAGTGACGCTAGATTAGAATGTTGCTACTGAATTCTCTTTAACGCGTCGTTCCAATTACCTAAGCATGGTTAGGTTAGGTTTCACGAAGTATGCGTAAGAAGTGACGCTAGATTAGTTTGGCGCGTCTCAAGTCTCTTTTATGCGGCATGCTTATGTCGCGTCACAAGTCTCTCTAACGCGTCGTTCCGATTAACTAAGCATGGTTAGGTTATATTACACAAAGTGTGCGTAAAAAATGACGCTGGATTGGTATGTCACGTCTCAAGTCTCTTTAACGCGTCATACCGATTACCTAAGCATGGTTAGGTTATATTACGCAAAGTGTTTGTAAAAAGTGACGCTAGATTAGTATGGCGCGTCTACAATCTCTATAACACGTCGTTTCGATTACCATGCTTATGTCGTGTCACAAGTCACTCTAACTCGCCGTTCCAATTACATAAGCATGTTTAGGTTATAACTTTTCAACAAAGTGTGCGTGAAAAGTGACGCAAGATTACTATATCACATCACAAGTCTCTCTAACGCCTTGTTCCGATTAGCTAAGCATAATTAGGTTATATTACGGAAAGTGTGCGTGAAAAGTTACAACAGATTAGTATGTCGCATCACAAGTCTCTTTAACGAGTCGTTCCGATTGCCTAAGCATTGTTAGGTTATAAGCAAAGAGTGCGAAAATAATGACGCTAGATTAGTATGTCGCGTCTTAAGTCTCTTTAACGCGTCATTCCGATTACCTAAGAATGGTTAGGTTATATTACTCCAAGTGCGCGTTATAAGTGCTGATAGATTAGTATGTCACGTCACAAGTCTCTTTAACGCGTCGTTCTGATTACCTATGCATGGTTTCATTATATTAAGCAAAGTGTGCGTGAAAATTGGCGCTAGATTAGTATGTCGCGTCTCAAGTCTCTTTAACGCGTCGTTCCGATTACCTAAGCATGGTTAGGTTATATTACGCAAAGAGTACGAGAATAGTGACGCTATATTAGTATGCCGCATCACAACTCTCTCTAACGCTCATTCTGATTACCTAAGTATGGTTAGGTTCTATTACACAAAGTGTGGTGGAAAAGTGACGGTAGATTATTAAGCCGCGTCTTAAGTCTCTTTAACGCGTCGTTCCGATTACCTAAGCATGGTTATGTTACATTGCGCAAAGTGTGCATGAAAAGTGACGCTAAATTAGCATGTCACTTCTCAAGTCTCTTTAACGTGTCGTCCCGATTACATAAGTATGGTTGGGTTATTTTACGCAAAGTATGCATGGAAAGTATTGCTAGATTAGTATATCGCATCTCAAGTCTCTTTAACGTCGTTCCGATTACCTCAGCATCGTTATGTTATATTACGCAAAGTGTGCGTGAAAAGTGACGCTAGATTAGTATATCGCGTCTCAAGTCTCTTTAACGCGTCGTTTATATCGCGTCTCAAGTCTCTTTAACGCGTCGTTTATATCGCCTCACAACTTTCTCTAACACGTCGTTCCAATTACCAAAGCATGGTTAGGTTATATTACGCAGAGTGTGAATTAAAAATTACAATTGATTAGAATGTCGCGTCGCAAGTCTATTTAACGCGTCGTTACGACTACAATGCTTATCTCGCGTCACAAGTCTGTCTAACGCGTCGTTTCGATTACCTAATAGGGTTAGGTTATTGTACGCAAAGTGTGTGTGAAAAGTACCAGTAGATTAGAATATCATGTCTCAAGCCTCTTTAACGCGTCGTTTCGATTACCTAAGCATGGTTAGGTTATATTACGCAAAGTGTATGTGAAAAGTGACAATAGATTAGCATGTTGCGTCTCAAGTCTATTTAACACGTCGTTCCGATTACCTAAGCATGGTTTCTATTATAGTACGAAAAGTGTGCGTGATATGTCGCGTCTCAATTATCTTTATCGCGTTATTCCGATTACCTAAGCATGGTTAGGTTATATTACGGAAAGCGTGAGTGAAAAGTGACGATAGATTAGTATGTTGCGTCTCAAGTCTCTTTAACGCGTCGTTCCGATTATCAATGCAAAGTGTACGTGAAAAGTGACCCTAGAATAGTATGTCGCGTCTAAAGTCTCTTTAACACGTCGTTCCGATTACCTAAGCGTGGTTAGGTTATATTAAACAAAGTGTGCGTAAAATGCGACTCAAGAATCGTATGACGTGTTTCAAGTCTCTTTAACGCGTCGTTTCAATTACCATGCTTATGTCGAGTTACAAGTCTTTCTTACGCGTTGTTCCGATTACCTAAGCATGGTTAGGTACACAAAGTGTGCGTGAAAAATGACAATAGATTAGTATGGCGCGTCTCAAGTCTATTTAACGTGTCGTTCCTATTACCTAAGCATGGTTAGGTTATATTACGCAGGGTGTGCGTAAAAAGTGACGCTAGATTAGTATGTCGCGTCTCAAGCCTCTTTAATGCGTCGTTCCGATTAACTAAGCATGGTTAGGTTATATTACGCAATGTTTGCGTGAAAAGTGACGCTAGATTAGTATGTCGCATCTCAAGTCTCTTTAACGCGTCGTTTCGATTACCATGCTTATGTCGCGTCACCAGTCTCTCTAACGCGTCGTTCCGATTACCTAAGCATGGTTAGTTTATAGTACGCAAAGTGCGCGTGAAAAGGATCAATAGATTAGTATGCCGCGTCTCAAGTCTCTTAAACGCTTCGTTCCGATTACCTAAGCATGGATAGGTTATATTACGCAAAGTGTGCATGATAAGTGACGATAGTCTCAAGCCTATTTAACGCGTCCTTCCGATTACCTAAGCATGCTTAGTTTATATTACGCAAAGTGTGCGTGAAAAGTGACGTAGATTAGTATGTCGCCTCTCAATTCTCTTTTCCATGTTATTCCGATTACCTAAGCATGGTTAAGGTTATATTACACAAAGTGTGCGTGAAAAGTGACGCTAGATTAGTATGTCGCGTCTCAAGTCTGTCTAACGCGTCGTTCCGATTACCTAAGAATGGTTAGGTTATATTAGGAAAAGTAAGCGTGAAAAGTGACGCTGGATTAGTATGTCGCGTCCAAGTCTCTTTAACGTGTCGTATCAATGTTGCTTATGTCGCGTTTGAAGTCTCTCTAACGCCTCGTTCTGATTACCTAAGCATGGTTAGGTTATATTACGCAAAGCGTGCGTCAAAAGTGACTCTAGATTAGTAAGTCGTGCCTCAAGTTTGTTTAACGCGTTGTTCCGATTACCTAAGCATGGTTAGGTTATATTAGAGAAAGTGTGCGTGAAAAGTGACGCTAGATAAGTAAGTCGCGTCTCAAGTCTCTTTAACGCGTCGTTCCGATTACTTTAGGATGGCTATGCAAACTGTGTGTAAACAGTGACGCTAGATTAGTATGGCGCGTCTCAAGTCTATTTAACGCGTTGTTTCGATTACTAAGCTTATGTCGCGTTACAAGTCTCTCTAACACGTCGTTCTGATTACCTAAGCATGGTTAGGTTATATTACGCAAAGTGTGCGTGAAAAATGACAATTGGTTAGGATGTCGCGTTTCAAGTCTATTTAACGCGTCGTTCCAATTACCTAAACATGGTTAGGTTATATTACGCAAGGTGTGCGTAAAACGTGACGCTAGATTAATTTGTCGCGTCTCAATTCTCTTTAACTCATCGTTCCGATTGCGTAAGCATGGTTAGGTTATATTACACAAAGTTTGCATGGAAAGTGATGCTATATTCGTATGTCGCGTCTCAAGTGTCCGTAACGCTTCTTTTCGATTACCATGCTTATGTCGCGTCACAAATTTCTCAAACGCGTCATTCCGATTGCCTAAGCATGGTTAGGTTATAGTACACAAAGCGTGCATGAAAAGGATCAATAGATTAGTATGTCGCGTTACAAGTCTCTTTAACGCGCCGTTCCGATTACCTAAGCATGGTTATGTTATATTATGCAAAATGTGCGTGAAAAGTGACGCTAGATTAGTATGTCCAGTCTGAAGTCTCTACGCGAAGTGTGCGTAAAAAGTGACCCTATATGAGTATGTTTCGTCTCAAGTCTCTTTAATGCGTAGTTCCGAATACCATGCTTATGTCGCGTCAGAAGTCTCTCAAACGCGTCGTCCGGATTACCTAAGTATGGTTAGGTTATATTACGCAAAGTGTGCGTGAAAAATGACAATATATTAGTATATCGCATCTCAAGTCTATTTAACGTGTGGTTCCAATTACTTAAGCATGGTTTGGTTATATTATTACGCAAAGTGTGCGTGTAAAATGACAATAGATTAGTATGTCGCGTCTTAAGTGTATCTAACGCGTCGTTCCGATTACCTAAGCATGGTTAGGTTATATTATGCAAAGTGTGCAGGAATAGTGACGCTAGATTAGTAAGTCGCATCTCAATTCTCTTTAACGCGTTGTTCCGATTACCTAAGCATGGTTAGGTTATATTACGCAAAGCGTGCGTGAAAAGGGACGCTAGATCAGTATATCGCCTCTCGTGTCTATTTAACGCGTAGTTCCGATTACCTAAGAATGGTTAGGTTATATGAGGCAAAGTGTGCGTGAAAAGTAATACTAGATTCGTATGTCGTGTCTCAAGTCTATTTAACGCGTTGTTTCGATTACCATTCTTATGTCGCATCACTTTCCTTAGCATGGTCAGGTTATATTGTGTAAAGTGTGCGTTTTCAGTGACGCTAGATTAGTATGCCGCGTCTTAAGTCTCTTTAACGTGTCGTTCCGATTACCAAAGCATGGTTAAGTTATATTACGCAAAGTGTTCTTGAAAAGTGACGCTAGATTAATTTGTCACGTCTTAATTCTCTTTAACGCGTTGTTCCGACTACATAAGCATGGCTAGGTTATATTACGCAAAGTTTGCGTGAAAAGTGACGCTAGATTAGTATGTCGCGTCTCAAGTCTCTGTAACGCGTCGTTTTGATTACCATGCTTATGTCGCGTCATAAGTCTCTCTAACGCAGCGTTCCGATTTCCTAAGCATGGTTAGGTTATAGTACGCAAAGTGTGCGTGAAAAGGATGAATAGATTAGTATGCCGCGTCTCAAGTCTCTTTAATGCGTCGTTCCGATTACCTAAACATGGTTCGGTATATTATGAAAAATGTGCATGAAAAGTGACGCTAGATTAGTATGTCCAATCTCAAGTGTCTTTAACGTGTTGTTCCGATTACCTAAGAATCGTTAGGTATACTACGCAAAGTTTGCGTAAAAAGTAACCCTAGATTAGTATGTTTCGTCACAAGTCTATTTAACGCGTCGTTTCGATTACAATGCTTATGTCGCGTCACAAGTCTCTCTAACGTGTCGTTTTTATTATCTAAGTATGGTTAGGTTATATTACGAAAAATGTGCGTGAAAAGTGAAGTTAGATTAGTATGCTGCGCTTCGTTCCGATTACCTAAGCATGGTTATGTTATTACGCAAAGTGTTCTTGAAAAGTGAGGCTAGATTAATTTGTCGCGTCTCAAGTCTCTCTAACGCGTCTCAAGTCTCTCTAACGCGTCGTTCCGATTTCCTAAGCATGGTTAGGTTATATTACGAAAAGTGTGCGTAAAAAGTGACGCTAGTTAATATCGCGCGTCTCAAGTCTCTTTAACGCGTCGTATCGATTACCATGCATATGTCTTGTCAGAAGTCTCTCTAATGCGTTGTTCTGATTACCTAAGAATGGTTATGTTATCTTACGCAAAGTGTGCATGAAAAATGACAATAGATTAACGCGTCGTTCCAATTACCTAAGCATGGTTAGGATATAATACGCAATGCGAGTGTGAAAAGTGACGCTAGATTAGTATGTCGGGTCTCAAGTCTGCTTAACGCGTCGTTCAGATTACCTAAGCATCGTTAGGTTACATTAGGCAAAGGGTGCGTGAAGAGAGACGCTAGATTAGTATGTCGCGTCTCAAGTCACTTTAACGCGTCGTTCCGATCACCCTTATGGTTAGGTTATTTTACGCAACGTGTGTGTAAAAAGTGACGCTAGATTAGTATGACGTTTCTCAAGTCTCTTTAACACGTCGTATCGATTACCATGCTTATGTCGCGTCAGAAGTCTCTCCAACGCGTCGTTCTGATTGCCTAAGCATTATATTACGCAAAGTGTGCGTGAAAAATAACAATAGATTAGTATATCGCGTCTCAAGTCTATTTAACGCGTCTTCCAATTACTTAAGCATGGCTAGGTTGTATTACGCAAAGTGTGCGTGAGAAATGACAATAGATTAGTATGTCGCGTCTTAAGTCTCTCTAACGTGTTGTTCAGATTTCCTATGCATCGTTAGGTTATATTACGCAAAGTGTGCGTTAAAAGTGACGCTAGATTAGTAAGTCGCGTCTCAAGTCACTTTAACGCGTCGTTTCGATTATCATGCTTATGTCGCGTCACAAGTCACTCTATTACGCATCGTTCCGATTACCTAAGCATGGTTGGGTATATTACGCAAAATGTGCGTGAATAATGATAATAGATAAGTATGTCGCGTCTCAAGTCTATTTAACGCGTTGTTCCGATTACCTAAGCATGGTTATGTTTTAGTATGCACAGTGTGAGTGAAAAGTGATGCAAGATTAGTATGGCGCGTCTCAAGTCTCTCTAACGGGTCGTCGCGATTACCTAAGAATGGTTAGGTTATATTACGCAAAGCGTGCGTGAAAAGTAACAGTAGATTAGTATGTCGCGTATCAAGTCTCTTTAACCCGTCGTTCCGATTACCCAAGAATGGTTAGGTTATATTGCACAAAGTATGCGAGAAAAGTAATGCTAGATTAGTGTGTCGCGTCTCCAGTCTCTTTAACGCGTCGTTCCGATTACCTAAGCATTGTTACGTTATATTACGCAAGGTGTGCGTGAAAGGTGACGCCAGGTCTCGAGGCTCTTTAATGCGTCGTTCCGATACCTAATCAAGGTTGTTATATTATGCAAAGTTTGCGTGAAAAGTGAAGCTAGATTAGTATGTCATGTCTCAAGTCTCTTTAACGAATCATTTCGATTACCATGCTTATGTCGCATCACAAGTCTCTGTAACGCGTTGTTCCGATTACCTAAGCAGGGTTAGGTTATATTACGCAAAGTGTGCGTGAAAAGTGACGCTAGAATAGTATGTCCAATCTAAAGTCTCTTTAACGCGTCGTTTCGATTATCTACGCATGGTTAGGTTATATTACGCAAAGTATGTGTAAAAAAGTGACGCTAGATTAGTATGATTCGTCTCAAGTCTCTTTAAAGCGTCGTTTTGATTACCATGCTTATCTCGCGTCACAAGTCCTTTAACGCGTTGTTCCAATCACCTATGCATGGTTAGATTATATTATGCAAAGTTTGCGTTAAAAGTGACTTTAAATCAGTATGTCGCGTCTAAAGTCTCTCTAACGCGTCGTTTCAATTTCCTAAGCATGGTTAGGTTATATTACGTAAAGTGTGTGTGAAAAGTGACACTAGAGTAGTATGTCGCATCTAAAGTCTCTCTAACGCGTCGTACCGATTTTCTAAGAATGGTCAGGTTATATTACGCAAAGTGTGCGTAAAAAGTGACGCTTAATTAATATGGCGCGTCTCAAGTCTTTTTAACGCGTCATTTCGATTACCATGCTTATGTCGCATCACAAGTCTCTCTAACGCCTCGTTCCGATTACCAAAGTGTGCGTGAAAAATGACAATAGATTAGTATGTCGCGACTCAAGTATATTTAACGAGTCGTTCAAATTACTTAAACATGGTTAGGTTATATTACGCAAAGTGTGCGTGAAAAATGACAATAGATTAGTATGTCGCGACTTAAGTCTATCTAACTCGTCGTTCCGATTACCTTAGCATGATAAGGTTATATTATGCAATGTGTACGTGAAAAGTGATGCTAGATTAGTATGTCGCGTCTCAAGTCTCTTTAACGCGTAGTTTTGATTACCATGCTTATGTCGTGTCACAAGTCTCTCTAATGGGTCTTTCCGATTACCTAAGAATAATTAGGTTATATTACGCAGAGTGTGCGTGAAAATTAACAATTGATTAGTATGTCGGGTCTCAAGTCTCTTTTACGCATCGTTCCGATTATCCAAGAATGGTTAGGTTATATTACGCAAAGTGTGCGAGAGAAGTAATGCTAAATTAGTACGTCGCGTCTCAATTCTATTTAACGCGTCATTCCGATTACCTAAGCATGGTTAGGTAATATTACGCAAGGTGTGCATGAAAGGTGACGCTAGATAAGAATGTCTTGTCTCAAGGCTCTTTAATGCGTCGTTCCGATTACCTAAGTATGGTTGTTATATTATGCAAAGTTTACGTGAAAGTGACTCTAGATTAGTATATCGCGTCTCAACTGTCTTTAACGCGTCGTTTCGATTACCATGCATATGTCGCGTCACAAGTCTCTCTAACGCGTCGTTCCGATTACCTTAAGCATGGTTAGGTTATAGTACGCAAAGTGTGCATGAAAAGTAACAATAGATTAGTATGTCACGTCTCAAGTCTCTTTAACGCGCCGTTACGATCACCTAAGCCTGGTTAGGTTATACTACGCAAAGTATGCGTGAAAATCGACTAGATTAATATGTCACATCTCAAGTCTATTAAACGCGTCGTTCCGATTACCTAAGCATGGTTAGGTTATATTACGCAAAGGGTGCGTGAAAAGTGACGCTAGATTAGTATGTCGCGTCTCAAATCTCTTTAAAGCGTCGTTCCGATTACCTAAGCATGGTTAAAGGTTATTTACGCAAAGCGTGTGTCAAAAGTGACACTAGATTATTATGCCGCGTCTCAAGTCAGTTTAACGCGTCGATCGGATTACCTAAGCATGGCTAGGTTATATTACGCAAAGTGTGCGTGAAAAGTGACGCTAGATTAGTATGTCGCATCTCAAGTCTATTTAATGCGTCGTTCCGATTACCTAAGCATGGTTATGTTATATTACGCAAAGTGTGCGTGAAAAGTGACGCTAGAATAGTATGTCCAATCTAAAGTCTCTTTAACGCGTCGTTTGGATTATCTACGCATGGTTAGGTTATATTACGCAAAGTGTGTGTAAAAAAGTGACGCTAGATTAGTATGATTCGTCTCAAGTCTCTTTAAAGCGTCATTTTGATTACCATGCTTATCTTGCGTCACAAGTCCTTTAACGCGTTGTTCCAATTACCTATGCATGGTTAGATTATATTATGCAAAGGTTGCGTTAATAGTGACTTTAAATCAGTATGTCGCGTCTAAAGTCTCTCTAACGCGTCGTTTCAATTTCCTAAGCATGGTTAGGTTATATTACGTAAAGTGTGTGTGAAAAGTGACACTAGAGTAGTATGTCGCATCTCAAGTCTCTCTAACGCGTCGTACCGATTTTCTAAGAATGGTCAGGTTATATAACGCGAAGTGTGCGTAAAAAGTGACGCTTAATTAATATGGCGCGTCTCAAGTCTTTTTAACTCGTCGTTTCGATTACCATGCTTATGTCGCATCACAAGTCTCTCTAACGCCTCGTTCGGATTACCAAAGTGTGCGTGAAAAATGACAATAGATTAGTATGTCGCGACTTAAGTATATTTAACGAGTCGTTCAAATTACTTAAACATGGTTAGGTTATATTACGCAAAGTGTGCGTGAAAAATGACAATAGATTAGTATGTCGCGATTTAAGTCTATCTAACTCGTCGTTCCGATTACCTTAGCATGATAAGGTTATATTATGCAATGTGTACATGAAAAGTGATGCTAGATTAGTATGTCGCGTCTCAAGTCTCTTTAACGCGTAGTTTTGATTACCATGCTTATGTCGTGTCACAAGTCTCTCTAATGGGTCTTTCCGATTACCTAAGAATAATTAGGTTATATTACGCAGAGTGTGCGTGAAAATTAACAATTGATTAGTATGTCGGGTCTCAAGTCTCTTTTACGCATCGTTCCGATTATCCAAGAATGGTTAGGTTATATTACGCAAAGTGTGCGAGAGAAGTAATGCTAGATTAGTACGTCGCGTCTCAATTCTATTTAACGCGTCATTCCGATTACCTAAGCATGGTTAGGTAATATTACGCAAGGTGTGCATGAAAGGTGAAACTAGATAAGAATGTCCCGTCTCAAGGCTCTTTAATGCGTCGTTCCGATTACCTAAGTATGGTTGTTATATTATGCAAAGTTTACGTGAAAGTGACTCTAGATTAGTATATCGCGTCTCAACTGTCTTTAACGCGTCGTTTCGATTACCATGCTTATGTCGCGTCACAAGTCTCTCAAACGCGTCGTTCCGATTACCTTATGCATGGTTAGGTTATAGTACGCAAAGTGTGCGTGAAAAGTAACAATAGATTAGTATGTCACGTCTCAAGTCTCTTTAACACGCCGTTACTATCACCTAAGCCTGGTTAGGTTATATTACCCAAAGTATGCGTGAAAATCGACTAGATTAATATGTCACATCTCAAGTCTATTTAACGCGTCGTTCCGATTACCTAAGCATGGTTAGGTTATATTACGCAAAGGGTGCGTGAAAAGTGACGCTAGATTAGTATGTCGCGTCTCAAATCTCTTTAACGCGTCGTTCCGATTACCTAATCATGGTTAAAGGTTATTTACGCAAAGCGTGTGTCAAAAGTGACGCTAGATTATTATGCCGCGTCTCAAGTGAGTTTAACGCGTCGATCGGATTACCTATGCATGGCTAGGTTATATTATGCAAAGTGTGCATGAAAAGTGACGCTAGATTAGTATGTCACGTCTCAAGTCTATTTAACGCGTACCTAAGCATGGTTAGGTTATATTACGCAAAGGGTGCGTGAAAAGTGACGCTAGAGTAGTATGTCGTATCTCAAGTCCTTTTTAATGCGTCGTTCCGATTACCTAAGCATGGTTAGGTTATATACGCAAAACGTGCGTGAAAAGTGACGCTAGATTAGTATGTCGCGTCTTAAGTCTGTTTAACGCGTCATTCCGATTACCTAAGCATGGTTAGGTTTGATTAAGCAAAGTGTGCGTGAAAAGGGACACTAGATTAGTATGGCGCTTCTCAAGTCTCTTTAACGCTTTGTTTCGATTACCATGCTTATGTCGCGTCACAAGTCTCTCTAACGCGTTTTTCCGATTACCTAAGCATGCTTAGGTTATATTACGCAAAGTGTGCGTAAAAAATGACAATTGATTAGTATGTCGTGTCTCAAGTCTATTAAACGCGTCGTTCCGATTACCTAAGCATGGTTAGGTTATATTACGCAAAGTGTGTGTGATAAATGACAATGGATTAGTATGTCGTGTCTTAAGTCTATCTAACGCGTTGTTCCGATTATCTATGCCTGGTTAGGTTATATTACGCCAGGTGTGCGTGAAAAGAGACGCTAGATTAATATGTCACGTCTCAAGGCTCTTTAATGCGTCGTTCCGATTTACCTAAGCATGGTTAGGTTTTGCGTAAAAAGTGACGTTAGATTAGTATGTCATGTCACAAGTCTCTTGAACGCATTGTTTCGATTACCATGCTTATGTCGCGTCACACGTCTCTCTAAGGCGTCGTTCCGATTACCTAAGCATGGTTAGGATAAATTACCCAAAGTGTGCGTGAAAAGTGACGCTAGATTAGTATGTCCAGTCTCAATTCTCTTTAACGCGTCGTTTCGATTATCTAAGCATGGTTAGGTTGTGCTATACGCAAAGTGTGCAAAAGCGACGCTAGATTAGTATGATTCGTCTCAAGTCTCTTTAAAATGTCATTTCGATCACCACGCTTATCTCGCGTCACAAGTCTCTTTAACGCGTTGTTCCGATTACATAATCATGGTTAGGTTATATTACGCAAAGTATACGTGAAAAGTGACGTTGGATCAGTATGTCGCGTCTCAAGTCTTTCTAACACGTCGTTTCAATTTCCTAAGCATGGTTAGGTTATATTACGCAAAATGTGCGTGAAAAGTGACGCTAGATTAGTATGTCGCGTCTCAAGTCTCTTTAACGCGTCGTTTTGATTACCATGCTTAGGAAATCGAAACGACGCATTAGAGAGACTTGAGACACGACATACTACTCTAGTGTCACTTTTCACTCACACTTTACGTAATATAACCTAACCAGACTTGAGACGCGACATACTAAACTAGCAACACTTTTAAATCACACTCTGCGTTATATAACCTAACCATACTTAGCGAATCAAAACGAAGCGTAAATAGACTTGAGACGCGACATACCAATCAATTGTTATTTTTTACGCACACTTTGTGTAATATAACCTAACCATGCTTTGATAATCGGAACAACGCGTTAAAGAGACTTGTGACGCGACATAAGCATGGTAATCGAAACGACGCGTTAAAGAAACTTGAGATGCGCCATACTAATTTAGCGTCACTTTTTACGCACATTTTGTGTAATATAACCTAAGCATGCTTAGGTAATCGAAACGACGCGTTAAAGAGACTTGAGACGCGACATACTAATCTAGCGTCACTTTTCACGCACATTTTGCGTAATATAACCTAACCATGCTTAGGAAATTGGAACGACGTGTTAGAAAGACTTGAGACGCGACATACTAATCTAACGTAACTTTTCAAGCACACTTTGCTTGATATAACTTAACCATGATTATGTAATCGGAACAACGCGTTAATAAGACTTGTGATGCGAGATAAGCATGGTAATCGAAACGACATTTTAAAGAAACCTAACCATGCTTAGATTATCGAAACGACGAGTTAATGAGAATTGAGACTGGACATACTAATCTAGCGTCACTTTTCACGCACACTTTGGGTAATTTAACCTAACCATGCTTAGGTGATCGGAACGACGCCTTAGAGAGACGTGTGACGCGACCTAAGCATGGTAATCAAAACGATGCGTTTAAAAGACTTGTGACACGACATACTAATATAGCGTCACTTTTTACGCACACCTTTTGTAATATAACCAAACCATGCATAGGTAATCGGAACAACGCGTTAGATAGACTAAAGACACGACATACTAATCTATTGTCATTTATCACGCACACTCTGCGTAATATAACCTAACCATGTATGGGTAATCGGAACGACGCGTTAAATAGACTTGAGACACGACATACTAATCTATGGTCATTTTTTACGCACACTTTGCGTAATATAACCTAAGCATGCTTAGATAATCGGAACAACGCGTTAGAGACTTGTGACGCGATATAAGCATGGTAATCAAAACAAAGCGTTAAAGAGACTTGAGATGCGCCATACGAATCTAGCATCACTTTTTACGCACACTTTGCGTAATATAACCTAACCATGCTTAGGTGATCGGAATGACGCGTTAAAGAGACTTGAGACGCGACATACTAGTCTAGTGTCCCTTTTCACGCACACTTTGCTTAATTTAACCTAACCATGCTTAGGTATTCGGAATGACGCGTTAATCAGACTTGAGACGCGACATACTATTCTAGCATCACTTCTGACACACGCTTTGCGTAAATAACATAACCACACTTAGGTAATTGGAACGACGCGTTAAAGAGATTTTAGACGCGACATACTAATCTAGTCACTTTTCACGCACACTTTGCGTAATATAACCTAACCATGCTTAGGTAATCGTAACGACGCGTTAAAGAGACTTGAGACGTGACATACTAATCTATTGTTACTTTTCACGCACACTTTACGTACAATAACCTAACCATGCTTACGCTAATCGGAACGCCGCGTTAGAGAGACTTGTGACGCAACATAAGCATGGTAATCGAAATGACGCGTTAATGACAGTTAAGACGTGACATACTAATCTAGCGTCACTTTTCACGTTAACTTTGCATAATATAACAACCATACTTAGGTAATCGGAACGATGCATTAAAGAGCCTTGAGACGGGACATTCTAATCTAGCGTCACCTTTCACGCACACCTTGCGTAATATAACCTAACCATGCTTGGATAATCGGAACGATGCGTTAAAGAGACTTGAGACGCGACATACTAATCAATTGTTAATTTTCACGCACACTCTGCGTAATATAACCTAACCATTCTTAGGTAATCGGAACAACCCATTAGAGAGACTTGTGAGACGACATAAGTATGGTAATCAAAACAACATGTTAAAGAGACTTGAGACGCGACATACTAATCTAGCATCAATTTTCACGTACACATTGCGTAATATAACCTTACCATGCTAAGGTAATCGGAACGACGAGTTAGATAGACTTAAGTCGTGACATACTAATCTATTGTCATTTTTCACGCACACTTTACGTAATATAACCTAGCCATGCTTAAGTAATTGGAACGACTCGTTAAATGGACTTGAGTCGCGACATACTAATCTATTGTCATTTTTCACGCACACTTTGGTAATCGGAACGACGCGTTAGAGAGACTTGTGATGCGACATAAGCATGGTAATCGAAACAACGCGTAAAAAAGACTTGAGACGTGCCATATTAATCAAGCGTCACTTTTTACGCACACTTTGCGTAATATAACCAAACCATGCTTAGGAAATCGGAACGACGCGTTAGAGCGACTTGAGACGCGACATACTACTCTAGTGTCACTTTTCACGCACACTTTACGTAATATAACCTACCCATGCTTAGGAAATTGAAACGACGCGTTAGAGAGACTTTATACGCGACATGCTTATTTAACGTCACTTTTCACGCAAACTTTGCGTAATATAACCTAACCATGCATAGGTAATCGAAACAACGCGTTAAAGAGACTTGTGACGCGAGATAAGCATGGTAATCGAAACGACGCTTTAAAGAGACTTGAGAGGAATCATTCTAATCTAGCGTCACTTTTTACATAAACTTTGCGTAATATAACCTAACCATGCTTAGATAATCAAACGACGCGTTAAAGAGACTTGACATTTGACATACTATTCTAGCGTCACTTTTCATGCACACTTTGCGTAATATAACCTAACCCTGCTTAGGTAATCGGAACGACGCGTTAGAGAGACGTGTGACGCGACCTAAGCATGGTAATCGAAATGATGCGTTAAACAGACTTGAGACACGACATACTAATCTAACGTCACTTTTTACGCACACCTTGCGTAAAATAACCTAACAAGGCTTAGGTAATCAGAACAACTTGCTAGATAGACTTAAGACACGACGTACTAATCTATTGTCTTTTTTCACGCACAACCTAACCATGATTAAGTAATCGGAACGACGCGTAAATAGTCTTGAGATGGGACATACTAATCTATTGTCATTTTTTATGCACACTTTGAGTAATATAACCTAACCATGCTTAGGTAATCGGAACAACGCGTTAAAGAGACTTGTGATGCGACAAAAGCATGGTAATCGGAACGACGCGTTAAAGAGACTTGAGACGCGCCATACTAATCTAGAGTCACTTTTACGCACACTTTGCGTAATATAACCTAACCATGCTTAGGTAATCGGAACGACGCATTAAAGAGACTTCAGACGCGACATACTAATCTAGCGTCATTTATAACGCACACTTTGCGTAATATAACCTAACTATGCTTAGGTAATCAGAACGACGCGTTAAATAGACTTGAGATGCGACATACTAATCTAGTCACTTTTCACGCACACTTTGCGTAATATAACCTAACCATGCTTAGGTAATCGTAACGACGAGTTAAAGAGACTTGAGACGTGAAATAATAATCTATTGTTACTTTTCACGCACACTTTGCGTACTATACCCTAAGCATGCTTAATCGGAACTACGCGTTAGAGAGACTTGTGACGCGACATAAGCATGGTAATCGAAACGACGCGTTAAAGATAGCTGAGACGCGACATACTAATCTAGCGTCACTTTTCATGTAAACTTTGCATAATATAACAACCATACTTAGGTAATCGGAACAACGCATTAAAGAGCCTTGAGACGGGGCATTCTAATCTAGCGTCACCTTTCACGCATACCTAGCGTAATATAACCTAACCATGCTTAGGTAATCCGAACGACGTGTTAAATATACTTGAGACGCGACATACTAATCTAGCATTACTTCTCTCGCACACTTTGCGTAATATAACCTAACCATTCTTGGATAATCGGAACGATGCGTTAAAGAGACTTGAGACGCAACATACTAATCAATTGTTAATTTTCACGCACACTCTGCGTAATATAACCTAACTATTCTTAGGTAATCGGAACGACCCATTAATCTAGAATCACTTTTCACGTACGCATTGCATAATATAACCTAACCATACTAAGGTAATCGAAACGACGAGTTAGATAGACTTAAATGGCGACATACTAATCTATTGTTATTTTTCACGCAAACTTTGCGTAATATAACCTAACCATGCTTAAGTAATTGGAACGACTCAATAAATGGACTTGAGTCGCGACATACTAATCTATATTCATTTTTCACGCACACTTTGGCAATCGGAATGGCGCGTTAGAGAGACTTGTGATGCGACATAAGCATGGTAATCGAAACGACGCGTTAAAAAGACTTGAGACGCGTTATATTAATCTAGCGTCACTTTTTACGCACACTTTGCGTAATATAACCTCACCTTGCTTAGAAAATCGGAACGACACGTTAGAGACACTTGAGACACGACATACTATACTCTAGTGTCACTTTTCAAGCACACTTTACGTAATATAACCTAACCATGCTTAGGAAATTGAAACGACGCGTTAGAGAGACATTAGACGCGACATACTAATATAACCTAACCATGCTTAAGTAATTGGAACGACTCTTTAAATGGACTTGAGTCGCGACATACTAATCTATTGTTATTTTTCACGCACACTTTGGCAATCGAAATGGCGCGTTAGAGAGACTTGTGATGCGACATAAGCATGGTAATCAAAACGACGCGTTAAAAAGACTTGAAACACGTCATATTAATCTAGCGTCACTTTTTACGCACACTTTACGGAATATAACCTAACCATGCTTAGGAAATTGAAACGACGCGTTAGAGAGACATTAGACGCGACATACTGATATAACCTAACCATGCATAGGCAATCGGAACAACGCGTCAAAGAGTCTTGTGACGCGAAATAAGCATGGTAATCAAAACGACGCTTTAAAGAGACTTGAGACGAATCATACTAATCTAGCGTCACTTTTTACACACACTTTGCGTAATATAACCTAACCATGCTTAGATAATCGAAACGACGCGTTAAAGAGACTTGAGACGTGACATACTAATCTAGCGTCAGTTTTCACCCATACTTTGTGTAATATAACCTAGCAATACTTAGGTAATCCGATCGACACGTTAAACAGACTTGACACGCGGCATAATAATCTAACGTCACTTTTGACACACTCTTTGCGTAAATAACCTAACCATGCTTAGGTAATTGGAAAAATGTTAAAGAGACTTGAGACGCGACATACTAATCTAGCATCACTTTTCACGCACCATTTGCGTAATATAACCTAACCATTTAGGTAATCGGAACGACGCGTTAAATAGACTTGAGACGCGACATACTAATCTAGCATCACTTTTCACGCACACTTTGGTAATCGGAACGACGCGTTAGAGAGACTTGTGATGCGACATAAGCATGGTAATCTAAACGACGCGTTAAAAAGAATTAGGACGCGCCATATTAATCAAGCGTCACATTTTACGAGCACTTTGCATATTATAACCTGACCATGCTTAGGAAATCGGAATGACGCGTTAGAGAGACTTGAGACGCGACATACTACTCTAGTGTCACTTTTATCACACACTTTACGTAATATAACCTAACCATGCTTAGGAAATTGAAACGACGCGTTAGAGAGACTTTAGACGCGACATACTGATTTAACGTCACTTTTCACGCAAACTTTGAGTAATATAACCTAACCATGTATAGGTAATCGGAACAACGCGTTGAAGGGACTTGTGATGCGAGATAAGCATGGTAATCAAAACGACGCTTTAAAGAGACTTGAGACGAATCATACTAATCTAACGTCACTTTTTACACACACTTTGCGTAATATAACCCAACTATGCGTAGATAATTGAAACGACGCGTTAAAGAGACTTGAGATTGGACATACTATTCTAGCGTCACTTTTCACGAATACTTTGCGTAATATAACCTAACCCTACTTAGGTAATCGGAACGACACGTTAGAGAGACGTGTGATGCGACCTAAGCATGGTAATCAAAATGATGCGTTAAAGAGACTTGAGACACGACATACTAATCTAGCGTCACTTTTCACGCACACCTTGCGTAAAATAACCTAACAAGGCTTAGGTATTCGGAACGACGCGTTAGATAGACTTAAAATGCGACATACTAATCTATGTCATTTTTTATGCACACTTTGCGTAATATAACCTAACCATGCTTATGTAATCGGAACAACGCGTTAAAGAGACTTGTGATGCGACATAAGCATGGTAATCGAAACGACGCGATAAAGAGACTTGAGACGCGCCATACTAATCTAGCGTCACTTTTTACGCACACTTTGCGTAATATAACATAACCATGCTTAGTTAATCGGAACGACGCGTTAAAGAGACTTGAGACGCGCCATACTAATCTAGCGTCACTTTTCACGCACACTTTGCGTAATATTACCTAGCCATGCTTAGGTAATCCGATCGACGCGTTAAACAGACTTGAGACGCGGCATAATTATCTAGCGTCACTTTTGACACACGCTTTGCGTAAATAACCTAACCATGCTTACGTAATCGGAACGACGCGTTAAAGAGATTTGAGACGCGACATACTAATCTAGCGTCACTTTTTACGCACACTTTGCGTAATATAACCTAACCATGTTTAGGTAATCGGAACGACACTTGAAAGAGACTTGAGATGCGACATACTAATCTATTGTTACTTTTCGCGCACACTTTGCGTACTATAACCTAACCAGGGTAATCGAAACGACGCATTAGAGAGACTTGTGACGTGACATTAGCATGGTAATCGAAATGACGCGTTAAAGATACTTGATACGCGACATACTAATCTAGCATCACATTTCATGCAAACTTTACATAATATGACAACCATGATTAGGTATCAGAACGACGCATTAAAGAGTCTTGAGACGCGACATACTAATCTAGCGTCACCTTTCACGCACACCTTGCGTAATATAACGTAACCATGCTTAGGTAATCGGAACGATGCGTTAAAGAGACTGGAGACGCGACATACTAATCTAGCATTACTTTTCTCGCACACTTTGCGCAATATAACCTAACAGTTCTTGGGTAATCGGAACGACCCATTAGAGAGACTTGAGACGCGATATCAATTTCACGTACACATTGCATAATATAACCAAACAATGCTTAGGTAATTGGAACGACGAGTTAGATTGACCTAAGACGCGACATACTAATCTATTGTCATTTTTCACGCACACTTTGCGTAATATTACCTAACCATGCTTAAGTAATTGGAACGACGCGTTAAATGGACTTGAGACGCGATATACTAATCTATTGTCATTTTTCACGCACACTTTGCGTAATATAACCTAACCATGCTTAGGTAATCGGAACCATGGGTTAGAGAGACTTCTGACGCGACGTAAGCATGGTAATTGAAAAGACGCGTTAAAAAGACTTTAGACACGCCATATTAATCTAGCGTCACTTTATACGCACACTTTGCTTAATATAACGTAACCATGTTTAGGAAATCGGAATGACGCGCTAGAGAGACTTGAGACGCCCATACTAATCTAGTTTCACTTTTCACTCACACTTTGCATAATATAACCTGACCATGCTTAGGAAATCGGAACGACGCATAAAAAGATCCTTGAGACGGGACATTCTAATCTAGCGTCACCTTTCACGCACACCTTGCGTAGTATAACCTAACCATGCTTAGGTAATCGGAACGACCCGTGAAAGAGACTTGAGAGTATACTAATCTAGCATTACTTTTCTCGCTCACTTTGCGTAACATACCTAACCATTCTTGGGTAATCGGAACGACGCGTTAAAGATACTTGAGATGCGACATACTAATCTATTGTTACTTTTCACGCACACAGTGCGTAATAAAACCTAACCATTCTAAGGTAATCGGAACGACCCGTTAGAGAGACTTGTGACGCAACATAAGCATGGTAATCAAAACGACGCGTTAAAGAGACTTGAGACGTGATATACTAATCTAGCGTCACTTTTCACGTACACATTGGATAATATAGTCTAACAATGCTTAGGTAATTGGAACGATGAGTTAGATTGACCTAAGTTGCGACATACTAATCTATTGTCTTTTTTCGCGCACACTTTGCGTAATGTTACCTAACCATGTTTAAGTAATTGGAACGACGCATTAAATGCACTTAAGACACGACATATCTATTGTCCTTTTTCACGCACACTTTGCGTAATATAACCTAACCATGCTTAGGTAATCGGAATGACGCGTTAAAAAGACATTAGACGCGCCATATTAATCTACCGTCACTTTGTACGCACACTTTGCGTAATATAACCTAACCATGCTGAGGAAATCGGAACGACGCGTTAGAGAGGCTTGAGACGCCCATACTAATCTAGTTTCACTTTTCACGCACATTTTTCGTAATATAACCTGACCATGCTTAGGAAATCGGAACGACGCGTTAGAGAAACTTGAGACGCGACATACTGATCTAACGTCACTTTTCAAGGACACTTTGCATAATATAACCATGCTTAGAGGTAATCGGAACGACGCATTAAAGAGACTTGTGACGCGACATACTTATATAGCGTCCCTATTCACGCATACTTTGCATAACATAACCTAACCATGCATAGGTAATCAGAACGGAGCGTTAAAGAGACTTGTGGCGCTGCATAATAATCTAGCGTCACTTTTAACGCCCACTTTGCGTAATATAGCCTAACCATTCTTATCTACCGCACACTTTGCGTAATATAACACCTAACCATAAAGGGTAATCGGAACGACGCGTTAAAGAGACTTGTATCTAGCATCACATTTAACGAACACTTAGCGTAATATAACCTAGCCATGCTTAGGTAATCGGAATGACGCGTTAAAGAAACTTTAGACGCGACATACTAATTTAGAGTCACTTTTAACGCACACTTTGCGTAACATAACCGAACATGCTTACGTAATCGGAACGACGCGTTAAAGAACCTTAAGACGCAACATACTTGTATAGCGTTACTTTTAACGCACACTTGCGTAATATAAATTAACCATGCATAGGTAATTGGAACGACGCGTTAAAGAGACTTCTGAAGCGACATACTTATATAGCGTCCCTTTTTACGCACACTTTCCATAATATAACCTGGCCATGCATAGGTAATCGGAAAACGTGTTAAAGACACTTGTGACGCCATATACTAATCGAGCCTCACTTTTAACGCACACTTTCCGTAATGAAACCTAACCATGCTTAGGTAATCAGAACAACGCGTTAAAGAGAGTTGTGACGCGACTTACTTATATAGCGTCACTTTTCACGCACACTTTACTTAATATAACCTAAACATGCTTAGGTAATCGGAACGACGAGTTAAAGAGACTTGTGACAAGACATACTTATATAGCGTCACTTTTCACGCACAGTGCGTAATATAACCAAACCATTGTTAGGTAATCAGAACGACGCGTTAAAGAGACTGGTAACTCGACATATTAATCGAGTCACTTTTAACGCACACTTAGCGTAATATAACCTAACCGTGCTTAGATAATCGGAACGACGTGTTTAAGAGACTTGTGATCCGACATACTTATATAGCATCGCTTTTCACGCACACTTTACATAAAATAACCTAACCGTTGTTAGGTAATCAGAATAAAGCGTCAAAGAGACTTGTGACGTGACATACTAAGTGTCTCTAACGCATCGTTCTTCTTACATAAGCATGGTTATGTTATATTATGCAAAGTGTGCGTGAAAAGTGACGCTAGATTAGTATGTCGCGTCTCAAGTCTCTTTAACGCGTCGTTGCGATAACCTAAGCATGGTTAGGTTATATTATGCAAAGTGTGGGTGAAAAACGATGCTAGATTAGTATGTCGCGTCGCAAGTCTCTTTAACGCGTCGTTCCAATTACCTAAGCATGGTTAGGTTATATTATGCAAATTGTGAGTGAAAAGTGACGCTAGATTTAATGTCGTGTCTTAAGTCTCTTTAACGCGTCGTTTCGATTACTAAAGTATGGTTAGGTCATATTATTACACAAAGTGTGCATGAAAAGTGACGCTAGATTAGTACGTTGCGTCCCAAGTCTCTCTAACGTGTCGTTCCGATTACCTAAGCATGGTTAGGTTATATTACACAAAGTGTGCGTAAAAAGTGACGCTAGATTAGTATGGCGCGTCTCATGTCTCTTTAACGCGTCATTTCCATTACCATGCTAATGTCGCGTCAAAGGTCTCTCTAACGCGTCGTTCCAATTACCTAAGCATGGTTAGGTTATATTATGCAATGTGTGCGTGAAAAATGACGCTAGATTAGTATGTTGCGTCACAAGTCTCTCTAGCGCGTTGTTCCGATTACCTAAGCATGGTTAGATTATATTACGCAAAGTATTTGTGAAAAGTGACGCTAGATTAGTATGTCGCGTCTCCAGTCTCTTTAAAGTGTCTTTCCAATTACATATGTATGGTTCGGGTATATTAAGCAAAGTGTGCGGGAAAAGTGATGCTAGATTACTATGTCGCGTCTCAAGTCTTTTTAACCCGTCGTTTTAATTAGCATGTTTATGTCGCATCACAAGTGTCTCTAACGCATCGTTTTTATTATCTAAGCATGGTTATTTTATATTACGCAAAGTGTGCGTGAAAAGTGATAAGAGATTAGTATGTTGCGTCTCAATTCTCTTTTACGTGTCGTTCCGATTACCTAAGCATGGTTAGGTTATTTTACGCAAAGTGTGCGTGAAAAGTGACGCTATATTAGTAAATTTCTCGTCTGAAGTCTCTTTAACGCGTTGTTTCGATTACCTAAGCATGGTTAGGTTATATTACCCAAATTGTGCGTGAAAAGTGACGCTAGATTAGTATGTCCCATCTCAAGTCTCTTTAACGAGTCGTTTCGATTACCTAAGCATGGTTGGGTTATATGATGCAAAGTGTGCGAAAAAAGTGACGCTAGATTAGTATGTTGCATCTCAAGTCTCTTTAAAGTGTCGTTCCGGTTAACTAAGCATGGTTAGGTTATAGTACGTGAAGTGTGCGCAAAAATTGACTCTAGATTAGTATTGCGCGTCTCATGTCTCTTTAAGGCGTCGTTTTTATTACCATGCTTATGTCGCGTCACGAATCTCGCTAACGCGTCGTTCCGATTACGGTTAGTTTATATTACGCAAAGTGTGCAAACTGACGCTAGATTAGTATGTCACATCTCCAGTCTCTTTAACGCGGCATTCTGATTACCTACGGATGGCTAGGTTTTAATAAGCAAAGTGTGCGTGCAAAACTGACGATAGATCAGTATGTCGCGTCTCAATTCCCTTTAACGCGTCGTTCCGATTACCTAAGCATGGTTAGGTTATATTACGCAAAGTGTGCGTGAAAAGTGACTCTAGATTAGTATGTCGCCTCTCAAGTCTCTTTAACGCGTCGTTCCGATTATCTAAGCATGGTTATGTTATATTACGCTGGACTAGTAAGGCGCGTCTTAAGTCTCTAGATTAGTAAGGCGCGTCTTAAGTCACTTTAACGCGTTGTTTTGATTACCATCCTTATGTCGTGTCACAAGTCTCTCTAACGTGTCGTTCCGATTACCTAAGCATGGTTAGGTTATATTACGCAAAGTGTGCGTGAAAAGTGACGCTAGATTAGTATGTTGCATCACAAGTCTCTCTAACGTGTAGTTCCAATTACCTAAGCATGGTTAGGTTATATTACGCAAATAGTGCGTTAAAAGTGACACTAGGTTAGTAAGTCGCGTCTCAAGTCTCTTTAACGCGTCATTCCGATTACCTAAGCATGGTTAGGTTATATTACGCAAAGTGTGCATCAAAAGTGCCGCTAGGATAGTATGTCACGTAACAAGTCTAACTTGTTCCGATTACCTAAGCATGGTTAGGCTACTTTACGCAAATTGTGCATGAAAAGTGACGCTAGATTAGTATGTCGCGTCTCAGGTCTCTTTAACGCGTCGTTCTGATTACCCAAGCATGGTTAGGTTATTTTAAGCAAAGTGTGCATGAAAAGTGACGCTAGATTAGTATGTCGAGTCTCAAGTCTCTTTAACACGTCGTTCCAATAACCAAAGCATGGTTAGGTTATATTAAGCAAAGAGTGCGTGAAAAGTGATGCTAGATTAGTTTGTCGCGTCTCAAGTCTCTTTAACGCGTCGTTCCGATTACCTAAGCATGGTTAGGTTATATTACGCAAAGTGTGCGTGAAAAGTAACGCTAGATTAGTATGTCGCGATTCAAGTCTCTTTAACGCGTTGTTCTGATTACCTAAGCATGGTTAGATTATATTACGCAAAGTGTGCGTAAAAAGTGACGCTAGATTAGTATGGCGCATAATATAACCTAGGTAATGGGAACGACGCGTTAAATAGACTTGATACGTGACATTCTAAATCTATTGTCATTTTTCACGCACACTTTGCGTAATATAACCTAATCATGCTTAGGTAATCGGAACGACGCATTAAATTGACTTGAGACGCGCCATACTAATATTTTGTCATTTTTCACGCACACGTTGCGTAATATAACCTAAACATGCTTAGGTAATCGGAATGACGCGTTACAGAGATTTGTGACGCGACGTAGGCATGGTAATCGAAACAACGCGTTATTGAGACTTGAGACGCGTAATACGAATCTAGTGTCACTTTTTTCGCAATGCTTAGAAATCGGAACGACGCATTAGAAAGACCTGATACGCAACATACTAATCTATTGTCATTTTTCACGCACACTTTGCTTAATATAACCAAACCTTGCTTAGGAAATAGGAACATCGCGTTAGAGAGACTTGAGAAACGCCATACTAATCTAGTGACACTTTTCAGGCACACTTTGCGTAATATAACCTAACCATGCTTAGGAAATAGGAACGACGCGTTACAGAGACTTGAGATGCGACATACTAATCTAGCGTCACTTTTCACGAACACGTTTAGTAATATAACCTAACCATACTTAGGTAATCGGAACGACGCGTTAAAGAGACTTTTGACGCAAGATAAGCATGGTGATCGAACGACGCGCTAAAGAGACTTGAGACGCGACATACTAATCTAGCGTCACTTTTCACGCACACTTTTCGTAATATAACCTAACCATGCTTCGTTAATCGAAACAACGCTTAAAGAGAATTGTGACGCAACATACTAATCTAGTGTCACTTTTCATGCAAACGTTGCGCAATATAACCTAACCATGCTTAGGTAATCGGAACGACGCGTTTAAGAGCCTTGAGACGCGACATACTAATCTAGCGTCACCTTTCACGCACACCTTGCGTAATATAACCTAACCATGCTTAGGTAATCAGAACAACGTGTTAAACAAACTTGAAACGAGACATACTAATCTAGCGTCACTTTTCACGCACACTTTTCATAATATAACCTAACCATTCTTAGGTAATGGGAACGACGCGTTAAATAGAGTTGATACGCGACATACTAATCAATTGTCATTTTTCACGCACACTTTGCGTAATATAACCTAATCTTGCTTAGGTAATCGGAACGACGCATTAAATTGACTTGAGACGCGACATACTAATATATTGTCATTTTTCACGCACACATTGCGTAATGTAACCTAATCATGCTTAGGTAATCGCAATGACGCGTTAGAGAGACATGTGACGCGACATAGCATGGTAATCGAAAACACGCGTTATTGAGACTTGAGACGCGTAATACTAATCTAGTGTCACTTTTTTCGCAATGCTTAGAAATCGGAACAACGAATTAGAGAGACTTGTTACGCAACATACTAATCAATTGTCATTTTTCACGCACGCTTTGCTTAATATAAACTAACCATGCTTAGGAAATAGGAACATCGCGTTAGAGAGACTTGAGGCACGACATACTAATCTAGCGACACTTTTTAGGCACACTTTGCGTAATATAACCTAACCATGCTTAGGAAATAGGAACGACGCGTTACAGAGACTTGAGACGCGACATACTAATCTAGCGTCACTTTTCACAAACACGTTTCGTAATATAACCTAACCATACTTAGGTATTCGGAAAGACGCGTTAAAGAGACTTTTGACGCGAGATAAGCATGGTGATCGAACGACGCGTTAAAGAGACTTGAGACTCGACATACTAATCTAGCGTCACTTTTCACGCACACTTTTCGTAATGTAACCTAACCATGCTTAGTTAATCGAAACAAAGCGTTAAAGAAAATTGAGACGCGACATACTAATCTGGCGTCACTTTTCATGCACACTTTGTGTAATATAACCTAACAATGTTTTAGATAATCGAAACGACTCGTTAAAGAGCCTTGAGATGCGACATACTAATCTAGTGTAACTTTCCACGCACACCTTGCGTAATATATAACCTAGGTAATGGGAACAACGCGTTAAATAGACTTGATACGCGACATACTAATCTATTGTCATTTTTCACGCACACTTTGCGTAATATAACCTAATCATGCTTAGGTAATCGGAACGACGCATTAAATTGACTTGAGACGCGCCGTACTAATATTTTGTCATTTTTCACGCACACGTTGCGTAATATAACCTAACCATGCTTAGGTAATCAGAACGACGCGTTATAGAGATTTGTGACGCGACGTAGGCATGGTAATCGAAACAACGCGTTATTGAGACTTGAGACGCGTAATACTAATCTAGTGTCACTTTTTTCGCAATGCTTAGAAATCGGAACGACGCATTAGAGAGACTTGATACACAACATACTAATCTATTGTCATTTTTCACGCACACTTTGCTTAATATAACCTAACCTTGCTTAGGAAATAGGAACATCGCGTTAGAGAGACTTGAGAAACGACATACTAATCTTGTGACACTTTTCAGGCATACTTTGCATAATATACCTAACCATGCTTAGGAAATAGGAACGACGCGTTACAGAGACTTGAGATGTGACATACTAATCTAGCGTCACTTTTCACGAACACGTTTAGTAATATAACCTAACCAAACTTAGGTAATCAGAACGACGCGTTAAAGAGACTTTTGACGCGAGATAAGCATGGTGATCGGAACGACGCGCTAAAGAGACTTGAGACACGACATACTAATCTAGCGTCACTTTTCACGCACACTTTTTCGTAATATAACATAACCATGCTTTGTTAATCGAAACAACGCTTAAAGAGAATTGAGATGCAACATACTAATCTAGTGTCACTTTTCATGCAAACGTTGCGCAATATAACCTAACCATGCTTAGGTAATCGGAACAACGCGTTAAAGAGCCTTGAGACGCGACATACTAATCTAGTGTCACCTTTCACGCACACCTTGCGTAATATAACCTAACCATGCTTAGGTAATCAGAACGACGCGTTAAACAAACTTGAAACGAGACAAACTAATCTAGCGTCACTTTTCACGCACACTTTGCATAATATAACCTAACCATTCTTAGGTAATGGGAACGACGCGTTAAATAGACTTGATACGCGACATACAAATCAATTGCCATTTTTCACGCACACTTTGCGTAATATATAAACTAACCAAGCTTATTTAATCGGAACGACGCGTTAAAGAGACTTAAGACGCGACATACTAATCTAGCATCAGTTTTCTCGCACACTTTGCCTAAAATTACCTAACCATGCTTGGGTACTTGGAACGACGCATTAAATAGACTTGAGAGGCAGCATACTAATCTATTGTTATTTTTCTGCACGCACACTTTGCGTAATATAACCTAACCATGCTTAGGTAATCGGAACGACGCGTTAAAGAGACTTGAGACGCAACATACAAATCTAGCGTTCCTTTTCACGCACACTTTGCCTAATATAACCTAACTTAGGTAATCGGAACGACGCGTTAAACAGACTTGAGACGCGACATACTAATCTAGCGTCACCGTAATATGACCTAACCATGCTTAGGTAATTGGAACGATGGGTTAAATAGACTTGAGACGCGATATACTAATCTATTGTCATCTTTCACGCACACTTTACGTAATATAACCTAACCATGCTTAGGTAATCAGAACAATGCGTTAGAGAGACTTCTAACGTGACATAAGCATGGTAAGTGATACGACGCGTTAAAGAGACTTGAGATGCGCCGTATTAATCTAGCGTCGCTTTTAACGCACACATTGTGTAACATAACTTAACCATGCTTAGGAAATCGAAACGACGCGTTAGAGAGACTTGAGACGCGACATACTAATCTAAAGTAACTTTTCACGCACACTTTGCGTAATATAACCTAACCATGCTTAGGTTATCGAAACGACGCGTTAAAAAGATTTGTGACGCGACATACTATAACCAAACCATGCTTAGGTAATCCGAACGACACGTTAAAGAGACTTAAGATGCGACATACTAATCTATTGTTACTTTTCACGCATACTTTGCATAATATAACCTAACCATGGTTAGTTAATCGGAACGACGCGTTATAAAGTCTTCTGACACGACATACTAATCTAGCATTACTTTTTCACGCCTACTTTACATAATTTGACCAAACAATGCTTAGGTAATCGGAACGACGCGTTAAAGACACTTGAGACGCGACATACTAATCTAGCATTACTTTTTCGCGCCTACTTTACGTAATATGACCAAAAATTGCTTAGGTAATCAGAACGACGCGTAAAAGACACTTGAGACGCGACATACTAATCTAGCGTCAGTTTTCACGCACACTTTGTGTAATATAAACCTAAGCCTAGGTAATCGGAACGACGCGTTAAATAGACTTGAGAAGCAACATACTAATCTATAGTCACTTTTCACACACACTTTGCGTAATATAACCTAACCATGCTTAGGTAATCGGAACGACGTGTTAAAGAGACTTGAGCCGCGACATACTAATCTATTGTTACTTTTCACGCACCCTTTCCGTAGTATAACATAACAATGGTTTGGTAATCGGAACGATGCGTTAGAGAGACTTGTGACGCGACATAAAAATGGTAATCGAAACGACGCGTTAAAGATACTTGAGACGCGACATACTAATCTAGCGTCACTTTTCATGCAAACTTTGCATAATTTAACCTATCCATGTAAGGTAATCGGAACGACGCGTAAAAAAGCCTTGAGACGCGACATACTAATCTAGCGTCACTTTTCACGCACACTTTGTGTAATATAACAAAACCATGCTTAGCTAATCGTAACGACGTGTTAAATAGACTTGCGACGCGAGATTCTAATCAATTGTAATTTTTCAGTCACACTCTGCGCAATATTACGCAAAGTGTGCGTATAAAGTGACGCTAGATTAATATGGCGCGTCTCAAGTCTTTTTAATGCGTCGTTTCGATTACCATGCTTATGTCGCATCACAAGTCTCTCTAACGCGTCGTTCTGATTACCAAAGTGTGCGTGAAAAATGACAATAGATTAGTATTTCGCGACTCAAGTCCATTTAACGAGTCGTTCCAACTACTTAAGCATGGTTAGGTTATATTACGCAAAGTGTGCGTGAAAAATGACAATAGATTAGTATGTCGCGACTTAAGTATATCTAACTCGTCGTTCCGATTACCTTAGCATGGTTAGATTATATTACGCAAAGTGTGCGTTAAAAGTGATGCTAGATTAGTATGTCGCGTCTCAAGTCTCTTTAACGCGTTGTTTTGATTACCATGCTTATGTCTTGTCACAAGTCTCTCTAATGGGTCGTTCCGATTACCAAAGAATGGTTAGGTTATATTACGCAGAGTGTGCGTGAAAATTAACAATTGATTAGTATGTCGCGTCTCAAGTCTCTTTAACGCATCGTTCCGGTTATCCAAGAATGGTTAGGTTATATTACGCAAAGTGTGCGAGAGAAGTAATGCTAGATTAGTATGTCGCGTCTCAAGTCTCTTTAATGCGTCGTTCCGATAACCTATGCATGGTTAGGTTATATTACGCAAGGTGTGCGTGAAAGGTGACGCTAGATTAGAATGTCCCGTCTCAAGGCACTTTAATGCGTCGTTCCGATTACCTAAGTATGGTTGTTATATTATGCGAAGTTTACATGAAAAGTGACGCTAGATTAGTATGTCGCGTCTCAACTGTCTTTAACGCGTCGTTTCGATTACCATGCTTATGTCGCGTCAGAAGCCTCTCTAACGCGTCGTTCCGATTACCTTAAGCATGCTTAGGTTATAGTACGCAAAGTGTGCGTGAAAAGTAACAATAGATTACTATGTCACGTCTCAAGTCTCTTTAACGCGTCGTTACGATTACCTAAGCATTGTTAGGTTATACTACGCAAAGTGTGCGTAAAACGTGACTAGATTAGTATGTCGCATCTCAAGTTTATTTAACGCGTCGTTCCGATTACCTAATCATGGTTAGGTTATATTACGCAAAGGGTGCGTGAAAAGTGGCGCTAGATTAGTATGTCGCATCTCAAATCTCTTTAACGCGTCGTTCCGATTACCTATGCATATGGTTAGGTTATTTACGCAAAGTGTGTGTCAAAAGTGACGCTAAATTATTATGCCGCGTCTCAAGTCTGTTAAACGAGTCGATCGGATTACCTAAGCATGGCTAGGTTATATTACGCAAAGTGTGCGTGAAAAGTGACGCTAGATTAGTATGTCTCGTCTCAAGTCTCTTTAACGCGTCGTTTCGATTACCTAAGCATGTTTCGGTTATATTACGTAAAGTGTGCGTAAAAAGTGACGCTAGATTAGTATGGCGCGTCTCAAGTCTCTTAAACGCGTCGTTTCAATTACCATGCTTATGTCGAGTCACAAGTCTCTTTAACTCGTCGTTCCGGTTACCTAAGCATGGTTAGGTTATATTACGCAAGGTGTGCTCTTTAATGCGTCGTTCCGATTACCTAAGTCTGCTTGTTATATTATGCAAAGTTTACGTGAAAAGGGATGCTAGATTAATATGTCGCGTCTCAACTGTCTTTAACCCGTCGTTTCGATTACCATGCTTATGTCGCGTCACAAGTCTCTCTGACGCGTCGTTCCGATTACCTTAAGCATGGTTAGGTAATAGTACACAAAGTGTGCGTGAAAAGTAACAATAGATTAGTACGTCATGTCTCAAGTCTCTTTAACGCGTCGTTGCGAATACCTAAGAATGGTTAGGTTATATTACGCAAACAGTGCGTGAAAAGTGACGCTAGATTAGTATGTCGCATCTCAAATCTCTTTAACGCGTTGTTCCAATTACCTAAGCATGGTTAGGTTATTTACGCAAAGCGTGTGTCAAAAGTGACGCTAGATTATTATGCCGCGTCTCAAGTCTGTTTAGCGTGTCGATCGGATTACCTAACCATGGCTAGGTTATATTACACAAAGTGTGCGTGAAAAAGTGACACTAGATTAGTATGTCGCGTCTCAAGTCTCTTTAACGCGTCGTTCCGATTACCTAAGCATGGTTAGGTCATATTATGCAAAGTGTGCGTAAAAAGTGATGCTGGATTAGTATGGCTTGTCTTAAGTCTCTTTAACGCTTTGTTTTGATTACCATGCTTATGTCGTGTCACAAGTCTCTCTAACGCGTTGTTCCAATTACCTAAGCTTAGGTTATATTACGCAAAGTGTGCGTAAAAAATGACAATAGATTAGTATGTCGTGTCTCAAGTCTATTTAACGAGTCGTTCCAATTACCTAAGCATGGTTAGGTTATATTACGCAAAGTGTGCGTGATAAATGACAATAGATTAATATGTCGTGCCTTAAGTCTATCTAACGCGTTGTTCCGATTACCTATGCATGGTTAGGTTATATTATGCAACGTATGCGTGAAAAGAGATGCTAGATTAATATGTCGAGTCTCAAGGCTCTTTAATGCGTCGTTCCGATTACCTAAAACATGGTTAGGTTATATTATGCAAAGTTTGCGTAACAAGTGACGCTAGATTAGTATGTCGTCTCACAAGTCTCTTAAACGCATCGTTTCGATTTCCATGCTTAGGTCGCGTCACACGTCTCTCTAAGGCGTCGTTCCGATTACCTAAGCATGGTTAGGTTAAATTATCCAAAGTGTGCGTAAAAAGTGGCGCTAGATTAGTATGATTCGTCTCAAGTCTCTTTAAAGTGTCGTTTCGATTACCATGCTTATCTCGCGTCACAAGTCTATTTAACGCGTTGTTCCGATTACATAATCATGGTTAGGTTATATTACGCAAAGTGTGCGTGAAAAGTGACGTTAGATCAGTATGTCGCGTCTCACGTCTTTCTAACACGTCGTTTCAATTTCCTAAGCATGGTTAGGTTATATTACGCAAAATGTGCGTGAAAAGTGACGCTAGATTAGTATGACGCGTTTCAAGTCTCTTTAACGCGTCGTTTCGATTACCTAAGCATGTTAGGTTATATTACACAAAATGTGCGTAAAACTGACGCTAGATTAGTATGGCGCGTCTCAAGTTTCTTTAACGCGTCGTTTCGATTACCATGCTTATGTCGCGTCACAAGTCTCTTTAACAAGTTGTTCAGATTACCAAAGCATGGTTAGGTTATATTACGCAAAGTGTGCGTAAAAAATAACAATTGATTAGTATGTCGCGTCTCAAGTCTATTTACGCGTCGTTCCGATTAGCTAAGCATGGTTAGGTTATATAACGCAGAGTGTGTTTTAAAAGTGTTGCTAGTTTAATATGTCGCGTCTCAGGTCCCTTTGACGCATCGTTCCGATTACCTAAACATGGTTGGGTTATATTATGCAAAGGGTGCGTTAAAAGTGACACTAGATTAGTATGTCACGTCACAAGTCTCTTTGATGCGTCATTTTGATTACCTAACAATGGTTAGGTTATTTTATGTAAAGTGTGCGTGAAAAGCGACGCTATATAAGTATGTTGCATCACAAGTCTCTTTAACGCGTCGTTCCGATTATCTAAGCACGGTTAGGTTATATTACGCTAAATGTGCGTTAAAAGTGACTAGATTAATATGCCGCGTTACAATTCTTATTACCTAACAATGGTTTGGTTATATTATGCAGTGTGCATGAAAAGTGACGCTATATAAGTATGTCTCGTCACAAGTCTCTTTAACTCGTCGTTCCAATTACCTAAGCATGTTTAGGTTATATTAAGCAAAGTGTCCGTGAAAAGTGACGCTATATAAGTAAGTCGCATAACAACTCTCTTTAACGCGTCGTTCCGATTACCTAAGCATGGTTAGGTTACATTACGCAAAGTGTGCGTTAAAAGTGAGGCTAGATTACTATATCGCGTCACAAGTGTCTTTAACGCGTTTGCCGATTACCTATTAGGTCATATTATGCAAAGTGTGCGTGAAAAGGGATGCTATATAAGTATGTCTCTTCAACGCGTCTTTCAATTACCTATGCATGGTTAGTTTATATTACGCAAGTGTAAGTTAGAAGTAACGCTATATAAGTATGTTGCGTCTTATGTCACTTTAACGCGTCGTTCCAATTACCTAAGCATGGTTCGGTTATGTTGCGCCAAGTGTGCGTTAAAAGTGACGCTAGATTAGTATGTCGCGTCTAAAGTCTCTTTAACGCGTCGTTCCGATTACCTAAGCATGGCTAGGTTATATTACGCTAAGTGTGCATTAAATGTGATGCTAGAAACAAGTCTCTTTAACGCGTCGTTCCGATTACCTAAGCATGGTTAGGTTATATTACGCAAAGTGTGCGGTAGATAAGTATGTCGCGTCACAAGTCTCTTTAATGCGACGTTCCGATTAGCTATAAGCATGGTTAGGCTATATTACGCAAAGTGGGCGTTAAAAGTGACGCTAGATTATTATGTCGCGTCACAAGTCTCTTTAACGCTCCGTTCCAATTACCTATGCATGGCTAGGTTATATTACACAATGTGTGCGTGAAAAGTGAATTTAGATTACTATGTCCCGTCACAAGTCTATTCAATGAGTCGTTCCGATTACCTAAGCATGGTTAGGTTATATAACGCAAAGTGTGAGTTAAAAGTGACGGTAGATTAGTAGTATGTCGCGTCTCAAATCTCTTTAACGTGTCATTCAAATTTCCAAAGCGTGGTTAGGTTATATTATGCAATGTATGCGTGAAAAGTGATGCTAGATTAGTAGTATGTCGCGTCTCAAGTCTCTTTAACGCGTCGTTCCGATTACCTAAGCGTGGTTAGGTTATATGACCCAAAGTGTGCGTTTAAACTGACGCTAGATTAGTATGTCGCATCACAAGCCTTTTTAACGCGTCGTTCCGACCTAACAATGGTTAGGTTATATTACGTAAACTGTGCGTGAAAAGTGCCGCTATATAAGTATGTCGCATCACAAGTCTTTTTAACACGTCTTTCCGATTACCTAAGCATTGTTAGGTTATATTAGGCAAAGTGTGCGTTATAAGTGACGCTATATTAGTATGTCGCGTCTCATGTCTCTTTAACGCATCGTTCCGATTGCCTAAGCTTGTGTTTTAAAAGTGTCGCTAGATTAGTATGTCGCGTCTCAAGTCTCTTTGTCGCATCGTTCCGATTACCTAAGCATGGTTAGGTTATATTACGTGAAGGGTGCATGAAAAATGACGAATAAAAGTATATCGCGTCACAAGTCTCTTTAACGCTTCGTTCCAATTACCTATGCATGGTTAGGTTCTATTACACAAAGTGTGCGTTAAAAGTGACGCTTTATAAGTATGTTGCGTCTTAAGTCTCTTTAACGCGTCGTTGCGATTACCTAAGTATAATTCGGTTATATTACGCAAAGTGTGCGTCAAAAGTGACGCTAGATTAGTATGTCGCGTCTCAAGTCTCTTGAACGCGTCGTTCCGATTACCTAAGCATGGTTAGGTTATATTACGCTAAGTGTGCGTTAAATGTGACGCTAGATACAAGTCTCTTTAACGCGCCGTTCCGATTACCTAAGCATGGTTAGGTGATTTTACGCGAAGGGTGAGTTAAAAGTGACACTACATTAGTATATCGGGTCACAAGTAACGGTTGGGTTATTTTACGTAAAGTGTGCGTGAAAAGTGACGCTATATAAGTATGTTGCATCACAAGTCTCTTTAACGCTTTGTTTCGATTATCTAAGCATGGTTAGGTTATATTACGCTAAGTGTGCGTTAAAAAGACGCTAGATTAATATGTTGCGATACAAGTCTCTTCAACGCGTCGTTTTGATTAACTAACAATGTTTTGGCTATATTACGCAAAGTTTGCGTGAAAAGTGACGCTATATAAGTATGTCGCGTCACAAGTCTCTTTAACGCGTTGTTCCGATTACCTAAGCATGGTTAGGTTATATTACGCAAAGTATGCGTGAAACGTGACGCTATATAAGTATGTCGCGACACAAGTCTCTTTAACGCGTCATTCCGATTATCAAAGCATGGTTAGGTTATATTACGCAAAGTGTGCGTTAAAAGTGAGGCTAGATTAGTATGTCGCGTCACAAGTCTCATTAACGCGTCGGCCGATTACCTATGCATGGTTAGGTTATATTATGCAAAGTGAGCGTGAAAAGGGACGCTATATAAGTATGTCGCGTCACAAGTCTCTTTAAGGCGTCGTTCCAATTACCTATGCATTGTTACGTTACATTACGCAAAGGGCTTAATTACATAAAAAACCGTCACCTTTAACTTCTTTTTCGTTTATACCCTGACTTAGAAAAATTGTCACATATACTCATGACCTTGTCTTTATGTTTCACCTCTACCCTCGAGGTATTAGATTTACCTCTTTTCATTTGAAAAAATATTTAAAATAGTCCTTCATTTTTAGTATATATTCTAATTACACATCAATATTATTAACTATACAAAAACACCTTCTTCTTTAATAAAATCAGTTAATCATAATTATTTAATTATTCCCGACCTACAACCATATTCCAATTTTAAAATCCGCTATCAAAATTAAAAACCGTAAAAAAATTTAAACAAAATTAAATTAATTTTTTTTTAAAAAAAAAAATTCACCCACCGCCGCCGTCTTTCTTCCGTGGAAGGAGGAACCGTCGTCCTCCTTCCATGGAAAGGAGGAACACGACTGTTCCTCCTTCCAAGGAGCAACAGTCGTGTTCCTCCATGGAAAGGAGGAACACGCTGTTCCTCCTTGTCCGGCGTCGGTTTCGAAAATCGATTTTTTTTTATAATATTAGCGGTTTTTAAAATTAAAGTATAATTGTAGGTTGTAATTAAAAAAAATATTTTATTTATTTTATTTTATTTAAATTAAAAAAATTAATTAATTTTAGGACTTATTTGAACGTTTTTAAAGATGAAGTATTTGTTTGTATTTTTTTTAATAGAAAAAGGTGTAAAATAACCCTTATATTTAGTTGTTTTTAATAAATTATCTTTTTTTTTGAAATTTGGGGTAGAGGTGAAACATAAAGATAAGGTCATGAGTATATGTGACAATTTTCCTAGGTCAGGGTATAAACGAAAACAAAGTTAAACGTGAGGGTTTCTTAAGTAATTAAGCCTTACGCAAAGTGTGCGTTAAAATTGGCGCTATATAAGTATGTCGCGTATTAAGTCTCTGTAACGCGTCGTTTCTATTACCTAAGCATGATTCGGTTATATTACGCAAAGTGTGCGTTAAAAGTGATGCTAGATTAGTATGTCGTGTCTCAAGTCTCTTTAACGGGTTGTTCTGATTACCTATGGTTTGGCTATATTACGCTAAGTTTGCGTGAAAAGTGACGCTATATAATGTCGCGTCACAAGTATCTTTAACGCGTTGTTCCGATTACCTAAGCATGCTTAGGTTATATTACGCAAAGTGTGCGTGAAAAGTGACGCTATATAAGTATGTCGCGACACAAGTCTCTTTAACGCGTCGTTCCGATTACCAAAGCATGGTTAGGTTATATTACGCAAAGTGTGCGTTAAAAGTGAGGCTAGATTAGTATGTCGCGTCACAAGTCTCATTAACGCGTCAGACGATTACCTATGCATGGTTAGGTTATATTATGCAAAGTGAGCGTGAAAAGGGACGCTATATAAGTATGTCGCGTAAGGTGTCGTTCCAATTACCTATGCATTGTTAGGTTATATTACGCAAAGTGTGCGTTATAAGTGACGCTATATAAGTATGTCGCGTCTTAAGTCTCTTTAACGCGTCGCTTCGATTACCTAAGCATGGTTCGGTTATATTACACAAAGTGTGCGATAAAATTGATGCTAGATTAGTATGTCGCGTCTCAAGTCTCTTTAACGGGTTGTTCTGATTACCTAAGCATGGTTAGGTTATATTATGCTAAGTGTGCGCTAAAAGTGACGCTAGATTATTATGTCGTGTCACAAGTATCTTTAACGCGTCGTTCCGATTACATATGCATGGTTAGATTATATAACGCAAAGTGTGCGTTAAAAGTGACGCTAAATTAGTAGTATGTCGCGTCACAAGTCTCTTTAACGCGTCGTTTTGATTACCTAAGCATGGTCAGGTTATATTACGCAAAGTGTGCATGAAAAGTGATTCTAGATTAGTATGTCGCTTCTCAAGTCTCTTTAACACGTCGTTCCGATTACCTAAGCATGGTTAGGTTATATTACGCAAAATGTGCGTTAAAGAGTGACGCTAGATTTGTATGTCGTGTCACAAGTCTCTTTCACGCATCGTTCTGATTACCTAACAATGGTTATGTTATATTACGTAAAGTGTGCGTGAAAAGTGACGCTATATAAGTAAGTCGCGTCACAAGTCTCTTTAACGCGTCGTTCCAATTACCAAAGCATGGTTATGTTATATTACGCATAGTGCGCGTTAAAGTGATACTAGATTAGTATGTTGCGTCTCAAGTCTCTTTAACGCGTCGTTTCGATTACCATGTTTATGTCGCGTCACAAGTCACTCTAACCCGTCGTTACGGTTACCTAAGCATGGTTAGGTTATAGTACGCAAAGTTTGCGTGAAAGGAGATTAGTATGTAGCGTCTCAAATCTCTTTAACGCATCGTTCCAATTACCTAAGCATGGCTAGGTTATATTACACGAAGTGTGCGTGAAAAGTGACGCTATATAAGTATGTCGTGTCACAAGACTCTTTAACGCGTCGTTCTGATTACCTAAGCATGGCTAGGTTATATTACGCAAAGTGTGCATTAAAAGTGAGGCTAGATTAGTATGTCGCGTCACAAGTCTCTTTAACGCGTCATTCCGATTACTATGAATGGTTAGGTTATATTATGCAAAGTGTGCGTGAAAAGGGACGCTATATAGTTATGTCGTGTCACAAGTCTCGTTAACGCGTCGTTCCAATTACCTATGCATAGTTAGGTTATACTACGCAAAGTGTGCGTCAAAAGTGACGCTATATATGTCGCATCTCAATTTTCTTTAACGCGTCGTTCCAATTACCTAAGCATGGTTAGGATGCTTGAAAAGTGATACAATTTAAGTATGTCGCATCACAAGTCTCTGTAACGCATCGTTCCGATTACCTAAGCATGGTTAGGTTATATTACGCAAAGTGTGCGTTAAAAGTGACACTAGAATTGTATGTCGCGTCACAAGTCTCTTTAACGCGTCGTTCCGATAACCTATGCATGGTTAGGTTATTTTATGCAAAGTGTGCGTGAATAGGGTCGCTATATAAGTATGTCGCATCTCAAGTCTTATTAAATCGTCGTTCCAATTACCATGATTATCTCGCGTCACAAGTCTCTTTAACGCGTCGTTCCGATTACCTCTAAGCATGATAATATTACGCAAAGTGTCCTTGAAAAGTGACTTTTGATCAGTATGTCGCGACTCAAGTCTCTCTAACGCGTCGTTCCGATTTCCTAAGCATGGTCCGGTTATATTACGCAAAATGTGCGTGAAAAGTGAAACTAGATTAGTATGGGTGTCTCAAGTCTCTCTAGCGCTTCGTTCCAATTTCCTTAGCATGGTTAGGGTATATTACGCAAAGTGTGCGTACAAAGTGACGCTAGATTAATATGGCGCGTCTAATGTCTTTTTAACGCATCGTTCCGATTACCTAAGCATGGTTACACGCAGAGTGTGCAAGAAAAATGACAATAGATTAGTATGTCGCGTCTTAAGTGCATTTAACGCGTCGTTCCAATTACTTAAGCATGGTTAGGTAATATTACGCAAAGTGTGCGTGAAAAATGACAATAGATTAGTATGTCGCATCTTAGGTCAATCTAACTCATCGTTTCGATTACCTAAGCATTGTTAGGCTATATTATGCAATGTGTACGTGAAAAGTGACTCTAGATTATCACGTCTCAAGTCTCTTTAACGCGTCGTTTTGATTACCATGCTTATGTCGCGTCACAAGTCTCTCTAACGGGTCGTTCCGATTACCTAAGAATGGTTAGGTTATATTACGCACAGTGTGCGTGAAAAGTAACAATAGATTAGTATGTCGCATCTCAAGTCTCTTTAACGCATCGTTCCAATTACCCAAGAATGGTTAGGTTATATTACGCAAGGTGTGCGTGAAAGGTGATGCTAGATTAGAATGTCCCGTCTCAAGGCTCTTTTATGCGTCGTTCCGATTTCCTAAGCATGGTTATGTTATATTATGTAAATTGTGAGTGAAAAGTGAAACTAGATTAGTATGGGCGTCTCAAGTCTCTCTAACGCGTCATTCCGATTTCCGAAGCATGGTTACGTTATATTACGCAAAGTGTGCGTACAAAGTGACGCTAGATTAATATGGCATGTCTTAAGTCTTTTTAACGCGTCTTTTCAATTACCATGCTTATGTCGCGTCAGAAGTCTCTCTAACACATCGTTCTGATTACCTAAGCATGGTTAGGTTATATTACCCAAAGGGTGCGTGAAAAATAACAATAGATTAGTATGTCGCGTCTTAAGTGCATTTAACGCGTCGTTCCAATTACTTAAGCATGGCTAGGTAATATTACGCAAAATGTGCGTGAAAAATGACAATAGATTAGTATGTCGTATCATAGGTCAATCTAACTCATCGTTCCGATTACCTAAGCATTGTTAGGCTATATTATGCAATATGTACGTGAAAAGTGACGCTAGATTAGTATATCACGTCTCAAGTCTCTTTAACGCGTCGTTTTGATTACCATGCTTACGTCGCGTCACAAGTCTCTCTATCGGGTCGTTCCGATTACCTAAGATTACGCAAAACGTGCGTGAAAAGTAAAAATAGATCAGTATGTCGCGTCTCAAGTCGCTTTAACGCGTCGTTCCGATTACCCAAGAATGGTTAGGTTATATTGCGCAAAGTGTGCGAGAAAAGTAATGCTAGATTAGTATGTCGCGTCTCCAGTCTCTTTAACGCGTTGTTCCGATTACCTAAGCATGGTTACATTATATTACGCAAGGTGTGCGTGAAAGATGACGCTAGATTAGTATGTCGCGTCTCAAGGCTCTTTAATGCATCGTTCCGATACCTAATCATGGTTGTTATACTATGCAAAGTTTGCGTGAAAAGTGATGCTAGATTAGTATGTCGCGTCTCAAGTATCTTAAACACGTTGTGTTGATTACCATGCATATGTCGCGTCACAAGTCTCTCTAACGCGTCGTTCCGATTACCTTTAAGCATGGTTAGATTATAGTACGCAAAGTGTGCGTGAAAAGTAACAATAGATTAGTATGTTGCGTCTGAAGTCTCTTTAACGCGTCGTTACGATTACCCAAGCATGGTTAGGTTATATTACGCAAAGTGTGCGTGAAAAGTGACTAGATTAGTTTGTCGCATCTCAAGTTTATTGAACGCTTCGTTCCGATTACCTAAGCATGGTTAGGTTATATTACGCAAAGGGTGCGTGAAAAGTGACGCGAGATTAGTATGTCGCGTCTCAAATCTCTTTAACGCGTTGTTCCGATTACCTAAGCCTGGTTTGGTTATTTACGAAAAGCGTGTGTCAAAAGTGACGCTAGATTATTATGTCGCATCTCAAGTGTGTTTAACGTGTCGATCGGATTACCTTAGCACTTTAACGCGTCGTTTCGATTATCTAAGCATGGTTAGGTTATATTACGCAAAGTGTGTGTTAGCATGATTTGTCTCAAGTCTCTTTAAAGCGTCGTTTCGATTACAATGCTTATCTGGCGTCACAAGTCTCTCTAACGCGTCGTTCCGATTACCAAAGTGTGCGTAAAAAATAAAAATAGATTAGTATGTTGCGACTCAAATCCATTTAACGAGTCGTTACAATTACTTAAGGATGGTTAGGTTATATTACGCAAAGTATGCGTGAGAAATGACAATAGATTAGTATGTCGCGACTTAAGTCTATCTAACTCGTCGTTTATTACCTTAACATAATTAGGTTATATTATGCAATGTGTACGTGAAAAGTGATGCTAGATTAGTATGTCGCATCTCAATTCTCTTTAACGCGTCGTTCCGATTACCTAAGCATGGTTAGGTTATTTACACAAAGCGTGTGTCCAAAGTGACGCTAGATTATTATGCCGGGTCTCAAGTCTGTATAACGCGTCGATTGGATTACCTAAGCATGGCTAGGTTATATTATGCAAATTGTGCGTGAAACGTGACGCTAGATTAGTATGTCGCGTCTCAAGTCTCTTTAACGCATCGTTCCGATTATCCAAGAATGGTTAGGTTATATTACGCAAAGTGTGCGAGAGAAGTAATGCTAGATAGGTATGTTGCATCTCAAGTCTATTTAACGCGTCGTTCCGATTACCTAAGCATGGTTAGGTTATATTACGCAAGGTGTGCATGAAAGGTGATGCTAGATTAGAATGTCCCGTCTTAAGGCTCTTTAATGCGTCGTTCCGATTACCTAAGTATGGTTGTTATATTATGCAAAGTTTACGTGAAAAGTGACGCTAGATTAGTATGTCGCGTCTCAACTGACTTTAATGCATCGTTTCTATTACCATGCTTATGTCGCATCACAAGTCTCTCTAACGCGTCGTTTCGATTACCTTAAGCATGGTTAGGTTATAGTACGCAAAGTGTGCGTGACAAGTAATAATAGATTAGTATGTCATGTCTAAAGTCTCTTTAGCGCATCATTACGATTACCTAAGCATGGTTAGGTTATATTACACAAAGTCTGCGTGAAAAGTGACTAGCTTAGTATGTCGCATCTCAAGTCTATTTAACGCGTCGTTCCGATTACCTAAGCATTGTTAGGTTATATTACGCAAAGGGTGCGTGAAAAGAGACGCTAGATTAGTATGCCGCGTCTCAAATCTCTTAAACGCGTCGTACCGATTACCTAAGCATGGTTAGGTTATTTACACAAAGCGTGAGTCAAAAGTGACGCTAGATTATTATGTCGTGTCTCAAGTCTGTTTAACGCGTCGATCGGATTACCTAAGCATGGCTGGGTTATATTACGCAAATTGTGCGTGAAAAGTGACGCTAGATTAGTATGTCGCGTCTTAAGTCTCTTTAACGCGACGTTCCGATTACCTACGCATGGTTAGGTTATATTACGCAAAGTGTGCGTGAAAAGTGACGCTAGATTAGTATGTCGCGTCTTAAGTCTCCTTAACGCGACGTTCCGATTACCTACGCATGGTTAGGTTATATTACGCAAAGTGTGCGTAAAAAGTGACGCTAGATTAGTATGGCGCGTCTCAAGTCTCTTTAACGCGTCGTTTCGATTACCATGCTTATGTCGCGTCACAAGTCTCTTTTACGCGTTGTTCTGATTACCTAAGCATGGTTAGGTTATATTACGCAAAGTGTGCGTGAAAAGTAACAATAGATTAGTATGTCGCGTCTGAAGTCTCTTTAATGCGTCGTTACGATTACCCAAGCAAAGCGTGTGTCAAAAGTGACGCTAGATTATTATGTCGCGTCTCAAGTCTCTTTAACGCGTCGTTCCGATTGCCTAAGCTTGTGTTTTAATAGTGTCGCAAGATTAGTATGTCGCGTCTCAAGTCTCTTTTTCGCATCGTTCCGATTCCCTAAGCATGGATAGGTTATATTACGCGAAGGGTGCATGAAAAGTGACGCAATAAAAGTATATCGCGTAACAAGTCTCTTTAACGCTTCGTTCCAATTACCTATGCATGGTTAGGTTATTTTACACAAAGTGTGCGTTAAAAGTGACGCTACATAAGCATGTTGCGTCTTAAGTCTCTTTAACGCGTCGTTGCGGTTACCTAAGTATAATTTGGTTATATTACGCAAAGTGTGCGTTAAAAGTGACGCTAGATTAGTATGTCGCGTCTCAAGTCTCTTTAACGCGTCGTTCTGATTACCTAAGCATTGTTAGGTTATATTACGCTAAGTGTGCATTGAATGTGACGCTAGATACAAGTCTCTTTAACGCGTCGTTCCGATTACCTAAGTATGGTTAGGTTATATTACGCAAAGTGTGCGTGAAAAGTGATGCTAGATAAGTATGTCGCGCACAAGTCTCTTTAACGCGTCATTCAGAATACCAAAGCATAGTTAGGCTATATTACGCAAAGTGTGCGTTAAAAGTGACGCTCGATTTTTCAGTCGCATCACAAGTCTCTTTAACACGCCGTTCCGATTAGCTATGCATGGTTAGGTTATATTACGCACAGTGTGCGTGAAAAGTGACTCTATATTACTATGTCCCATCACAAGTCTATTCAACGAGTTGTTATGATTACCTAGGCATGGTTAGGTTATATAACGCAAACTGTGCAATAAAAGTGACGCTAATTTAGTAGTATGTCGCGTATGAAATCTCTTTAACGTGTCATTCTGATTACCTTAGCGTGGTTAGGTTATATTACGCAAAGTGTGGGTGAAAAGTGATACTAGATTAGTAGTATGTCGCGTCTCAAGTCTCTTTAACACGTCGTTCAGATTACCTAAGCGTGGTTAGGTTATATGATGCAAAGTGTACATTAAAAGTGACACAAGATTAGTATGTCGCGTCACAAGTCTTTTTAACGCATCGTTCTGACCTAACAATGGTTAGGTTATATTACATAAAGTGTGTGTGAAAAGTGACGCTAGATAAGTATGTCACATCACAAGTCTTTTTAACACGTCGTTCCGATTACCTAAGCATGGATAGGTTATATTACGCAAAGTATGCGTTATAAGTGACTTTAGATTAGTATGTCGCGCCTCAAGTCTCTTTAACGCGTCGTTCCGATTACCTAAGCATGGTTAGGTTATTTTACGCGAAGGGTGCGTTAAAAGTGACACTAGATTAGTATATCGGGTCACAAGTCTCTTTAACTCGTCGTTCTGATTACCTATCAGTGGTTGGGTAATTTTACATAAAGTGTGCGTGAAAAGTGACGCTATATAAGTATGTCGCATCACAAGTCTCTTTAACGCTTTGTTTCAATTATCTAAGCATGGTTGGGTTATATTACGCTAAGTGTGCGTTAAAAATGACGCTAGATTAATATGTCGCGATACAAGTCTCTTTAACGCGTCGTTCTGATTAACAATGGTTTGGTTATATTACGCAAAGTTTGCGTGAAAAGTGACGCTATATAAGTATGTCGCGTCACAAGTCTCTTTAACGTGTTGTTCCGATTACATAAGCATGGTTAGGTTATATTACGCAAAGTGTGCATGAAAAGTGACGCTATATAAGTATGTCGTGACACAAGTCTCTTTAACGCGTCGTTCCGATTACCAAAGCATGGTTAGGTTATATTACGCAAAGTGTGAGTTAATAGTGAGGCTAGATTAGAATGTCGCGTCACAAGTCTCATTAACGCGTCGGCTGATTACCTATGCATGGTTAGGTTATATTATGCAAAGTGAGCGTGAAAAGGGACGCTATATAAGTATGTCGCATCACAAGTCTCTTTAAGGCGTCATTCCAATTACCTATGCATTTTTTGGTTATATTACGCAAAGTGTGCGTTAAAAGTGACGCTATATAAGTATGTCGCCTCTTAAGTCTCTTTAATGCGTCGTTTCTATTACATAAGCATGGTTCGGTTATATTACGCAAAGTGTGCGTTAAAAGTGATGCAAGATTAGTATGTCGCGTCTCATGTCTCTTTAACGTGTTGTTCTGATTACCTATGTTTTGGTTATATTACGCTAAGTTTGCGTGAAAAGTGACGCTATATAATGTCGCGTCACAACTCTCTTTATCGCGTTGTTCCGATTACCTAAGCATGGTTAGGTTATATTACGCAAAGTGTGCGTGAAAAGTGACGCTATATAAGTATGTCGCGACACAAGTCTCTTTAACGCGTCGTTCCGATTACCAAAGCATGGTTAGGTTATATTACGTAAAGTGTGCGTTAAAAGTGAGGCTAGATTAGTATGTCGCGTCACAAGTCTCATTAACTCCTCGGCCAATTACCTATGCATGGTTAGGTTATATTATGCAAAGTGAGCGTGAAAAGGGACGCTATATAAGTCTCTTTAAGGCGTCGTTCCAATTACCTATGCATTGTTAGGTTATATTACGCAAAGTGTGCGTTAAAAGTGACACTATGAAAGTATGTCGCGTCTTATGTCTCTTTAACGCGTCGTTTCGATTATCTAAGCATGGTTCGGTTATATTATGCAAAGTGTGCGTTAAAAGTGATGCTAGATTAGTATGTCGAGTCTCAAGTCTCTTTAACGGGTTGTTCTGATTACCTAACCATGGTTAGGTTATATTACGCTAAGTGTGCGCTAAAAGTGACGCTAGATTATTATGTCGTTTCACAAGTCTCTTTAATGCGTCGTTCTGATTACCTATGCATGGTTAGATTATATAACGCAAAGTGTGCATTAAAAGTGACGCTAAATTAGTAGTATGTCACGTCACAAGTCTCTTTAACGCGTCGTTTTAATTACCTAAGCATGGTTAGGTTATATTACGAATAGTGTGCGTGAAAAGTGATGCTAGATTAGTATGTCGCTTCTCATGTCTCTTTAACACGTCGTTCCGATTACCTAAGCATGGTTAGGTCATATTACGCAAAGTGTGCGTTAAAGAGTCACAGTAGATTAGTATGTCGTGTCACAAGTCTCTTTAACGCGTCGTTCTGAATACCTAACAATGGTTATGTTATATTACACAAAATGTGTGTGTGCAAAGTGACGCTATATAAGTAAGTCATGTCACAAGTCTCTTTAACACGTCGTTCCGATTACCTGAGCATGGTTAGGTTATATTATGCACAGTGCGCGTTAAAGTGACACTAGATTTGTATGTTGCGTCTCAACTCACTTTAACGCGTCGTTTCGATTACCATGCTTATGTCGCGTCACAAGTCACTCTAACCCGTCGTTCCGGTTACCTAAGCATGGTTAGGTTATAGTACGCAAAGTGTGCGTGAAAGGATCAATAGAATAGTATGTAGCGTCTCAAATCTCTTTAACGTATAGTTCCGATTACCTAAGTATGGCTAGGTTATATTACGTGAAGTGTGTGTGAAAAGTGACGCTATATAAGTATGTCATTTCACAAGACTCTTTAACGCGTCGTTCTGATTACCTAAGGATAGCTAGGTTATATTACGCAAAGTGTGCGTTCAAAAGTGAGGCTAGATTAGTATGTCGCGTCACAAGTTTCTTTAACGCGTCATTCCGATTACTATGAATGGTTAGGTTATATTATGCAAAGTGTGCGTGAAAAGGGACGCTATATAGTTATGTCATGTCACAAGTCTCTTTAACGCATTGTTCCAATTACCTATGCATAGTTAGGTTATATTACGCAAAGTGTGCGTTAATAGTGACGCTATATATGTCGCGTCTCAATTTTCTTTAACGCGTCGTTCCAATTACCTAAGCATGGTTAGGTTATACTAGGCGAGGTGTGCTTGAAAAGTGATGCAATTTAAGTATGTCGCATCACAAGTCTCTGTAACGCGTCGTTCCGATTACCTAAGCATGGTTAGGTTATACTACGCAAAGTCTGCGTTAAAAGTGACACTAGATTAGTATGTCGCGTCACAGGTCTCTTTAACGCGTCGTTCTGATTACCTATGCATGGCTAGGTTATTTTATGCAAAGTGTGCGTGAATAGGGACACTATATAAGTATATCGCATCACAAGTCTTATTAAAGCGTCGTTCTGATTACCATGATTATCTCGCGTCACAAGTCTCTTTAACGCGTCATTCCGATTACCTCTAAGTATGGCTATACTACGCACAATGTCCTTGAAAAGTGACTTTAGATCAGTATGTCGCGTCTCATGTCTCTCTAACGCGTCGTTCCGATTTCCTAAGCATGGTCAGGTTATATTATGCAAAATGTGCGTGAAAAGTGAAACTAGATTAGTATGGGCGTCTCAAGTCTCTCTAACGCGTCGTTCCGATTTCCTCAGCATGATTAGGTTATATTACGCAAAGTTTGCATACAAAGTGACGCTAGATTAATATGGCGCGTCTAATGTGTTTTTAACGCGTCGTTCCGATTACCTAAGCATGGTTAGGTTATATTACGCAAAGTGTGCGTGAAAAATGACAATAGATTAGTATGTCGCGTCTTAAGTGCATTTAACGCGTCGTTCCAATTACTTAAGCATGGTTAGGTAATATTACGCAAAGTGTGCGTGAAAAATGACAATAGATTAGTATGTCGCATCATAGGTCAATCTAACTCATCGTTCCGATTACCTAAGCATTGTTAGGCTATATTATGCAATATGTACGTGAAAAGTGACGCTAGATTAGTATATCACGTCTCAAGTCTCTTTAACGCGTCGTTTTGATTACCATGCTTATGTCGCGTCACAAGTCTCTCTATCGGGTCGTTCCAATTACCTAAGAATGGTTAGGTTATATTACGCACAGTGTGCGTGAAAAGTAACAATAGATTAGTATTTCGCATCTCAAGTCTCTTTAACGCGTCGTTCCGATTACCCGAGAATGGTTAGGTTATATTACGCAAAGTGTGCGAGAAAAGTAATGCTAGATTAGTATGTCGCCTCTCAAGTCTCTTTAACGTGTCGTTCCGATTACCTAAGCATGGTTAGGTTATATTACGCAAGGTGTGCGTGAAAGGTGATGCTAGATTAGAATGTCCCGTCTCAAGGCTCTTTTATGCGTCGTTCCGATTTCCTAAGCATGGTGAGGTTATATTATGCAAAGTGTGAGTGAAAAGTTAAACTAGATTAGTATGGGCGTCTCAAGTCTCTCTAACGTGTCATTCCGATTTCCTAAGCATGGTTACGTTATATTACGCAAAGTGTGCGTACAAAGTGACGCTAGACTAATATGGCGCGTCTAAAGTCTTTTTAACGCGTCTTTTCAATTACCATGCTTATGTCGCGTCAGAAGTCTCTCTAACACATCATTCCGATTACCTAAGTATGGTTTGGTTATATTACCCAAAGGATGCGTGAAAAATGAAAATAGATTAGTATGTCGCGTCTCAAGTCCATTTAACGCGTCATTCCAACTACTTAAGCATGGTTAGGTAATATTACGAAATGTGTGCGTGAAAAATGACAATAGATTAGTATGTCGCGTCTTAGGTCAATCTAACTCGTCCAATTACCTAAGCATAGTTAGGTTTTATTATGCAATGTGTACGTGAAAATTGACACTAAGCGTCGTTTTGATTACCATGCTTATGTCGCGTCACAAGTCTCTCTAACGGGTCGTTGCGATTACCTAAGAATGGTTAGGTTATATTACGCAAAGCGTGCGTGAAAAGTTACAGTAGATTAGTATGTCGCGTATCAAGTCTCTTTAACGCGTCATTAGTATGTCACATCTCCAGTCTCTTTTACGCGTCGTTCCGATTACCTAAGCATGGTTACTTTATATTACGCAAGGTGTGCGTGAAAGGTGACGCTAGATTAGTATGTCGCGTCTCAAGGCTATTTAATGCGTCGTTTTGATACCTAATCACGGTTGTTATATTATGCAAAGTTTGCGTGAAAAGTGATGCTAGATTAGTATGTCTTGTCTCTAGTCTCTTTAAAGAATCATTCCGATTACCTAAGCATGATTAGGTTATATTATGCAATGTGTACGTGAAAAGTGATGCTAGATTAGTATGTCGCGTCTCAAGTCTCTTTAACGCGTTGTTTTGATTACCATGCTTATGTCGTGTCACAAGTCTCTCTAATGGGTCGTTCTGATTACCTAAGAATGATTAGGTTTATTACGTAGAGTGTGCGTGAAAATTAACAATTGATTAGTATGTCGCGTCACAAGTCTCTTTAACGCATCGTTCCGATTATCCAAGAATGGTTAGGTTATATTACGCAAAGTGTGCGAGAGAGGTAATGCTAGATTAGTATGTCGTGTCTAAAGTCTCTTTAACGCTTCGTTCCGATTACCTAAGCATGGTTAGGTTATATTACGCAAGGTGTGCGTGAAAGATGACGCTAGATTAGAATGTCCCGTCTCAAGGCTCTTTAATGCGTCGTTCCGATTACCAAAGTATGGTGGTTGTTTTTTTTTAAGAAGATAAGTATGGTTGTTGTATTATGCAAAGTTTACGTGAAAAGTGACGCTTGATTAGTAAGTCGCGTTCCGATTACCTTAAGCATGTTTAGGTTATAGTACGCAAAGTGTGCGTCAGAAGTAACAATAGATTAGTATGTCACGTCTCAAGTCTCTTTAACGCGTCGTTACGATTACCTAAGCCTGGTTAGGTTATACTACGCGAAGTATGCGTGAAAAGCGACTAGATTAATATGTCACATCTCAAGTCTATTTAACGCGTCGTTCCGATTACCTAAGCATGGTTAGGTTATATTATGCAAAGGGTGCGTGAAAAGTGACGGTAGATTAGTATGTCGCGTCTCAAATTTCTTTAACGCGTCGTTCCGATTACCTAACCATGGTTAGGTTATATTACGCAAAGCGTGTGTCAAAAGTGACGCTAGATTATTATGCCTCGTCTCAAGTCTGTTTAACGCGTCGATCAGATTACCTAAGCATGGCTAGGTTATATTACGCAAAATGTGCGTGAAAAGTGACGCTAGATTAGTATGTCGCGTCTCAAGTCTCTTTAACGCGTCGTTCCGATTACCTAAGCATGGTTAAGTTATATTACGCAAAGTGTGCGTAAAAAGTGACGCTATATTAGTATGGCGCCTCTCAAGTCTCTTTAACGCGTCGTTTCGATTACCATGCTTATGTCGCATCACAAGTCTCTCTAACGCGTCGTTCCAATTACCAAAGTGTGCGTGAAAAATGACAATAGATTAGTATGTCGCGACTCAAGTCCATTTAACGAGTCATTCCAATTACTTAAGCATGGTTAGGTTATATTGCGCAAAATGTGCGTGAATGACAATAGATTAGTATGTCGCGACTTAAGTCTATCTAACTCGTCGTTCCGATTACCTTAGCATGGTTAGGTTATATTATGCAATGTGTACGTGAAAAGTGATGCTAGATTAGTATGTCGCGTCTGAAGTCTCATTAACGCGTTGTTTTGATTACCATGCTTATGTCGTGTCACAAGTCTCTCTAATGGATCGTTCTGATTACCTAAGAATAGTTAGGTTATATCACGCAGAGTGTGCGTGAAAATGAACAATTTATTATTAGTATGTCGGGTCTCAAGTCTCTTTTACGCATCGTTCCGATTATCCAAGAATGGTTAGGTTATATTACGCAAAGTGTGCGACAGAAGTAATGCTAGATCAGTACGTCGCGTCTCAAGTCTATTTAACGCGTCATTCCGATTACCTAAGCATGGTTAGGTTATATTACGCAAGGTGTGCGTGAAAGGTGACGCTAGATTAGAATGTCCCTTCTCAAGGCTCTTTAATGCGTCTTGATTACCATGCTTATGTCGCGTCACAAGTGTCTCTAACGCGTCGTTCCGATTAACTTAAGCATGGTTAGGGTAAAGTGTGCGTGAAAAGTAACAATAGATTAGTATTTCATGTCTCAAATCTTTTTAACGCGCCGTTACGATTACCTAAGCATGGTTAGGTTATATAAGGCAAAGTGTGCGTGAAAAGTGACTAGATTAGTATGTCGCATCTCAAGTCTATTACCTAAGCATGGTTAGGTTATATTACGCAAAGGGTGCGTGAAAAGTGACGCTAGAGTAGTATGTCGTGTCTCAAGTCTGTTTAATGCGTCGTTCCGATTACCTAAGCATGGTTTGGTTATTTACGCAGAACGTGCGTGAAAAGTGACGCTAGATTAGTATGTCGCGCCTCAAGTCTATTTAACGCGTCATTCCAATTACCTAAGCATGGTTAGGTTTGATTAAGTAAAGTGTGCGTGGGGACACTAGATTAGTATGTCGCGTCTCAAGTAACTTTAACGCGTCATTCCGATTACCTAAGCATGGTAGGTTATATTACGCAAAGTGTGCGTAAACAGTGATGCTAGATTAGTATGGCGCGTCTCAAGTCTCTTTAACGCTTTGTTTCGATTACCATGCTTATGTCGCGTCACAAGTCTCTCTAATGCGTTGTTCCGATTACGTAAGTATGCTAAGGTTATATTAGGCAAACTGTGCGTAAAAAATGACAATAGATTAGTATGTCGTGTCTCAAGTCTATTTAACGCGTCGTTCCGATTACCTAAGCATGGTTAGGTTATATTACGCAAAGTGTGCCTGATAAATGACAATAGATTAGTATGTCGTGTCTTAAGTCTATCTAACGCGTTGTTCCGATTACCTATGCATGGTTAGGTTATATTACGCCAGGTGTGCGTGAAAAGAGACGCTAGATTAATATGTCGCGTCTCAAGGCTCTTTAATGCGTCGTTCCGATTACCTAAGCATGGTTAGGTTTTGCGTAAAAAGTGACCTTAGATTAGTATGTCGTGTCACAAGTCTCTTAAACGCATCGTTTCGATTACCATGCTTATGTCGCGTCACACGTCTCTCTAAGGCGTCGTTCCGATTACATAAGCATGGTTAGGTTAAATTACCCAAAGTGTGCGTGAAAAGTGACGCTATATTAGTATGTCCAGTCTCAATTCTCTTTAACGCGTCGTTTCGATTATCTAAGCATGGTTAGGTTGTGCTATACGCAAAGTGTGCAAAAGTGACGCTAGATTAGTATGACTCGTCTCAAGTCTCTTTAAAGTGTCGTTTCAATCACCATGCTTATCTCGCGTCACAAGTCTCTTTAACGCGTTGTTCCGATTACATAATCATGGTTAGCTTATATTACGCGAGTGTGCGTGAAAAGTGACGTTAGATGAGTATATCGCGTCTCAAGTCTTTCTAACACGTCGTTTCAATTTCCTAAGCATGGTTAGGTTATATTACGCAAAATGTGCATGAAAAGTGACGCTAGATTAGTATGTCGCGTCTCAAGTCTCTTTAACGCATCGTCTCTAAGCATGGTTAGGTTATATTATACAAAATGTGCGTGAAAAGTGACGCTAGATTAGTATGGCGTGTCTCAAGTTTCTTTAACGCGTCGTTTCGATTACCATGCTTATGTCGCGTCACAAATCTCTTTAACGCGTTGTTCCGATTACCAAAGCATGGTTAGGTTATATTACGCAAAGTGTGCGTTAAAAATAACAACTGATTAGTATGTCGCGTCTCAAGTCTATTTACGCGTCGTTCCGATTACTTAAGCATGGTTAGGTATTACGCAAAGTGTGCGTGAAAAATGACAATTAATTAGTATGTCGCGTCTTAAGTCTATCTAACGCGTCGTTCTGATTACCTAAGCATGGTTAGGTTATTTTACGCAAGGTGTGCATCAAAAGTGACGCAAGATTATTATGTCACGTCTCACAACTCTTTAATGCGTCGTTCCGATTACCTAAGCATGGTTAGGTTACATTATGCAAAGTTTGCCTAAAAAGTGACGCTAGATTAGTATATCGTGTCTCAATTCTCTTTTACGCATCATTTCGATTACCATGCTTAGGTCACACGTCTCTCTAACGCGTCGTTCCGATTACCTATGTAGGGTTAGGTTATATTACGCAAAGTGTGCGTGAAAAGTGACGTTAGACTATGTCTAGTGTCAAGTCTCTTTAACACGTCGTTTCGATTATCTAAGCATGGTTTGGTTATATTACGCAAAGTGTGCGTAAAAAGTGACGCTAGATTAGTATGATACGTCTCAAGTCTCTTTAAAGCGTAGTTTCAATTACCATTCTTATCTCGGGTCACAATTCTCTTAAACGCGTTGTTCCGATTACCTATGCATGGTTAGGTTATATTACGCAAAGTTTGCGTGAAAAGTGACATTAGATCAGTATGTTGCGTCGCAAGTCACTCTAACGCGTCGTTTCAATTTCCATGGTTAGGTTATATTACGCAAAGTGTGCGTGAAAAGTGACACTAGATTAATATGGCGGGTCTCAAGTCTTTTTAACACGTCGTTTCGATTACCATGCTTATGTCGCGTCAGAAGTCCCTCTAACGCGTCGTTCCGATTACCTAAGCATGGTTAGGTTATATTGCGCAAAGTGTGCGTGAAAATGACAATAGATTAGTATGTCGCGTCTTATGTCTATCTAACTCATCTTTCTGATTACTTTAGCCAGGCTAGGTTATATTATGCAATGTATACGTGAAAAGTGATGCTAGATTAGTATGTCGCGTCTTAAGTCTCTTTAACGCGTCGTTTTGATTACCATGCTTATGTCGTGTCACAAGTCTCTCTAATGGGTAGTTCCGATTACCTAAGAATGGTTAGGTTATATTACGTAGTGTGTGCGTGAAAATTAATAATTGATTAGTATGTCGCGTCTCAAGTCTCATTAACGCGTCGTTCAGATTACCAAAGAGTGGTTAGGTTATATTACGCACAGTGTGCGAGAAAAGTAATGCTTGATTAGTATGTCGTTCCGATTAGCTAAGCATGGCTAGGTTATATTAACAAGGTGTGCGTTAAAGGTAACGCTAGATTAGAATGTCCCGTCTCAAGGCTCTTTAATGCATCGTTCCGATTACCTAAGGGCGGTTGTTATATTATCCAAAGTTTGCGTGAAAAGTGACGCTAGATTAGTATGTCGAGTCTCAAGTCTCTTTAACGCGTCGTTTCGATTACCATGCTTAAGTCGCGTCACAAGTCTCTCTAACGCGTTGTTCCGATTACCTAAGCTTGGTTAGCTTATAATACGCAAAGTGTGCGTGAAAAGTAACAATAGATTAGTATGTCGCGTCTCAAGTCTCTTTATAGCGTCATTCCGATAAGTGTGCGTGAAAAGTGACAATAGTATCTCGCATCTCAAGTTTATTTAACGCGTCGTTCTGACTACCTAAGCATGGTTAGGTTATACTTCACAGAGTGTGCGTGAAAAGTGACGCTAGATTAGTATGTCGCGTCTCAAATCTCATTAACACGTCATTCCGATTACCTAAGCATGGTTAGGTTATTTACGCAAAGCCTGCGTGAAAAGTGACGCTAGATTAGTATGTCGCGTCTTTGGTTTGTTTAACGCGTAATTTTGATCACCTAAGCATGGTTAGGTTATATTAAGCAAAGTGTTCGTGAAAAGTGACGCTAGATTAGTATGTTTCGTCTCAAGTCTCTTTAACGCGTCGTTCCGATTACCTAAGCATGGTTAGGTTATATTACGCAAAGTGTGCATAAAAAGTGACGCTAGATTAGTATGGCCCGTCTCAAGTCTCTTTAACGCGTCGTTTCGACTACTAAGATTAAGTTGCGTCACAAGTCTCTTTAACGCGTTGTTCCGATTACCTAAGCATGGTTTGGTTATATTACGCAAAGTGTGCGTAAAAAATTACAACAGATTAGTATGTCGCCTCTCAAGTCTATTTAACGCGTCATTCCAATTACCTAAGCATGGTTAGGTTATATTACGCAAAGTGTGCGTGAAAAATGACAATAGATTAGTATGTCGCGTCTTAAGTCTATCTAACGCGCCGGTCTGATTACCTAAGCATGGTTAGGTTATATTACGCAAGGTGTGCGTGAAAAGTGACGCTAGATTAATATGTCGCGTCTCAAGGCTCTTTAATGCGTCGTTCCGATTACCTAAGCATGGTATTATGCATAGTTTGCGTTCAAAGTGACAATAGATTAATATGTCACGTCTCACAGCTCTTTAATGCGTTGTTCCAATTACACCTAAGCATGGTTAGGTTATACTAACCCAAGTGTGCGTTAAAAGTGCTGCTAGATTAGTATGTCGTGTCCCAAGTCTCTTTAACGCGTCATTTCGATTACTTAAAGGCTATATTACGCAAATTGTGCGTGGAACGGGATGCTAGATTAGTACGTCGCGTCTAACGCGTCGTTCCATTACCTAATCATTGTTAGGTTATATTACGGAAAGTGTGCGTGAAAAGTGACGCTAGATTAGTATGTCGCATCTCAAGTCTCTTCAACGCGTTATTCCAATTACCTAAGCATGGTTATATTACGCAACGTGAGCATGAAAAATGACGCTAGATTAGTATGTCGGGTCTCAAGTCTGTTTAACGAATCATTTTGATAACCATGTTTATGTCGCGTCACAAGTCTCTCTATTTGCGTTAAAAGTAACGCTAGATTAGTATATCACGTCACCAGTTTCTCTAACGCGTCGTTCCATTACCTAAGCATGGTTAGGTTATATTATGCAAAGTGTGCGTGCAAAGTGACGCTAGATTAGTATGTTGCTACTCAATTCTCTTTAACGCGTCGCTCCGATTACCTAAGCATGGTTAGGTTAGGTTACACAAAGTGTGCGTAAGAAGTGACGCTAGATTAGTTTGGCGCGTTTCAAGTCTCTTTTATGCGTCATGCTTATGTCGCGTCACAAGTCTCTCTAACGCGTCGTTCCGATTAACTAAGCATGGCTACGTTATATTACGCAAAGTGTGCGTAAAAAGTGACGCTAGATTGGTATGTCACGTCTCAAGTCTCTTTAACGCGTCATACCGATTACCTAAGCATGGTTAGGTTATATTACGCAAAGTGTTTGTAAAAAGTGACGCTAGATTAGTATGGCACGTCTACAGTCTCTATAACGCGTCGTTTCGATTACCATGCTTATGTCGTGTCACAAGTCACTCTAACTCGTCGTTCCAATTACCTAAACATGTTTAGGATATAACTTTTCAACAAAGTGTGCGTGAAAAGTGACGCAAGATTAGTATATCACATCACAAGTCTCTCTAACGCCTTGTTCCGATTAGTTAAGCATGGTTAGGTTATATTACGCAAAGTGTGCGTGAAAACTTACAATAGATTAGTATGTCGCGTGACAAGTCTCTTTAACGAGTCGTTCCGATTGCCTAAGCATTGTTAGGTAATAAGCAAAGAGTGCGAGAATAATGACACTAGATTAGTATGTCGCGTCTTAAGTCTCTTTAACGCGTCGTTCCGATTACCTAAGAATGGTTATGTTATATTACTTCAAGTGCGCGTAAAAAGTGCTGCTAGATTAGTATGTCACGTTACAAGTCTCTTTAACGCGTCTTTCTGATTACCTATGCATGGTTTCATTTTATTAAGCAAAGTGTGCATGAAAACTGGCGCTAGATTAGTATGTCGCGTCTCAAGTCTCTTTAACTCGTCGTTCCGATTACCTAAGCATATTTAGGTTATATTATGCAAAGAGTACGAGAATAGTGACGCTATATTAGTATGCCGCGTCACAAGTCTCTCTAACGCGTCATTCAGATTAGCTACGCATGGATAGGTTATATTACGAAAAGTGTGCGTGAAAAGTAACGCTAGATTTGTAAATTGCGTCACAACTCTCTCTAACGCGTCATTCTAATTACCTAAGTATGGTTAGGCTCTATTACGCAAAGTGTGGTGAAAAAGTGACAGTAGATTATTAAGCCGCGTCTTAAGTCTCTTTAACGTGTCGTTCTGATTACCTAAGCATGGTTATGTTACATTGCGCCAAGTGTGCATGACAAGTGACGCTAGATTAGCATGTCACTTCTCAAGTCTCTTTAACGCGTCTTCCCGATTACATAAGCATGGTTGGGTTATTTTTACGCAAAGTATGCATGAAAAGTATTGCTAGATTAGTATATCGCATCTCAAGTCTCTTTAACACGTCGTTCCGATTACCTCAGCATCGTTATGTTATATTGCGCAAAGTGTCCGTGAAAAGTGACGCTAGATTAGTATGTCGCGTCTCAAGTCTCTTTAACGCGTCGTTTATGTCGCCTCACAACTTTCTCTAACACGTCGTTCCAATTACCAAAGCATGGTTAGGTTATATTACGCAGAGTATGAATTGAAAATTACAATTGATTAGAATGTCGCGTCGCAAGTCTATTTAATGCGTCGTTACGATTACAATGCTTATCTCGCGTCACAAGTCTGTCTAACGATTCGTTTCGATTACCTAACTATGGTTAGGTTATTGTACGCAAAGTGTGTGTGAAAAGTACCAATAGATTAGTATGTCGTGTCTCAAGTCTCTTTAACGCGTCGTTCCGATTACCTAAGCATGGTTAGGTTATATTACGCAAAGTGTGTGTGAAAAGTGACAATTGATTAGTATGTTGCGTCTCAAGTCTATTTAACGCGTCGTTCCGATTACCTAAGCATGGTTTCTATTATAGTACGCAAAGTGTGTGTGAAAAGTCACGCTGGATTAGTATGTCGCGTCTCAATTATCTTTATCGCGTTATTCCGATTACCTAAGCATGGTTAGGTTATATTACGGAAAGCGTGAGTGAAAAGTGACGATAGATTAGTATGTTGCGTCTCAAGTCTCTTTAACGCGTCGTTCCGATTATCAATGCATGGTTAAGTTATATTATGCAAAGTGTACGTGAAAAGTGATCCTAGATTAGTATGTTGCGTCTAAATATTCTTTAACACGTCGTTCCGATTACCTAAGCGTAGTTAGGTTATATTAAACAAAGTGTGCGTAAAATACGACTCAAGAATCGTATGACGTGTTTCAAGTCTCTTTAACGCATCGTTTCAATTACCATGCTTATGTCGAGTAACAAGTCTTTCTTACGCGTCGTTCCGATTACCTAAGCATGGTTAGGTTATATTACACAAAGTGTGCGTGAAAAATGACAATAGATTAGTATGTCGCGTCTCAAGTCTATTTAATGCGTCGTTCCTATTACCTAAGCATGGTTAGGTTATATTACGCAGGGTATGCGTAAAAAGTGACGCTAGATTAGTATGTCGCGCCTCAAGGCTCTTTAATGTGCCGTTCCGATTAACTAAGCATGGTTAGGTTATATTACGCAATGTTTGCGTGAAAAGTGACGTTAGATTAGTATGTCGCGTCTCAAGTCTCTTTAACGCGTCGTTTCGATTACCATGCTTATGTCGCGTCATAAGTCTCTCTAACGCGTCGTTCCGATTACCTAAGCATGGTTAGTTTATAGTACGCAAAGTGTGCGTGAAAAGGATCAATAAATTAGTATGTCATCTCTCAAGTCTCTTTAACGCGTCGTTTCGATTACCTAAGCATGGTTAGGTTATATTACGCAAAGTGTGCATGATAAGTGACGATAGATTAGTATGTCGCATGTCAAGCCTATTTAACGCGTCCTTCCAATTACCTAAGCATGCTTAGTTTATATTACGCAAAGTGTGCGTGAAAAGTGACGCTAGATTAGTGTGTCGCGTCTCAATTCTCTTTTCCATGTTATTCCAATTACCTAAGCATGGTTAGGTTATATTACGGAAAGTGTGCGTGAATAGTGACGCTAGATTAGTATGTCGTGTCTCAAGTCTGTCTAACGCGTCGTTCCGATTACCTAAGCATGGTTATGTTATATTAGGAAAAGTAAGCGTGAAAAGTGACGCTGGATTAGTATGTCGCGTTCAAGTCTCTTTAACGCGTCGTATCGATGTTGCTTATGTCGCGTTAGAAGTCTCTCTAACGCGTCGTTCTGATAACCTAAGCATGGTTAGGTTATATTACGCAAAGTGTGCGTGAAAAGTGACGCTAGATTAGTATGTAGCGTCTCAAGTCTATTTGATGTATCGTTCCGATTACTTAAGCATCGTTTGGTTATATTACGCAAAGTTTGCGTGTAAAGTGATGCTAGATTAGTATGACGCGTCTCCATTCTATTCAACGCATTGTTCCGATTACCTAAGCATGTTTAGGTTATATTACGCAAAGCGTGCGTCAAAAGTGACGCTAAATTAGTAAGTCGCGCCTCAAGTTTGTTTAACACATTGTTCCGATTACCTAAGCATGGTTAGGTTACATTAGGAAAAGCGTGGGTGAAAAGTGACGCTAGATAAGTAAGTCGCGTCTCAAGTCTCGTTAACGCGTCGTTCCGATTACTTAAGGATGGTTATGCAAAGTGTTTGTAAACAGTGACGCTAGATTAGTATGGCGTGTCTCAAGTCTATTTAACGCGTTGTTTCGATTACCAAGCTTATGTCGCGTCACAAGTCTCTCTAACACGTCGTTCTGATTACCTAAGCATGGTTAGGTTATATTACGCAAAGTGTGCGTGAAAAATAACAATTGGTTAGGATGTCGTGTTTCAAGTCTATTTAACGCGTCGTTCCTATTACCTAAGAATGGTTAGGTTATATTACGCAAGGTGTGCGTAAAACGTGACGCTAGATTAATTTGTCGCGTCTCAATTCTCTATACCGCATTGTTCCGATTGGCTAAGCATGGTTAGGTTATATTACACAAAGTTTGCGTGGAAAGTGATGCTTTAGTACGTCGCGTCTCAAGTGTCCGTAACGCTTCTTTTCGATTACCATGCTTATGTCGCGTCACAAGTCTCTCTAACGCGTCGTTCCGATTACCTAACCATGGTTAGGTTATAGTACACAAAGCGTGCATGAAAAGGATCAATAGATTAGTATGTCGCGTTACAAGCCTCATTAACGCGCCGTTCCGGTTATCTAAGCATGGTTAGGTTATATTATGCAAAATGTGCGTGAAAAGTGACGCTAGATTAGTATGTCCAGTCTGAAGAAACTTTAACGCGTCGTTTCGATTACCTAAGCAAGGTTAAGTTATCTTACGCGAAGTGTGCATAAAAAGTGACCCTATATGAGTATGTTTCGTCTCAAGTCTCTTTAATGCGTAGTTCCGATTACCATGCTTATGTCGCGTCAGAAGTCTCTCAAACGCGTCGTTCGGATTACCTAAGCATGGTTAGGTTATATTACGCAAAGTGTGCGTGAAAAATGACAATAGATTAGTATATCGCATCTCAAGTCTATTTAACGTGTGGTTCCATTTACTTAAGCATGGTTTGGTTATATTATTACGCAAGGTGTGCGTGTAAAATGACAATAGATTAGTATGTCGCGTATTAAGTGTATCTAACGCGTCGTTCCGATTACCTAAGCATGGTTAGGTTATATTATGCAAAGTGTGCAGGAATAGTGACGCTAGATTAGTAAGTCGCATCTCAATTCTCTTTAACGCGTTGTTCCGATTACCTAAGCATGCTTAGGTTATATTACGCAAAGCGTGCGTGAAAAGTGACGCTAGATTAGTATGTCTCCTCTCATGTCTATTTAACGCGTAGTTCCGATTACCTAAGAATGGTTAGGTTATTAGGCAAAGTGTGCGTGAAAAGTAATGCTAGATTAGTATGCCGCGTCTCAAGTCTATTTAACGTGTTGTTTCGATTACCATTCTTATGTCGCGTCACAAGTCTCTCTAACACGTCGCTTCGCTTACCTAAGCATGGTTAGGTTATATTACGTAAAGTGTGCGTTTTCAGTGACACTAGATTAGTATGCCGCGTCTTAAGTCTCTTTAACGTGTCGTTCCGATTACCCTTAGCATGGTTAGGTTATATTACGCAAAGTGTTCTTGAAAAGTGACGCTAGATTAATTTGTCACGTCTTAATTCTCTTTAACGCGTTGTTCCGACTACCTAAGCATGGTTAGGTTATATTACGCAAAGTTTGCGTGAAAAGTGACGCTAGATTAGTATGTCGCGTCTCAAGTATCTTTAACGCGTTGTTTCGATTACCATGCTTATGTCGCGTCATAAGTCTCTCTAACGCGGCGTTCCGATTCCCTAAGCATGGTTAGGGTATAGTATGCAAAGTGTACGTGAAAAGGATCAATAGATTAGTATGTCGCGTCTCAAGTCTCTTTAACCCGTCGTTCCGATTACCTAAGCATGGTTAGGTATATTTTGCAAAATGTGCATGAAAAGTGACTCTAGATTAGTATGTCCAATCTCAAGTCTCTTTAACGTGTTGTTCCGATTACCTAAGAATCGTTCGGTATACTACGCAAAGTGTGCGTAAAAAGTGACCATAGATTAGTATGTTTCGTCACAAGTCTATTTAACGCGTCATTTGGATTACAATGCTTATGTCGCGTCACAAGTCTCTCTAACGTGTCGTTTTGATTACCTAAATATGGTTAGGTTATATTACGAAAAGTGTGCGTGAAAAGCGACGTTAGATTAGTATGCCGCGTCTCAAGTCTCTTTAGCGCTTCGTTCCAATTACCTAAGCATTGTTAGGTTATATTACGCAAAGTGTGCTTGAAAAGTGAGGCTAGATTAATTTGTCGCGTCTCAAGTCTCTCTAACGCGTCGTTCCGATTTCCTAAGCATGGTTAAGTTATATTACGCAAAGTGTGCGTAAAAAGTGACGCTAGTTAATATCGCGCGTCTCCAGTCTCTTTAACGCGTCGTATCGATTACCATGCATATGTCTCGTCAGAAGTCTCTCTAATGCGTTGTTCTGATTACCTAAACATATGGTTAGGTTATATTACGCAAAGTGCGCATGAAAAATGACAATATATTAGTATATCGTGTCTCATGTCTATTTAACGCGTCGTTTCGATTACCATGCTTATGTCGCGTCACAACTTTCTCTAACGCGTCGTTCCAATTACCAAAGCATGGTTAGGTTATATTACGCAGAGTATGAGTGAAAAATTACAATTTATTAGAATGTCGCGTCGCAAGTGTATTTAACGTGTCGTTACAATTAGCTAAGTATGGTTAAATTATATTACGCAGTGTGCGCGAAAAGTGACACTAGGTTAGTATGTCGCGTCTCAAGGCTCTTTTACGCGTCGTCCGATTACCTAAGCATGGTTAGGTTATATTACGCAGGGTGTGCGTGGAAAGTGACTTTAGATTAGTATTTCACGTCTCAAGTCTCTCTAGAGCGCCGTTCCAATTTCCTAGGCATGGTTAAGTTATGTTACGAAATGTGTGCGTAAAAAGCGACGCTAGATGAATACGGCGCATCTCAAGTCTCTTTAACGCGTCGTATCGACTACCATGCTTATGTCGCGTCAGAATTCTCTCTAACGCGTCGTTCTTATTACCTAAGCATGGTTAGGTTATATTACGTAAAGTGTGCGTGAAAAATGACAATAGATTAGTATATCGTGTCTCAAGTCTATTTATCGCGTCGTTCCAATTAACTAAGCATGGTTAGGTCATATTACAGTGAGGCTAGATTAGTATGTTGCTTCTCAAGTCTGTTTAACGCGTCGTACCGATTACATAAGCATAGTTAGGTTATATTAGGCAAAGTGTGCGTGAAAAGTGATGCTAGATTTGTATGCAGTGTCTCAAGTCTCTTTAACGCGTCGTTCCGATTACATAAGCATGGTTAGGTTTTATTACGCAAAGTGTGTGTGAAAATTGACGCTAGATTAGTATGGCGCGTCTCAAGTCTGTTTAACGCGTCGTTTCGATTTCCATGCTTATTCACAAGGCTCACTAACGCGTCGTTCCGATTACCTAAGCATGGTTAGGTTATATTACGTAAAATGTGCGTGAAAAGTGACGCTAGATTAGTATGCTGGCAGCGTCTCAAGTCTCTTTAAGGCGTCGTTCTGATTACATAGATATGGTTATGTTATATTAAGCAAAATGTGTTTGAAATATGACGCTAGATTAATTTGTCGCGTCTCAATTCTCTTTAACGCGTCGTTCTGATTACCTAAGCATGGTTAGGTTATATTTAGTATTTGACGTCTCAAGTCTCTTTAACTCGTCATTCTAATTTCCTAACGGTGGTTTGGTTATATTACGCAAGTGTGCGTAAAAAGTGATGATAGATTAGTATGGCGCCTAACCATGCTTAGGAAATCGGAACGACGCATTAGAGAGACTTGAGACACGACATACTACTCTAGTGTCACTTTTCACTCACACTTTACGTAATATAACCTAACCAGACTTGAGACGCGACATACTAAACTAGCAACACTTTTAAAGCACACTCTGCGTTATATAACCTAACCATACTTAAGCTAATCGGATATTAAACTCCCTGAGTCACTCAAGTCTCAGGAAATTTTAAAAAGATCACTAAAGTCAATTTTCTTACAAAGTGGTCACTGAACTATACCTTTTATTACAAAAATATTTCTATTGTTACGAAAAGAACACTAAACTTTTTGTGAACTACAAAATAATCATTGGGTTATTCCTTTAGTTACAAAAAGGTCACTAAACTATGTTCCTTTTTGTAATTTTGGCATGCCACGTAAGCAAAAATGTTAGGTTTTTACGTCGTTTTATATGGGTGAACCCTTTTGTAGTAAAAAGTATAATTCAGTGACCATTTTGTAAGAAAATTGACTTTAGTGATCTTTTTGAAATTTCCTGAGACTTGAGTGACCCAGGGAGTTTAATATCCTAGCTAATCGGAACGACGCGTAAATAAAATTGAGACGCAACATACCAATCAATTGTTATTTTTTACGCACACTTTGCGTAATATAACCTAACCATGCTTTGATAATCGGAACAACGCGTTAAAGAGACTTGTGACGTGACATAAGCATGGTAATCGAAACGACGCGTTAAAGAAACTTGAGACGCGCCATACTAATCTAGCGTCACGTTTTACGCACATTTTGTGTAATATAACCTAACCATGCTTAGGTAATCGAAACAACGCGTTAAAGAGACTTGAGACGCGACATACTGATCTAGCGTCACTTTTCACGCACACTTTGCGTAATATAACCTAACCATGCTTAGGAAATTGAAACAGCGTGTTAGAAAGACTTGAGACGCGACATACTAATCTAACGTAACTTTTCAGGCACACTTTGCTTGATATAACTTAACCATGATTATGTAATCGGAACAACGCATTAATGAGACTTGTGATGCGAGATAAGCATGGTAATCGAAACGACACTTTAAAGAAACCTAACCATGCTTAGATTATAGAAACGACGAGTTAATGAGAATTGAGACTGGACATACTAATCTAGCGTCACTTTTCACGCACACTTTGGGTAATTTAACCTAACCATGCTTAGGTGACCGGAACGACGCCTTAGAGAAACGTGTGACGCGACCTAAGCATGGTAATCGAAACGATGCGTTTAAAAGACTTGTGACACGACATACTAATCTAGCGTCACTTTTTACGCATACCTTTTGTAATATAACCAAACCATGCATAGGTAATCGGAACAACGCGTTAGAGAGACTAAAGACACTACATACTAATCTATTGTCATTTATCACGCACACTTTGCGTAATATAACCTAACCATGTATGGGTAATCGGAACGACGCGTTAAAATAGACTTGAGGCACGACATACTAATCTATTGTCATTTTTTACGCACACATTGTGTAATATAACCTAAGCATGCTTAGGTAATCGGAAAAACGCGTTAGAGACTTGTGACGCGATATAAGCATGGTAATCGAAACAAAGCGTTAAAGAGACTTGAGACGCGCCATACGAATCTAGCATCACTTTTTACGCACACTTTGCGTAATATAACCTAACCATGCTTAGGTAATCGGAATGACGCGTTAAAGAGACTTGAGACGCGACATACTAGTCTAGTGTCCCTTTTCACGCACACTTTGCTTAATCTAATCTAACCATGCTTAGGTAATCGGAATGACGCGTTAAACAGACTTGAGACGCGACATACTATTCTAGCGTCACTTCTGACACGCGCTTTGCGTAAATAACCTAACCATACTTAGGTAATTGGAACGACGCGTTAAAGAGATTTTAGACGCGACATACTAATGTAGTCACTTTTCACGCACACTTTGCGTAATATAACCTAACCATACTTAGGTAATCGTAACGACACGTTAAAGAGACTTGAGACGTTTGACATGCTAATCTATTGTTACTTTTCACGCACACTTTACGTACTATAACCTAACCATGCTTACGTTAATCGGAACGACGCGTTAGAGAGACTTGTAACGCAACATAAGCATGGTAATCGAAATGACGCGTTAATGACAGTTGAGACGCGACATACTAATCTAGCGTCATTTTTCACGTTAACTTTGCATAATATAACAACCATACTTAGGTAATCGGAACGATGCATTAAAGAGCCTTGAGATGGGACATTCTAATCTAGCGTCACCTTTCACGCACACCTTGCGTAATATAACCTAACCATGCTTGGATAATCGGAACGATGCGTTAAAGAGACTTGAGACGCGACATACTAATCAATTGTTAATTTTCACGCATACTCTGCGTAATATAACCTAACCATTCTTAGGTAATCGGAACAACCCATTAGAGAGACTTGTGAGACGACATAAATATGGTAATCAAAACAACATGTTAAAGAGACTTGAGACGCGACATACTAATCTAGCATCACTTTTCACGTACATATTGCATAATATAACCTAACCATGCTAAGGTAATTGGAACGACGAGTTAGATAGACTTATGTCGTGACATACTAATCTATTGTCATTTTTCACGGACACTTTACGTAATATAACCTAACTATGCTTAAGTAATTGGAACGACTCGTTAAATGGACTTGAGTCGCGACATACTAATCTATTGTCATTTTTCACTCACACTTTGGTACTCGGAACGACGCGTTAGAGAGACTTGTGATGCGATATAAGCATGGTAATCGAAACGACGCGTTAAAAAGATTTGAGACGTGCCATATTAATCTAGCGTCAATTTTTACGCACATTTTGCGTAATATAACCTAACCATGCTTAGGAAATCGGAACGACGTGTTAGAGCGACTTGAGACGCGACATACTACTCTAGTGTCACTTTTCACGCACACTTTACGTAATATAACCTAACCATGCTTAGGAAATCGAAACGACGCGTTAGAGAGACTTTACACGCGACATACTGATTTAACGTCACTTTCACGCAAATTTTGCGTAATATAACCTAACCATTCATAGGTAATCGAAACAACGCGTTAAAGAGACTTGTGACGCGAGATAAGCATGGTAATCGAAACGACACTTTAAAGAGACTTGAGAGGAATCATACTAATCTAGCCTCACTTTTTACACAAACTTTGCGTAATATAACCTAACCATGCTTAGATAATCAAACGACGCGTTAAAGAGACTTGAGATTTGACATACTATTCTAGCGTCACTTTTCACGCACACTTTGCGTAATATAACCTAACCCTGCTTAGGTAATTGGAACGACGCGTTAGAGAGACGTGTGACGCGACCTAAGCATGGTAATCGAAATGATGCGTTAAAGAGACTTGAGACACGACATACTAATCTAACGTCACTTTTCACGCACACCTTGCATAAAATAACCTAACAAGGCTTAGGTAATCAGAACGACGCGTTAGATAGACTTAAGACACGACGTACTAATCTATTGTCTTTTTTCACGCACAACCTAACCATGATTAAGTAATCGGAACGACGCGTAAATAGTCTTGAGATGGGACATACTAATCTATTGCTATTATTTATGCACACTTTGCATAATATAACATAACCATGCTTAGGCAATCGGAACAACGGGTTAAAGAGACTTGTGACGCGACAAAAGCATGGTAATCGGAACTTCGCGTTAAAGAGACTTGAGACGCGCCATAATAATCTAGCATCACTTTTACGCACACTTTGCGTAATATAACCTAACCATGCTTAGGTAATCGGAACGACGCGTTAAAGAGACTTCAGACGCGACATACTAATCTAGCGTCATTTATAACGCACACTTTGCGTAATATAACCTAACCATGCTTAGATAATCAGAACGACGCGTTAAATAGACTTGAGATGCGACATAATAATCTAGTCACTTTTCACGCACACTTTGCGTAATATAACCTAACCATGCTTAGGTAATCGTAACGACGAGTTAAAGAGACTTGAGACGTGACATAATAATCTATTGTTACTTTTCACGCACACTTTGCCTACTATAACCTAAGCATACTTAAGGTAATCGGAACTACGCGTTAGAGAGACTTGTATCGCGACATAAGCATGGTAAACGAAACGACGCGTTAAAGATAGTTGAGACGCGACATACTAATCTAGCGTCATTTCTAACGCACACTTTGCGTAATATAACCTAACCATGCTTAGGTAATCAGAACGACGCGTTAAATAGACTTGAGATGCGACATACTAATCTAGTCACTTTTCACGCACACTTTGCGTAATATAACCTAACCATGCTTAGGTAATCGGAACAACGCATTAAAGAGCCTTGAGACGGGACATTCTAATCTAGCGTCACCTTTCACGCACACCTTGCGTAATATAACCTAACCATGCTTAGGTAATCCGAACGACGCGTTAAATAGACTTGAGACGAGACATACTAATCTAGCATTACTTCTCTCGCACACTTTGCGTAATATAACCTAACCATTCTTGGATAATCGGAACGATGCGTTAAAGAGACTTGAGACGCAACATACTAATCAATTGTTAATTTTCACGCACACTCTGCGTAATATAACCTAACTATTCTTAGGTAATCGGAACGACCCATTAATCTAGCATCACTTTTCACGTACGCATTGCATAATATAACCTAACCATGCTAAGGTAATCGAAACGACGAGTTAGATAGACTTAAATGGCGACATACTAATCTATTGTTATTTTTCAGGCAATCTTTGCATAATATAACCTAACCATGCTTAAGTAATTGGAACGACTCAATAAATGGACTTGAGTCGCGACATACTAATCTATTGTCATTTTTCACGCACACTTTGGCAATCGGAATGGCGCGTTAGAGAGACTTGTGATGCGACATAAGCATGGTAATTGAAACGACGCGTTAAAAATACTTGAGACGCGTCATATTAATCTAGCGTCACTTTTTACGCACACTTAGCGTAATATAACCTCACCTTCCTTAGAAAATCGGAACGACGCGTTAGAGACACTTGAGACACGACATACTATACTCTAGTGTCACTTTTCAAGCACACTTTACGTAATATAACCTAACCATGCTTAGGAAATTGAAACGACGCGTTAGAGAGACTTTAGACGCGACATACTGATTTAACGTCACTTTTCACGCAAACTTTGCGTAATATAACCTAACCATGCATAGGTAATCGGAACAACCCATTAGAGAGACTTGAGACACGACATACTCTAGTGTCACTTTTCAAGCACACTTTACGTAATATAACCTAACCATGCTTAGGAAATTGAAACGACGCGTTAGAGAGACATTAGACGCGGCATACTGATATAACCTAACCATGCATAGGTAATCGGAACAACGCGTCAAAGAGACTTGTGACGCAAAATAAGCATGGTAATCAAAACGACGCTTTAAAGAGACCTGAGACGAATCATACTAATCTAGCGTCACTTCTTACACACACTTTGCGTAATATAACCTAACCATGCTTAGATAATCGAAACGACGCGTTAAAGAGACTTGAGATTGGACATACTATTCTAGCGTCAATTTTCACGCACACTTTGCATAATATAACCTAACCCTGCTTAGGTAATCGGAACGACGCGCTAGAGAGACGTGTGACGCGACCTAAGCATGGTAATCGAAATGATGCGTTAAAGAGACTTGAGACACGACATACTAATCTAGCGTCACTTTTCACGCACACCTTGCGTAAAATAACCTAACAAGGCTTAGGTATTCAGAACGATGCATTAGATAGACTTAAGACGCGACATACTTATCTATTGTCTTTTTTCACGCACAACATGCTTAAGTAATCTGAACGACGCGTAAATCGACTTGAGATGCGACATACTAATCTGCTGTCATTTTTTATGCACACTTTGCGTAATATAAGCTAACCATGCTTAGGTAATCAGAACAACGCGCTAAAGAGACTTGTGACGCGACATGAGCATGGTAATCGAAACGACGCGTTAAAGAGACTTCAGACGCGCCATACTAATCTAGTGTCACTTTTTACGCAAACTTTGCGTAATATAACCTAACCATGCTTTGGTAATCGGAACGACGCGTTAAAGAGACTTGAGGCGCGACATACTAATCTAGCGTCACTTTTCACCCATACTTTGTGTTATATAACCTAGCCATACTTAGGTAATCTGATCGACACGTTAAACAGACTTGACACGCGGCATAATAATCTAGCGTCACTTTTGACACACGCTTTGCGTAAATAACCTAACCATGCTTAGGTAATCGGAAAAACGTTAAAGAGACTTGAGACGCGACATACTAATCTAGCGTCACTTTTCACGCACCATTTGCGTAATATAACCTAACCATTTAGGTAATCGGAGCGACGCGTTAAATAGACTTGAGACGCGACATACTAATCTAGCATCACTTTTCACGCACACTTTGGTAATCGGAACGACGCGTTAGAGAGACTTGTGATGCGACATAAGCATGGTAATCTAAACGACGCGTTAAAAAGACATGAGACGCGCCATATTAATCAAGCGTCACTTTTTACGAACATTTTGCATATTATAACCTGGCCATGCTTAGGAAATCGGAATGACGCGTTAAAGAGACTTGAGACGCGACATACTACTTTAGTGTAACTTTTCACACACACTTTACGTAATATGACCTAACCATGCTTAGGAAATTGAAACGACGCGTTAGAGAGACTTTAGACGCGACATACTGATTTAACGTCACTTTTCACGCAAACTTTGCGTAATATAACCTAACCATGCATAGGTAATCGGAACAACGCGTTAAAGGGACTTGTGATGCGAGATAACCATGGTAATCAAAACGACGCTTTAAAGAGACTTGAGACGAATCATACTAATCTAACGTCACTTTTTACCCACACTTTGCGTAATATAACCTAACTATGCGTAGATAAATGAAACAACGCGTTAAAGAGACTTGAGATTGGACACACTATTCTAGCATCACTTTTCACGAACACTTTGCGTAATATAACCTAACTTTACTTAGGTAATCGGAACGACACGTTAGAGAGACGTGTGATGCGACCTAAGCATGGTAATCAAATGATGCGTTAAAGAGACTTGACTAATCTAGCGTCACTTTTCACGCACAACTTGCGTAAAATAACCTAACAAGGCTTAGGTATTCGGAACGACGCGTTAGATAGACTTAAGACGCGACATACTAATATGCCATTTTTTATGCACACTTTGTGTAATATAACCTAACCATGCTTAGCTAATCGGAACAACGCGTTAAAGAGACTTGTGATGCGACATAAGCATGGTAATCGAAACGACGCGATAAAGAGACTTGAGACGCGCCATACTAATCTAGCGTCACTTTTGACGCACACTTTGGGTAATATAACATAACCATGCTTAGTTAATCGGAACGACGCGTTAAAGAGACTTGAGACGCGACATACTAATCTAGCGTCACTTTTCACGCACACTTTGCGTAATATTACCTAGCCATGCTTAGGTAATCCGATCGACGCGTTAAACAGACTTGAGACGCGGCATAATTATCTAGCGTCACTTTTGACACACTCTTTGCGTAAATAACCTAACCATGCTTACGTAATCGGAACGACGCGTTAAAGAGATTTGAGACGCGACATACTAATCTAGCGTCACTTTTCACGCACACTTTGCGTAATATAACCTAACCATGTTTAGGTAATCGAAACGACACGTGAAAGAGACTTGAGATGCGACATACTAATCAATTGTTACTTTTTACGCACACTTTGCGTACTATAACCTAACCAGGGTAATCGGAATGACGCGTTAGAGAGACTTGTGACGCGACATAAGCATGGTAATCGAAATGACGCGTTAAAGATACTTGACACGCGACATACTAATCTAGCATCACATTTCACGCAAACTTTACATAATATGACAACCATGATTAGGTATCAGAACAACGCATTAAAGAGCCTTGAGACGCGACATACTAATCTAGCGTCACCTTTCACGCACACCTTGCGTAATATAACGTAACCATGCTTAGGTAATCGGAACGACGCGTTAAAGAGACTGGAGACGCGACATACTAATCTAGCATTAATTTTCTTGCACACTTTGCGCAATATAACTTAACCATTCTTGGGTAATCGGAACGACCCATTAGAGAGACTAGAGACGCGATGTCAATTTTCATGTACACATTGCATAATATAACCAAACCATGCTTAGGTAATTGGAACGACGAGTTAGATTGACCTAAGACGCGACATACTAATCTATTGTCATTTTTCACGCACACTTTGCGTAATATTACCTAACCATGCTTAAGTAATTGGAACGACGCGTTAAATGGACTTGAGACGCGATATACTAATCTATTGTCATTTTTCACGCACACTTTGCGTAATATAACCTAACCATGCTTAGGTAATCGGAACCATGGGTTAGAGAGACTTCTGACGCGACATAAGCATGGTAATTGAAAAGACGCGTTAAAAAGACTTTAGACACGCCATATTAATCTCGCGTCACCTTATACGCACACTTTGCGTAATATAACGTAATCATGCTTAGGAAATCGGAATGACGGGCTAGAGAGACTTGAGACGCCCATACTAATCTAGTTTCACTTTTCACTCACACTTTGCATAATATAACCTGACCATGCTTAGGAAATCGGAACGACGCATAAAAGAGCCTTGAGACGGGACATTCTAATCTAGCGTCACCTTTCACGCACACCTTGCGTAATATAACCTAACCATGCTTAGGTAATCGGAACGACACGTTAAAGAGACTTGAGACGCGACATACTAATCTAGCATTACTTTTCTCTCACACTTTGTGTAATATAACCTAACATGCTTAGGAAATCGGAACGACGCATAAAAGATCCTTGAGACGGGACATTCTAATCTAGCGTCACCTTTCACGCACACCTTGCGTAGTATAACCTAACCATGCTTAGGTAATCGGAACAACCCGTTAAAGAGACTTGAGAGTCGACATACTAATCTAGCATTACTTTTCTCGCACACTTTGTGTAATATAACCTAACCATTCTTGGGTAATCGGAACGACGCGTTAAAGAGACTTGAGATGCGACATACTAATCTATTGTTACTTTTCACGCACACAATGCGTAATAAAACCTAACCATTCTTTGGTAATCGGAACGACCCGTTAGAGAGACTTGTGACGCAACATAAGCATGGTAATCAAAACGACGCGTTAAAGAGATTTGAGACGTGATATACTAATCTAGCGTCGCATCTCTAGTCAATTTATCACATCGTTCTGCTTACCTAAGAATGGTTAGGTTATATTACGCAAAGTGTACGTGAAAAGTGACGCTAGAAAAGTATGTCGCGTCTCAATTCTCTTTAACGCGTTGTTCCGATTACCTAAGTATGGTTAGGTTATTTTACGCAAACTGTGCATGAAAACTGACGCTAGATTAAAATGTCGCGCCTAAAGTCTCAATAACGCGTCGTTCCGATAACCTAAGCATGGTTAGGTTATATTACGCAAAGTGTGCCTGAAAAGTGACGGGTTCCGATTACCGAAGCATGGTTAGGTTATTTTAGGCAAAGTGTGCTTGAAAAGTGACGCTAGATTAGTATGTCGCGTGTCAAGTCTCTGTAACGCGTAGTTACGATTACATAAGCATGGTTAGATTATAATACGCAAATTGTGCGTTAAAAGTGACTCTAGATTAGTATGTCACATCTCAAGTCTCTTTAATGCGTCGTTTAAATTACCTAAGCATGGTTAGGTTATATTACGCAAGGTGTGCGTGAAAAGTGACGCTAGATTAGTATATCACGTCTCAAGTCTTTTTAACTCGTCGTTCCGATTACCTAAGCATGGTTACGTTATATTATGCAAAGTGTGCGTGAAAAGTGACGCTAGATTAGTATGTCGCGTCTCAATTCTCTTTAGCGCGTTGTTATGATTACCATGCTTATGTCGCGTCACAAGTCTCTCTAACGCGTCGTTTCACGCACACTTTAGATAATCGGAACGATGCGTTAAAGAGACTTGAGAGGCGACATACTTAATCTAGAGTCACTTTTCACGCACACATTGCGTAATATAACTTAACCATGCTTAGGTAGTCGGAACGACGCGTTAAAGGGAATTGAGACGCGACATACTGATCTATCGTCAGTTTTCACGCACACTTTGTTTAATAAAACCTAACCATCAGTAGGTAATCAGAATGACGCGCTAAAGAGACTGGAGATTTGACATACTAATCTAGCGTCACTTTTCATGCACACTTTGCGTAATATAACGTAACCATGCTTAGGTAATCGGAACGACGCGTTAGAGAGACTTGTGACGCGACATAAGCACGGTAATCAAAATGACGCCTTAAAGAGACATGAGACGCGCAATACTAATCTAGAGTCACTTTTTGTGCACACTTCGCGTACTATAACCTAACCATGCTTAGTTAATCGGAACGACACGTTAAAGAGACTTGAGATACGACATACTAATTTAGCGTCACTTTTCACGCACACTTTGCATCATATAACCTAACCATGCTTAGGTAATCGGAACAACGCGTAAAAGAGACTTCAGACGCGAAATATACTAATATAGCGTTACTGTTCACGCACACTTTGCGTAAAATAACCTAACCATGCTTAGGTAATCGGAACAACACGTAAAAGAGAATTGAGACGCAACATACTAATCTCTTATCACTTTTCACGCACACTTTGCGTAATATAACCTAGCCATGCTTAGATAATAAAAACGACGCGTTAGAGACACTTGTAATGCGACATAAGCATGCTAATCAAAACGACGGGTTAAAGATACTTGAGACGCGACATAGTAATCTAGCGTCACTTTTCACGCACACTTTGCTTAATATACCCGAACCGTACATATGTAATTGGAAAGACGCTTTAAAGAGACTGCAGACGCGACATACTAATCTAGCGTCACTTTTCACGAATACTTTGCGTAATATAATCTAAGCATGCTTAGGTAATTGGAACGACGCGCTAGAGAGACTTGTGACGTGACATACTAATCTATCGTCACTTTTCACGCACACGTTGCGTAATATAACCTAACCATGCTTAGGTAATTGGAACGATGCGTTAGAGAGACTTTTGACGAGACATAAGTATGGTAATCGAAATGACGCGTTAAAGAGACATGAGACGTGAAATATGACCTATCCGTATCTTATGTAATCGGAACGACGCGTCAAAGAGACTTCAGACGCGACATTAAATCTAGCGTCACTTTTCACTCACAGTTTGTATAATATAACTTAACCATGCTTAGGTAATTTGAACGACGCGTTAAAGAGACTTGCAACGCGACATACTAATCTAGCATCGCTTTTCACCCACACTTTGCATAATATAACCGAACCATGCTTAGGTTATCGAAACGACGCGTTAAAGAGACTTGAGACGCGACATACTAATCTAGCGTCACTTTTCACGCACACTTTGCATAATATAACCAAACCATGCTTAGGTAAGAAGAACGACATGTTGGAGACACTAACGACGCGATTTAAGCATGCTAATCGAAACGACGGGTTAAAGAGACTTGAGACGCGACATAGTAATCTAGCGTCACTTTTCATGCACAATTTTCTTAATATAACCTAACCATGCATAGGTAATTTGGAAAGACGCATTAAAGAGACTCGAGACGCACCATAATCTAGCGTCACTTTTCACGCACACTTTGCGTAAAATAACGTAACCATGCTTGCGTAATAAAACGACGCGTAAAAGATAATTGAGACGCGACATATTAATATAATGTCTTTTTTCACGCACTATTTGCATAATATAACCTAACCATTCTCATGTAATCGGAACTATGCGTTAAAGAGACTTGTGACGCGACATACTAATCTAGCGGCACTTTTAACGGACACGTTGCGTAAAATAACCTAACCATGCTTAGGTAATCGGAACGACGAGTTAAACAGACTTGAGACACAACATACTAATCTATTATCAGTTTTCACGCACAATTTGCGTAATATAACCTAGCCATGCTTAGGTAATAAGAACAACGCGTTAGAGACACTTGTAACACGACATAAGCATGCTAATCGAAACAACGGGTTAAAGAGACTTGAGAGGCGACATAGTAATCTAGCGTCACTTTGAACGCACAGTTTCCTTAATATAACCTAACCATACATAAGTAATTGGAAAGACGCTTTAAAGAGACTAGAGACGCGACATACTAATCTAGCGTCACTTTTCACGAATACTTTGCGTAATATAACCTAACGATTTTTAGGTAATCGGAACGACGCGTTAGAGAGACTTCTGACGCGACATATTAATCTAGCGTCACTTTTCAATCACATATTGCGTAATATAACCTAACCATGCTTGGGTAGTTGGAATGACGCATTAGAGATACTATTGACGCGACATAAGCATGGTAATTGAAACGACGCGTAAAAGAGACTTAAGACGCGCCATACTAATCTAGCGTCACTTTTTACGCACACTTTGCGTAATATAATCTAACCATGCTTATGTAATCAGAACAACGCGTTAAAGATACTTCAGATGCGACATACTAATCTAGCGTCACTTTTCACCCACACTTTGCGTAATATAACCTAACCATGCTTAGGTAATCAGAACGACGCATTAAAGAGACTTGAGATGCGACAAACTAATCTAGCATCACTTTTCACGCACACTTTGCGTAATATAACCTAACCATGCTTAGGTTATCGGAACAACGTGTTAAAGAGACTTGAGACACGACATATTAATCTAGCGTCACTTTTCACGCACACTTTGCGTAAAATAACCTAACCATGCTTCGTTAATCAGAACGACGCGTTAAAGAGACCTGAGACGCGACATACTAATCTAGCGTCACTTTTCATGCACAATTTGCGTAAAATAGCCTAACCATGCTTAGGTAATCGGAACGAGTTAAAGAGACTTATGACGGGACATACTAATCTAGCGGCACTCTTAACGCACACTTTGCGTAATATAACCTAACCATGCTTAGGTAATCGGAATGACGTGTTCAAAAGACTTGAGAGGAGACTTACTAACCTAGTGTCAATTTTCACACACTATTTGCGTAATATAACCTAACCATGCTAAGGTAATTGGAACTACACGTTAGAGAGACTTGTGACGCAACATACTAATCTAGCGTCACTTTTCACGCACACTTTTCGTAATATAACCTAACCATGCTTATGTAATCGGAACGACGCATTAGAGAGACTTGTGACACGACATAAGAATGGTAATCAAAACGACGCGTTAAAGAGACTTAAGACGCGCCTTACTAATCTAGCGTAATATAACATAACCATATGCTTAGATAATCGGAACGACGCGTTAATGAGACTTGAGAGAGCGACATACTAACCTAGCGTCACTTTTCACGCCACTTTGCGTAATATAACCTAACCATGCTTTGGTAATCGGAACGACGTGTTAAAGGGAATTGAGACGCTACATACTAATCTAGCGTCAGTTTTCACGCACACTTAGCTTAATAAAACCTAACCATCCGTAGGTAATCAGAATGACGCGTTACAGAGACTGGAGATGTGACATACTAATCTAGCGTCACTTTTCATCCACACTTTGCGTAATATAACCTAACCATGCTAAGGTAATCGGTACAACGCGTTAAAGAGACTTGTGACGTGACATACTACTAGTCTAGCGTCACTTTTCACGCACACTTTGCGTAAAATAACCTAACCATGCTTAGGTAATCGGAACGACGCGTTAAAGAGACTTGTGACGTGACATACTAATCGAGCGTCACTTTTCACGCAAACTTTGTGTAATATAACCTAACCATGCTTAGGTAATCGGTACGACGCGTTAAAGAGACTTGTGACACGACATACTAATCTAGCGTCACTTTTCAAGCACACTTCGCGTAATATAACCTAAACATGCTTAGGTAATAGGAGCGACGTGTTAAAGAGATTTATGACGCGACATACTAATCTAGCGTCACTTTTCATGCACACTTTGCGTAATATAACCTAACCATGCTTAGTTAATTGAAATGACAAGTTGGAGAGACTTGTGACGCGACACAAGCATGGTAATCGAAACGACCTGTTAAAGAGACTTGAGACGCGCCATACTAATCTAGTGTCACTTTTTACGCACACTTTGCCACCCGTCAAAGTGTGCGTTTAAAGTGACGCTAGATTCGTATGTCGCGTCACAAGTCTTTTTAACACGTCATTCTAACCTAACAATGGTTAGGTTATATTACGTAAACTGTGCGTGAAAAGTGACGCTATATTAGTATGTCGCGTCTCAAGTCTCTTTATCGCGTCGTTCTGATTGCCTAAGCTTGTGTTTTAAAAGTGTCGCTAGATTAGTATGTCGCGTCTCAAGTCTCTTTGTCGCGTCGTTTTGATTACCTAAGCATGGTTAGGTTATATTACGCGAAGGGTGCATGAAAAGTGACGCTATAAAAGTATATCGCGTCACAAGTCTCTTTAACGCTTTGTTCCAATTATCTATGCATAATTAGGTTATATTACACAAAGTGTGTGTTAAAAGTGACGCTATATAAGTATGTTGCGTCTTAAGTCTCTTTAACGCGTCGTTGCGATTACCTAAGTATAATTCGGTTATATTACGCTAATTGTGCATTAAATGTGACGCTAGATTAGTATGTCGCGTCTCAAGTCTCTTTAACGCGTCGTTCCGATTACCTAAGCATGGTTAGGTTATCTTACGCTAAGTGTGCGTTAAATGTGACGCTAGATACAAGTCTCGTTAACGCATCGTTCCGATTACCTAAGCACGGATAGGTTATATTACGCAAAGTGTGCGTGAAAAGTGATGCTAGATAAGTATGTCGCGCACAAGTCTCTTTAACGCGCCGTTCCGATAAGCTATGCATGGTTAGGTTATATTATGCAAAGTGTGCTTGAAAAGTGACTCTATATTACTATGTCCCATCACAAGTCTATTCAACGAGTTGTTCCGATTACCTAGGCATGGTTAGGTTATATAACGCAAATATCTAGCATCAGTTTTCACGCTAACTTTGCGTAATATAATCTAACCATGCTTAGGTAATCGGAAAAAATTGTTAATGAAAATTGAGACGCGACAAATTAATCTAGCGTCACTTTTCAAGAACACTTTGCGTAATATAACTTAACCATGCTTAGGTAATCGAAACGATGCGATAAAGAGACTTGAGAAGCGACAAACTAATCTAGCTTCACTTTTCACGCACACGCACAATATAGCGTAACCGTGCTTAGGTATTCGTAACGACGCGTTAGAGAGACTTGAGACGCGACATAACCATGGTAATCGAAACGACGCGTTAAAGAGACTTGAGACGCGCCATACTAATCTTGCATCACTTTTCACTCACACTGTGCATACTAAAACATAACCATGCTTAGGTAATCGGAACAACACGTTAAATATACTTGAGATGCGACATACTTATCTATTACCATTATTCACGCACACTTTGCGTAATATACCTAACCATGCTTAGGTAATCGGAACGATGCATAATAGAGTGACTTGTGACGCGGCATAAGCATGATAATCGAAACGACGCGTTAAAGTGACTTGAGACACGACTTACTAATCTGGCGTCACTTTTAACGCACACTTTGCGTAATATAACCTAACGATGCATAGGAAATCTGAACAACACGTTAGAGAGACTTAAGACGCGACATACTAATCTATTGTCATTTCTCACGCACACTTTGCGTAATACAACCCAACCATGCTTAAGTAATTGGAAGACGCGTTAAATAGATTTGAGACGCGATATACTAATCTATTGTTATTTTTCACGCACACTTTGCGTAATATAACCTAACTATGCTTAGGTAATCAGAACGACGCGTTGGAGAGATTTCTGACGCGACATAAGCATGGTAATCGATACGACGTGTTAAAGAGACTTGAGAAACGCCATACTAATCTAGCATCACTTTTTACACACACGTTGCATAAAATAACCTAACCATAAGGGTGATCGGAACGACGCGTTAAAGAGACTTGAGACGCGACATACTAATCTAGCGTCACTCTTCACGCACACTTTGCCTAATATAACCTAACGATGCTTAGGTAATCTGAACGACGCGTTAAGCAGACTTGAGACGCAACATACTAATCTAGCGTCACTTTTCACGCACGCATTGCGTATTATATCTTAACCATGCTTAGGTAATTGGAACGACGCGTTAATCTATTGTCATTTTTCATGCACACTTTGCGTAAGATAACCTAACCATTCTTAGGTAATCAGAACAACGCATTAGAGAGACTTCTGACAAGACATATGCATGGTAATCGATACGACGCGTTAAGGAGACTTGAGACGCGCGATATTAACTAGCGTCACTTTTTACGCACACTTTTCGTAATATAACCTAACCATGCTTAGGAAATCGGAACGACGCGTTAGAGAGACTTGAGACGCGACAAATTAATCTAGCCTCACTTTTCAAGCACACTTTGCGTAATATAACCTAACCATGCTTAGGTAATCGGAACGAAGCGCTAAAGAGACTTCAGACGCGGCATACTAATCTAACGTCACATTTCACGCACACTTTTCGTAATATAACCTAACCATACTTAGGTAATCAAAACGACACGTTAGAGAGACTTGTGACGCGACATAAGCATTGTAATCGAAACGACGCGTTAAATAGACTCGTGACGAAACATACTAATCTAAGGTTCCTTTTTACGCAAACTTTGCGTAGTGTACCTAACGATTCTTAGGTAATCGGAACAACCCGTTAAAGACACTTGAGATTGGACATACTAATCTAGCGTCACTTTTCATGCACATTTTTCATAATATACCTAACCATGTATAGGTAATCGGAATGACGCGTTAAAGAGACTTGAGACGCGACATACTAATCTATTCATCCTTTTCACGCACACTTTGCGTACTATAACCTAACCATGCTTAGGAAATCGGAACGCTGCGTTAGAGAGACTTATGACGCGACATAAGCATGGTAATCAAAACGACGCGTTACAGAGACTTGAGACGCGACATACTAATCTAGCGTCACTTTTCACGCAAACTTTACGTAATATAACCTAACCATGCTTAGGTAGTCGGAACAACGCGTTAAAAGAGAATTAAGACGTGACAAATTAATCTAGCGTCACTTTTCAAGAACACTTTGCGTAATATAACCTAACCATGCTTAGATAATCGGAACGACACGTTAAAGAGACTTAAGACGCGGCATACTAATCTAGCGTCACTGAAAACGCACACTTTACACAATATAACCTGACAATGCTAACGAAAGTGACGCGACATAAGAATGGTAATCGAAACAACGCGTTAAATAGACTTGAGATGCGACATACTAATCTAGCATTACTTTTCACGCACACTTTGCCTCATATAACCTAACCATTCTTAGGTAATCGGAACTACGCGTTAAATAGACATGAGAGGCGATATGCTGATCTAGCGTCACTTTTCACGCACGCTTTGCGTAATATAACCTAACCATGCTTAGGTAATCGGAACAACGCGTTAAAGAGAATTGAGATGCGACTTACTAATCTAGCATCACTATTCCTGCACACTTTGCATAATATAACCTAACCATGCTTAGGTAATCGGAACGACGCGTTAGATACACTTAAGACGCGACATACTAATCTATTGTCATTTTTCATGCACACTTTGCGTAGTATAACCTAACCATCCTTAGGTAATCCGGACGACGCGTTTGAGAGACTTCTGACGCGACATAAGCATGGTATTCGGAACTACGCATTAATGAGACTTGAGACGAAACATAGTCATATAGGGTCACTTTTTACGCACACTTCGCATAAGATAACTTAACCTTGCTTAGGTAATCGGAACGACGCGTTAAAGAGATTTCAGACTGGACATACTAATCTAGCGTCACTTTTCACGCACACTTTGCATAATATAACCTAACCATGCTTAGGTAATCTGAACGACGCGTTAAAGAGACTTGTAACGCGACATACTAATCTATTGATCCTTTTCTTGCACGCTTTGTGTACTATAACCTAACCATGCTTAGGCAATCGGAACGACGCGTTAGAGAGACTTGTGACGCGACATAAGCATGGTAATCGAAAAGAAGCGTTACGGTCACTTGAGACGCGACATACGAATATAGCATCACTTTCCACGCAAACTTTGTGTAATATAATCTAACCATGCTTAGGCAATCGGAACGATGAGTTAAAGAGAATTGAGACGCGACAAATTAATCTAGCGTCACGTTTTACGCACACCTTGCGTAATATAACCTAACCATGCTTAGGTAATTGGAACGACGCGTTAAATAGACTTGAAACGCGACATCCTAACCAATTGTCATTTTTCACGCACACTTTGCGTAATATAACCTAACCATGCTTAGGTAATCAGAACGACGTGTTAGAGAGACTTGTGACGCGACATAAGCTTGGTAATCGAAACAACGCGTTAAATAGACTTGAGACGCGCCATACTAATCTAGCGTCACAGTTTACACACAGTTTGCATAACCATCCTTAAGTAATCGGAACGATGCGTTAAAGAGACTTGAGACGCCACTTACTTATCTAGCGTCACTTTTCAAGCACACTTTCCCTAATATAACCTAACCATGCTTAGGTAATCGGAACAACGCGTTAAACAAACTTGAGGCGCGACTTACTAATCTAGCGTCACTTTTGACGCACGCTTTGCGTAATATAACCTAACCATGCTTAGGTAATCGATACAATGCGTTGAAGAGAATGGAGACGCGTCATACTAATCTAGCATCACTTTCCACGCAAACTTTGCGTAATATAACCTAACGATGCTTAAGTAATCGGAACGATACGTTAAATAGACTTGAGACACTACATACTAATCTAGCCTCACTTTTCACGCACACTTTGCGTAATATAACCTAACCATGCTTAGGTAATCAGAACGACGCGTTAGAGAGACTTCAAACGCGACATAAGAAACATTGATATGACGCGTTAAAGAGACTTGGACGCGACATACTAATCCATCGTCACTTTTCACGCTTACTTTTCCTAATATAACCTAACCATTCTTAGGTAATCGGAACGACGCGTTAGACAGACTTGAGACGCGACATACTAATCTAGCGTCACTTTTCACGCACACTTTGTGTAATATAACCTTTACCATGCTTAGGAAATCGGAATAACACGGAAAAGAGAATTGAGAGGCGACATACTAATCTACGTCACGTCACTTTTCACGCACACTTTGCGTAATATAAACTAAGCATGCTTAGGTAATCGGAACGATGCGTTATAGAGACTTGAGACGCGACATACTAATCTATTGATCCTTTTCACGCGCACTTTGCGTACTATAAACTAACCATGCTTAGGTAATCGGAACGACGCGTTAGAGAGACTGGTGACGCGACATAAGCATGGTAATCGAAACGACGCGTTAAAGAGACTTGAGACGCGACATACTAATCTAGCGTCACTTTTCACGCAAACATTGCGTAATATAACCTAACCATGCTTAGTTAATCGGAACGACACATTAAAGAGCCATGAGACGCGACATAATAATCTAGCGTCACTTTTTACGCACACCCTGCGTAATATAACCTAACCATGCTTAGGTAATAGGAACGACACGTTAAATAGACTTGAGACGCGCCATACTAATTCGATTGTCATTTTTCACGCACACTTTGGGTACCTAACCATGCGTAGGTAATCGGAACGACGCGTAAGAAAGACTTGTGACTCGACATAAGCATGGTAATTGAAACGACGCGTTAAAGAGACTTGAAACACGTCATACGATTCTTGAGTCGCATTTTACGCACACTTTGTTTAATATAACCTAACCACGCTTAGGTAATCGGAACGACGTGTTAAAGAGACTTTAGACGCGACATACTATTCTAGGGTCACTTTTCACGTACACTTTGCATAATATAACTTAACCATGCATTGATAATCGGAACAACGCGTTAAAGAGACTTGAGACGCAACATACTAATCTATAGTCATTTTTCACTCACGCTTTCCGTAATATAACCTAACCATGCTTAGGTAATCGGAATAACACGATGAAGATAATTGAGACGCGACATATCACGCACACTTTTTGTACTATAATAGAAACCATGGTTAGGTAATCGGAACGACGCGTTAAATAGACTTGAGACGCAACATACTAATCTATTGTAACTTTTCACATACACTTTGCGTAATATAACCTAACCATGCTTAGGTAATCGGAACAACGCGTTAAAGAGGCTTGAGACACGACATTCTAATCTACTGGTACTTTTCACACACACTTTGCGTACAATAACCTAACCCTATTAGGTAATCGAAACGACGCGTTAAACAGACTTGTGACGCGAGATAAGCATTGTAATCGTAACGACGCGTTAAATAGACTTGCGACGCGACATTCTAATCAATTGTAATTTTTAATTCACACTCTGCGTAATATAACCTAACCATGCTTTGGTAATTGGAACGACGTGTTAGAGAAAGTTGTGAGGCGACATAAACGACGCGTTAAAGAGACTTGAGACGCGACATACTAATCTAGCGTCACTTTTCACGGACACTTTGCGTAATATAACATAACAATGCTGAGGTAATCGGAACGACGTGTTAAAGAGACTTGAGATGCGATATACTAATCTAGCAATACTTTACATGCATACTTTGCGTAAAATAACCCAACCATACTTATGTAATCGGGACGACGCGTTAAAGAGGCTTGAGAAGTGACATGCTAATCTAGCGTCACTTTTCATGCACACTTTGCGCAATGTAACATAACCATGCTTAGGTAATCGGAAAGACGCGTTAAAGAGACTTAAGACGCGGCTTAATAATCTACCATCACTTTTCAACCATACTCTGCGTAATAGAACCTAACCATACTTAGATGATCAGAATGACGCGTTAGAGAGAGCTGTGACGCAATTTACAAATCTAGCGTTACTTTTCACGCACACTTTTCGTAATATAACCTATCCATGCGTAGCTAATCAGAATGACGCGTTAGAGAGACTTGTGACACGACATACTAATATAGCGTCACTATTCTCGTACTCCTTGCGTAATATAGCCTAACCATGCTTAGGTAATCGGAACGACGCGTTAAAGAGACTTGAGACGCGATATACTAATCTAGCGCCAGTTTTCACACACACTTTGCTTAATATAATGAAACCATACATAGGTAATCAGAACGACGCAATAAAGAGACTTGTGACGTGACATACTAATCTAGCAGCACTTTTAACGCGCACTTGGAGTAATATAACCTAACCATTCTTAGGTAATCGGAATGACGCGTTAAAGAGACTTAAGACGCGGCTTACTAATCTAGCGTCATTATTCTCGAACTCTTTGCTTATAACCTAACAATGCTTAGGCAATCGGAACGACTCGTTAAAGAGACTTGTGACGCGACATACTAATCTATTGTAACTTTTCACGCACACTTTGCGTAATATAACCTAACCATGGTTAGCCAATCGGAACAAGGCGTTAGAGAGACTTGTGATGTGATATACTAATCTTGTGTCACTTTTCACGCACACTTTGTTGAAAAGTTATAACCTAAACATGCTTAGGTAATTGGAACGACGAGTTAGAGTGACTTGTGACACGACATAAGCATGGTAATCGAAACGACGTGTTATAGAGACTGTAGACGCGCCATACTAATCTAGCGTCACTTTTTACAAACACTTTGCGTAATATAACCTAACCATGCTTAGGTAATCGGTATGACGCGTTAAAGAGACTTGAGACGTGACATACCAATCTAGCGTCACTTTTTACGCACACTTTGCGTAATATAACCTAACCATGCTTAGTTAATCGGAACGACGCGTTAGAGAGACTTGTGACGCGACATAAGCATGCCGCATAAAAGAGACTTGAGACGCGCCAAACTAATCTAGCGTCACTTCTTACGCAAACTTCGTGAAACCTAACCTAACAATGCTTAGGTAATCGGAACGACAAGTTAAAGAGAATTGAGTAGCAACATTCTAATCTAGCGTCACTTTTCACGCACACTTTGCATAATATAACCTAACCATGCTTAGGAAATTGAAACGACGCGTTAGAGAGACATTAGACGCGACATACTGATTTAACGTCACTTTTCACGCAAACTTTGCGTAATATAACCTAACCATGCATAGGTAATCGGAACAACGCGTTAAAGAGACTTGTGACGCGAACCTAACCATGCATAGGTAAACGGAACGACGAGTTAGAGAGACGTGTGAAGCGACCTAAGAATGGTAATCGAAATGATGCGTTAAAGAGACTTGAGACACGATATACTAATCTAGCGTCACTTTTCACGCACACCTTGCGTAAAATAACCAAACAAGGCATAGGTAATCAGAACGACGCGTTAGATAGACTTAACACGCGACATACATATCAATTGTCTTTTTTCACGCACAACCTAACCATGCTTAAGTAATCTGAACGACGCGTAAGTAGACTTAGGATGCGACATACTAATCTATTGTCATTTTTTATGCACACTTTGCATAATATAGCCTAACCATGCTTAGGTAATCGGAACAACGCGTTAAAGAGACTTGTGACGCGACATAAGCATGGTAATCGAAACGACGCGTTAAAGAGACTTGAGACGCGCCATACTAATCTAGTGTCACTTTTTATGCACACTTTGCGTAATATAACCTAACCATGCTCAGGTAATCGGAACGACGCGTTAAAGAGACTTGAGACGCGACATACTAATCTAGCGTCACTTTTCACGCACACTTTGTGTAATATAACCTAGCCATGCTTAGGTAATCTGATTGACACGTTAAACAGACTTGAGACGCGACATAATAATCTAGCGTCACTTTTGACACACGCTTTGCGTAAATAACCTAACCATGCTTAGGTAATAAGAACAACGCGTTAAAGAGATTTGAGACGCGACATACTAATCTAGCGTCGCTTTTCACGCACCCTTTGCGTAATATAACCTAACCATGCTTAGGTAATCGGAACGACGCGTTCAATAGACTTGAGATACGACATACTAATCTAGTCACTTTTCACGCACACTTTACGTAATATAACCTAACCATGCTTGGGTAATCATAACTACGCGTTGAAGAGACTTCAGACGCGACATACTAATCTATTGTTACTTTTCACGCACACTTTACGTAATATAACCTAACCATGCGAAGGTAATCGGAACGACGAGTTAGATAGACTTAAGTCGCGACATACTAATCTATTGTAATTTTTCACCCAAACATTGCGTAATATAACCTAACCATGCTTAAGTAATTGGAACGACTCTTTAAATGGACTTGAGTCGCAACATACTAATCTATTGTCATTTTTCACGCACACTTTGGTAATCGGAACGACGCGTTAGAGAGACTTGGGATGCGACATAAGCATGGTATTCGAAACGACGTATTAAAAAGACTTGAGAGGCGCCATATTAATCTAGCGTCACTTTTTACGCACACGTTCCGTAATATAACCTACCCATGCTTAGGAAATCGGAACTACGCGTTAGAGAGACTTAAGACGCGACATACTATACTATAGTGTCACTTTTCACGCACACTTTACGTAATATAACCTAACCATGCTTAAGAAATTGAAACGACGCGTTAGAGAGACATTAGATGCGACATACTGATTTAACGTCACTTTTCACGCAAACTTTGCGTAATATAACCTAACCATGCATAGGTAATCGGAACAACGCGTTAAAGAGACTTGTGACGCGAGATAAGCATGGTAATCGAAACGACGCTTTAATGAGACTTGAGACGAATCATACTAACACACACTTTGCGTAATATAACCTAACCATGCTTAGATAATCGAAACGACGCGTTAAAGAGACTTGAGATTGGACATACTATTCTAGCGTTACTTTTCACGCACACTTTGCGTAATATAACCTAACCATGCTTAGGTAAACGGAACGACGCGTTAGAGAGACGTGTGACGCGACCTAAGCATGGTAATTAAAATGATGCGCTAAAGAGAC